>NC_092665.1:12424511-13122011 GCF_032118995.1 Asterias amurensis
CTTACTAGGCATCTTTAAGCGCACACATTTGTACAACAAATGTATTTTTTCTTTATGATTCTCTTGCAACTGACCAATTGAGCTCAAATTTTCACAGGTTTGTTATTTCATGCATATGTTGGGATACACGAAGTGAACATACTATTCTTTGACAATTATCAAAAGTGTCCGGTGCCTTTAAGACATGTTGCACGCACACAAACAACACCCCCCCCCCCCTCCCCCTCAAAAAAAAAAAAAAAAAAAAAAAAATCAAACCAAAAAACAAACAACCTCACCTGACCATTTAGATGCCACTTTTGGAGCAAAACAAGTTTTCCGGGTGCAAATATGGAAGAGGAGTCCTGAAAGAAAATTGATACAAATATAACTAAAGAAATTTCAATGCAACTAACACTTCTACTTTATGTAAATGAGTAGACTTTTACAGTGAGTTGAAGGATAGTTTTATACCATTTAGGCCGACCTGCAAAGATTTTCTATGATGTGCACAGAACTAACGATGTACACTGTCTATACGGTGTACAGTAATTCAATTTAATTTTTAATTTAATTCTAATTTTTTTTAAATTTAATTAGACTTTACACTGGCATAAAAATATAAATATACAAATCGTTACATAAAGAAACAAAGAAGCAAAATAGCTAAAAACACCAAGCCAGTGAGTGGCGAGGAGGAACAGGCGACCAGCACCTCTACAAAGTCGTCCTGCCACAAAGAATGTCCCCTTATACCCACCCCACAGGTAAAAACCACCCATCCAACTGTTAAAAAAAAAAAAAAATTGTATCTCTTATTTCAAACTGTTACTGCCTGATATTGAGTGGTTAGACAGTAGGAGGGTTAACTGTGAACAATGTAGATGCATTCACCCTATGATAGCATATTGCATCTATAATTTATAACAACGATGGATGATATCAATGGTCAGACAGTAAGAAGGTTAAGTGTGGGCAATATTAAACGCATTAACCACATGATGTCAACAGGCTAGCATAGTTTTACTTTACTTCAGAATCACATTGGATGATATTGAATGGTCAGACAGTAGGAAGGTTAACTTTGTACTGTGTGGGCTGTGTACATGTAAAGCATTTACCACATGATATCATTATTGCTGTCATGGCATACAAACAACATCTAAAATTTGTGTTAAAATCAAAACAACAATGACTGAAATTGAATGGTCAGACAGTAGGAAGGTTAACTGTGTACCGTATAGATCGATCACTAAGATAACTGCTGGTTGGCGGCGCATAAATTTCTAAAGTACAAAATTCAAAACAAAAATGAACAAAATTGGATGATCTAACAGTAAGAACATTAACTGTGTACTGTATAGATCATTCACCATGACATCATTTTTCTGGTTGGCAGCGCATCTATTTTTAAAATACATTTTATTCAAAACAACAATGAATAAAAATGGATGACCAAACAGTAAGAAGGTTTACTGTGAACTGTTACACCATGCTGGAGGACAGTTTATCTTTAGGCCTATGAATAATTAAAAACAACAATGGATGAAAAAAGAATGGTCAGACAGTAGGAAGGTTAACTGTGTACTGTGTAAATCATTCACTATGACATCATACTGCTGGTTGGCGACGCATCTATTTGTAAAAAGCATAATTCAAAACAACAATTAACAAAATTGGATGACCAAACAGTAAGAAGGTTTACTGTTACACCATGCTGGAGGACAGTTTATCTTTGGGCTTAAGAATTATTAAAAACAACAATGCATGAAAAAAAGAATGGTCAGACAGTAGTAAGGTTAACAAGAAAAGTGTGTTAGGATCCAAGAATAAGAGTTGGGAATCAAAACCGTCAGAAATCAGAAGTCATTTTATCGGACTCACATTCGTTGCCGATGGTTGATTTTCCACCCAGCGATAAGCTTGTACGACACGATCTGTTTGTCCGACCACAAACTCCATTTTGCCATCGCCATCTGCGAATTAAAAAAAATTATAATCCCAATAATGATCCTAATCAATAAAACAAAACATAATTTTTTTTATTTGTGACCCAACCAGACACTTCATTTCAAAACGCAAACCTTTTCAAATAATATTTTAGGCCTTCAATTTGCGGTGCGAACTTGACAGCACAACTCTGTTTTCGCTGAAGAGGAGAGTTGCAGGAGAGTTGAGCACAACTCAACCACTGCGAATTATTCAATGCGAATTTGTGACGTCAACATTTGTATCGCATTCGCATTTGCAGGAAGTATGAACCGGGCTACACACAGCCATCACAGCTTCCTCGTTCACCATTTCTGCGTCATTCATTCACTTTCGGAAATCCTGACGGTTGGCATGACTTTTCTTGTGTTTATGGCTAGCAGCGTGATGAAAATTGAAATGAAAAACGCTCTGAAGCCCAAAACTAAAACTTTTGATAACAGCTTCGTGAAATTGGGCCCAGGTCAAGGCTGTTGGGTCACTGACCTATATCTTCAATGAGCACCACTTTGATGTTGGCCGGTAGATGTTGGATGTGACACGGTGATAATCTGAATGGATCCTCGGACGCCTTTTTCTTCTCATCCTGTGGACAAAAGGAAATAGGAGTCGGATTAATTTGTAACAATAATTTAGGAGGCTAATCATCCTTAAGGCCCGGTCACACAGGCCCTGATAACAAGAACGAAAACGACAATGTTAAAAATGCACGCCCTCAATTGGTTGAATGAGCGTGGGCGTATTCTGCGTGGAGCAGTTCAACCAATAGAATGCGTTCTCTTTGCGTCATGATCGTTACCATTTTCAGTATAACTGCAGTGTGACTTGTCCTTTACTCACAGCTAAGAGATGAACTGCGAAGGACGTGGCTACAGCGTGTTCAAGAAAGCAGGCCTGCAAGGGCACCTTTGGCAGCCCGCCACATCAACCCATTATGACAACAGAGCACAGCCAGAGATCAAAAGTGTTAGCTTTTGAAAGTTTTTGCACTAGCACCACATGACTACTGTAGGCACCGTCACTATTTAAAGGGAAGGTACACGTTTGGTAATTACTCAAAACAAATATTTACTTAAAAACTGACTTGGTAAAGAGCATTGGAGAGCTGTTGGAGAGATAGTATAAAACATTGTGGGAAACGACTCCCTCTGAAGTAACATAGTTTTGGAGAAAGAGGTAATTTCTCACTAAAATAATAAAAGACTTCTAGCTAGAAGTCTTATATAGATAGTTCCCACATGACGTAAATCGGCCATCTTTACGGGCAATTTGGAACACATAGCCATGTGTTTTGCGCGAGAACGGTGCGTAGCACGCGCAGAATTCACAAAACTCGTTGCCTGATTGGTTGGTAAACAGTGTGGTTGCGTTAATAAACTGAGCGCTTGACGCGCCTGCAAGCTTAAATGCAATTTGCCCGTAAAGATGGCGTCTATTGCAACTTATCTATTCCTGTCTGAAAGCACACAAATTCGTCCAACAAGGGTGTTTTTTCTTTCATCAATTTCTCGCAACTTCGATGACCGATTGAGCCCAAATTTACACAGGCTTGTTATTTCATGCATATGTTGAGATACACCAAGTGAGAAGACTGGTCTTTGAAAATTACCAAACGTGTACAATGCCTTTAAGGAGTCAAAATGCACACAAAAAACTATGGGTAAACGTCTCAACGCCGCTCGCCTAAAATGCACTACTGCACATTTATCCGGAGTGACGCAGGTTCAAGTTCCACTCTAGTCAAGTGTTTCTTTGTTCAACCCCCAAATAATTTAAAGTTTACCAAATCAGTTTCCGTTATAGGTTAATACTGATATTTGAAACAAAAAGTTGCATTCCTTTTAAGGTGATCCCCTGGCTGTGGCTTCCCAGGTTGTATTGAAAGCTTTGTTGTGATCCCTGGCTACACGGCAATTAACGATTGTATGGCTTCTGACTGCCACCCTAAACAAAGATATTGGCCAAATAGGTACGATTAGCCTATGAACATATAGAGTGAAATTTTCTTCTTGTTCTAGACCGGCGCCTTTGAATGTCACACAGATAAACTTCGCTTTATAAATGCTGTATTATTATTATTATTATTATTATTATTATTATTATTATTATTACTATTATTATCATCTACATTGGGCTTGATAGCTCAGTTGGTAGAGTGCTGGCACATTCATCAGGAGGTCGCACCTTCAAGACGTCCCACTTGAGAACTTTTTGTTCAACCCCCAACAACTTTTTTGTAATTATTTATGTTTACCGTTGACATACCTCATTGTGGGAGGAAGGATCAAGTGAAAACATGTGACATACACCCTCGGCACTGATGGTTACAAGGCAATTCTTCTTCATGCTGCATATATCGCCAATCCCGATGCATGATATCTAAACAGGGAGCAAAGACAAAACTTTTATCACATTCAGGTCGAATAACCCTTGGTAGTGTTATCACAGTCTTGTAAAATATGGCAACGTCTTGAATTTGTAGGATTTTATGAAAATTATGAACTTTTGTGCTTTGTTGCTTTAAACAGTGGTGACTAATCTATTTTCCGACTCCCCTGGTGTACCGATCACCCCTCATGATCTGCATGCTAGGTAGGGTTGGGTTAGAGATAAGCCGGTTCATACTTCCTGCGAATGCGATATGAATTTTGACGCCAAATAACATCAAATAATAATTCGCATCAGTTAAAATGTGCTCAACTCCTGCAAAACATTCGCAGCGAAAAACAGGGCTGTGACGTTGAAATTTTCTTCGCATTCCCATTCTAAGGAAGTGTGAACCGGGCTTCAGTGTTGGAAAATACGTTTGGGGTGTCCGAACATAGGGGTGTCGAAACACAGGGGTGTTGGAACCAAATTGTGTCAACCACTGTAGTGGGCTAACAAGAAATGACCTACCATGCCTAGATTAGAGCAGTTTGCCCATGGCAATGTATTGCTTCCCTTGAATACAGTCAGTTGGCCTTCGACATTCGCTACAATCAACTCATTTTCCTGCAGGCCAAAAGAAAAAAATGGGGTCATTTATATCAGATATCTGCTCTAAAATGCGTACTCCTAGTCCTACTAGAACTATATGAGGTTCGTTCCGCTATTGTCTAGGAGATATCGGAACAACTCTCATCATACATCATCATAGTCCTAGGGTAGAAGACTAGTAAAATGCAATATAGGCCTACAACAATGCGGTGATCATGGGTTCTAACTACCCGAGGTAATTGCGATAATTATGCCTCGATCCTCTCAACGGTTGCAGAGGATGGAGGGTTACGCATATCGTAGCCCCATATTTATTTGGCTCTAAAGCCAAGGGGGCCACTACACGTTTTGCAAAGTTGCACACCATGACACACCCCCCACCTCCCCCACGGGTGATTAAAAAGGTACCCTCCAGAGCCCAACGACTAGGACTATCACAACTATGTAGGTAAAAAGGAAGATTCAGAAGCTGTGTACTCTTGCTTGATCTTGCAGCTAGGTAACTGTAGTGGACATTGAAAATGCAAGCCTAAAGAGTTAAATTGTTGGTTTGTAAACTAAACTCAATTGAACAAGTACATCATGATGATATATATATGAGCTAGTTTTTACTACAAAAATAACAAATCACAAACGGAACGACAGCAGTCGCAGCGCAGAGGTCAGAGGGATGGACTCGGGCAGTGACCACAGGGGCTAGGAATGCCAGTCAGCTGCAGCGCAGGCAGTGCAGCTATAGCAATAAAAAAAAAACAATAGCATTCATGCATTGGAATTCTGTCCACACCGGCCTTGTCGACGTCTAACTCAGCAACACCATGAGAACCATCACTGGCGCCGTTCGCAGTACAAAGACAGACTGGCTCCCAGCCCTGAGCAACATTGCCCCTCCAGACATCCGAAGAAAGGTAGCCACATCTAGGCTGGTCTGTAAGATCCGATCCAACCCTGAGCTCCCTCTCCTCAGAGACCTTGACTTCCACCCTAGGCCTAGACTTAAGTCGAGAAACCCAATCTGGTCCAATGTCCCGGACAGTGCAGCAACAGCAGAAGATCTATGGCGCACACGGTGGCAAGACCACACCAACGTCCGACACAAGTTCCTGGTCGCTGACCTCACCATCCAACTGCCGGGAATGGACTTCCCGGGCGGCCATTGGTGCGTCTTAAACCGGTTTCGTACAGACGCAGGGCCGTGCCGCAGCAGCCTACACAAGTGGG
Source organism: Asterias amurensis (assembly GCF_032118995.1). Lineage (NCBI taxonomy): Eukaryota > Metazoa > Echinodermata > Asteroidea > Forcipulatida > Asteriidae > Asterias > Asterias amurensis. The sequence goes on from NC_092665.1 coordinate 12,430,680, forward strand.
GCTACCTTGCATCTCCCCTTTATGATTTGTGGAGAACCACAGACGATGCGCCACATGATGACGATGCACCACATGATAGACGACTGCCCACTCTCTCACCTTGATGGTGGCATCAAAGCCCTTCACCTGGCTGAGGACCCAGCCGTAAACCGGATTATGGACTTCAAAACGAGATCTACTACTAGCATACGACATCATCATTGCATGATATGATTATGTTTGATTGATTGAATGAATGGGAGGGATTTACTCACATTGTCATTGTCCACATCTCCCAAAATGATTGCATTGGGAAACACATTTCCTGGAAAATCAAACTCCAAATGCTCAACGAACACAACAGATCTCATTGCTGCTATTCAGCAGGTGGCACCATGGAGCATTGAGGAAGAAATGGAGCAACCAAAGTTCAATCACTAACTTCTTGCACATTCAGCTCACTGCAGTAAGTACTTCATCAACAAGCAACAAGTGCACGAGTGACCGCTGAACTGTTTATGTCGTAGCGCCCTCTGTAGTTTGAGTTAGGTTAGTAATGAACAATATTATTATGGAAGAAAAAAGAAATCATCTTCTTAAAAAAAAAAAAAATTAAATAATCAAAGTAATCCAAAGGTGAAAATAGCGAGTTGATTATCGTAGCAGACTGCGACGACCCCTTTTCTCCGCACAAGAAAATGTTTCCTCCATCAAAGCAAATTACTCTCTAAATTAGTGACAAATTGTGGATGTCTCAACCTCCTCCAGACCACTCGGTCAAAATCCTACTGTCATGTGAATGCCTGGTTTACTTTGTAGATTTTGGGGGTCCTGTTTATGTTTTTTTGTCTCGCACAACTCTTACTCTATGTCAAATAACAAAAGATCAATAATGTTAATACCAAAATTACTGTTTGTAAAAGCCTTAAAATAACTGTATACAGTCGATGACGTTTTTAAAAATTCTTCTAATGATGTATTTTTGTTGCTTTTATCAGAAGGTCACAAGGTGGCGCTATACAATGTGACCACTCAGATCTCATCATCATCTCTGCATTTCTTTCACACGTGTTTTTGTAAGCAATATATTGGGCTTTATATTGGGCTACTTCAAAGTCGCAATCCTTATCTTTTTCATTGTATTTTTTTTGACAATCACCTTTAGGAATTCCTTTTGTTGCTCGTCTCTTTTGGGCGTTTATTATTCTCTCCATTGGGCGTGTTCATATTTACACGGGCCGGCTCGAGGGAGGAGGGGTTTGCGCATAAACATCACACAATATTGACTTTCTCAATCCACACACACGATGGCCAGTGACAGGAAAACGGGTTTGTTTTTCACAATAATCAGATAATGTCGCCAATTTCGAGGCATTAAAGACCAGGATATTATAACCGATGAGTTTGCAGCTGACACTCAAAGCACACTTCCACGCACTGTATTTTGGATCTACGCAGTGGAATTTGGAAAGGCATCAAATTCAAAGATGAATAAATTGGATGGTAAGTATAAGTAGGCTGGCCTATACAATAACACAGTAACAGTTTACAGTTAGTATTTTCTTGTGCATCCAGCCTGTTTAATTACACACAGTTCCAATCGTTTGTGATTGTGCTGTACATCGCCAGGCGGATGCTATTGTTAGGTGTTACTGTAGTGTTAAAGGCAGTGGACACTAATGGTAATTACTCAAAATAATTATTAGCATAAAAAACCTTTCTTGGTAATTAAAGGGGAGAGGTCGATAGAGTAAAACATGGTTGTGAGAAACGGCTCCCGCTGAAGCGACGTAGTTTTCTATTCTAAAGAAGTAATTTTGCATAAATTTGATTTCGAGACCTCAGATAACATATTCATTACTTCGAAAATGTCTAAAAAGTCCCCAAGAGTGATACATTGTATTCAGTCAGGACCAATCTGATCCCAGTGTATAACAGTATATCAGAGCTCGACATTACCACTGGATCTTTGGCCCAAGGCCAGAGTTTTTAGTGTCTGGCCAGTATGCAATGACAGGACAAGTGGTTGTCTAATTATTGTTTCTAAAAAAATACTCCACCTCATCTTTAATTCTTAGGTCAAAATGCTCACCTGTTTGGCTTTGAGCCTGATGGGCCTAAATATCTTTCAATTTTGCTGAGTATGTGTGTTTTACTGATAAGATATGAGATAGGCCAACAGTGTATCTTCTTCAATAGTGATTGTTCAAACACAAAAAAAGTGTTATTGATACACTGTGTATATTAAACTAGATTCTGTTCTCCTTTTTGTTCTGGTTTTGCAACACAAATTCTGGTCCATTAAAAGCTACCACCTTTACACAGGCTTTAAACTTCACTTTTTAACCTGGGCATCCAGCATTTTTCTTCTGATGTAAGGGTCAGCACTTCTATATTAATTGAGGAAGGTGGAATTTGTATTGAAAACGTTACAAAGGGCACCACTGCAAAAGCGCATGACATCACAGCAAGTGGTAATTGGTGGACTGTGGGTTTAATTTCAGGCCCGACTATGATAATAAGCAGACACTCATTTTATATTATTTATATATATATATCTTTTTTTTTTGGGGGGGGGGGGCAGAAAAAAACCTGGTGTCATCGGATATTCGAGTGCCATAGCCTCAGCTGGAGCCACCACCAGGCCTGATGCTTCATGGAGGCAATGAAGGCGATTGTCTCCGTGCCCCTGGTCATTGTGCGTGTGTCATGGCCGAGCGGTTAAGAGCACCGGACTCAAGCTCTGGTGTTTGATCAACGGGTTCGAATCCCGGTCGTGACACTTGCTACATAAAATTGGGGAGGTAGTGCTTTCTGCGCTACCAGCCAGGCTTCGGACTGATGATACCCAAGCCTACATCCGTATGGACTGTAAAAGGGGTAACCCTGTTTCAGCCCTAGGAGTAGGTGGCAACGGCCTCTGGACAAAAATAATTGTAGCCCACACCTTGAAGTGGCCTTCAGGCCTTGTGTGTCTGGCGACTTGCATAAAAAAAAAAAAATTGCCTTGGTACCATTGAAATGCTCTGCAGTAGAAATTTACAATTTCCTCATAGGGTGCCCTTTACCAAGGAGGAAATGCCTTGGTGCTCTCGCCCTTTCAAAAAACGAAGCGTTCAGGCCTGCATGGCGACTACAAACCTTAAAGCCGTACAGGAATCTCTTTCCTCCATGTTGAAACTAAAGATCATCAAAATATAAATAGATACTTCACGGAGGCAACGGAGGCGATTGCCTCCGTCTTGCCATTGCCTTGGTGCCCTTAAAATGCTCCAGTAGAAATTTACAATTTCGTAGGGTGCCCTTTGCCAAAGAGAAAATGCCTTGGTGCCCTTGCCCTTTCAAAAACGAAGCATACATGTACATCCCTGAATAGGCCTAGTCAATCCTGTATAGAAACAATTGTGTGTTTATTTTTCAAAAGATCACGATCATGAACTGTCTCCTTTTTTTAATGTAAATAACTTATGAAATCAGTTCGCATTGTCTCTGACTCTAGTGTTAATGCTGTCATCACCACTTGAAGCCTTTTGAGCGACAGGAAAAGGGACTGGGAGGAAATTATTGCAGATTAACAGGAAGTAATTCAATTACCAAGAAACTTTCCATGGGATCACTTGATATTGAAGCTTGGCACGTTGCCATGCGCTTAAATTGGCTTGTAATCCTGCATGCCGCACCGTCCATGTGTGGTATAGTACACAGGACTGATGCTTCACAGAGGCAACAAAGGCGATTGCCTCCATGCCCCCTGGTGATTGCCTTGGTGCCCTTGAAATGCTCGAAATGCTCTTACAGTAGAAATTCACAATTTCCTCATTATAGGTTGCCCTTTATACTAATGGGAAAATGCCTTATTTCCTGGCCTGGCATACTGTACCATTTTAAAAGTGTGATGTAGTGCAGGCCTGATACTTAGGCAACGGAGGCGATTGCCTCCATGCCCCCTGGTATCACCTTGGTGCCCTTGAAATGATCTGACTGTAGAAATTCACAATTTCCTCATGGTTCCCCTTTATACCAAGGAGCAAATGCCGTAGTTTCCTGGCCTGGCATACAATGTACCATTCATATGTGATGTACTACAGGCCTAATGCTTCACGGAGGCAACAAAGGCGATTGCCTCCATGCCCCGTGGTCATTGCTGCAATAAGTATTACATGTATGCCTTGGTGCCTTTGAAATGCTCTGACAGTAGAAATTTACAATTTCCTCATAGGGTGCCCTTAATAGTCAAGGATAAAATGCCTTGGTGTCCTTGCCCTTTCAAATACAAAGTCCATACAGGCATGCAGTACACTGTGTTTTGAAAGAAGGGGCCTCAGAAAAGAATTCTGTTCAACCTTTTGTACATGTACAACAAGTATTTTTTTTAAGGGGATTGAATCTTTGTGTGCTTGTAGTTTTGGATTTTTTTTTGCAAATTCCTAATGCAATTAAAAATTAAATTAAGGCAAGGGCCCAACACATGTAGGCCACTATACAAAGCTACACTGACCGTTGATGTTGTAAATAATGAGATTGAGTCATGTTGTATTGGCGTGTCATGGCCGAGTGGTCGAGCACACTGGTCTCAAGCTCTTGTTTTTCTGTCTCTAAATTAGCAGAGTGTGGGTTCAAATCCCATTCTTGACACTTGCTTTGTCCTTCGGGGAGACATTTAAACTCAGTTACACTTAGACAAAGACAAGTTTGCCCTGGTGTTCCTGGCAGTTGCTGCTGAATGCGCAGTAGAACCTTGTAAACTGTATTTAAGTTTTAAAACCTGTCTTAAATATTTCTTGTTGTTTAAGCGTCTGGCATACCCTTTTGGCTTAAACGTAGTGCACTGTTTAATCTTGATTTTTTGAAATACATTAATGAAAGTGTGATATAAACAAACAATTTTGACACATTTAATGTTGAAGGGAATGTGCTTTTTAAGTTTTAATGTTAATTGAGGCAATCAAAATACAGCACTGTTGTGGGGTATTTTTTCAATGCCTTTTTCCCCTCAATTTTGTCAGTATTTCAGACTGACATTCTTTTGGAGGATGGCCGGCAGCTCTTGTGCATGTTTGAATTTACAATCACTGAGATTGAACTGGTTTTTTTTTTCAGATGTTTTTTTTCAGTGACCAATCCCATATTTTGTCAAAGTGACAAATAAGCAATGACAGTATTATATATTTGGTTTGCGGTAACACCATGTGTGTATCTACTTGCCAGGTAGAGTTGTTCTTAGGGAACTGTCTTGCTTTATTCTACTGCCGCGGAGTAGATAATCGGATGTTTGGGAGACTTCTCAGTTCTGAAAAGAACTGTCCTGCTTTATAACTATTACCAGGGCGGATGGTATAAAAATTAGACTGGACTACTACTTTAGTTTATAGGATCGTAATAACTGTACTGCCGCGGAGTCAGTTCGGAATTGGTCTCAACGTTTCGACTAGCTTGCTCTAGTCATCGTCAGGAGACTGCCGACGACGACTAGACGATGCTGACGATGACTAGAGCAAGCTAGTTGAAACGTTGAGACCAATTCCGAACTGACTCCACGGCAGTACAGTTATTACGATCCTATAAGCTAAAGTAGTAGTCTCAGTCTAATTTCTATACCATCCGCCCTGGTAATAGTTATAAGTTACCGCAACCAAATATATATTGATACCCCACCATGCAATGCCTCAAATCCTATAATGACAGTATTACAATAAACTGAGGCAATCAAGGTACATTGTACATTGTAGAATAAAGTTTGGTACCTCATACAATTACTGACTGCTCCCCAGGTTCAGTTATGACAATGTGTTTTTAAAGCCCTGATAAAGTGATTTCATATCCTGTCTTTTACACAAACGAAACATAAGTTTGAGATTTTTTAAACAGGATGAGGTTAAAACTTCAAGTTGGGTTAGGCATGGTAATGCTGAACCCAAATAAAACTTGTCTCGTCATTGCTATCCTGTCATACCATGTGTCAAGTTTTTTTTTTATAGAGTAAAAATATTCTTTTCAATCCTTTCTGTTGTTCAACCAACTTCAAAATAACTTTGACAAAGTAAGTAATGAGAGTCGACTGCATTGTAAATTTTTTTTTAAACCACTAGCCCTATAAACACTATTTGTAATACTCAAAACAATTGTTAGCATAAAACTTACTTAGTTACGAGCAATGGAGAGCTGTTGATAAAAAAAATTGTGAGAAACGACTCCCTCTGAAGTAACGTAGTTTTAGACTTTTGGGAAAGAAATAACTTTTCACTAAAATATTTGATCTGATTTTGAGAACTCGGCTGAGGTCTCAAAATCAAGCATCTGAAAGCACACAACTTGTGCGACAAGGGTGTTTTTTCTTTCATTATTCTCTTGCAACTTTAACGACCAATATTGAGCTCAAATTTTCACAGGTTTGTTATTTATGCATAAATGTTGAGTTGAGATCAAGTGAGAAGACTGGTCTTTGGCGATAACCAAAGTTGTCCCGTCTTCAGAGATAATCAATGGTATGAACACAATCTGTCTGTCTTTAAAAAGGAAAGGCTTGCAGTTGTAATCTATATCTTTTAGGAGTTGTGGTGTATCAAAAGAGATTGCTTACAGTGTGTCAATATCATGATCATATAAGACAACTGTGTAAAATGAAAACCTTTTAAAATGGAAGCTTCCCAGAATTTGTTTTACTTCAAATGAAAACCCTTTTTTTAAAAATGGAATGGAAACTTCTCAAATATTTCACTTTTGATACACATACTGTATCAGCTGAGTGTTAACTTTATTCTTCATTTTCCAAATCTTTATATGTAAAGTCAAAGCTTTCTGCTGTTGTTTTTTCATGCTTTGAAAGGCATGTGCAGTGGTCTGGTGGTTTTCTTGATGTAGGACAACTTCAAGCTTATTAAAACGCTTTTTGGTATTGTTTTGAAGCTCAACAACACACTGTATGCATACAGGTGATCAGGGCCCAATTTCATGGCTCTGCTTACCGCCGAATTATACGCTTATCATCACCATTCGACCTTAAAAACATTGTTGACGTGAGAACTTGAAGTCTACCAACCCAGTCTTCACTGAACTGTGGTTTATACAGAGTACATATACATGTAGCTATGTTCCAACAGATCTACACCCCTGGAAATGTATGCGTCCTAATCTAATCCAAGCCCCTACCCTAACCCTAACCCTCGCCCTAACCGCAGGGTGTGGATCACAAAGGGGTAATCAGACTATATAATAGTAACTAGTCTCAACACCTGTGACTGTGGAGAGTGGCAAACCATGGATGAAGAACATTTCATTCCTTGCGCAAAGGGACATCTCCTCATACCTGCCCCTATCCATTAGCAACTAAGAGTTATATGATGGTCGGTTCAAGGCTATACAGACACTGCTCACTCTTCAGTCATGTCAGTGTGCTCCATAGAAATAGAACCCGGAGAACGCTGAGCTCGACCACCCTCTGTGTCGTCTGTGGACGCAGCGTATCAATACCGCGCATTACGCGCGTATGGCAAAATTATCATCGTGTGACACGCGCGTATGGCAAAATGGCAAGATGTCAGCGCACATAGACCATTTCTAGTGTTTTCATTGGTCAATGATGATGTCATTGTATGGCAAAATTGTATGGCAAAATATTTTGCCATACACGCGTTACGAAAATGGCGTGTGCGCGTCCATAAAAATGGTCTCACAACGAAACCGCACGCACAATGAGACACTCAGTGTTCTCCGGGTTCTATTTCTATGGTGTGCTCACTACTGGAGGCAAGGGCAAGGGCACCAATAGATTTTCACCTTAGTAAAATTTACATTGTTGCTGCTTGGGGGAAGAAAAAACAGTCAAAACAGCTATGAATTTGGTGATGCCCTAAATTCAAGGGAAATGAACTGTGCATCCGCCTCAGCTCACCAACAAATGATCTCACTGCAAAACGGGAGAAAAGTACTAGCGCACATGTTTAGTGAGGTCACTTTTCCTGCAGACTGTTTAAGCCTTTTGTTGTTAGCCTATTCTTTGAATGTCATACATTGAGCTGTTGTTAAATTTATACACTCTTGGTTTTCTATTTGTTTACGTTGTGCTTTGCTGGCAAACCCAACTCCATGAAATATGGAGTGACTCAGCCGTGTTGAAATTGATCAGTCAAATATTTCTTTTTTTTTTTTTTTTTTTTTGGGGGGGGGGATGATCAATTTAAGATATTTCCTTGTGAGTTCAGAGTTGCAGACTTAATAAAAAAAAACGAAAACCTTTTGAACTCAGATGATGTCTGCTTGTCAAAAAAACTTAGCTGTGATGTTTTACAGAATGTGAACAATTCCTGCACTCCACTGCAACAAATAGTATTAGATAACGAACCTGTGGAATACAATTCCCAAAAGTGCAAAAATTTAGTTTTGTATTTGTAGTGATGTACAGAGACTAGTCACTCTGCAGACCTGGGTTCAAAGCCCCTGGGACCTTGGCTTCAAAACTCCTGGGAACCCAGGTCCACAAGCTATTTTCCATGAATTTTCACCTTTGTCAACAATCATTCCTCTGTAAGGTGATATTTTGAAACATTTAAAGGTAGTCTAACTGCTACTACAAAAACAAACCTTTGTTATTGTCAGTGTTATATTGCAGGAAGCCAAACTATAAACTGTCGTTGGTATTGATCTTTTACCGAGTAGCGAGCCATGGGTTAGTATTGATGACAAATCGTTATCGCTGCCCGAAACACGCATTCTGCCGTTTATGCAACAGTCACAGTGCGATTATCGTTCATGCAACGGTCGTAAGGTAGCGCGTGGCAGCTTGCCACTGACTCACACACATACTGGGATTGAGGCTGCATGTGTGTACCATGGTCACCATCCCCGTAACTACACCGCGCTTAACATTTACCGACTTTCTTTCAAGACTAGCTATGGGTGTGCACATGGTCATTAAATAAGATCTAAAAACAAAATACTCTGTGTTGAGTATTTGAAATACCAGCTAATATTATTGTTGAAACAAAGCTGTCGCCAGCCCGGTTTGCCCATAACTTTTTCACTGACTATCGAGCTTGACCAGTTACACCATGCAACATGTAAAAGGGATCAGGTCGGTATGCTTCGTTTTTGAAAGGGCAAAAAGGGCACCAAGGCATTTTCTCCTTGGTGACTAAGGCACGCTTGAGGAAACTGTAAATTTATACTGGATCATTTCAAGGGCACTAGGGCAATGACCAGAGGGCCTGGAGGCAATTGCCTTTGTGGCCTCCACGAAGTGTCAGGCCTGGGGGATTACTGTAGCTTCATTTCGCTACATGTAGCTTCAGGCCAGAAGCCACATGGGCCACTTTGTTGCCCCTGGCATGCCTGGTCTTGTGCAGAGAGACTTCAAAAGTTTCCCATAAATTTTTAGATTTTCTAATGGGAGTGCTTTTTGCAATTTAAAGAGAAAATGGTCTTGCCTTATTAAAGGCAGTGGACACTATTGGTAATTGTCAAAGACTAGCCTTCACAGTTGGTGTATCTCAACATCGTATGCATACAATAACAAACCTGTGAAAATTTGAGCTCAATCGGTCATCGAACTTGCGAGATAATAATGAAAGACAAAAAAAACACCCATTTGTCAAACGAAGTTGTGTGCGTTTAGATGGTTGATTTCGAGACCTCAAGTTCTAAATCTGAGGTCTCGAAATCAAATTCAGGGAAAATTACTCCTTTCTCGAAAACTATGGCACTTCAGAGGGAGCCGTTTCTCACAATGTTTTATACCATCAACCTCTCCCCATTACTCGTCACCAAGAAAGGTTTTATGCTAATAATTATTTTGAGTAATTACCAATAGTGTCCACTGCCTTCAAAGATGAAAGTCCACTCAGCCGATTTTACGAAATGCTAGATTAATCCTGACAATGTACATGTATCTCGAGTTACATGTAGGACGAGTAACCCGTCCTAACTTAGGATGGGTTCAATGTCCCCTAACGTCTATGAATACAGAACTAAAACTCTTCCTACAATAAGTCCGAACATTCATCCAAAGTTAGGAAGAGTTTGGTGAAATCAGCGGCTGGCCTGTTCTCTGCATTTTTTCCTCTCACTTTTCAAGTCCATATTTCATGTTTTTAAAGATGTTTTTGAACAATGAGCAGTCTGCCAGTGGTACATCACTTGGAGGGAATGTAGACTGCCAGCCCTTGGGTTTGTTTTTTACTTCATAGCCAGTAGACCTCTGTAAAGGAATAAAACTAGTAATAGTTTCTTTGCTAATTGGCACACTCTATTTTCGAGCACCATTTGACATTCAGAGGGATTATAAGTGATTAGCACACTTTTCCAACAAACCTAATACTAGGACCCTTTGAATGATATTTTTAAACACACACTCATCATTTCAGGATAAACGGTTTCCATAAGCTGTCATTTAAAGCCTAATCAATTTTGATTTAAAATTTAAAATTTTGATTTAAATTATTTTGTTACTATGACATATTTTGAAAAAAACATTGTCTCACTACCAAGCTGAATTACATGTAAGTGGACCATAGAGCAAGGACTAAGCTCTATGGGTGGACTTACATGACATTCAACATATTTTAGCAGATTTTAGTGTGCGTGATGTAATAGCCTATTTTATAACACCCCTTGCAAGTATTGTGCCTGCTCATTGGTTTAGAGCGCGTCACATGACATGTCTTAGTTTTGCTAGACGACGGCCGTGTGCTAGAGCGTCGGTTTGCCATGCGCTAGTCCGAAGACTAGCACATGGCGCCGTGCGCTAGTCCGACAGACTAGCACACGGCGTGCATTACCTAGACGTCCGTTGCGTGTACGAGGATGATAAATTAATAGTCTGTAACCATTTCAGATTGTCCGACACTACATGCAACACAGTAGGTAAAAGTGTTGGCAATCTGTGTTCGCGTCGTCCGTGGATTGTAGCATTCAGGTCTGTAACTTAATAATAATACAGGTTTTAGAAATGTTTGGGGTGTTATAAAACAAATATTGACTGATTTTACTCGTGCAATGGTTAAAAACTATGACTCCCTCGGTGATCCCCGGAGCGTTCTATTTTCCCTCGGCTTCGCCTCGGGAAAATAGAACGCTCCGTGGATCACCTCGGGAGTCATAGTTTTAACCATAGCACTCGAAGCAGTCAATATTTGTATAATAGATTCAATGGCATAATATGTAAAGTTGTTGCTAAAGCTCTTGCATTTTAGAAGGAAATAGTGATAACTCCCTTAAAGCCATTATACACTTTCGGGACAGAAAAAAAAAATAAAAAATCACCTGGGTTTATAAATAACTTACAGTGTTTACAGAAAGTAATGGTGAAATAATTCTCTTGTAATACATGTAATATTATTCCATGAAATGCTTTACTTTTTGAGAAAACATTAAAACAATTATCAATTCTTGATAACGAGAACTACGGATTTATTTTAAACACGTGCCATGACATGGCGTAACGTGCGGAAACAAGGGTGGGTTTTCCCGTTGTTTTCTCCCGACTCCGATGACCGATTGAGCCCAAATTTTCACAGGTTTGTTATGTTGTGATACACGAAGTTGAGCCTTTGGACATTACTGTTTGCCGAAAGCGTCCAATATGACTTTAATTGTCTGTCACCTCTTTTGACCCTGGTTCAAAACCCCAACTCAGAACTGGAAACTTGTTATTCTGGATTATTTGGTTTTCAGCTACTACATGTACATTAATGCTGGGCGAATAGTGAAATTTTGTTATTCGGATACCGCTGGCCAACTATCCGAAATTAACCGGATATTCGAATAGTTTTTTTTTTTTGCCGCCAGAGGGCGCTGTTCATTTGTGAATGAGATCTTTTGGGCGGATTGATATTAGTTTTAGACAGTGTCACTCGGTTCATTCATAAAAATGACCGGATCTAATTTAAAGATGGCGATTTGCTTTTTCTTTTGATCGTGATTGACTCTACGTGAAGGAAAACTTTTGTAATCTTTGAACAAATGACGTCAGAAATGTCATTGTTTTAACTCTTCACGGAGGTGAGCATAGTTAAATACTTAATATATGCTGTTTTATGCTGTCTTAATAGAAGTTTCATAAGGATTCAGACAAAACATTCATATCAGTTGTCGCCCGACGTCCGCGGATATTCGGATATTAAAGAATATCCGGTTACTCGGTTGTAATTACAGAATTATCCGGTTTGTAAATAGGTATTCGCGCCCTATGCGGATATCCGGTTAAGAAAAAAAAGGCATTCGCGGTTACGGATAGGAAAACCTATTCGCCATTAACCGGATATTCGAATAATTCGCCCAGGCCTAATGTACATGCCATGTAGCTAATATAAATAGGCCTATCATGTACTTTGATTCTCCAACGGGATTTATTGTATAAATATTTTGTGTTTTTTACATTGTATGCATGATTTGAAACCAAGGATGCCCCATAAGTGAACTTTCACTGTACAAACCTTGATGACACTGACAGGTAAACAGTGGTGCTTGCTCTGTGAACCAGAAACACCAGGGTTAAACAAGTGAGCTCTGAATGCTTTTTGAAATGGGAAGTGGGAGTTACATTGGCCAATAAATGAGGTATTAAATTCCAAAATTTTGGAGCAGTACACAAAAATCAACAGACCAATTATCACATGATGCAGTGCACATTGTACACAGAAATGTACATTATGTGCAATTCCAAGCAAACATGGACAGGACACCAAAAAATCAAGTTTTTGTCACAACTTTCTTTACACCTAGAAGTTATAGCTAACATATGAAACCAATTTATTTTAAGTTGTTGACAAGGAATGAACCCAATTTTGCCAAAAAAGAATTTAGCTTGGGCTCCATGTAGGCCTTCATGTAGGCGTGGCTACATTGTCTGGAAAACTGGAAAACTGTAATGCGACTGACTGTATGCGACTGACCGTAATGCGACTGACCATGGTTTTGCCATGTACACGTATACCTTAAAGTTGAAGTTGCTGACCATTAATAAGTATCCTGTTGGATACTCGTGTAATAAGAGTTGTGTGGTACATGTACATAGTAACACTTTCGCAAGCTTTTTGATGTAGGAAATTTTTGAATTGTGACAAGTGTGTTTTTTACCATGTCCTTTTTGTGTAATGCGACTGACTGCTTTTTACGTTATAACATCCAGAGTACAAAGCCAACAACATTTCAGGCCTGTATGCTTTGTTTTTGAAAAGGCAAGGGCACCAAGGCATTTTCTCTTTGGCAAAGGGCACCCTATGAGGAAATTGTAAATTTCTACTGGAGCATTTCAAGGGCACCAAGGCAATGGCAAGGGGCAATGGAGGCAATCGCCTCCGTTGCCTCCGTGAAGTATCAGGCCTGACATTTCTAATATTATCAATTCGTAGCATTGGGTGTCAAGTACAAATCAGTCTATAAACCTAGTGGAAAGAATATCTCACATGACATGTGTTTAAAACAAAGCCGTTTTTCTCGATATCGAGAATTGGTAGTTGTTTTAACGTTTTCTCAAAAAGTAAAGCATTTCATGGAATAATATTTCAAGGGAAGTCTTTCACCATTACCTTCTATAAACCCTGTAAGTTATTTGTCAATCCGTAAACTTTTAATTTTTATTCTGTTCAGAAAGTGTCCAATGGCTTGAAGGACACAACTACCACAACCAGGATTCGAACATGCCAACTATGGTTTGTGTTTTTAAAATCCAGGTTTCTTTTACAAACGTGGTCTGCAAAATTTGCAGACCTCGTTCAGCCTGCAAATGTACGGTGCCATTTGAGAGCTCCTTGTTTTCATTTTTGTTTCCAGAAATTTATCTCTAAATTTATAACACTAAATAGTAAAAACATCCCTTAAAAAACCAATGAAGTCATCTGAGATCTCAGCACCAAGCTGTTTACTTTTTTCTGCTCTGACGATCAATAATTTTTTAATGAAAAATAATCCATGGTTCAGTAGTCTCGTAGCGCTTCTTAAAAACCAAGAGTTAAAATTTTCCAAGAGTTGAAAAGAATCGCCAAGACCTGGGATAGGAAGCTAGATGTTTAAAGACCTGCTTGAACGAAAATGTAAAGCCGTGAACTTTGCTGAATTCCACTTAAAGGAACACGTTGCCTTGGATGGGTCGAGTTGGTCTTTGAAAAGCGTTTGTTATAATATGCATATGGGTAGAAAGATGCTGTAAAAGTAGAATACAATGATCCACACAAACATGCCTCGAAATTGCATGGTTTTCCTTAAACCTCGTCGACTAACACGGTCGGCCATTTATGGGAGTCAAATTTTTGACTCCCATAAATGGCCGACCGTGTTAGTTCGCACAGTAAAAGGAAAACCACGCAATTTCGAGGCAAACTTGTGTGGATCATTGTATTCTACTTTTAAATTATCTTTCCAACCATATGCATTTCTAAACAAACGGTTACAAACGCTTTTTTATAGACCAACTCGTCCGATCCAAGGCAACGTGTTCCTTTAAAATGATTTCAATGAATAAGAAAATCGAGTCATATGATTATATATAGGTTTCAATTGTGTAAAAAAACAATCATTTTGTATGCCCTTGTCCAGAGCTTTTCTGCGAGATTTGCGAAAAGCCCCGTTATGTAATCACTCTCAAAAAGTAGATGAAGCCGCTTTGTTGCTGCGTGGATGTATAATAAAGCAAACTCCCACAAATGACGTCAGCGGCATTGTCCTTTGACGCCCACTCTCAACGGCAGAAGTGCTTTTAGTTTTTAAAAAAACCTTAAGGTAGGGGCCTGATTTTTTAATCGATAATTACGAAAAGTTCAGAAGTGTACACATATCGAAATTACATTAAAATGGTGAACAAGTGCATTATAAACAAGTAAAAATACCATTTCTGTTGAAAACATTCCGCTAAGATAGCTGTTTAAGAAAGCAGATGTTGGCTGCCATGGAGTTGTTCATCTGCACAAAGATGGTTTAATAAAACTGTGGTTTTAAAAATGTCGAAGGCACTGGACACTATTGGTAATCACTGTTAGCATAAAAACTTACTTGTTAACAAGCAATGGAGAGCTGTTGATAGTATAAAACATTGTTAGAAACGGCTCCCTCTGAAGTAACATAGTTTTTGAGAAAGATTTAATTTTCCACTAAAATATTTGAATGTGATTTCGAGACCTCAGAACTTAGGCCTACATTTTTTACACTAGTATACTATTTCTTAGGACTTGATCATGAATGTTGTTTAGCCATTGACACATTGCCAGGGGAAACTTTTCCCCCGCTTGGGCAACCCTGGCAGTGAGTTTCTTGCCTTAGGAAAAAAACAAGATCTGAATTATAAGTGACTAATTGTAATTGTATCGACTTTGGAGTGATACTACATGTGTATGTATGGTAAAGAACCTTTAAAGACACTGGACACCTTTGGTAATTGTCAAAGACCAGTCTTCTCACTCGGTGTACCTTGACATGCATAAAATAACAAACCTGTGAAAGTTTGAACTCAGTTGGAAGTTGCGAGAGAATAGTGGAAGAAAAAACACCCTTGTCGCACACGTTGTGCGCTTTTAGATGCTTAAAATCGAGACTTCAGCTCAGGTCTTGAGTTAAATTCAAATATTTTAGTGAGTAATTACTTATTTCTCAAAAACTACGTTACTTCATAGGGAGCCCTTTCTCACAGTTTTTTATACTGAGAAAATAGAATTAGCTGTTGCAAACAACTTACCAACCAAATGGACCGACAGTATAAATGCAAAAAATAGTTAATGGCCTGACGTTTCGACCCTAGCAGAGTCTTTCTCGTTTAGCCTTCGAGAAAGACTCTGCTATGGTCGAAACGTCAGGCCATTAACTATTTTTTGCAGTTTTTTATACTATCAACAGCTCTCCATTGCTCATTAATAACAAGCTTTTTTTCTAACAATTGTTTTGAGTAATTACCAATACATGTTTGTAGTGTTCAGTGCCTTTAAAAGCTCTGATAAATGTTTTTGTTCATGAATCAAGAAAATTGTAGGATAACATTACAAAGTAGTGTACATGTTTGTGACTAGTAAAATGTATCTTTAAAGTACACAACGTGTACCATTACATTATGTTCATCATGTTCCCTCATTATACATCAAATAGCAACACGTTGATGACTACTTATCACTTATCGCCGAGGGTCACCCCTCTTAACAAATGGAATGAACAGATTCTATCTTATCACTCGTTGGACGAGCAATACTTAGGGATGTATTGAACTCCTGTCAGCAGTAAGATTACTGCCGGGCGATCAGCGATCAGCGATATGACCAAGGGTGCATCATCATAGCAGTGGAGCATTGACCCTAGTGAGCAAACAGATCTGTGTTGTTAGGATTAGGAAAGGTGGACAAGTACAATGTACATTACATGTAGGCCTACATGTGTGTGAACATGTAATGCTGTGTAATACAAGTATGTCTTTGATGATAATGTCATACCACTTGACATACACATGCCATAGAGAAGAGACTTTGCATTGTATGCCTACATTAAAGGTTTTGTACATGTATGGTTTTGCCCACAGTGGTCGGTGCCAGAAAACTCGCCTAGCACTCAGGGTCCCCCAAACATCGTTGGAAGAATTCCCTCGGTTTCCGACCACCGTTTCCAAAATTGTTATTGAATTACACTTGCAATTTACTTGCAAAGGTTTTCAACAAAATGTAAAATTGTGTATTTAACATTAAAAATGGTACATGTATATCCGAAGCCATTAATTTTGAGTACTTCTTTGATTTGAGTATTTATATACTCTACAATGTAACTGATCCATCTCACAATGGTTTCCAGGGAAACATTTTTTCACCATCAAAGAAATCCTGGGCAGAGCCCTGTATAGACACTGGACACCTTTGGTAAAATAATGTCAAAGAACAGTATTCTCACTTGGTGGTATCCACAGAGCTATATATATTGACTAGAGCGCTAACTTGCTCTGCGTTTTGAAGCCACCCTGGGCGCAGACATGTTTGATGTGTTGCGTGAATTCGGAATTTTAAGAGAACACACATTGCCGCGATTATTTTACATTCAGCGTGTGCGTATACGTACGCGACTGTCCACTCGCGTACGTCCGCGCTACAAAAACTGTAACTTTGACTTGATTGCCGTACTAAAAAAAGTAAACGCGCCTTTTATTCATGACGCACATGACGCTCGCAGTTTGTGCGCTGATCAGCAGATTGTGCGTTCACATTTACTGCATTTTTTGCTTTGATGGCACATAAAAAAGAACAAACGCACTATCATGCAAATAGCCATACAATTGCCGTACAAAATTTCAAGCTTTTGTATTGGTTTGTACATAAACATGGATGCGCCCACACGGCTTCAAAACCTTAGTGCGTGTATAACGGGGTGTTAGCGCTCTAGTCAATATATATAGCTCTATGGTGGTATCCCAACCAGTAAGCATTTAAAATAACAAATCTTGTGAAGATTTTGACTTAATTGGTCATCAAAGTTGCAAGAGAATATTAACAGAAAATAAAACCCTTGTTGCACAAATCTGTCTGCCTTCAAAAGACTTCATGGGCCTGAAGTTTTTTAATATTAGAATGAGAAATTAGCTCTTTCTAAAAAGTTACTTTACAAATACTTCAGAGGGAGCTGTTTCTCCCAATGGTTTTTTCTTTCTTTTTTTGGAGCTACAATGTATTTTTTATAAATTAGAGAAAGTTAAAGGCCTAGAAGCTTCCATTTAAGGTGGAACACAAAATAATCCACAAATGAAATATGGTAGTTAAAAAAATACACATATATAAACATGTATCATCAGGATTTTGACAAAAACATGTCTCTCGTCCATCAGCCAGGTGCAAACAATTGTACAATTGTTTCCGTACAGCCCTGTGGATTAAAAACAAAATTCTTTGTATACTCAAATCTTCTGTGAGGACATGAATTAAAAACCTTTTTTGTAGTGACTCAACTTGGTGTAAATCACTTTTCCACATAATGTAATGACTCAACTTGACTATGGCACTCAAGATTCTGAGCATGACTGAAACTGTCCATATACCTTGCACTGTGTACAAACGCATTTCAGAGCAACTGTACGGTACAATGTGCATGTTTACAATCCACTCTTGTTATGGTTCTAACAAGATTCGCTGGGACTGGCCAAATTACCTCTTTATTTACACAAACGTGTTTATGAAAGGACTTCAAAACAAAGAAATACAAGGCAGAAGCGAGACTTCAATGTACTCAGTTGTAAACAAAGCAAACATGTTTGTAAAATGAGAAATCGCCGAACATCACAAGGCTGGATTGCCACTTCAAATTGAGAGCTACAATTTTTTTTTTGTAGCTGATTTGGGGTATTCCACCCAAAGCAACTGTCACCAGGAGCACGTAACCCTTACTCCTGGGGCTGAAACAGGGTTACCCCAATATGACCTTCGTTGACCAAGGGTGGATTTCACGAAGAGTAGTCTTTATCTCGAGTTAGGAAGAGTTACTCGTCCTAACTTAGGACTAGGTGTTTGTTTTTGATATCTCTTAGGACTAGTCCTAAGATAGGACTTAGTCCTAATTCTTTGTGAAATCGACCCCTGGTCTAGGCTTTTGTGCTCCTCTAAAACTTTTCCGCTGACTGGACAATTTTACAATGGTGCCCTTTGTAATAAAAGACTATGGCCTTGCCCTCTCAATAAAGGTGAAATTCAAGGCCATTTTTATGATTTTGGGAGTAAAATTGAACGTAAAAATGATGGTTAGTGTGTGAACACCGCATCACCTTAAACTTGCTCCACACTTTGAACCTGTAACACATTCTGTTCTTTACATCCCTGTGGAGACCTCTTTTGTTCTTTCCTTTGTCCCTGTGTGAAAACCTCCCTTAGAATTTGTACACAAAACTCCTTGTGGAGCAACCCAGACTTAAGAGTTCCAGTACATTACATGTATGTACAATGTACAAACACTAATTTTGAAATTTGAAATAATTTTCTTGAAGTAAATTTTGAAATGGCCAATTGCACCATCTGGAACCGTACCACACAGAAACAGTTCCATACGGAGCAGAGATCCCGTCTCTTTCGGATCATGTTTCACACAATCATCAACCATGATCAATCCATAAGCCGTCTGTCCATCCAAGTCAACTCAATAACATTCAGAGTTGACCTTGTAAATTGAAAATTGTGTTTCGTGTTTTCTTAATTGAAAAACAGGTTGATAATTTTTCAGTGATCTGTTTTACACCTACATGTAGTTTTAAAAATGATTGATCAAACAGTGTATCGATGTGCGCGCGTGTATGGCAAAATGATCACCGGGTGACATGCGTGTATGGCAAAATGGCAAGATGGCATTGCACATAGACCGTTTCTGCTGTTTTCATTGGTCAATGGGACGTCTGCTGTATGGCAAAATATTTTGCCATAGATGCGTAAAAAATGGCGTACGCGTGTCCATAAAAATGGTCTCACAACGAAACCACACGCACACAATGAGACACTGAGTTCACTGTAATGGCAGGTCGAGGCTGAGTCCCTTGTGCATCGGACTCAAATTCTAGGCCCAATATCCCGGCACTTTACAGAATTTCACATAAAATGTTTGCTTTTACACAGGTTTT
This sequence comes from Asterias amurensis, assembly GCF_032118995.1. NCBI lineage: Eukaryota > Metazoa > Echinodermata > Asteroidea > Forcipulatida > Asteriidae > Asterias > Asterias amurensis. The sequence goes on from NC_092665.1 coordinate 12,450,208, forward strand.
TAGGAATATGTTCTGCAAAATGTCTTACAGGTTGCCATTTGAGAACTTCTTGTTTTTATGTTGAGAAATTCCTAAATATAACAATAATTGCTTTCTCCAGAAGAGAATCAGAGCATACTGATCGAAACGTCGAGTTGAAACCAATAGGGCCCAATTTCATGGCTCTGCTTACCGTAAGCACAGAATCGGCGCTTATGGAAGCAGAGAATTCTGTGCTTACGGCAAGCATGTTTCACGGGGTAGCGGCGAATTTTGGCTTCTGCGCACGCGTACTCCACTTTATTAGGCATTCTACGCTTACAAGGCTAGCGCAGAAATTCGGCGCTTGTACGTAAGCGGGGAATCGTGATCGTAAGCGCAGAATTCAGCGGTAAGCAGAGCCATGAAATTGGGCCCAGTTCTTTTTCATAACCACACAACTCGTTTAGAGATAATCATTACATGGTGTTACCGCAAACCTTTCCATATCATAATTGTAAATATTAGGAACAAGAGGGTGCTATTTCACGCAATAATGTAATGGTTATCGGGTAGACTAAAAGCCGTGATCAGACTTGGAACCAAGTGTAGGTATTTTGAGAAAAAGTGAATCTAATTCGTGCAGAGTGCTAGTATTGCATTGTATACCTAAAGAGGACCTATTGAATGGACCCTTCCCATGAAATATGCTTATTACATTCACGCATGCGTACAGACCCTGTTGGTTGGCAAACACCATAAAGTTGTGCACTATAAGCAGACGCGCAATCGCGTGTGCGTCACGCACCCATTAGCCGTGTACAAAACAGCGCGATTTTCCCTCATTTTGCCAACCAAAACGTTAGTGCGCACGCGCTACATGTATGTGCAATTTACATATTTCATGGGAAGGGTCTATTACATTAGCAAGGGCTCCATGATAATAATAATAATAATAATAATATCGAAGTCTTATATAGCGCACTTATCTACCAAACAAGGTACTCAAGGCGCCGAGTATATACAAACTTTCAGAAAGATAGGTTATTGCAGTGATGAATTTTGAGACCCAATTATTTAGCACCTTATAAGGGTTTACAAAGAGTATACAGTGTGCACATAATTAATATCTTGCTCAAGTGCCTTGTTTTGTGCCCTCACGGCACAGGAAACTATTAATCTTTTTCACATGGCCTGAGGCAATTTATCGCTTGCCTCATCTCTGCCAGCGGCGTGTTCTCCAGAGAGGATGTCTTTGTTTCCAGTGGGTAGTGGATGCGGGACATACATTCTGTGCACGTAGACTCTGTGTACATTTTATGCGCACGTGTCTGAGATGAACAGTTGTAGTATGACTGTGAATTATTTCACTGCATGAAATTGAAATTTCAACTGCAGATTGCAGAAGAAAATGTGATGAAATCGTTTTAACAAAAGACTAGTAGTTCACAGTTGTACAAAAAATTACATAAAATTTGTTATTTCTTTTTGAGACAACATTTTTCTTGTATGGCTGTGAATTATTTCACTGACTGAAATTGAAATTTCATCCTGCATATTGCAGACAAAAATGGGGTGAGTTATTAGAAAACAATGATTACACATAAATTATGTTAACAAAATATTACATCAAATTTGTGGGCTTTTAGACATATCATATGGCTGTGTGGGCTATTTGACTGTAATGAACCTGAAATTTCAACGTTATATGTTTCACAATCAGGTGGCCATATTTCAGATGGATTTTTTAAATGATTGGATTTTTGGTTTATTTTAGATGGTTTTCGGTAGATGGCCGTTGGCAGCCATTTGTCATTCAAAAGTGTGAATGTAAAATGTAGGCCTATACATTCTCAGTATGTTTCCATTGCACCAAGCTTTGGGAACTGAAATTATTTACCCATACACCGATGTGTGTTAGCACTGTATACTCAGTACTTCCCCGAGTATTGTGAAAAAAATATCACAGGCATGTCCCACCCGAGTAACATGCCTGTGATATTTTTTTCACAGGACTCGGGGGAAGTACTGAGTATACAGTGCTAACACACATCGGTGTATGGGTAAAAACAAACCAAAATTAATATTCTTTATCCCCGATGCAAATTTAACATCTATTATGAAATTATTTATATAGACGGTGGTCGCTTCGTAACAGAAGATAATTTTAAAAGGGATTTAGCCAAATATTTCTTTGATCCCTCAAAATATTACTCCCTTTCTGTATTTGAAATTTATATTCTGATTAAATTGACTGCATGCATGAATGCATGATTTCCCTTCTGATCATTTGTAATGCAATATTTAACTCGCCAAATTAAAAACCCAAACCAGTCGTTCGAGAACACAATCCGGGCTCTTGAAACAATAAATTATTCAAATTGTATTCATATTAGAGACAGTAGGTTCAGTATGCAGTGTTGTGTTTCATGCCTGGCATGTGATCTCGTTAAGACGCGGCGCGCCCCGTTAAAACCGCTGTGACAAAAAGAGGTACATTAATTACAGCGTACGAGAGGTCTGTCCGACCAGTGGTTACATTGTAGCTTACTACTTGTACATGTACATGTACATGTATGACTGATGAGGTACTGTGTCTTAACGTTGGGTATTCCCTGTGTACAGATGACCTAATAATAATATTATCATAAGCTAAACAAAAGCAAAAGCAGTTTATCAGTTTAGAAAGTATCAAATGCAGTCATTGCAGTTTGACAAATTTTTTTCTTGTGATTTAAAAATACTAATAATTTTTGCATGAACCTGGTTTTCGAACAAAAGCAAAAGCAGTTAATCAATTTAGAAAGTATTAAATGCAGTCATTTTTTCGAGAAAAAAAAACACTTTCTGAATGGTGCAGTTTAAACTTGATGTTTTAAAATTATCCTGGAGTTACACAAATGCTATGGATGCACCTATGATACCCCGGTCCTGACCTTGCCCTTAAAGGCAGTGGACACTATTGGTAATTACTCAAAAAAATCATGAGCATAAAACCTTACTTGGTAACCAGTAATGGGAGAGGTTGAACATTGTGAGAAATGGCTCCCTCTGAAGTGGAGTATTTTTTTAGAAAGAAGTAATTTTCTACGAATTTGATTTCGGGACCTTAGATTTAGAATTTGAGGTCTCGAAATCAAGCATCAGAAAGCACACAACTCCGTGTGACAAGTGTGTTTTTTCTTTCATTATTATCTCGCAACTTCAACGACCAATTAATCTAAAATTTTCACAGGTTATTTTGTGCATGTTGAGATACATTGTACACTAAATGAGAAGACTGACAAACCAATAGTGTTCAGTGTCTTTAATACAACTTGGGATCGTACACTCCCCAAGGAAACTATTTCATTCAGCAATTTTGCATCCCAGCAAAATATTTGCATCCCAGCAAAATATTTAGATTTATCTTTTGTGCACATTGAATGCTAGTATTTGTAGCAAATACATGTAGTGATATTTGAAACATTTTGCAATCATATTTTTTTCTGCATGACATTAACATGAGGAATGTATTTTACATTGTGAAATAAATGTATAAAACTACCCACACATTTTATTACCGAAAATTCTTGCCACTGTCCCACACTATTACTATTTTAACATCGATTTACATGTATGTTGTTCACGGTAAAATACATTTTACACACTAAAAATAACTTCCTTTACTTCCTCGTTGAAAAAAAGTTGTTCCCATGAAAATATTTTTTGTGTGTGTTGTAGGTACACAAAGGTGTGTAATTCTCGCGTTGAAAAGGTGGCTATTCAAACTTGAATGTCAGAGGTCATATTGAAAGATAGCGGCTTCAAACCGATGTCTGCGGTTTGTTCTTTATTAAGCCCCCAGGAAGTTTATTGTCACTCTGGCCGTAAGGTTCCGTTTCCAGGATGGAAAAAAATGTTGAGCTTTTTCGTGAAATAGCTCAGCTCTAAAGGTTCACTGGACCTTGGTGCCCCTTCAAAAGTTCTCCATTGACTTCAAGATTTTCCGGTAGAAGTGCTCTTTGCCGAATGAAAATTGCCTTGCCCGCTCAAAAGATGAAACTTCACTACCAGGCTTGGAACTGGCGTACTAAAGGCCGGTTTATATAATAATAATAATAATAATAATAATAACTTTCGATTTATATAGCGCCTAATAACTAACACTTAATTCTCTAAGCGCTTTACATTAGTGCCCTGGTCATAGGGCCAATAACATCCCTTTTTTAATGTTTCTCAGCTCCCTTGGGAGTATACAACCTGGGCAACAGTTTATATTGCTCCAAAGGCTTTTTCATTCACAATATCAACCTCTACCCTCGCAGGTACCCATTTATACCCCTGGGTGAGGAGAAGCAATTATAGTAAAGTATCTTGCTCAAGGACACAAGTGTCACGACCGGGATTCGAACTCACACTCTGGTGACTTAGCATCAGAACTTGAATTCGATGCTCTTAACCACTCGGCCATGACACTCTACATATATAGTTGGTCGCGCATTGGTCGTGCGATGGAATTCTTGATGTGCGATCATTTAAAACACAGTTTATAGGCCTCAGCGATGACTATACATGTAAACTATGTTTTTTAGGATTGCGTGTCAAAGTTTTCATCATGCGACCATCGTGAGACCGACTATGAACCGGCCTTTATGGGCAAAACTAAATGGTCTATCTCATTTTCTAAAAAATTAAAAGGCCCCCACCACTGCCCATCTTCCTCTTTTTTGAACACCGCCTCCCCCCCCCCCCCACCAGGTTGATCAACTGGTGTGGTTTTACTAGGTGGCATTAACACCCATTTACAGTGCGCAATTCCAAGGATTCCAACTATACTTTCCAAGCCTCCCGAACACCCGAACAATCTTCTCCGCAGTAGTAGAATCAAGCAAGACAGTTCTCTAAGAACAAACTCTACCTGGCAAGTAGATACACACATAGTGCTACCACAAACCAAATATATATTGTTACCTCACCATGCTATGTGTCAAATCCTATATAAGGATTTAGTTTTTGTTCTATTTTTTTCTGCTGAGTGAACTTGCAACATTTACGAGTTTAGATTGTATTGATTTCTGGCACAATGACTTTATCTGACACAAGAGAATTATACGCAAGTGGAATTCCTTAAAGCCATTGGACCCTTTCGGTACAGAAAAAAAAAAAAAAGTTCACAGATTTACAAATAACTTACAGGGTTTACAGAAGGTAGTGGTGAAATACTTCTCTTGAAATATTATTCCATGAAATGCTTTACTTTTTGAGAAAACAGTAAAACAATATCAATTCTCGTTAACGAGAATTACGGATTTATTTTAAACACATGTCATGACACGGCGAAACGCGCGGATACAAGGGTGGGTTTTCCCGTTATTTTCTCTCGACTCCGATGACCGATTGAGCCTAAATTTCCACAGGATTGTTATTTTATATATAAGTTGTGATACACGAAGTGTGGGACTTGGACAATACTGTTTACCGAAAGTGTATAATGGCTTTAAGCTCAATCCATGTGTTGCTGTTGTTACATTGTTAACTTTTGCATTCAGAAATGTTGAACACCAGTACAAAATTATTAGGGTGTACAATACTACTACATTATGTACCAGTTTCAGCTGATGGGCTCACTTTCATAGAGCTGCTTTTGAAAGCACATAAGTAGCTAAGCACATCATTCATGCTTACCACAATACATTCATGCTCACCAAAATAAGGTTACCTGTACCAGCCAAAGTACCATGTCACATACATCGTACAGTTCTTGACTGGTATTTACATATCCTGATTATTTTCGCTTAGCAGAAATGCATTATTATCAGCTGAGCACAGAAATCTCTTGCTTAGCGAAATATGTTTACAGCCCAACACTTTCCATTGGTGCGAATGGTACCCCACTCATTTCTTGCTTAGCCAGGAAATTTGCTAAGCAGATTTTTCTGCTGAATTAGGTTCGTGAAGTAGGACCCTGAGCTCAGTAACAAGACGTGATGTGTTTAAAGTATGAATAAAAGTGAGTGGTAGCTGTGTAAACTTTCCAACCGAAAATGATGGTCGTTATAAATGCAGACAAACTGTTTTGAAAATTAATAGCAAGACAAGTTCTCAAAGAGCAAAATCTACCCAGCAAAAGTACATAATGTACACAGTAGTATAGGCCTACACATTGCGTTAGTGCAAACCGCATAGCCCACAAACCGCACATTTGGACCCTTGAAGAGTCTGAAAATAAGGATGGTAACATACATACATGTATGTACACGTAGTAGAACTTTCTTAACTCAATTTACTGAACTATACACTGGTGTGTTTAAAGGAACATGTTGCCTTGGATCGGACGAGTTGGTCTATAAAAAGCGTTTGTAACCGTTTGTTATAAAATGCATATGATTGGACAGATGTTTTAAAAGTAAAACACAATGATCCATACAAATTTGCCTCGAAATTGTGTGGTTTTCCTTTTACTTTGCGAACTAACACAGTCGGCCATTTATGGGAGTCAAAAATTTCCCAGTTAATTGGCCGACCGTGCTAGTCGACAAGGTAAAAGGAAAACCGTGCAATTTCGAGGCATGTTTGTGTGGATCATTGTATTCTACTTTTACAACATCTTATGCATTTTATAACAAACGGTTACAAACGCTTTTTATAGACCAACTCGACCGATCCAAGGATAGTAATGGAGTAAGTTGAAGCTATGTACTGTAAAGTATGTCGCAGGTATTGTAAAAGCAATTTGTCATAAGGGTGTTAATGTACATGTAGGTAAAGTGTACACATTATAACTAGAACTTCATTGACATGTGAGACTCTACTTTTTGATTTGTTGTGATTGCTCAAACTTTTGTTTTATAGCCTTTTAGAGGTAAAATGCAACGTTATTGGTGGACTTCCTCGCCTAGGCAACTATTATTTGCTCTCCTGTTGTGTATGTGTTTAAGTGTATACTTTCCAATGTTCACATGCTTTAAAGGGTGTACACCGTACATGTGTGTACTTTTTGTAGGACAAAAAACACAATGTCCACAGATTTACACTAAACTTACCCAGTTTGAAGATAATGATAGTGGACAGCTTCCCAGAAAATATTACGTGCTGAGGTGCTGTAGTTTTTGGGAAAATGAGTAAAACAATGTCATAAAAATAATTTTCGACCCATGAGACAAAAAGTATTTGAAGCATGTACATGTACAAACGTATTTTCATGACATTGTTTTACTCATTTCTCAAAAACTACAGCACCTCAGTAAGTAATATTTGAAGGGAAGCTTTCCACTATCATTATCTTCAAACCCTGTAAGTTTAATGTAAATCTATAGACATTTTGAAAAAGTACCCAAATCCTTTAATAGCTCTCTTTTAAAGGATTTGGGTACTTTTTGTAGCACAAAACACAATGTCCACAGATTTACCTCAAACTTACACTGTTTGAAGATAATGATAGTGGAAAGCGTACCTTAAAATAATAGTTGCTGGGGTGCTGTAGTTTTTGTGAAATTAGTGAAACAATGTCATGAAAGTGTGTCTCATGATCACTGAGACGGAAATTATTTTCATGACATTGTTTTACTCATTTGTCAAAAATTACAGCACCTCGGCAAGTAGTATTTTCAGGGAAGCTTTCTACTATCATTATTATCAAACTGTGTAAGTTTAATGTAAATCTGTGGACATTGTGTTTTTTTGTCCCACAAAAAGTACAAGACCCTTAAAAGTTATTTCTGAGTATCTTTGGTAACAAAGTTGTAACGTCGTCATTTTGGTTTTCTTTCTTGCAGCTTTGGAGGAGCTTCTACCGGGGTTTCAGCGCTTCCTAACCGACCTGACCACGATCAGGTTAACCAGTGACCTAGAGGCTCAGGTCAACCAGTACAACCAGAGCATACAGGATTATATTGAGCAACATTGTACCATACCCTCATCGCCCCCTCCTGAACCACCCACAGGTTTGTACAAATGTATCTTATGGCAGGCCTGATACTTCACAGAGGCAACAGAGGCGATTGCCTCCGTTGCCCCTTGCCATTGCCTTGGTGCCCTTGAAATGCTCCAGTAGAAATTTACAATTTCCTCATAGGGTGCCCTTTGCCAAAGAGAAAATGCCTTGGTGCCCTTGCCCTTTCAAAAATGAAGCTTACAGGCCTGTTATGGTATCAAATACCACTTCACATTTTTTTTGTAATTTTTTTTTTTTAACTTCCAAGGTCATTTTTTTATTTTGAGAAAATTGATTTCAGAATGAAATGCTGACAACTATGTAAGCATTACAGGTATCCTTGAGAAAGTATAAAATGTCTTATTTCAAACAAACCTTCTTGTGTCACTTTTCTGGAATTTCCGAGTGTTAAGGTGAACCCTGACCCAATGCCGTAAAGGCTTTGTGGTTCCCACTCACATAGCCACCCCTCCAACCTTTGATTTTCAAAGTTGGAGGACAGCTTGTATCCCAGAAAGTTTAAAGGAACATGTTGCCTTGGATCGGTCGAGTTGGTCTTTGAAAAACGTTCTGTTACCGTTTGTTATAAAATCGGTATGGTTAGAAAGATGTTGTAAAAGTAGAATACAATGATCTACACAAATATGCCTCGAAATTGCGTGGTTTTCGTTTTACCTCGTTGAAAAACGCGGTCGGCCATTTATGGGAGTCAAAAATTTGACTCTCATAAATGGCCGACCGTGTTAGTTCGCGACGTAAAATGAAACCGGTGCAATTTTGAGTGATACTTGTGTGGATCATTGTATTCTACTTTTAAAACATCTTTCTAACCATATACATTTCATAACAAACGGTTTCAAACGCTTTTCGTAGAACAACTCGTCCGATCCAAGGCAACGTGTTCCTTTAAGATCGCAGCAAATTGTCTAAATTCACCAACTCTAGATAAAGGCCGACACATTGTGGTTGGAAAATCTCATCAAGTGGATCCAGCAGCCAGCGGGGCAGTTGCAAGATTCTCAGTCTTTAAAGCCAGAGGGTTAAATTCATTTTCCATATTATTTGAATTCATTCAGATATCACAACTTTGATCTTCTGCTTATTTATTTTTCTCCCCAAAGACTCCTGCACTAAACTGCCACAGGCTCATTGCATGTTTGCAAATGGTTTGCATACTGACAAAATGACTGATTGTGTCAGTTGGTCATGAGGGACCCTTGCTATCAGAGCCCAATTTCAAAGAGCTGCTAAGCACAAAAATGTGTTAAGCATGAAATTTCTGCCTTAACAAAAACGGGATTACCAACCAAATTTCCACGTGATTTTCAGGATTTAAGCAAACAACAGCTGATTACCAGTAACAAGCGATATGCAACAAATGGAAATTTGGTTGGAAATCTTGTTTTTATCAAGGAAGAATGTTCATGCTAAGCAATTTTTCGTGCTTAGCAGCTCTATGAAATTGGGCCAAGTTCCCTGTGCTGCTGCTTGAGGCTGATAAAATGTTTCTGAAATGTTTAGGGTGCAGGATATACAGTAGAAACATCTGGTGGTAATACATTGTATCAACATCAGGGAATACTAAACTTGATGTCATTCTTGACTCTGCGAAGAGAGAAATCATGAATCCATTATAGGATTTAAATAATAGACAGTCTTCTGCATTCTAGAGCAGGATGTCTAGACCACAAAACTTGCTACTAATTTTGGAAAGCCAAGGTCATTTGTATGTTTCTGTATGTTAAAGCCATTATACACTTTTGGTAAACAGTATTAACCAAGTCCCACACTTCGAGTATCACAACTTATATATAAAATAACAAACCTGTGAAAATTTAGGCTCAATCGGTCATCGGAGTCGGGAGAAAATACCGGGAAAACCCACTCTTGTTTCCGCACATTTCGCCGTGTCATGACATGTGTTCAAAATAAATCCGTAATTCTCGCTATCGAGAATCGATGTTGTTTTAATGTTTTCTCAAAAAGTAAAGCACTTCATGGAACAATTTTTCACCGTTACCTTCTGTAAACCCTGTAAATTATTTGTAATTCTGTGAACTTTTCTTTTCTTTTCTGTACCGAAAGTGTATAATGGCTTTAAAGAAGAAGGCTATAGGGACAGTTCATTATTGGTTGCTCCTATTGTGGAACATGGGTGCAAAGGGGCAAGTCATGCGATGTGGTTCTGCAAGCCGTTTTTCTTTAGAATGTAGACAAAAAAGCTTGCTTTAGACCCATTGCACAACGCAGGCTATTGGGACAGTTCATTAGAGGATCTTATTAGACAGTCTTCTGCATTCTAGAGTAGATGTCTAGCCCACAAATTCTTGCTATGATGCAGTACTTGGAAAGCCAAGGCCAAAGAAAAGAAAGGCTTGGGACAGTTCAATATTGGTTGGCCCCGTTGTGGAACAAGCAGATGAGTGCAATCTGTGAAAGTGAACCAACACTTAGCTTCAGCAGGCCTGTATGCTTCGTTTTTGAAAGGGCAAGGGCACCAAGGCATGTTCTCCTTTGGTAAATTTCTACTGGAGCAAATTTGCAATGACCAGGGGACATGGAGGCAAGTCCTGTGAAAGGGCAAGTCCAGTGAAAGGGCAAGTCCAGTGAAAGTACATGCAGACCAACAAGCTTTGCATGCCTGATGCTACGTTTCAAAAAGGAAGGCTACATGTAGGGACAGTTCATTATCGGTTGCCCCTAAATTGTGGAGCAAGCAGATGGGTGCAGTCAGGGAAGTGGCAAGTCCTGTGAAAGTAGACCAACAAAGCTTTGCAGGCCTGTATGCTTCGTTTTGAAAGGGCAAGGGCACCAAGGCATTTTCTCCTTGGTTAATTTCTACTGGAGCAAAACCAGGGGGCATGGATGCAATTGCCTTCATTGCCTTTGTGAAGTAACAGTCTTGAGTTTGCTATATGCAGTACTGGGAAAGCCAAGGTCATTTGTGTGTGTCTGTAAAAAAAATTGCCAAAAGGAAGGCTGGGGACAGTTCGTTATTCGGTTGCCCCTAATAATTGTGGAGCAAGTAGATAGGTGCAATCAGGGAAGTGGCAAGTCCTGTGAAAGTAGACCAACAAGCTTTGCAGGCCTGTATGCTTTGTTTTTGAAAGGGCAAGGGCACCAAGATATTTTCTCCTTGGTAAATTTCTACTGGAGAATTTCAAGGGCACCGAGGCAATGACAAGGGGGCATGGAGGCAATCACCTTTGTTGCCTTCGTGAAGTTTTAAAAATAATCATTAAAATAAATGGTGCATGGGAGGAAACATTATATCGGATTATGGGTAAAACACAAATAATACATGTATTATTAATTTCTTTCTTTATTTTTTTCTTTATTTTGTGACAGCGGCAACAAATGGGATAAAAAAGGAGAGCGGTGATGATTTCATCGCTAAGCAGAGAGAGTTGGCGAGATCAGCACACACCACCAGTGCAGTAAGCAAGGTCTTGATTTGAATAAATTATCTAGTCCCAGCATGCGTTTGTGTGGAGTAAACCCTGTCGTCTGATTGGTCGGTGAAGTGTGATGTAATCAATTTGCATGCAACCTGCTCAAGTCAGCAGATTTGATAATTTTTCTCCCAGCACAAATATAAATTTTTTTAAAAATCCTTGTACATGCCCAAAATATTGTACACAAGCTATGAAAATTTATTTAGTTTACTGTGCTTAATGTATTATGGGTATTTCAAAATATAATTAAATGTCTTAAAGGGAAGGTACACGTTTGGTAATTACTCAAAACAAATATTAACTTAAAATCTGACTTGGTAACGAGCATTGGAGAGCTGTTGATAGTATAAAACATTGTGAGAAACGGCTCCCTCTGAAGTAGCATAGATTTTGAGAAAGAGGTTATTTCTCACTAAAATAATAAAAGACTTCTAGCTAGAAGTCTTTTACTCCTATCTGAAAGCACACAAATCGTCCAACTAGGTTTTTTTTCTCTCATCATTATCTTGCAACTTCAATGACCAATTTAGCTCAAATTTTCACAGGCTTGTTATTTTATGCTTATGCATGTTATGCAGTGATACACCAAGTGAGAAGACTGGTCTTTGACAATTACCAAACGTGTACCTTCCCTTAAATGCAGTTGGTGAACCAACTGCAAAAGACATACACTGTACATGTATAACAGGCCTGGGATTTCATCTTTGAGAGGGCAAGGCCATTTTCAATTTGCAGAGAGCACTTCCATAATTGTAAAATCTGAAAGTGTTTATAGGACACTTTTTAAAGGGACACGTTGCCTTGGATCGGACAAGTTGGTCTTTGAAAAGCGTTTGAAACCGTTTGTTATGAAATGCATGGTTAGAAAGATGTTTTAAAAGTAGAATATAATGATCTACACTAGCATGGTCGGCCATTTTGTGGAGTCAAAATCACAAAATGGCCGACCGTGTATCTTCGCGGCGTACAAGGAAAACAGTGCAATTTCAAGTCATGATTGTGTGGATCATTATATTCTCCTTTAAAAACATCTTTTTAACCAATGCATTTCATAACAAACGGTTTCAAACGCTTTTCAAAGACCAACTCGATCGATCCAAGACTACGTGTTCCTTTAAGGGGCACCTAGCCAAGACGTGTTCCTTTAAGGAGCACCTAGCCAAGATAGGGGCAATTGATGACCTATGTGGCCTGTGTGTATTTCCAGACCTGGTACAACCAAATTAGTGAAAATTTCATCAAATAAGCGATTTTGTGTGTGTATGAAGCAATTAAAATAAGAAACTGATTTCAGGGGTCTTCCAGGGAGATAGTAAACTAAAGTAACTTTCAGACGGAAACAATACACTGTATTTGTCTGCATGATGTGCACAAACTTGTGAGCTTTTGGACAGCAGATTAAACCTTTCTTTTTACGACTACCAATATTTTGACTATAAAACATTGTTTGCAAATACTTTGAGAAGTCCTCAATTGGGATAGGGGAACAGAACTACATTGTACATTCACTGTGATGATATGACCTTTACGATATGTGATTATTGTTTTGAAGTGTTGTAGTGTTTTGTTTTTGTTTGAATTTTGTTTCCCTTTGCCAATGTTGTGTGAGAACACTGTTCAAAATTCATAAGACCCAAAAATGCCATATCAACTTCAATTGAAATATTATTAGAGCAAATATTATTCGGACAAGTCACTGAAACAAATTTAGTTTTGTTTTTACAAGGAGATAGAAACCCCATGACAGAAGCTTATACATAGTATGTATGATGTTTTTATCGGGTGAAAATATTACTCATTTGAAGTTTAGATTGGAGTCAGAGACTCCATTATGACTTCAAAGGATGTCAAAGCTGCCTTGACCACTACGCCATACAAAGTAATTCTAACCACACTAAACCCATTAAAATAGAGCCCAATTGCACAGGCCCCATCGCTGAGGTCAAGGCCGAGCGGTTAAGAGCACCGGATTCAAGCACTGGTGTTTGATCAGCAGGGTGTGGGTTCGGATCCCGGTCGCGACACTTGCTACAATAAAATTGGGGAGGTAGTGCTTTCTGCTCTACCGGCTAGGCTTTAAATTGAAGATACCCAAGCCTACATTCGTATGGACAGTGAAAGGGGTAACCCTGTTTCAGCCCTAGGAGTAGGTGGCAATGGCCTCTGGAAAAAAATTGTTGTATCCCATACCTTGAAGTGGCCTTCGGGCCTTGTGTGTTAGGCGACTTGCATAAAAAAATATAAACAAAAAACCACTGTGGTGTTTTGTGGCCGAGCGGTTAAAGGGACACATTACCTTGGATCGGGCGAGTTCAACTAACACAGTCGACCATTTTATGGAGTCATAAACTTGACTCCACAAAATGGTGTGCCGTGTTACATGTTGTTCACGACGTATAGAGATAACCATGCAATTTTGAGACATCTTTGTGTGTACATTTAAATTCAAATTTTAAAACCACTTTTTAACTGTACGCACTTTATAAAAAATGATTGCAAACGCTTTTCATAGACCAACTCGCCCGATCCAAGGCAACGTGTCCCTTTAAGAGCATCGAACTCAAGCTCTGGTGTTTCTGGTCAGCAGAGTGTGGGTTTGAGCCCCAGACATTTGCTTGACAATAGTTGCTTTGTCCTTCTGATTATACAAGATTACTAAACCTCAAATTTTCTCTGAATTTTGTTTGATATATTCTTGTTTGTTTTAGGATGACAAAATTAGTAAACCTCAAACTTTCTCTGAATTTTGTTTGATTTATTCTTGTTTGTTTTAGGATGACAAAATTACTAAACCTCAAATTTTCTCTGAATTTTGTTTGATTTATTCTTGTTTGTTTTAGGATGACAGCTACTACAATGTTAGAGTCGGACAACAAACTACAGAAACAGACAACAGTGCATCGTAAGTCATTGTTACACACTGCATTTTTTTTATATAAATCTTTGATGTGCAATTAGTACGATATCATTTAGCCATTGTAGAATCATCAACTTTTGTAGAACCAACAAAACTGAAACACAGGGAGGGTATATCTTTGGTAATTGCTCAACAAATTAATGACCATAACAACGCGTACATTGTACTTGGTAAGAAGCACTGCAGCTGTTGATGTTGTACATTGTATAACATTTTAAAGGCAGTAGACACTATTGGTAATTGTCAAAGACTAGCCTCCACAGTTAGTGTATCTCAACATATGCATAAAATAGCAAACCTGTGAAAATTTGAGCTCAATCGGTCATCGAAGTTGCGAGATAATAATGAAAGAAAAAAACCCTTGTCACACGACATTGTGCGCGTTAAGATGGTTGATTTCGAGACCTCAAGTTCTAAATCTGAGGTCTCGAAATCACATTAGTGGAAAATTACTTCTTTCTCGAAAACTATGGCACTTCAGAGGGAGCCGTTTCTCACAATGTTTTATACCGTCAACCTCTCCCCATTACTCGTCACCAAGAAAGGTTTAAAACCAAATAATTATTTTGAGTAATTACCAATTGTGTCCACTGCCTTTAAGAAACAATTCCCCTCTAACCTATGTATTAATAGAATGTGGTTGTCAGAGTAGAGAGGGATTCTAAAACATTTCAATCGGAGAGATGTTTCTGCATGAAACATTGCTCAGATTGTGCATTGCAATGGGGGACTTTTGGGACGCTTGGTGGCAGCCATAGAGTTATATATAAGAACTAGAGGGCGCACGAGTGATGCTTCGTGCACAACCGCCACGGGACCGCTAGATGACAAGCGCGTCATTCTGCACGGGCGTTGGATATGAAATACACGTTTGAAGTTTTTTTTTATTGAACGCTCCCGTGATGCTGTTTGTTCAACTTACAAAATGGCCGCACAAACACACGCTGTGAGATGCCATTTTGTCAACTTAGAAAATGGCTGCCTGTGCGCATGCCGGAGCGCGTATATAGGCCAGTGCGCCCTCTAGTTCTTATATGTAACTCTATGGTGGCAGACTTACCAGGTGAAATCCATTGTTCTCGGTAATATGCGCATGCTCAGAACTCTGTCATTAATGGAAATTTACCTGGTACATGTAAGTCTACTGCCACCTAGCGCCTCAAAGTCTCCCATTACAGGTTGTTCTTCTTGTTCCCACATAACTGCTCCAGGTTTTGGGCAATATCTCAAAAAACGCTACATTACCTTTTGAAATGAAATGTTCACAGGTTAGTGTGACTGTAAGCGTTTACATTACAGTTATCTAGGATTAAAACAACCTAACATTGCCAAAAACTAACTGCTCCAGAATTTTGGCAATATCTCAAAAACGCTTCAACCTTTTGAAATAAAAGGTTCACAGGTTAGTATTGTGAGTGTATTCTACAATTATCTAGGATTAAAACGAATCTAACATTGCCAAAAACCAAAGGTATACCTTGCTTTTAAATCCAAGTGACACAATGGTGACTTCTTAGTTCTCGTACATGTATGTAAGTTAGAGCACAAGTTTTGGTTTGTTGTATTGTTTTTCGATATTGAAACAGTACACATGGTACAGCTTGAAAACCTCAACTGACAACTCTTGTGTTTAAAACCAATGGGATTTTTGCCGCTGGACTTTGGGAGTATAATCCACCAAACCCAAAGACTTGAAGTATTCATGGATTTTTATTTTTTTTATGCAAAAATATTATTCATCATACATGTACATTGTACAACCACGACATAATACAGTAAATTTGACCTTTTTTTGTGTGTGGGTGTCCTTTTTCAGATAAGAAAGCACTTTTCCAATTGAACAGTTCACTGCAGATTTATTACGAATCTGCAGTGAATGAACTCATGACGTATTAAATTGGTTATACTTGCCTTAATAAGTGTGACGTCCTGGAAATAGCTGACTTGCAACTAACTGCTATTTTCTTCAGCATTTCTTTCCTTATTCCTTGCACTGTTGTTGCAATAACAGCTTCTTTCCTCTTTTCTTTCATTGCTAACAACTTATCCCCCTCGCTAGGCAAGGCTTAAGACAATGGTGGTCAAGGAGTTTCCGTGTTGAACGAACAACTTTTAAGTGAAGTGACTTTCCTCTTTCTTGAAATTCACAGTCAATGATGCATGATGCCCCTCGCCCTTCCCCCAAATTCCTGAGAAAAAAAAGACAATTGTGGCAATTGCCTTTGTTGCCTCTGGTCATCCATTGCCTTGGTGCCACTTGAAGTGGTCCGATAGAAATTAAAACAAATTTTCCATAGGGAGTTGGCCTTAACAATTTACCAAGGGGAAAACTTTTAGTCAGTGTGCTTTATGGCCGATAAAGTTTCCCCACATTATTTGCATTCAATATCTACTCATGTACCACTAAAGGACACAAAAACACTTTAATACAAACTTTACCTCTTGCCGGAATTATGTTTTTTAAAAGCTTTTTCCAAGCCAAAATACAGGCAACCAAATTTACACGACTTGCGATTTTCAATTTTGTGCCCAATTGAAGATCCTTGCATTATTCAGAATCGTTCAATTACCGCTGTGTAATTTGATTCTGGATTGGACGGGTTTTGCAAATGGACCGCAGTGACAAATACGCATGCAATGTAACAAAAAGTTACCCTGCAGTTGAAGTAAAACAAAGAGAAAACTCTTTGAAAATAACATAGGAAAACATCCCTGTTGGAAAATTTGTACTTGTTCTTTTATGGTGTAGCTTTTCACATTAGTCCTTTATGGCAAGGTGCACAATGGAGCACCTCACACTTCCTCAACAAAAGATTTTTTTTTTTTTATTCATTGGCTGAAAATGAAGCTTTTACCATTACTGGTTTTTGTTGTTGATGATAGTCATACCCTGTGGGCCAGGAAATGAGCTGAAATAAAATGAAACTCAGAACGAAGATAATTGAGCGGGAATTTGTAGCTTGTACAAACAAGGAAGCAACTTGTGTACTTTGTCTTGTTGGGAACTTACAATAAATAGGGATCCTAATCTTACATTGTTATGGCTGGCATTTTATTGTCCACTGTAACAAAAACCTTTTTTTCAATTGGTGGGGGGAGGGGCGAGGAGGGCATTCCATTGACAGGTGAAATTTGTGAATGCATGCATGTTGTTAGTATTGTCCACGTCTTTGCATTGTTGGTTCTTGCATGCTTGTTTGCTACAACTCTACAGACAGATGTGTTCTCAATTTTATAGAGCTGTTTAAGCAGAAGATATCGCTTAACAATTTTCTGCTAAGCAGAAATGAGAAGGATACCGCAGGATAATTGTACTTGTGGCATGTTAGTTCGGCTGGTAGCATTATTCCGGTAAGCACAATTTTATTGTGCTTAGCTACTTTATTTGTGCTTTATAGCACTTTGAACTAGGGTCTGGGCCATATACAGTGTATTTTAAACATTAAAAGTAACAAAGAAAAAGAACATAATGTGATCAGGATAAGGCTATCAGCCAAAATACTTTGTCACATGTATTGGCTGTGACTGGTGTCCTGCTTATTTTCGCTAAGCAGGAATGCAGTATTTTCTGCTTAAAAGTAGCTCCATAAAACAGGACTCTGTAATCTCACCAAGGCCATGACCTCTGTTCCCATATTGATACCACTGAGCTGACAGATAATCCAAGTTGCTAATAAACGGATGGTATTTGCTTAGCAAAAGATAACAGGGAACCAGTCTCGAGGAATCCATGGGCATTGTGTAGCATTTTGACTGGTAAACTGTACTGGCTGAGCATTGTAATGAAATTTCTAGGTGCAGGAAGTACATGTATGCACTCTCTAAATGCAAAAGAGTGAAAACGCACTCTTTGAAGAGCCATATGAGGGACAACTCTTTTTCAAGTGGTCTTCCACTCTTTTAGATTGAAGTTTGCATCTTTTTGAGTGATTTTTCACTCTGTCCTTGAGTGAAACCCCTTTAAAAGAGTGAAATAACCACCACTTTTTTTGAAGAGCCATATTATAAGGGACAACTCAAAATGTAAAGAGTGGTGTTTTTCACTCTTTTACATTTAGAGAGCAGCGCCTCTTTGAAATTGGTATTTGGCATGTGTTTTCTCAGGATTTTTCCTGATATCAGGATTTTTCACCAGTTCACTGTTCAATCTTTCACCATCAGATTTTCTTGAAAGAGTCCAAAATTGCCATCACAGAGATGAATATATTTGACCCTTGACCTTAAGCAGAAATCTATTTGAAGTGATGTAGAGTCTGTTAACCTGTTGACATTTGGCAGAATCAGGGAACTTCATTTCCACGCCAAGAGGAAATGTTATTTCATTTTTTAGGGGTTTTTTTTGTATGTCATTTCCTGTGGTTTTCGCTTTGAATGCGTCAGTTTAAATATACAAGGAAAGACGTCAACCTTCTCCATGGTTAAACCGTTACCTTTGCTTTTGTGCCTCACACTCATGAACCATTAGATCCCTGACAAAAAAAATAAGTAAAAAAATTAAAAAAACATCAATCAGAAAGAATTATATATGTACTCGCCCACTAATCTCCTCACAATGAACAAGTTTCCGGTTATGGTGTCTGGTTTTGTGTCCTTTAAAACTAAAAAGGGAAAAAGAGAAAGTTGAACATACAGTACATGTACACATAGTTGAGCGATAAAGAGCATTGAACTCGAGCTTTGGTGTTTCCGTCAGCAAAGTTTGGGTTCAAGTCCCCGTTTTGACACTAAATACATATATAAAAAGACTACTTATAGAAATTAAAAATAAAGGCATTGGAAGAGGAGGGGTATTTTTTTCAAATCAGCCACCCTCACCCACAGCCCCCCCCAAAAAAACCCCTCTTCTGATCTTGGTTTTATCTTTTAATCTATTATAAAGATGGTGAAGCCATTTTTCTCCCAGTGTGTAAGACAAGCATGTAATCAATCACTGTAAAAAATATCCGTAAAATTTACGGCACTTTACCTGGCAGCTAGGGTGCCAGTTAAAAGTGCTGTAGATTTCACGGTGGAAGTTTTTGCAAACTACCCCTTCAAGGCAAAATTTACAAAACTTCCACCGTGAAATTTACGCACTTACATGTACCTGGCACCATAGCTGAAAGTGCCGTAAGTTTTACGGATATTTCTTACAGTGATGCAAATTAAGTCTCAAATGTTCATCGGACAGTGTGCAAATGGCTCTCTATAATTTGAAAGATGTTTTAACAGTGTTGGTGGACAGTATAAAGTGGCTGACAGTACATTGAGTAACATTACAGCTGTGTAAACATTCCTGATCATGTTCAACAGTGCAGGCCGGAAGGCCGATAAAATCAAGTAACAAATTAGGCTCATACTTCATGTACTTTGGATGCCATCTGGGCAAAAAATGAAACTCCTTTGAAGTGGGAATGTGTGCTGGAAATGTGTTACATGTACATACATATATACAAGATTTTATGACATAATCTTGTTGAAGTTAATCTTGAAGGTATTATAAATCGATACCGATCAACATCATAGTATGAGATAAAACACTTTCTACATATTTAAACTATTTCTTTCTATTTTGGATCTTATTGGTAAAACTTTCGTACTATAAAGAATTGATCATATGATCAGACCAAAGGTCAATAACTTGAAGAATTTTTGGATTATTTTTGTTCCTTGGCTATCTCTGTAAAAGAGTTTCGCTCCCAGTTTCACTCGTTTTAGTGAAATTGGAACGAGTTTCACTCTAAATCGAGTTGAAAGTACCCTTCTTTCACTCAAAAGAGTTGTAGGCCATATGGCTCTTTGCAAGAGTGGTATGGCGGACAAAACAGGGGGGGTTTTGACTCTTTTACAGAAGAGAGTACATGGTTTTATCATTCAGAAGTCCAAGACCATCGGACATGTCCATTTGTAAGTTTACAAGTGTAAATTTCACTCCCTACAGTACTTGTGGCTCAAAAGCTAGCAGTCTAATTTACCAAATCTCACCCATTCCTTTATTCAAAGGCATGCTTTTTGTGGCAGAAACCAATATATAATAATAATAATATAATATCAAAGTCTTATATAGCGCACGTATCTACCAAACAAGGTACTTAAGGCGCTGAGTATATATACAAACTTTCCGAAAGATAGGTTATTGCAGTGATGAATTCTGAGACCCAATTATGTAGCACCTAACAAGAATTTACAAGTTGCTACGGGGCATTCAGCAGCCACCGGGGCGAACCCCTTCTCTTTTTGATAAGTGCACTTGGTTCTTTAACATGCGTTAAACAACACATGGGACCAACGGCTTTACGTCCCATCCGAAGGACGAAGCAATGGTTAAGTGTCTTGCTTAAGGACACAAGTGTCACGGCTTGGACACTTCCACGCGACTATATCTGAGAGGATCCTGAGACGTTGCAAATCAATAGTGAAAGGCAAGTGAACAAAAAATACTTTGTTCTACGAACATGAACCCATAAAGAAAACTAGCTCATTGATTCTCCTATGTGAATCTTCTCGCAATCAGCTCAGTTTACATCTGGCAATTAATTTTGAAACCATTTAAAAAGAAGAAAACAATCCACAAAGAAAATCTAGCTAAATGATTTTCCAATGGGCTTCTAAAATGGCAATCATTAAAACTGCTTTGTTCGATCATAACCCTCAAAGACAAACTAGCTCAACTTTTTTCTACTAGAAAATCTAGCCCGATGTTTTTTCGATGGGTTTCTAATGGCAATCATTAATTCTACTCAGTATTCAAAACATAGATCTTCAAAGAAAAACTAGCTCAATTCCTTCAAATGAGCTTGTTACTTCTGGAAATCTTTGAAACTAATGTTTTCAAACATACCGTGTAAATGTACATGTATATTACACAATGAAAAACAAGCTCAATTTCTTTCTATGAGTTATTTCTGACAATCATTAAACTACTTTGTTGGAGCATAAACCCACAAAGAAAACTTGCTCATTTTCTTCCTACATGTCCTACATGTATAGTATATGAGCTAGCTACTTCTGGCAATCGTTGAAACTACTTTGTTCGAACAAAGATCTTCAAAGAAAGAATATCTCAATGATTCTCAAATGGGCTAAAAATCTTCTGGCAATCGTTAAATTGGTGTAGTAAGATCAGAAGCTGGCAGAAATAATTGAGTTCTCTCGGTTATTCCTGACAAGTACATGTACATCGCTGACATTTCTTCCCACATTTTCCAGCAGAGCTAATGTTCCATTTAAATACAACCTACAGATGAGTGGGTAAATGATAACAGTTTGATTGACGCTGTGCATGCTTCCTAGAAACAAGTTCCTGGAATTCTGTCAGTTAAAGGGATTGTAAACGTTTGGTAATTTGGACCTACATGTACTGTTTGTTTCACTCCTACATGTACGTACATTGTAGATACATGTGTATACCAATAAAGGACTTGGGTACTTTTTCAAAATGTCCACAGATTTACATTAAACTTACAGGGTTTGAAGATAATGATAGTGGAAAGCTTCCCTTCGAATATTACTAACTAAGGTGGTGTAGTTTTTGTGATTTGAGTAAAACAAGTCACAAAATCATTTTGGTCTCATGAGACCAAAATTATTTGAGCATGTAAAATCCCCTTAACCAGTTATGATATTATACCAAAACCATAGCATAACTGGTTATACGTTTTTACATGTTAAAACTGAGACGGAAATTATTACTTTTACTCATTTCTCAAAAACTACAGCACCTCAGTAAGTAAAATTTCAAGGGAAGCTTTCTACTATCATAATCTTCAAACTGTGTGTAAGTTTAATGTAAATCTGTGGACATTGTGTTTTTTGTTGGGAAAAAGTACATATACCCTTTAAACTAACCTGCACAAATTTACCTTCAAATGGTGATTTTTTTTATACATGTGTAGCTTTGAGATGTCACCGAAAATCTGGTGGGGTTACAATGTACACACAGGAAGAATAATCTGCAATTGGAACGGAACTGCATTAACATATTTCAGATTCCTTTTTTTTGGGGGGGGGGGAGTGATATCCTTTTCCTTAATTGCAGCTCCGCAGTGAAAAGTTTCTCTTAATGCATTATACATTGTACTATGCCCAAAGCTGCTAAACTTTATTGCCAACCAGAATGAATAAAATGTCTCTGGCACCCAAGATGTTGATAACTACTATATGTTCCTCGGGGAAAGTGAGAGGGTCTTAAAGTAGAGTAAAAGTTTGTGTTTGACTTTCAAAATATTGAAAACTTTGGAAATTCCCTCAGCAAATAACACAATTCTGCCCGATGCCAAGAACCTGCTCAGGTTAAAAAAAACCTGCTTATCCAATTTGTGTGCTCAGCAATAAAAAGAACCAGTCAACAGCATCCCAAGACATTTTGGCTGGTAACCTAACTCTGCTTAGCAACGCGCTAAGCAATGTTGTAGCCTTCAGGAAACTGGAACTAGGGGTTAAAAGTCAGTTATTGACCTCAGTGATCTACATGTAGTTACACTTTTTCCTCTAACCTGAGATTAAGTTCTGGGGCCAATTTCATAGAGCTGCTTAAGCAAAAAATTTGCTTAAGCACGAAAATGGCTCGCTTATTTTACACATGTTACTGGCCAAAATTTCATGCCATATACAGTGCTTGTGACTAGTATTTAGCTGTTGTTTACTTAGCATAACAATTGAGTGGAGTCTTGGCCGGTTATCTGATTTTACTAGGCAAGGATTTTTTTGCTTTAGCAAAATTTTGTGCTTAAGCATGCTCTATGAAATTGGGCCCTGACCTTTGTCAGACCATGTTCTCTGCTTCATCTTCGCACCTGTCATGTTTGTCCTGTTTCGATGACAAGATATCGATGGTCAATGCCCAACATTTTGATCATTTAGAATTTGTGGAATAGGATATGTTTGACCTTGGTTTGACCCACTGGCACAATTCATTTCCTTAGCGGGACAACAACGCTACATGCATAAAGAGACTGGACAATATTGGTAATTGTCAAAGACCAGCCTTCTCACTTCATGCACTTGGTGTATGTCGACATATGCATAAAATAACAACCCTGTTAAAATTTGAGCTTGATTGGTCGTCGGAGTTGCGAGATAACTATGAAAGAAAAAAACACCCTTGTCACACAAAGTTGTGCGCTTTCAGATGCTTGTTTTTGAGACCTCAAATTCTTAACTTGAGGTCTCGAAATCAAATTGGTGGAAAATTACTTCTTTCTCGAAAACTATGTCACTTCCCAGAGGGAGCTGTTTCTCACAATGTTTTAACGTGTTAAAAATATTGTAGGAAGCTTTCCCTCTAGTTCCATTATATAACTCTCTTCTAGGGATAATAATGGTCATATATGGTCATCAGGATTTTTGCTGATGACCTGGGCCCAATGTTGCTTCTGCTAAGCAGAAATGGGCAGGATACCGTTCACATATTGTACGTGTACACTGTAGTTTGGCCGGTACCCTCATTCTTGTAAGCATAATTTCATGAATTTCTTTGTCCTTTTTAGCTCCTTTTTGTGCTTAAGCATCTCTATGAAGTTGGGTCCTGAGTTCGATTGGTATTGGAGGATTTTCCTCCATGATTGAACCAGCTTCGCCAAGCCACTCAAAATGCCAAACAATTAGAAATGAACAATTAATTAGTAGTCACCCAACAAAGCCTGTGAGCTACTCATGCATGGATGTTACCCATGATGATGATTAAAGGCAGTGGACACTATTGGTAATTACTCAAAATAATTATTGGCATAAAACCTCTCTTGGTGACAAGTAATGGGGAGAGGTTGGTGGTATAAAACATTGTGAGAAACAGCTCCCTCTGAAGTGCCATAGTTTTGGAGAAAGAAGTAATTTTCCACGAATTTGATTTCGAGACCTCTCGAAATCAACCATCTAACGCACACAACTTCGTGTGACAAGGGTGTTTTCTTCTTTCATTATTATCTTGCAACTTTGATGACCAATTGAGCTCAAATTTTCACAGGTTTGTTATTTTATGCATATGTTGAGATACACCAACTGTGAAGGCTAGTCTTTGACCAATTACCAATAGTGTTGACTGCCTTTAATGGGTTAAATTGGAGAATTTGGAAGGGATAGTCTCCTAATTTCTTTTCTTTGGCATGATGACGCATTCAACACCACTCGTTCCCCTGTAGTATTTCATAGTGAATATAACCCCCTCCCTCCCCCCTCCCTCCCAGTATGCCCCCTTTCACACAAGAGCAATTTAGCAAGGGTCCTGTGCTAAATTGTAGCATGATTGTAAAATGTTACAAAATGTTTAAAGGATTTGGGTACCTTTTCAAAATGTCCATAGATTTACATTAAACTTACAGGGTTTGAAGATAATGATAGTGGGAAGCCTCCCTTCAAATATTACTTACTGAGGTGCTGTAGTTTTTGAGAAATGACTAAAACAATGTCATGAAAATACACATGTACGTTTGTAAATGCTTCAAAATAATTTTCGTCTCGTGAGACGAAAAGTATTTTCATGCCATTGTTTTACTCATTTCCCCAAAACTACATTTCCCCGAAGCTTTCTACTCTCATTATCTTCAAACTGTGTAAGTTTAATGTAAATCTGTTGACATTGTGTTTTTTGTCCTACAAAAGTTGCATACATGTACACCCTTTAAAAGGACCAATTGTACTGTGCAACGTCCCTTGTGAAATCTCGTCAAACATTGCTAAATTTTGTCGGAGGTCCGAACCTAGGACAAAGTCTTGACAATGATGACAACAACCAAACAGCACTTGTAAAATTCGTAGTAAGGGACCATGGTCATTTTTGTGTGTGTGAAAAGTAGGGGCTTATATGAACACTTGGTTTCAGCTGAAAGTTCGGGAAGCTTTTGTGTTATTACTTGTAATAGCTTGCTCATGAAGGTAAACATGTATACAACTTCTTTGCCAATTAAATTGATTTCCTTGTTTTTCCTTATAGGGAAGGTACACATTTGGTAATTACTCAAAACAAATATTAACTTAAAAACTGACTTGGTAACGAGCATTGGATAGCTGTTGGTAGTATAAAACATTGTGAGAAACAGCTCCCTTTATTAAAGTAGCATAGATTTTGAGAAAGAGGTAATTTCTCACTAGAATAATAAAAGACTTCTAGCGAGAAGTCTTTTATTCCTCTCTGAAAGCACACAAATTCGCCCAACATGGGTGTTTTTTCTTGCATCATTTTCTCCCAACTCCGATGACCAATTGAGCTCAAATTTTCACAGATTTGTTATTTTATGGGTATGTTGAGATACACCAAGTGTGTAGACTGGTCTTTGACAATTACCAATAGTGTACCTTCCCTTTAAAGGCAGTGGACACTATTGGTAATTACTCAAAATAATTATTAGCATAAAACCTTACTTGGTAACGAGTAATGGGGAGAGGTTGGATTGTGAGAAACGGCTTCCTCTGAAGTGGAGTAGTTTTCGAGAATTAAGTAATTTTCCACGAATTTGATTTTGAGACCTCTCGAAATCAACCATCTAAACGCACACAACTTCGTGTGACAAGGGTGTTTTCTTCTTTCATTATTATCTTGCAACTTTGATGACCAATTGAGCTCAAATTTTCACAGGTTTGTTATTTTATGCATATGTTGAGATACACCAACTGTGAAGGCTAGTCTTTGACCAATTACCAAAAGTGTCCACTGCCTTTAATGGGTTAGATTGGAGAACTTGGAAGGGATAGTCTCCTAATTTCTTTTCTTTGGCATGATGACACGTTGAACACCACTCGTTCCCCTGTAGTATTTCATAGTGAATATAACCCCCTCCCTCCCCCCTCCCTCCCAGTATGCCCCCTTTCACACAAGAGCAATTTAGCAAGGGTCCTGTGCTAAATTGTAGCATGATTGTAAAATGTTACAAAATGTTTAAAGGATTTGGGTACCTTTTCAAAATGTCCATAGATTTACATTAAACTTACAGGGTTTGAAGATAATGATAGTGGAAAGCTTCCCTTCAAATATTACTTACTAAGGTGCTGTAGTATTTGAGAAATGTAGTTTTGGGGAAATGACTAAAACAATGTCATGAAAATACACATGTACGTTTGTAAATGCTTCAAAATAATTTTCGTCTCGTGAGACAAAAAGTATTTTCATGCCATTGTTTTACTTATTTCCCCAAAACTACATTTCCCCGAAGCTTTCTACTCTCATTATCTTCAAACTGTGTAAGTTTAATGTAAATCTGTTGACATTGTGTTTTTTGTCCTACAAAAGTTGCATACATGTACACCCTTTAAAAGGACAAAATTGTACTATGCAAGGTCCCTTGTGAAATCTCGTCAAACATTGCTAAATTTTGCGGAGGACCGAACCTAGGACAAAGTCTTGACAATGATGACAACAACCAAACAGCACTTGTAAAATTCGTAGCAAGGGACCGTGGTCATTTGTGTGTGTGTGAAAAGTAGGGGCTTCTGGACACTTGGTTTCAGCTGAAAGTCCGGGAAGCTTTTGTGTTATTACAATAGCTTGCTCATGAAGGTAAACATGTATACAACTTCTTTGCCGATTAAATTGATTTCCTTGTTTTTCCTTATAGGGAAGGTACACATTTGGTAATTACTCAAAACAAATATTAACTTAAAAACTGACTTGGTAACGAGCATTGGAGAGCTGTTGGTAGTGCAAAACATTGTGAGAAACAGCTCCCTTAAAAGTAGCATAGATTTTGAGAAAGAGGTAATTTCTCACTAAAATAATAAAAGACTTCTAGCGAGAAGTCTTTTATTCCTCTCTGAAAGCACACAAATTCGTCCAACATGGGTGTTTTTTCTTGCATCATTTTCTCCCAACTCCGATGACCAATTGAGCTCAAATTTTCACAGGTATGTTGAGATACACCAAGTGTGTAGACTGGTCTTTGACAATTACCAATAGTGTACCTTCCCTTTAAAGGCAGTGGACACTATTGGTAATTACTCAAAATAATTATTAGCATAAAACCTTACTTGGTAACGAGTAATGGGAGAGGTTGGTAGTATAAAACATTGTGGGAAACGGCTTCCTCTGAAGTGGAGTAGTTTTCGAGAAAGAAGTCATTTTCCACGAATTTGATTTTGAGACTTCAAGTTTAGAATTTGAGGTCCCAAAATCAAGCATCTGAAAGCACACAACTTCGTGTGACAAGGGTGTTTTTTTCTTTCATAGTTATCTCGCAACTCAAATTTTCACAGGTTTGTTATTTTATGCATATGTTGTGATACAGCAAGTGAGAAGACTTGTCTTTGACAATTACCAATAGTGTCCACTTGCTTTAAAGTCAACTCCCTCCAAAAGTGAAACGCACTTTACAAAGTTTTGTAAAAGGTTTTTGTTCCAGTCAGCTTCCTCTTTTTTCGAAGATATCAAAGTTGCTGCCCTGCTTGTCTGGTTATCGCACAGAGTTATATATAAGAACTAGAGCGCGCACTGGCCTATATACGCGCCCCGGTATGCGAGCAGGGGGCCATTTTCTAAGTTGACAAAACAGCTATCTCACAGCGTGTGTTTGTGCGGCCATTTTGTAAGTTGAACAAACGGCATTGCGTGAGCGTTTAATGAAAAAAAAAAAACAACGTGTATTTCATATTCAACGCGAGTGCAGAATGACACGCTTGTCATCTTGCGGTCCCGTGGGGTTTGTGCACGAAGCATCACTCGTGCGCCCTCTAGTTCTTATATATAACTCTATGGGTTATCGCAAACAACAAATGGGTACCATGCGTATCTTTTGCCGTATAAGCATTCAAAAACGGACACAAACTCTCAGCAGATGAGAAATGTTTCATGCATGAAAATAAAAATAAAACTGAAGTTGAGATGTCAGTGCACGCTTGTTTATTACAGTGTATTTCACATGACTTAGAGATTCCTAATTTATTTTAAATATTATTTTTTAAATATGTTTGTTTTATATCAATTACACTTTGGTATAAGATTCAACTGTTTATTTTCCCATGCAAGTACATTATACATGTAGAGCTGTCATGAAACTGACTTATTTTATAGTTCAAGCAGAGTGCATGTGTTTAATTCAAACTATAACCAGGGGCCAATTTCATAGAGCTGCTTAAGCAAAACTTTTGCTTAGGCACGAAAATAGCTCTCTTATTTTTCACATGTTACTGGCAAAAATGTCACGCCATATACATTGCTTGTGACTGGTATTTAGCTGTTGTTTACTTTAGCATAACAATTGAGTGGAGTCTTGGCCGGTAATCTGATGTTACTAGGCAAGGATGTTTTTGCTTTTCAGCAATTTTTTTTGCTTAAGCAGCTCTATGAAATTGGGCCCTGCAGTTCTTAAGTGATAAAATGTTTGTGTGATTTGTAATGCATGCATTGTTTGAAATATGTATTGACCCATTTCACCTGTCATCATCACAATAAGGTGTTTTTCCTGTCTCCGGCAAAGGATCAATACAAGAAAGTGCATTGCCTGTCCTTGGTTGTATAGTTTATGTTCATGTGTATTATGCATATTTGTTTCCCTTTTATTTTGGTTTTGATTATTCCAAATAGACATCCTTTAGGAGACATACGCCTCTTGGCGATTTTTAAAACTTTTTTGCTCTCCTGGGCACCCCAATGTTGTTTTACTTTGTTTTTTTAAATATGTTTAAT
Source organism: Asterias amurensis (assembly GCF_032118995.1). Taxonomy (NCBI): domain Eukaryota; kingdom Metazoa; phylum Echinodermata; class Asteroidea; order Forcipulatida; family Asteriidae; genus Asterias; species Asterias amurensis. The sequence continues at coordinate 12,479,043 of NC_092665.1, forward strand.
GTATGTACATGTGCTTGTAAATGTGATTGCCCGAATTAGTATTATTATAATAAATAAATATTATTAATATTATTATATCCCGATTTTGCATTTCTTGTATACTAGGAATTGAAGTCTTTATTCACACTGTCATTTAAGAAAGTTTATTTTTTTTGGAAGAGCAAATATATTTCATTGGTTTAAATTTTTTTAAATCAAACTGCCATATAGTGATTATAAATGGATGTATTTGAACCGAAAATCACATTCTTTGAGAAAAAAACGGTTAAATCTTATTTTTTGTGTACTTTTATCGTTATAGGATCGACAACTTCTACGAGCCGCCAACAAAGTTACAGACACCGCCTGTGCCTACCACCAAACGCCCGCCAATCAGAGTCATAGATGATATGGAGGCGTACGAAGATCCGGATGATTTCGTGCCAGAAAAACCTGTAAAAGTAACTTGATCTTTTGTAGCTTCAGAAGGTTATTTGTAGATCTATACAGAGTTAATATATAAAGACAGCAAAAAAAGTAATGCGGCTATTGTCAAAGCACCTATAATTTTAAAATTGTTACTCATATTCTAAAAATGAAAATACCAGGAGACGGAAAATTTAATTACGGCGATTTTGACACCTCGTTGTTACAGTTGGTCGAGTATTGTTGTCGCAGTAAGTGATTACAGGTGACAAGTGCCCATTTCCATTGTTGCAGTATCTCCTGTTGACACGAACAGCTTTTCAAAATTCCCGCCATCAGCTTCACGCTGAATCACAGGAGAGATCAATCATGGTATTTTCATTTTTAGAATAAGAGTAACAATTTTAAAATTATAGGTGCTTTTACAACTGCCGCGTTACTTTTTTTGCTGTCTTTATTTGGTTTGCAGTAACACCATGTGCGTGTCTACTTGCCAGGTAGAGTTTGTTCTTTAGAGAGTTCTGTCTTTTCTATATTCTACTACCGCGGAGTAGATACACTCATGGTGTTACTGCAAACCAAACAACTATTGACCCCTTGCACGCGCATCACGCGCGGCGACCGATGCCACGCTCACCATGTTGGTGGGCAGTTAGGTTTACGTGTATTAACGCCGCGTCGCCTAAAATGCACTCTTTACTGCATGACGCGCAGCATAGAGTTATATATGAAAACGCACAGTAAAATTGCCCACCAGTATGGCGCATTCAAGATTTTTCTGCTGATGAGGTCAGGTGAAATGGGTCAGTACCTCACCATACTCACATGGTGTTACCGCAAACCAAATGGATACATGTATATTGATCATGTTGATATCTCACCATGCAATGCCTTAATACAGGGTTACTTACATGTACACATGTAGCTTTTCAGTGACTAGCAAGGGGGACAAGTTAGGTTACTATTTCACTAGTGCCGGCTTTTTCACTATCAAAAGTGACCATGGATACTGGGTTAATTTTACACGATTTTGGGCTGAACAAAGACAAATTTACTAGAGCAGGGTTGACCTCCGGATTAACGTGCCGGCGCTCTACCAACTGAGCTATATAACTCTATGTTGGCTTCCTTCACTTGTCAATTTTTTATTTTACGTAGAGATGCTTTCCAAAACCAGCCAGTTAGACCACTTGGAGAAAAAATTTCACTATTACTATTTTCAGGTGTTTTAAAGGCAGTGGACACTATTGGTAATTACTCAAAATAATTATTAGCATGAAACCTTTCTTGGTAACGATTAATGGGGAGCTGTTGATAGTATAAAACATTGTGATAAACGGCTCCCTCTGAAGTAATGTAGTTTTCGAGAAAGAAGTAATTTTTCCACGAATTTGATTTTGAGACCTCAAGTTTTGAACTTGAGGTCTCAAATCAAGCATCTGAAAGCACATAACTTCGTGTGACAAGGGTGTTTTTTCTTTCATAGTTATCTCGCAACTTTGACGATCAATTGAGCTCAAATTTTCACAGGTTTGTTATTTTATGCATAAATGTATGTTGAGATACACCAAGTGAGAAGACTAGTCTTTGACAATTACAAATGTACCAATAGTGTCCACTGGCTTAAAGTAGAGATGCTTTCCACTTGGAGATCATTTTTCACTATTTTCATGCATTTACCAAATGCACTACTAAAAACCACATCAGCAGGCGTGGAATATACATGAAGGCAACAGAGGCATTGGTCTTCAAAAGTTTTCCGTAGACTTTGAAGCCCATTTCACACCGACGCAATTTAGTTTCCGGGTCCCTTGATAAATTTTAGCATGGTTAAAATTTACCATTGGGCCATTAATCTTTCTTAGCTCTCAAGGGAGTATACATGTACAGCCCGAGCTGCAGTGGACAACTATGAAAAATACAGTTGATAAGTGAGAACCTATGGGGAAAAGAATAGTTTTCTTTAAAAGCGAAAGTGTTTGGGACAAGACCTGTGATACTTATCATCTTGTATTCTTTGATCCTCCTACAAATCCAAATAAGTATTGCTGTCAAAATCAAAGCAATTATTTCAGTCAAGTTTCACTTTCAGCCGAATGTTTTGGCAAATTTTTATTCGGCATCAGAATTGCGGATGTAGACAATGATCCTTAACCTGCAAGTTATTATCTTTGTGGTGTTTTGGGTTTATTTAAAACAGTGTTGAACAGGAATTGTGCACCCTTGGTAGAAAATTTTTGGTTACATCCGTGAATTGACAGTTTTTGGTGAAAGATTAAGATCAGGCAACTCTAGAATAGGGAAACATCAGTAGAGTTTGGGTTCAAGTCATGGTCATCACACTTGTGTCCTTAAAGATTTGGGTACCTTTTCAAAATGTCCATAGATTTACATTAAACTTACAGGGTTTGAAGATAATGATAATGGGAAGCCTCCCTTCAAATATTACTTACTGAGGTGCTGTAGTTTTTGAGAAATGAGTAAAACAATGTCATGAAAATATGTTTGTAAGTGATTAAAATAATTTTCGTCTCATGAGACGAAAGAAAATTATTTTCATGACATTGTTTTACTCATTTCCCCAAAACTACAGCACCTCAGCACGTAATATTTTCAGGGAAGCTTTCTACTATCATTATCTTCAAACTGTGTAAGTTTAGTGTAAATCTGTGGACATTGTGTTTTTTGTCCTACAAAAGTTACATAGACCCTTTAAACAAAACACTTGACCATCATCCCATTGGGGCTAGACCCAGGCAAACAGGTAGGGACTGTAAACCCAATCCACATGCAAGGTCTCCAGTCTGAGATGGGACTCGAACTGAGGTCCATAGAGGTGAAAGGCAGGGTAAGAAACCCCTGAGGTGACCTGATGCAAATACACATACATATCATTAAAATGGAAAGAGCGCTTAAAGGAACACGTTGCCTTGAATGGGTCGAGTTGGTCTTTGAAAAGTGTTCTGTAACCGTTTGTTATAAAATGCATATGGGTAGAAAGATGTTGTAAAAGTAGAATACAATGATCTACACAAATATGCCTCGATATTGCGTGGTTGTCTTTTTACCTCGTCGACTAACACAGTCGGCCATTTATGGGAGTCAAATTTTTGACTCCCATAAATGGCCGACCGTGTTAGTTCGCGACGTAAAAGGAAAACCGTGCAATTTTGAGTAATACTTGTGTGGATCATTATATTCTACTTTTTAAACATCTTTCTAACCATATGCATTTCATAACAAACGGTTTCAAACGCTTTTTACAGACCAACTCGTCCGATCCAAGGCAACGTGTTCCTTTAATAGACCCTTTCTATGAAATATGTAAATTGCACATAGCGCGTGCGCACTAACATTTTGGTTGGCAAAATGAGGGCTGTTTGGAGTACGGGTAATGGGTACGTGAAGCAGACACGATTGTGCGTCTGCTTAGTGCACAACTCTATGGCGTTTGCCAACCAATAGGGTCTGTAAGCATGCATGAATGTAAGTATTCTGCCTGCTCATTGGTTTAGAGCGCGTCACATGACATGTCTAAGTTTTGCTAGACGACGGCCATCGGTTTGCCATGCGCTAGTCCGAAGACTAGCACATGGCGCCGTGTGCTAGTCCGACACTCGAAGCAGTCAATATTTGTATAGTAGCATACTTCATGGGAAGGGTCTATTATCTTTATAATGTGATATATAGTTTGCCCATCTCATATCGGGTAGTACAATGAGGGAATAAAGACAGACACTAACTTCTTGTTCATCTTAGGGTTTCCTGAAGTTGGGTGCTAACAGCGGTTGTGTGTTGTACAGGAAATCATGTAGTTATGCAGATATGGGGTTAGAGAAAACATACATGTACATTTTCCTGGCATAATATTCTTCCTACTTTAGTCTGATTTCTGATATTAGTTGCTCTTGGGAAAAATCTAAAAAATTTTGATTGAAATTGTCTAAAAATTCTATTAAAGCATACACCAAGTGTACATAAAAATAGGTCAGCATTTGTACTTGTTAAAATTTTGCTACTTTTTTTCAAGCGCCAAATACCATGCTTGATTTTTGTACCTTAGAAGAAATTAATCTTCAACAGAATTTTTTATTTTATTTTGATTTTCTCTAGGCGCCAATCAAGAAGTATGGTGTGAAGTCATCGACCATGCCACACCTATCCATGCCGGCCAGTAGCGAGCCAGAAGCAACGGACAGTGGGGGGACATTTATCTCCTTTAATTCTAGCTCGTCGTCTCAACCGCAAGAGGAACTGTCCGATTATGAAATGATGCCCGATCATATGAATTGTAAGCTACTCATTTGTCATCAAGTGTAGGAATCGAACAACTAATTTTCTGTTACAGTATCAGAGTTTTTTTTTCAATCATGTCCTCAGCCTTAAAGGAACACGTTGCCTTGGATCCGACGAGTTGGTCTTTGAAAAGCGTTTATAACCGTTTGTTATGAAATGCATATGATTAGAAAGATATTTTAAAAGTAGAATTTAATGGGCCACACAAGTATCACTCGAAATTGTGTGGTTTTTCCTTTTACCTCGTCGACTAACACGTGACAGGAAAACTGCGCAATTTCGAGGCAAATTTGTGTGGATCATTGTATTCTACTTTTAAAACATCTTTCTAAAACATTATTTTCACGTCATATAAAGCTTCAAACACCACTTACAACAACTTTAATTCACAGGACTCAGGAAAGTACTGAGTTTACAGTCCTCACACACATTGGTGTAAGGGTAAACACACACCCCCCGCCAAAAAAAATGTATATATATATAAATAAATCAATAAATAGATTAATAATATTCTTTATCCCCTATGCAAATTTAGCTTCTGTTTGTAGACAATTTGAATGTTGTGTTGTTTCCTCTGTAGTCCGAGATGAAGAAGACAGTTGGGGATCCACTGATTACGAAGATTACGATGAAGATGAAATCCAGAGGAATCAAGCAGTAGAGTAAGTGTAGCCACGGCAACCTCATCCCTGAAAAGTAACTACTCAAGAGGTTGTTGGTTCAACTCCTGCTCCTCCAGTCAATTTTTCTTTGTTCAACCCCAAATCAGAAATAGTTTTAAGGCAGTGGACACTATTGGTAATTACTCAAAATAATTGTGTGACGCGGAGAAAATGTGACTCAGTAACAAACAATGGAGAGCTGTTCATAGTATAAAACATTGTGAGAAACGGCTTCCTCTGAAGTAAAATAGTTTTCGGAAAAGAAGTAATTTTCCTTGAATTGGATTTTGAGACCTCAGATTAAGATTTTGAGGTCCCGAAATCAAGCATTAGAAAGCACACAACTTTGTGTGACAAGGATGTTTTTTCTTCCATTATTATCTCGCAACTTCGTCGACCAATTGAGTTCAAATTTTCACAGGTTTGTAATTTTGTGCATACATTGTATGTTGAGATACAGCAAGTGAGAAGACTGGTCTTTGACAACTACCAAAGGTGTCCAGTATCTTTAAACTTATATGAATCAAACCAGGCAAAAACCTTTTTACAAAGCATGTGAGGTACAATTCACAGCACAAAATGTATGAGTTAAATGCATGAGTCAACCACAAACAACTTAAAAAGAAATTAAAGGGAGCTAAGGGTACTCGCTGAGAATAAGAAGCAGTGGTCAAAAGGGCAGAAGGAATGAATGCAACTGCAGGATGTTACTACTACTACAGTAGCCGAAAACCGTATAATATACAAAATAGTCTGTGTGACTCGGGTCTGTATGACTTAAAATGTGTTTACCCAAATTTGTTTATGTTTGTATTTGTAGTGTTGATGCCAACGCCAACGCCAAAAAGAAGAAGGACAAGTTTGAAATATTCAAGCAGCAATATGAAAAGGACCCCAAAGTGGACCATCTCGGAATATTGTACAGTCAAGGAAAAGGGAAAACCATCTCCAAGAAATCTTTCGGGCAGTGGGACAAACGGTACTGTCTCGCGAAGGACATGCATCTGTTGGGCTACAAGAATTACGACTCCAAGAAACCTGCTCTAGACATGGTGCTGTTTGGATTTGACGTGTCGTTTGTCGGACAGGAAGGGAAGAGGAAGAATGTGTTCAGTCTCAACCATCCCAACCGAGGGACGGAGCTATTCAGTGCCGAATCCAAGGAGGATGCCGATAAATGGATCGAGGTTTGTTTGCTTATAGGGGTCACAAGAGGGCGACGTGGTTACGGCTCTAAGAAGCGTTTGGAGATCACTACGCCCTGAGTCACTAGAGGGCGAATGTGGTAACGGCTCTAATAAGTGTTTGGAGATCACTAGGCCCAGAGTTAAAACTTCAGAGCAAACTAGTCAAACCAATAAATACTTACGTGTTTTTTTTTCAATTCATAAGAAAAAGCAAGCCAGATGCGTTGTGGAGTGCGCTGTTCATGAACGATGGGATGGAACCATCCATGGAACTGTGTTGAAAGGCAGTTGCTGTAGTGGGCGTGTCTTATTGGATTGCTCCACATTATAATGTATAACTGTTGATTTACTAATATTTTGCGTGTCGTAGCAGAGTGGTCAAGCGCACTGGGGCCATTCTTAAACCTCGGCTTGGGCTCTGGCTTATGCTCCAGGCTTTGCCAGCTGATGTTCAAACCACCACTTCTAGCTAGAAGTATTTTACGTATTTTAGTGAGAAATTACCTCTTTCTCAAAAACTATGTTACTTCAGAGGGAGTCATTTCCCACAATGTTTTACACTATCAAAAGCTCTCCACTGCTCATTACCAAGTAAGTTCTTAAGGTAATATTTGTTTTGAGTAACTACCAACTGTGTACTTTCCCTTTAACGTCCTTTTAAGCTGATACATGAATCGGTCTCATAATTCAAAAGTTTCAAAACCGATCTTCAAAATAATTTTCTCTGTTCAACTGCCTAGAGTATCTTATTGGTTGATACATGTAAGACTCTGGTGTTATAGTTATTGTTTTGTTATTGCATTCGGTCATTTTCTAGGTTTTGAAGAACTATGCTACCATGGGGAACGAGCTTGTCCCATCGACAGGGTACGTAGAGAAAGACGGAACGTCGACACGCACCACCAGCGAAGATCTCACAGCCAAAGGTAAGATTTATCCTGGGAAATTAAAAAAAAACAAGAAGTGGTGATCGAAGACTCATTCTTCTTTTTTGTTATTGCCAAAGTAGGGCCCAATTTCATAGAGCTGGATAAGACATGAGTAATTATAAATATAAGTGTGAATAGTAAACTCGCGGGTACAATCATGAGTAAAATCTCTTTTGAAGGAGTGGTTGCTCTGAAAAGAGCCGGTTTGGTCTCGACATTTCGAACAGTATACTTTGCTTTCTCCTGAAGACGAGCGTATTTACACAAATATATATTTATACAAGTGTAGTTACTCTTATTCTCCACACCATGAAAGTCTTCAGCAAAAGAGAGCTACTTCAGCACAAAAAGGAGCTAAGCACAACAAAATTATGCTTACTAGATTAAGGTTACCAGCCAAACACCACGTCGCATAAGTACAATTTGTGACTGGTACCCTGCTCATTTTTGCTTAGCAGACAAATGTTAAGCGATATTTTCTGCTTAAGCAGCTCTATGAAACTATAGTTCTTCATGAAGTGAAGCACCATGCTTAAATTTTCCAGACTAACTTTTCTGACCCGTGAGGTTCATAAATTCATAAATTTATAGTTGCGAGGCCAACAATGAAATGGCATGATGCCGTCTCGATTCTTGTAATTAATTGATGTTTTTAAACAACTTTCATTCTAAACAGTTGTTGGAACAGTTGCGAATTTCTTCAAGAGAGAGAAGAAGGGCAAAGATATGTCTCCACAGCTCAGCATTGATGACAAAGGCTACCTATCAGGTTAGTGTAAAATAATCTTTTTTTTTAAAACTTGGGCCAATACGATAGACTGTGTAAGTCTTGTGCGTATTGGAACATTGGGACCTGTTTTCTTCTCGCGTTAAAGCAATGCACGTGGAACAGAAGCGGTCCCCAAAATGTTCTAATACATTTGAGACTTGCAGGAAATGTGGTTTTGTTTTGCACAAAGAGTCAAGATTCTACATTCCATTCTGTCTGAATAAATTAACATGACTAATATTCTCAAATAGCATAAAAATTAATAATAATAAGCAATCCCTTGATGTCGAGGAAGATGTTCTCTACAGATAAACTCCAGCGATGACTCAAAAGTCTGATCCGTGAAAAGCATATATCCTTTGTTCGTTGTGTCATTTACTGTTCTGGCGTAGTAAACCAACAGATGAGCACAGCAAAGTAGCATGAAAGTGATCATGAGTGTGTGCTTCAAAAAAGTAGGAGTAGTTAACTGGTTAAAGGCAGTGGACACTATTGGTAATTGTCAAAGATTAGCCTTCACAGATGGTGTATCTGAACATATGCATAAAATAACTAACTTGTGAAAATTTGAGCTCAATCGGTCATCGAAGTTGCGAGATAATAATGAACAAAAAAAAACACCCTTGTCACACAAAGTTGTGTGTGTTTAGATGGTTGATTTCGAGACCTCAAGTTCTAAATCTGAGGTCTTGAAATCAAATTTGTGGAAAATTACTTCTTTCTCGAAAACTATGGCACTTCAGAGGGAGCCGTTTCTCACAATGTTTTATACCATCAACCTCTCCCCATTACTCGTCACCAAGAAAGGTTTTATGCTAATAATTATTTTGAGTAATAACCAATAGTGTCCACTGCCTTTAATATGCAGACGTGTGCGATCATTCTATGATGTGGAATTTCCCATTTTATTTTTAAATAACAACTATCCACTTCTCACAGGTTACATCAATGTGATGGGAGCAAAATACGGTGAGTCAAAATGGCGGAAGAAGTTCATCACTATCGAGAAAGGTTATCTGACGTGCTACACGGAGGACGGAGACGTCTCGCAGTTCAAGTTTCCGCTGGAGGGACGCGAGATGATGCTAGCTGGACAGAAGGAGGCTAAGAGAAAAGGATCCATGAAAATCATGAAAGACGGCGAGGTTCTCATTTTTATTGAGGTAACTTTTTTTAAATAATTAAAATACTATAGGTTTTCTTATGTTTCTCATGATTTCTATGTTTCTGTTAAATCAGCCATGGTGTATCAGAAGTATCTACTCCATAGCAATAAGTGAATACTTTGCAGTAAACGAATAGGTTTATTCATACGGAATTTAGAAGATGCTTTTACTGAATGCATCTACTTGGAAGTTAATGCTGTTACTTTTTGCTAGTACTTGTCAGTAAATACTACTTTTTATTCATACGACCCATTGTGAAGAGTGGCTTCCTCTGAAGTGTCATAGTTTTTGAGAAGCAATTTTCCACCAATTTGATTTCGATACCTCAGGTTTAGAACTTGAGGTCACAAAATCAACCGTATAAACGCACACAACTCCGTGTGGCAAGGGTGTTTTTTCTTTCATTATTATCTGGCAAGTTAGAGGACCGATTGAGCTCAAATTTTCACAGGTTTGTTATGTTATTCAGCTTCGTGCTGCCAGTTGTTTTTTTTAATAAAAATGAATGAATGAATGAATGAAAAGTTATGCATATGTTGAGATACACCAACTGTGAAGACTAGTCTTTGACAATTACCAATAGTGCCCACTGCCTTTAAGTAAGTTTTTTTGGGTCATCCTTTTTTAATTTTTTGTTATTGATCCATTACCCTATCTACTGCTCCTTTTCTTATATTCTAGGCCTTGAATCCTCTAGACATGGGCCACCTTCTTAAGAAGTTCATGGAGGAGATGACCCAGGGGCAGAGGAAGGAATCCACCACACAGAGAGGGATGGTCTCGGACATCTTGAAGGCCTTTGAGAAACAGGGAGGCGAAGGGGCAGCAGACCAGGTAAAAAAGGAGATCCATTCTTTTGTTATAATCTCAATATTCTATTCTATTGTGAATGATAATCACCAAGAAATTTCTCCATTGAATGTTGTTGTTTGAAGGAACAAGTACATGTTTAGTGTGTGTTGTTGGTACAATAGTTTAAACATAATGCATTTTTCTGTATCAAAAACACTTGTCTTTATTATTGTTGATTTGTTTTTCACTCAGCTACCACATAACTTGATCACAATTTTCAGAAAAAAAAAAAAATCTGGTTTAAGAGTACAGGGGGACGGACTATTGTTGATTTGTTTTTCACTCAGCAACCACATAACTTGATCACAATTTTCGAAAAAAAAAGGAAAAAGTTCTGGTTTAAGCGTACAGGGGGACAGAGCTTTGGTTGCCCTGAATTTGGCCTTGGTGCCCCTTTAAAGGTTTTCTGTAGATTTTACAATGGAAGTGTCCATAATTGAAACAGCCTCGTCCTCTCAAAAACGAAATTCAGGGCCTGAGAAAGGTCAACATTATTGTTAGAGTTTCCTATTTGTACGCTGCAAGTTGTTAGATTGTGTTTAAGATTTAACCCCTTTTTTCAGCTCTTAATTTCATGTTGTACACAGTAATTATAGGAAACGTGAAATTTCTCCTGCACATATTGTAGGACTAACTCTTGCCTGCCGGGAGATGCCATGGAATGTACAAGTGCCCATTCCGTTATGGACAGGGTTTTATAAAATGATCTTTCTTCTCCTGTAAAATCTTTTGTATAACTTTTAAAGTTTAGCATGTTATTTTAAGTGGAATTTTATGTCCAAATCTAGCCAGAAGTGGGTGAGTTTTACGACGATGTACAACTTACTCCTGAACCTGCAGCACCAAAAACAGAATCCAGTTCCATATATCAAAACTTCAAAATTGTGAGTTTGTTTAAGAGAATTGCGAAAAGTAGTTTTTTTTTTTTTTCGCTTGATCAAGCTAACATCACCTGTAAAAGCTCTAAATCCGCAACGGTGGTTGAATCCTAAAAGATGATCTTCTGTTGATGTCATCAGGGATGTGGTTCCTCTGTTTTAAAACGGATTTTTTTTTTATTTGCCAAAACAAATTTGTTATGTTTTGCTTTATATAAATCAAACTTGATCATACTGTACAGCTTCTCCAAAATACTTCACGCTTTATTTCAGATGGCCCTCCTACTACTTTCAATCTAGTATTTTCCAGATTAAGTTAGTTCATTTAGCATTCACTACAACTGCAGTGCATGGTATTGGATGGTCAGACAGTAGGAGGGTTGACTGTGTACGGAACAGATGAATTCACCACATGATACACTATTACTGTCTGGCATAGTTCATTTAGCATTCACAACAACTGCAGTGGATGGTATTGAACGGTCAGACAGTAGGAGGGTTGACTGTGTACCAAACAGATGAATTCACCACATCATGTCTGATTGTTAAAATTGTCTACAACTTCTTTGAAATCCAGTGCACAGAAAGGTTTTCTAAGCACATACATGTATGGGTTACCAATCAAACAAGTGGTGGACATGGATTGTAACTGGTTTCCTGCAAGTTTTCGCTTAGCAAAGTTGTAGGCCTGCTTCAAACACAAAGTTCTTTTTCTCTGCTTATTTATTAAGGCTGGGTTCTGGGTTTTTTCCCATTTTCTTTCTCCATAGGATGAATTTTGTTCATACATAACACAAATCTAATGCAGTCATATTATTTCTTCTGCAAATTTGTAACACCTTTTGCCTTTGATTAACTAATTTTCACGACTGAGCTTTCTTAAATTTTACCTGTTTTCACAATATTTGATGTAGTTTCAAATGGTTGAGTAGATTACCTATGTTTTGTTTGTGAAGGACGTTAAGAGTTCTCCCAGAACTGAAATACACGTGCTCTATAAGAATGTTATATTTTTGTGATTGTTTCCTCTGTATATATCCCAGGTCGAAATTCCAGTTGAACCTAGTTAAACTGGGTTTAACTGGAACTAGTTGAAACCAGTTGATAAACTAGATAAACACAGTTTAAACAAGTTGGTTTAATACGGAAAATGGATAGAGACCAACTGGTTTATAATTTTAACCTAGTTGGACACAGTTAAACCTAGTCCAAACCAGTTGGTTAAGATGGAAAATGGACGAGTTTGGTCACTATTCAGTTGAACCAGTTGACCCCAGTTAACTAGGTTCAACTGGAATTTTGACCTGTATACATGTAGCAGAGCAAAATTCTACACAAAATGTGTTGCAACTCAAAGATCATCATTTGCTACTCCAATATCAGCATTCATTCCTGTGCACAAAAATCTGTTCAGTTGAAATATTTTGTTTTGTAGAATTGCCGAATGAAACTTTCCCCTGTTATTATTGTTATTTTCAATATTATTTATATTTGATTGGGATTCTTTTCCCTGATCTACTACAGGTTTGAAGTATGATGAATATGACCGTTTTGTTTTCAGCAAGTATACCAATCTATGTAAGCCTAGGTCACGTTCGCCACTTGACCACACAAGTAACAATAGACCGATCCAGTTTTTATTAACACTAATTTTCAGAGTTATTATGAACCAATGTACAGACTCTTTAACAGCATAAAAGTAGAACAGACAAGTAAGTACCCGGTCAACAAATTAAAGACACTGGACACTATTGGTTATTGTCAAAGACCAGTCTTCTCACTTGGTGTATCTCAACATATGCATAAAATGACAAACCTGTGAAAGTTTGAGCTCAATGGGTAGTCAAAGTTGCGAGATAATAATGAAATAAGAAACACCCTTGTCACACAAAGTTGTGTGCGATCAGATGCTTGATTCCAAGACCTAAAATTCTAAATCTGAGGTCTCAAAATCAAATTCGTGGAAAATTACATGTACTTCTTTCTCGAAAACTACTCCACTTCAGAGTGAGCCATTTCTCACAATGTTTTATACTACCAACCTCTTCCCATTACTTGTTACCAAGTAAGGTTTTATGCTAATAAATCTTTTGAGTAATTACCAATAGTGTCCACTGCCTTTAATGTAAATAAAATAAAGGTGATTTTTCTGGTTTTAGCGGCCTAATAAAAACAAGGAAGATACCCCGAAGGAAGATATCTACGACTATGCCGAGTATCAAAACTGCGTACCAGTAGAGGAACACTTACAAGTTCCGACCGGGAAAAAAATTTCAGCACCATCAATTTATCAAAACTTCAAAGTTGTGAGTGTTGTTTTTTAAAACTCCACATTGATGGAGCGTCTTTGCATTTTGCGACTCACAAAATATTAACAGGAAAAAAAAAATACTAGAAAAGATTGCATGAGTTCTGTTTACTAATGTAGCTAATCAAGTTTGAGTTTTAACAAAAGCGTACAAGTTACTTCAAGGCTAGCAAGAAGCAAGATTCAGGACAATCTGCCTCTTCTGAACTTCTCGTCTTGGAAAACTTTCAGATTCATTGATTTTGTCTGCCTTTTGTCTTTTAGCGCGTGGGACCAATTTTATAAAGCTTACCCACAGCAGAAATTCTTACTTAGCAGATTTATTTCATTATAGCGGGGGAAAAAAAAAACATCAACAAAAAAATTAGTAGGATATCATTGTCCATTGACAGTTTGCAGTACTTTTGACTGCATGGGGACATGTTTGGACCAATTTTACGCGATGTGAAACAAGTAAAAATGAACCCCGTTTTAATTATTATAAATGTTTGGTCATTGCAACAAACAATCAACCAAAATAAGACCAAATTAATTAAGATATTGGTCAAATTAGGAGCTAAATTCGGAGGTGTGAACATTTTCTAAGGATGGTTTTGAAAAACTTTATCAAACTTTTCTGAAAAAATAATGCATGCACAGCTGTTTGACCAATCACATCATTCTAGAGTTTAAACATTGACCAATAGTAGAAGCTGAAATCATAATAATGCAAACAAAGAGCATTGCATGCAAAGCTGAGTTGACCAATAACATTACAGACAGCGTTTTAGAAAAAAACTGAGTTGGCGTGATCAATAGAAAAAACCTGTAACAGCATGGCAGACTACCTATTCGTTCTTTGAGTTTTTAGGCCAATTTCGAATTAGCAACTGTGGCTGGTTTTCTTTTCATTTATTCGGGTTGTGATTTCGCCAAGGACTGTCAGAAAAGCAAACTTAATTGCTGTATTATCCAAGAACCCAATGGAGAGAAGACAAAGAAGGAAGTTTCAGTTTAGATGTGGAAATATTTCAGGGAAAACCCATGCAGTCGGGTAGGACTGAAAACCCAATTCACAAATGCAGTGCCCTCAGTGTGGTTCAAACCCAGGCCCTAGAGGTGGAAGGCTAGGAAAGATGCCACAGCGCCAACCCGACCACCCAAACCAACCACTATGTTAACATGTACATTGAAGCATAAAGCATAGTTCATACTTCGAATGCAAATGCGATACTAATTTTGACACAGCCCTGTTTTTTCGCAGCGAATCAGGAGTTGAGCACTTTAAACTTATGCATTCTTTTGTTTTCGACTTTGTGACACATTCGCATTCGCAAAAGAAAGTATGAACCTGGCTTAAGACTGTTCTTGACAACAACCCAATTAGCACTAGCCACAGCCACTAGTTCGGAAATGGCCGTTACTTATATTAAGTGTAGCCTCTCTGGCTTAGTCTCTTGTTAGTCATTTTGAAGCCCTTGCACTCTTGGCATGGGAATTCAAAGTGGCTATTGAGGCTAAACCCTGAGTGGTTTAAGGAATGAAATGGTTCCCAAAATGGCAAATAATTGTCAGACATGGCAGCCATGTGTGACATTTGTGCAAGGCCCAAAAAGACAAAAACATGTTAAGCGGCACCGCCCGCTTCCTTTTTAGAGGTTGCCTCCTTTTTTCTCCTTTAAAAAAAAAAAAAAGAAAAGAAGGATCCGTTTTAACGATCTCGGACAAAAAGAAAATACTTTGAAAAACAGCCCAGATTTGCTGTGCGGCCATTTTTGAAAAAAAAAAGGTCCTTCCTTTTTTCAAAAAGGCAGAATGCTAAACATGTTTGTTTTTTTTTTTTGCCCAAAGAGACAGTAGCCATAGGCCAGTAGTCGTAGGCATGTAGGCCAACATTTGCCATTTTACGCATTATTTAAAAAAAAATATTGAAAAGTATTCATGAGAAAACATATTGTATGACTTAATGTGTGTCAAGTATGATAATATTTTGTACA
Organism: Asterias amurensis; assembly: GCF_032118995.1. Lineage (NCBI taxonomy): Eukaryota > Metazoa > Echinodermata > Asteroidea > Forcipulatida > Asteriidae > Asterias > Asterias amurensis. Next base: position 12,494,471 of record NC_092665.1, read on the forward strand.
ACCTTTTCCGGCCTGTATTTTATGTTAATTTTAATGATATTTAACCGATTTTTTTGCAGTGAATGGAAAGTTTTTTTTTAAAGTTTCATTTTGCAGAGGCACCTTTTTAAATCCATTCTAACATCTAGGGCTAACCTAGTCACTAGAGTTATGTCTCTTAAAGACAGTGGACACTATTGGTAATTGTCAAAGACTATAGCCTTCACAGTTGGTGTATCTAAACTTAGGCATAAAATAACTAACCTGTGAAAATTTGAGCTCAATCGGTCATCGAAGTTGCGAGATAATAATGAAAGAAAAAAATACCCTTGTCATATGAAGTTGTGTGCGTTTCGAGACCTCAAGTTCTAAATCTGAGGTCTCGAAATCAAATTCGTGGAAAATTACTTCTTTCTCGAAAACTATGTCACTTCTGAGGGAGCCGTTTCTCACAATGTTTTATACCATCAACCTCTTCCCATTACTCGGCACCAAGAAAGGTTTTATGCTAATAATTATTTTGAGTAATTACCAAAAGTGTCCACTGCCTTTAATTAGGATTTTATGAGGGACCCAAACAGTGGACCTGTGAACAACCCAGTGACAGTGGTCCCTTCCACTGGAGTTTTGTATGTTCATTTATATGCACCATACAATTGCTCTGCATGTTATCTTGGCTCCAATATCATGGCTCTGCTTACCGCCAAATTCTGCGATCACCATTTTTCGCTTGCTGTGCAAGCGCTGAATTTCTGTGCTAGCTGTGTATGAGAGGAATGCCTTGTAACGTGGAGTACGTACAAGCAAAAATTCCCTGCTTGTTGTTCATGTTGTAAGCGCGGAGTTCCCTGCTTCCGTAATTGCTGATTCTTTGCTTACAGTAAGCAAAGCCATGAAATTAGGCCCTGCTTTTGTGTTCAAAACGCTTGTAACTGTTTAAAAGCTCTTATTTGGTTGTTTCTGTCGCTACTCCTTTTGCTTGTTGCATGCTCTAGTTCACCAATGCTGTCAAAGTCATTGACGAAGACCTGTACCTGGAGTTATTAGACGACGCTGTGTTTTCTCCACCATTGTCCCCTAAGCCCGAAAAGAAAAAACAGAATTTCTTTAAAGTGAGTTTGGTGTAGGTCTCATGGCTACCAGACAACATTTCATAATCAACCTAGAATTCAACAGAGTTTCCATCCAATCAGAGTTGCTGTTTTCATCTTTGTGTTTAGAGTCAACTTTGATTGGTTGATTGTCTGTTGATACTGTTCGTTATTATATGAAAATATGTTTTGGTTTGGATGATGTAACTGTTTTTGTCCTTTTACGTTTGTTTGTGCATGTTTTTGCTGGCTATTTTACACGATAGTTTTGCTGTTTCAGCGCAAAAACAGTATGTTGCAACCCAAAAAATATTCACGCCAAAAGGTTTTGTTTGTTTTATCAGTTGCTTAAACTTGCTAGAGAGCAAAGAAGTTGCTAGCAGCTTGTAGCTATACTGTTTTCTCTAATAGGATAACTAACTTGGATGGATTCTGTACACACCTCGGCCAAAAAGCCAACGTTTCAGTTTATTACAAAAAAATCAGTTAATTTTTAAGACAGTTTTAGCCAATGATAGCAAATGCTGTATGTTGTACTCTGACAGTAGAAAAATTCTGCTAAGCAAATGTCTTGGGTAAGCAAGAAACATTAGAGGTACGTATCAGTGACAGCATTGAACTGGTAATCTGGCTGGTAACCTATGTTTGATAAAGCAAAAGTTGTTTGTGCTTAAGTTTCTGTGCTTATTGGGCCCAGGTCTTCCAAGATGTATAAATGCTGAAGAAGGGAGGCTCTGCAGAAGATTGTGTACTGTTCCCTGTTTTGTTTTGTCTTCATTGCCTCATATTCCACTTTGGTTCATGATTAAAGACCACTCATTTGCAATCATACTTTAACGTAATACATTGCAATTTTCTTCCCATTTTCATTCCATTCAGCAGTCTTGATTTGATCATCATTGGCTTCATGGCATACTGATGAAAGCAGCTTTAATTAAAAGTTCAAACTTTATAACTTAGAAAGCAGTTTAATCGCTTACCTCTTTTAAAATTAACACAATCATAAAATTGCACACTATATAATATGTACTTCACTCATTTTTTAATACTTAACTTGTAGAAATGAGCTAAACAGTATTGTATTTTATATTTGTATACCACATGGCAGTATGTGTAATCACTTGTGGACGTCTCCACTTTTATGGAATGTTTTTTTCTTGTCAGATGAGAGATTGTTAAAATTCAAATGGGACATTTCTTGAAGGGAGCCTAAATCCAGATTCCTGCGAATGCTTTATGCGAAGCGAATCTGACCTCACAGCTCCTTTTTTTTTTACTGTGAATGTTTTGCAAGAGTTGAGTACAGCCCAACTTTGTGGCGGGAAAATTTGCATCGCATTCGCATTTGCAGGACCATCTCCTCCTCTTCTCATTATTTGTTGTCATTCTTTAACCCCCTCTCGTCAACATCACAGGCTGTCCAACAAGCTGGCAAGAAGAAAATGCCCTCCTCCCCGAAGCTGACCAAGAAGGACAGCGAAGAGACTGAGAGTAAGAAAGACAAGAAGGCGAAGAAGAAAGACAAGGGCAAGAAAGATAAGAAGAGCAAAGAGAAGGAAGAGGAGGTTGCGAAGGAAGAGGCTAAAGAAGAAGAGGAGGAAGTGGCCAGGGTTGAGGCGGCTAAGAAGATCGTGAAGAGACAATCGGGTAAGGAGACGAAAAAACAGTTTTGTGCGGGTTTTGTGTACTTGGGGGTTTGTCTTGTCTGAATTATGGCAGACAGATTTGAAAGGGAAGCTGCTGAACAAAAGATCATCATGAACCTGAACTGTATTGTTTATCAATGATCAAGGACTTAATAGGGACCATGGTTTCCTGTCCTACCACTAAGAATATATAGAGGCTTTATTCACGGTGTCGGGATTTCCTCCAAATCTCCTTCAGCTTTCAGACTTTCTGAAAAGTAGGAGAGCAGTAACCAAAGAGAGACGTCTCAAGCCAGACGTTTCGGAATTCCCTTCCTTGTAACATCCCGAAAGCCAACACATTTCAGCTCTTCAATATTAGACTCAAAACCCATTTTCTTCACGTAACATTTTACTTGTATCGTTTTTGTATTTTCTGTATCAATGCATTGTTTGTTTGTATTCATTTCTGTGTCATGTTTTTTAAAGCGCTCCTATCTCTATATGGTTGCCATACAAATGCCTGATGTACGGTACAGTGTATGGAAGTCGGTATGTATGTATAAACGACAAGATGCTGACTCTCTATCATCTGTTTTTATCTTGCAGTCATCAACAAGTTTGAGAAATCTGACAAGAAACACCTCTTGGATGTGGACCGCCTGGAACAAGAGCGGAAAGAGGTGGAGGGCAAGAAACGAGAAGTGACCAAGAGGAAGATTGATCTGAGGTGAGTCTTACACGATGCCATCGAATGTGGAACCAGTTTATTTTGCCAGTGTTTTGACCCCCCATGGAGGGTTCCTTGCAAGGCTTAGAAAAACTTATAATAACATTAATAATTTGGGAGGCTAACCATCTTTACACCCGGTTCAGACAGGAGGAGCCACAGAGGAGCGCCGAACCAAGTAGATTAGGAGCGACTCTGGGTTGACCCAATTATATTTTGGTTTAACACAGGCGAACTTAACCTAACATTTACATTTAGTTCAGAGGCGTTCCGAACCGACTGCAACAGTCGATCTTGCGACGTTTAGGGCGTTCAGTCGCTCCTACACTGTTTCAGATGTCAAATTTTTCATGAACTTAATTCAGAATTTGGTTCGGCGCAACCCTAGAGCGCCTGTCTGAAACAGGTGTTACTCACAGCTTAGAGCTGAACTGTGAAGGACGCGGCTACAATGTGTTTGAGAAGCAGGCATGCAACGGCACCTTTTGCAGCCAGCCACATCAACCCACTATGGCCACAAAGATCAACCAGAGAAAGTGTTTGATTTTTCCCGAGGGAGGAAAAACTGGATGGTTTGGAACAGAAGAGAACCAACACACAACTCAACTCACATATGGCCCTGGCCGGGAATCGAGCCAGGGTCACCTTGGTGAGAGGGCGAGTACTTTACGTCCATATACAAGCCAACCATGCCCCCCGTAAACATGCCTTGTAAAATCCCTTTCCAGGTTTTATTGTATAACCCAAATGTTGTTAAAAAAAACCAACATGGAGTAGTTTATACATGTTTTTTTTTTCCTATGAAATTTCACCCTGATCTGAGATGATTTTTTCAATTCTCGTTATTAGATCTCAAAAGATGGAATCAACGGATCCCAAGCAGAAGGAGTTAATCGAGGGAGAGCTGAAGAAAGCTCAGCAGTCTTGGAGTGAGTGTAGCAACCGTCTCGCTTTCATCAACATGGAAATTGAACGATTCACTAAAGGAGGCGAAGCTAATATGAGGATTGAAGAGAAACAGGTAATATCTGACCCAATAAGCCTTTTTGAGATTTTTATTTTATTTATACATGTATACATGTATATTTTTTTTATGCAAGTTGCCAGACACACAAGGCCTGAAAACCACTTCAAGGTGTGGGCTACAGTTATTTTATTCCAATGGCCAAATGCCACCTACTCTTAGGGCTGAAACAGGGTTACCCGTTGACAGTCCATTCGGATGTACGGCTTGGGTATCATCAGTCTTAAGCCTGGCCGGTAGAGCAGAAAGCACTACCTCCCCAATTTTATGTAGCAAGTGTCACGACAGGGTTTCAAACCCACACTCTGCTGATGATCAATGATCAAACACGAGAGCTTAATCGCTCGGCCATGACACTGTCTGTATTATTATACAATGTACATGGCGGCGAATTTTGGCTTCTGCGCGTGTGTACTCCACGTTACAAGGCATTCTACGCTTACAAGGCTAGCGCAGAAATTCGGCGCTTGCACGCAAGCAAGGAATCGTGATTGTAAGCGTAGAATTCGGCGGTAAGCAGAGCCATGAAATTGAGCCCTGGTCCCTCCTTGTCGAAAAATAGACAAAAGATAAATCTACAAATTTACGAAGAGTGGGCATCAGAACTTGCTCTTGGTTCTTTGTTCATTCTGTGATGAATGAAAGGGTGCTTGTTAACCGTGACTGTCGGTAGTTTTCACGGACGTATGCCGAGTTTAACAGCTACAGAGATGTATTTTGTCATTTTCTAATTCACTGAGTATAATTGTCGTTAATTCCTTTTTGATGTATATGTTCATTTCCTTATGAAACATGTTTGTTCTGAATGCTTCACCCGAATAACTTTAATCTAATGTCTGAATGATTTATAAACGACTAACAGCAATCTCATCTTGTGTCTTGTTTCGTACCATTCTGGACTCATGTTGCCATGGTTTAACCCTCCATGTAGCAATTCCGCATGTCAATGGTACGGGAATTGTCGTTTAAGGAGCCCGCGTTTAACAGACGAAGCAGAGATCGCCTGTCCCTCTGCGCGATGAAAAGCTGGAGTTTAGTAAGTTCATTCTCGCAAAAACTAAACAGAGAACAACTTTTTTCAAATTTCCATTTGCGTTCTCTGTGTCAAAGTTTGTGGATTTTATTTTTCTGGTGCATGAAGCTCTAAATGGTGTATTTCTGGGTACATGTACATGTAGTTTTGTAAAATAATGTGTGCCTGTTGTGAATTTTGGTGAATTACTTTTTGATTCACTCTTGTAATGCTTTAATGTTTGTGTGTAGTTTCGCATGTAAACCAACATCCATTATCACATGAGTCTGACGACATCTTTGGATGTCATTAAAGGAACACGTTGCCTTGGATCGGACGAGTTGGTCAAAACAAAAGCGTTTGTAACCGTTTTTTATAAAATGCATATGGTTGGAAAGATGTTTTAAAAGTAGAATACAATGATCCAAACAAGTTTGCCTCGAAATTGCGTGGTTTTCCTTCTACTGTGCGAACTAACATGGTCGGCCATTTATGGGAGTCAAAATTTTGACCCCCATAAATGGCCGACGTGTTAGTCGACGAGGTAAAAGGAAAACCACGCAATTTCGAGGCATGTTTGTGTGGATCATTGTATTCTACTTTTACAACATCTTTCTACCCATATGCATTTTATAAAAAACGGTTACAAACGCTTTTCAAAGACCAACTCGACCGATCCAAGGCAACGTGCTCCTTTAAAAGAGAGAGTTGAAGTTGTTTTTGCTTCACAAATTATTTCACCTCAACTTGAGTATTACTTTTGTTTTCCAGGCTGTATCGTAACGGTTTACCGGATCAGTGTACCATATCAGTTAATATTTTTATCGTTGTTATTTACATTGTTTCAAAATTTCAATCCATTTACTTCTTTCATGACATTTATATTCTCAAGAGAAGATGATAAAGTTTTTGTTTTTAAAATGTGAAATGAAAACCTTAATTTTAGATGGATTTATCGTGTACTTTTTTTTCTGGTTTGTGAATGTTTTGTGTCATACAGTCCTCTTATTGATACAGTACCTACATGTAGTTAATTATTTAATGATAAATGCATCCTAAATGTACCCTTATTAAATAGTGTGCTGTTAGTTGCATGTAGCATGCTAAAAAATGTATATTATTTCAGTTGACATGGTTGATATAATTATGATTGTTTGTTCTTACTGTGTACTTGTTTTAGAATATTATTTAATTTATAGTGTTAATTAGTTATTAGTTTCCTACATTGACCATACAACCATTTGTAATTATTTTTAGTTTCATAACTCATTTTTAGTTAAAACAAAATTGTAGTTTGTCATTTCATAATACATCTTTAGAAGACAAATCATTTTTTTTTTTTTTTTTTTTTTTTTATAAACTTCTATCGTCATCAATAATAACACAATCGGTTCTAAAAACTGATCCATTTTTTTCCCCCCGTTTTTTTTTCTTCATCTATCTTTCCCAGGATACTGCCTCAGCAGAGATGGCAAAAAATGGGATATCGGAATCGGCAAAGAAAGATTCAGCAACGATATCCCCTGGCATGGAGGTTATGTCAAAGTCGGCTGGTAATGTGCAAAATAAACTCAAGGTGAGAAACAATTCACATTTAGCTTGGGTGATATATCGCCGACAATATTTCGCGATGTACGATACAATCGCAATTAATTAAATTTGACATCATCAGTCTTCAAACTCCCAGTGAAAGTTGTAGAAGAGACGGTCATAGCATAAGAGAGGTGTTCAAATGACCTATTCTTCTGGTTTTACTCCCAACCTATGGGGTGCAAGATGTTGAACAGCTAGGAAATACACCGCGTTGTTGCGATACATAATCGGTATCACGATATATCACGATATATCACGATATATCACGATATATCAATTAAACCAAATCGATCCGATATCGAAATCGTTTCCAAATTAGTATCACGATATTCGATAATATCTTGGTATCACCCGAGCTTAATTTACATTTCATTTTTGGACGAGAAACAACATTTTTTTATGGAGTGCTATTTTGGCCGGCTTTTAAAGACACTGGACACTTTTAGTAATTACTCAAAATAATTATTAGCATAAAACCTTAATTGTTAACGAGTAATGGGGATAGGTTGATAGTATAAAACATTGTGAGAATTGGCTCCCTCTGAAGTGACTTAGTTTTCGAGAAAGAAGTAATTTTCCACGAATTTGATTTCGAAACCTCAGGTTTAGAATTTGATGTCTCGAAATCAACCATCTAAAAGCACACAACTTCGTGTGACAAGGGTGTTTTTACTTTCATTATTATCTCGCAACTTCGGCGACCAATTGAGCTCAAATTTTTCACAGGTTAACTATTTTATGCTCAAGTCAAGAAAAGAACAAGCCTTTTTTTGCCCCAAATAAAGTCAGAAGTCAATGAAATTGGCGACTCGAGTCTGACTCGAGTCTAAGTCAACAACAACACTGTCAACAACAACAAGTAAACAACACTGTGACTCTCCTTTCTCTTTTGTCTTCTAGATGTTCCAGCAGATGAACAGTAAATAGGGGTCCTCCTGTCCACGCCTTCGCAAAGTAGAAAGGTGATATTTTTGTATAAAGGCCGGTTGATAGTCGGTCTTGGGATGGTCGTGTGATGGAAATCTTGACGCGCGATCCTAAAAAACACTGTTTATAGTCATCACTGAGGCCTAAAAACTGTGCCTTTTTTTTTTTATCGCTCCGTCAATAACTTCCATGGCGCGACCATCGCGCGACCAACTATAACTCTGTCTTAAAGCTTCCATACAACGCCACATCCAAAAGTGAATGCTTGTTTTGTATGAGTTTTTTTTCTTTTTTATCGGTTCGGCCAGAGAACAATCAACGATTGCCAGATTGTTGTTTTGGTTTATGCAATGCACTCAGTATTGTAAAACTTTTTAAAAACATGTGTAGGACGTTTAGTTTTTTAGTAAGTTAAATTTCCCCGCATTCCGTTATGATGTCGGCAACTATTACTTCACCATTTCAACATGTCATGCTGCCATCTTTCCACCCTATACATGTAGGTAAAAGAGATGAGTCTGCATGTATAGAGAAGCTTTAATCCTGCTATGCAATGTAATTTATGTTTTATTGGAGTGGCATCGTGGCGTCACCGTTTCAAAAGAAGTAGTTTTGCGCTTGCGATTGCCATTCTTTACTAATTACTGCGCTAGCTGTGTAAGTGAAAAGCGCTTAGTAACGTGGAGTACATATACGCACAAGCTAAAATTCCCCGCTAACCCGTGGATTACGCTTCAGTAAACCTCATTTCTTAGCTTTTGGTAAGCAGAGCCATGAAAAATTGGGTCAAGAACTGCGTAACTTTTTAACGTAACTTTTGAACTGTTTATTTGTTTTCTCGTTGATAAGTTTACATTTTAAAGTTACCTCAAAATGCTTAAAAGAGGCTCTGGGGCCAGACTAATTTGATCACTGTGACACTGCCAATATTTTGGTATGGTTCCCAGTTTACTTATTTTTTAAGTCACAACGAATGTAATTGAAGATGTATAAGACTTGAACACCAGTCGTATTACAGGACAATCATGGTGGGACTTTTTAATGAAGGTCAAAGGTTATAAGCAAACGTGAGTTTTGTAATGTATTAATATAATATGAATTGTATAAAGACTGTTTTTAAGTATAATGACATTCCAAATGACATTTTTGCAGCTTAAAGGTGAACAGAAAATTTCTTAATTGACAGGGATGAGAAATTTCAGACTTTTATCTGAATTTCAGACTTTTCAAGTCTGCATGGTGTGAAGACAATCAACTGTTTTTATTTGTTTTGCATGTACAAAGAAACTCTGCTCTTTTATCTTCTTCTCTCGTGTCAAGGACCTGTTCGTAAAGCCGGCCTCAGGTCGACCTTGCATCACCAAAAAACAGTCGGCGACTGACTTTTCAGGATCACACAGCGCCTGAGCTAATTCAACCGTCGGGAACTTTTCAGTCGGCTATTATTTACGACCTGAGCGTAACTGCGATGATTTTAAGACAATCTGAAACGGTCACTGCTCGAAAAAATTCGCAAGAGTAGAAAATTTTAACTTGTACGATGTGATCCCAATGGTCGAGAACCAATCGCAGGCAGCCTGTGAGTATTTGGGACATCGTGCTTGCGATATTTTGCCAATAGCCAATCGGCCTGCGGCAAAATAAGAGGAAAAGGTTGAACCAACCGTCGTTATGTGTGCCGCCATGTTGAAATGGTCAACGCTCGAAAAAATTAGCAAGAGTAGAATTTTTTTTGTTACTTGTACGACGTGATCCCAATGGTCGAGTACCAATTGCAGGCAATCAGCCAATCAGCCTGCGGCAAAATAAGGTTGAACCTACCGTCGTTATGTGTGCCGCCATGTTGAAAAGGTCTCAGGATGAGAACTTGCCATACGTCATGGGATCTTCGGCGCAAATCGATTGTGGGTGACCTGAGACTGTTTGTGTGGCGATGTCACTTTTACTGATAAGGCGCACGATTTTTCAGTTGTGACCTGAGCATATTTTGTCTGCATGTTGCCGACGATTTGTTGTGTGCGCAAGAAAACCGCAGGTCGACCTAAGGCCGGATTTAGTCTATTAAGTGCAAGCTGCAATACACACAAAACAGTAAGTAACTTTTCTGAAATTTTGTTTTAATAAGAACAAAATAAAAAATTATTCATGATCTTTTTTGTTCTACAAGGTAGGTCGGGGTAAAGATGAAGTAAAAAATATATAAATTACAATATGTACTATTTTAAGAAGTTTTACAACTTTGGCGCCAACTCTTAACTACAGTGTAATGTTTTTATAAGTTGCAAACACTTCTATGGTCAGGGTTCTCCAAATGATCCTGTTTAATACATTGTACATTTAAAGGCACTGGATACTATTGGTAATTGTCAAAGACCAGTCTTCTCGCTTGGTGTATATCAACATGCATTAAATAACAAATCTGTGAAAATCGAACTTGCGAGATAATAATGAAAGAAAAATACCCTTGTCACACAAAGTTGTGTGCTTTCTGATGCTTGATTTTGAGACCTCAAATTCTAAATCTGAGGTCTCGAAATCGAATTCGTGAAAAATTACTTCTTTCTCGAAAACTATGGCACTTCAGAAGGGAGCCGTTTCTCACAAAGTTTTACAACATCAACCTCTTCCCATTACTCGTCACCACAAGAAAGGTTTTATGCTCATAATTATTTTGAGTAATTACCAATAGTGTCCACTGCCTTTAAGGTCCAGCACAAAGTCACTGAGTGCCAACCTACCCAATCCAAGAACTTATCATTGTTTTGAAGTTCCATTTCGATTTTCAGGGGTTCTTCTCAAAAAAATTCCAAGTACTTCTAAGTTTCTTGTCGCTTTCGTTTTTTTACTTTGAAATCTTTCGTTGTAAATAAAATTTGTTTCAAAAGTCAGTGATTTTTTTTATATATTTTACAGAAGTTCTTTTATTTTTTACTCGGACGTCATTATTTGTGTAATTATTTTGTAGAGCGGTGTATAATTCTTACTTTGATTTTTAATATTTCCTGTATAATTACATGTATGTCAGACTGTTTAAATTGTTTTTATGAAATTACACGTGTTTAGAACAAAAAAATTGTTGCCTATTATGTAGCAAACTGATGAGAATGTCAAAGAGAGCAATGATTTATAATATTATTGTTAGTATTGTAGAGTCTCGTAAAACATGGATGAAGATCTTGATGAAAACACCAGTCCAATTTGTTGCTTTTTTTCACAACAAGTAAATGCATACTCGATCAGCATTTTATTGTCAAATACCAATGCTTGACCCTACAATTGAGTACAATTGCTTGTAAAATGTTGGGTGTTTTTTTTTTTTTTTTTGGGGGGGGGGCCTTGGACAAGGCCTGGACTTGGTGCAAAGACGGTCTTCTCGAAACCTGGCAAAATTGAGTCGGAGGCCTTCATAGGAGATTGCTCCTGGGGGATAGCAGAGCTCCGTCCTCCTTGAGCCTGCTCGGAAGACGTGGTCCATTGTTAAAGCGTGACCGAGAGAACAGGCTTTTGTTTTAGGTATTTTATTAGGTGCCAGGCATAAGGGGGTTAATTTATTTGAAGAATTAAGAAGGGCAACAGATGAGGGGGAATATTGTACAGGGAGATTTCTGGTTAAATTATTAAATTTACTTGTTGTACAGCACATCTTTTGATAATTATTATGTATGGCTAAGTATAGGTGTAAATTCTAAACACAATCTTTGTGTTGGTGATTGTTTATGTATGTGTACATATGTGTACATGCCATGCATGGTCTCTAGATACAATCTATCTGCAGGGCCATATTTCATAGAGTGGCTTATTAAGCTCACAATGTAGCTAAGCACAACACAATTATGCTTACCAGAGTAAAGTTACCATGCAACCAAAAAAGCATGTCTCATGTACTATATTGTGGCTGGTATTCTGGTTATTTTCGCCAAGAAAAATATTTTTAAGCACTATTTACTGCTCTATGAAATAGTGGCTCTGCTTCATTTTATAGAGCTGCGTAAGAGAAAACGGTTGCTAAGCACAAAACAATTATGCTTACCAAGATAAGGTTACCAGCCAATACCTTTTCCAAGTACTGTCAATGACTGGTGTCCTGCTCATTTGTGCTTTAAAGAAAATTGTTAGACAACATTTTTCCTACTTCAGGAGGAGCTCTCGGAAATTTTGCTCTGGCAATATCAGTGACAGTTCATCCTGGCTGAACAATAATTATTTACTTTGTACAGAAACTCTAAAAGTCAACTAGTAGCTGTGACCTAACTTGACCTCAATAATTTGGGTCAATCATAATTTGCAAAGTTTATATTACGCTTAGATTAAGGTTACCTGCCAAAATACCCTGTGACAAATACGGTCATTGACTGGTATCCCGCTCATTTTGTACTTAGCAGACATTTTTTTAAGCAAAATGTTAATTCTACTTGTAGCTCTGTGCAGTATTTGTTCAAGGTCAAATGAGGTCACAGCTACCAATTTCCCATTTGAGTCTAGTCAGTACCCCTGTTTTATACAGACTAGTAAGTACTACTAAGCATCTTTTGTTCCAGACTGGTGATTTGTTTTTAACAAAATCCAGTCCAATACAATTATGAAGAGTAATTTTTTTATTATTTAATGAAAATCTGGCCTTAATCTCTTTTTTGTTCTTCAAATGTATATAGAATTACTATGTGTATGTTGGTGTATAGATTTAATTGCTGCCTTTTTAAAAGCAAAATATTGTTTATTTGTGGACGGTTTCCATGGGGCCTGAAGATAAAGAACCAATCATACGCTATGTAAAAAGAAAAACTCAATCGTAAAGCTACTTGGGGGCAATCTTTGAACCTCGACTTTCACTTCAATTATAATGTTTCTAAGCTACTGTGCCAATAAAACACATATTTCAGAAGTTGAAGGAAAAAGGGCAGGGACACAACGACACAGACTTTGTTGTTGGTGAGCTTGTGGTTAGAAAAAGGATCCTGAATAGACGCCATTTTTACAGGCAACTTGGGTTTTGGCTTTGAGCTGCTTCAAGCATTCTAATAAGCATTTTAAAGGAACACGTTGCCTTGGATCGGTCGAGTTGGTCTTTGAAAAGCATTTTTAACCGTTTGTTATGAAATGCGTATGTGTAGAAAGATGTTATAAAAGTAGAATATAATGATCCACACAAACATGCCTCAAAATTGCACGGTATTCCTTTTACCTCATCGACTAACACGGTCGGCCATTTATGGGAGTCAAATTTTTGACTCCCATAAATGGCCGACCATGTTAGTTAGCAGAGTAAAAGGAAAACCACGCAATTTCGAGGCAAATTTGTGTGGATCATTGTATTCTACATGTACTTTTAAAACATCTTTCCAACCATATGCATTTTATATAAAAAAAACGGTTACAAACGCTTTTTATAGACCAACTCGTCCGATCCAAGGCAACATGTCCTTTAATATTCCTACGCAGCCAAGTGGTCCACAGAATACTACAAAATTTCTGCAATCTACATGAACCTACAGTATTTACGCATAACCCACAGTGCACTGAGTTCGAGTGCCCATCACATTTAGTTGACCCGTGATTGACCACTCACTGACCAGCTATGTAAAAGCGCAGTGACGCACTCACTCGAACGCCTCATTTGGAAGCCGGGTAAACTATCGATACTACACTATTTTAACACTCCATTGCCTTATTACCGCTATAGTGTCACTGGTTCCCTTCTGCGCTTTACACAATCGTGTTGGTATAGAACTGGTGATCAGGACCATGGAAGGAACCATGGTACAGAGGCTGGTTCCAACTGGTCAGCCACAGTAGTCAACCAATGGTCGACCAGCCTGGGTTCAGGTAAAACAAAAGTCAACCATTAGTTTACCATGGTGCACACTGAACTTGCTCATAGTTGCCAGTTTAAGTTTAAAGAAACATTTGCTTTTCTGTGAAGATGGCCGACGTCAAAAGGGAACTATATTATTTGAACAATGTACATGTATAATCGTCATTTTATAGCATTTATGTTTAAGAATTTTAAATGTGATGTCTTTCGTAGCAATGTGGTTTATTTAATGCCTCTTTGGAATGTGTAATTATATAGCAAGTTTTTATAATGAATGGAAAGTCATTGTATTATATGGTACTAAAGCTTTTATATAAATCAGACGTTTGTGTGGGGTTTTTCATTTCATAAGACCAGTCCAATTCTTACATGTATTGTTGCATCAGTGCACACTGTCTCGATTGTACAATAAGATCTCGATTGTACAATAAGGTCTCGATTTTACAAGGTCTAAATTTTGCAATAAGGTCCGAATTTTGCGATAGCGTCTCGGTTTTGCAATAAGGTCTCATATTTGCAAAGGTCCTCGATTTGCAATAAGGTCTCATATTTACAAAGGTCTTGATTTTGCAATAGCTTCTCGATTTTGCAACAAGGTCAACATTTTCTTGCCCATGAAAGAAAACTGAGCTCAATGCCACTGCTACGGGCTTCCGATAATAAGTCGAGGCGGTTTGTGTGATGTAGGCGTGGCTTACAGTGGAATTACCTCACACTTTATAAAATACTACATTTATTATAATTAGACCCAGCCTCGCTACCATGGGCAGCACGCTGTATCGATACCTCTCGTCGCTAACCCCTGGGAGGGATGTGCTCAGAAATAACGCTGATTGGCTCTTAAAACTGGTTATGCATTAGATGTTAAGTGCACACGCACATAGTATTAAGATATTTGCATGATCACGCCTGTGTTTCTAGGGCACGAACATGTCTTTTTTTAAGCCTCAAGGCAGAAGACATGCGTGCGCACGTAGAAAGGATGAATCACAGGTGCTCATACAAATGTGCTAGATTCTAGCACATACATGTAGAGCAGCGAGATCGATCACCCCTTGGATTGCGGCGGTTGAATTAAACCAAACCTTTTTTCGACTTGGTCAAACCAAACCTTTTTTCGACTTGGTCGATCAAATCCAGGAAAATTAAGTGAAGTCCTGGACAAATGAACTTTGTATATGTTTCCCGTTTAATCATACCAGCTACTGCTGACTCATGCGATAGCGAAATAACATTTCAAGATGGCGGTAATTCCAGATTTCTTAAAACACCTGAAATGAAGAATTAGCTGTTACAATCTGCCATTCAGGTGAAACACTCAACCAAGGAACACCTTATAAAAATAGCACAACAACAATATAAGAATTTGGCAATAATTACATATTTATACTTTTTACAATGTAGATTACAGATAATAGAGGAAAAAAGAAGTAATATAGTTAGTAATATAATTTCGATATGATTTTAAAGAAGAACATCAATACAGTGGCGCATCAGGGGGTCGGGGGAGGTCTCTCATTTTGCAATGTTACCTACATATTTGGCCCATATTTTACAAAAGTGCAAATCTTAACATACATGTGTTGTAATGAGACGCTGCCTGACACCACAAGGCCAGCACTAATTTGGGTTGTTGACTCTCTCTAGAGGGGTATATTGCCACCTCTGTGGACTTAAAGGAACACGTTGCCTTGGATCGGATGATTTGGTCTTTGAAAAGCGTTTGTAACCGTTTGTTATAAAATGCATATGGTTGGAAAGATGTTTTAAAAGTAGAACAAAATGATCCACAAAAATTTGCCTTGAAATTACGTGGTTTAATTTCCTTTTACTTTCCAAATTAACATGATCGACCATTTATGGTAGTCAAAAATTTGACTCCCATAAATGGCCGACCGTGTTAGTCGACGAGGTAAAAGGAAAACCGTGCAATTTCGAGGCATGTTTGTGTGGATCATTGTATTTTACTTTTAAAACATCTTTCTATTAACTATATGCATTTTTAAAACAAACGAATACAAACGCTTTTCAAAAACCAACACGACCGGTCCAAGGCAACGTGTTCCTTTAAACAGAGTTATAAACCCCCTTCACAGTCCGTAAGGATGTAGGCATGGGTATCATCCATTATTATGAGTGTGGCTGGCAGAGCAGAATGCACCATACCTTCATAACTGTTTATGAAGCAACTACATCTACATGTACAACTGTCAGACCTGTGGTAAAATGTTCTTACCTCTAACCCATGTATAAGCCCAAGACACGCCACTTAACAATCTCTGACCGTAAAAAGTTGTAAGATAATAAAGTCTCCAAAATATGCTTTTGAAACATTGTCTTGCAATAACTTAAAAAGTAAGAAAACAAATTAATCAATCCAAATTTTTGGGGGGTTGACTTCCTGAAAGCGCAATAACACATAGAACATTCTACCACTACAAATTCCGTCTCGTTTGCAGAACTGTGATTGAGCTTTGATATACGTCAACCTCACATATAAAAAGTTGTGAACAATTTAAGACAGTTTCTTAAAGAGGAAAGTGACACAAAACCCAAAGATAATGGATAAAAAATAGCAAGAGTATTTCTTGTTTTCCATAGAATTCTGTTCACTACATATTTAGCCTTGCGATGAAAATAAATTGAATATGTTATAACACTGAACGCTTCTTCGGGACAGAATATTTCATACACCACTGAAGCAGTTATGACGAGTAAAAAGTTGGATACTTTTCTTTTACCTACATACTTGTACGTTCTCTTTTGCATCAAAATGTTTGATTCAGGACGACATCACAAATTGAAATTAAAGAAGTCTTCTGAACGAGTCTTGATTAAGGATGTTCATTTTGTAAATGTAATGTACATGTAGTCGGCGATATCCCAACACGAATTACTGTCCGCAACACGAATCACTGGAGGGAAAAAAATTGCTGCAGGTACATGTATATAGACTTGCCCAGTCCCTCCAAGTCTCCCATTCCAAACGGTCAATGTTGCGCACTCTGCCAATGTAGTCGTTGATATTGCAACACAAATTACTGTCCTTCACACGAACTACTGGAGATAAGTATCCAGAGCTGTTTCGATCTAGGTATATAGACTTGCCCAGTCCCTTCGAGTCTCCCATTCCAAACAGTCAATGTTGTGCCCTCTGCAAATGTAGTCGCCGATATTGCAACACGAATTACTGGAGATACATGTAAGTATCCAGAGCTGTTTCGATCTAGATATATAGACTTGCCCAGTCCCTCCGAGTCTCCCTTTCCAAATAGTCAATGTTGCGCACTCTGCCAGTGACCAAAACAGCATCCCCAACAGGCTGTCTTACTACATTCTGAAGGTCCATCCAGCATCCCTTAGTGCCTTGCGTGCCATCATTTCAAACTCCTACAAAGATAAGAAGCAATAACTATTAAATTCATACCATTTGGACAGCTGTTCAAATACCTTAACAAAATAAATGCTGCGGTGAAATTAAGGGAATTTTGTGCGGTTTGAAAGGAGATGTGGTATTTGGATGTAAAATCAAACACAAATACCCTCTGTAAACAAAAATAGAGAAAACCTCAACAGCTGATTTCAGTTGATAAACCCAAAATAAGGATATTTTTACATGCTCATCTTTGTGGATGTTTTTGTCACTATTTTTATCCTGACTCACAAAACGGAGTAAGTTTGATACTTCAATTACACAACATGTACATGTACAATGGCTAATCACATAAAACATTGTCTGTGACTATTTTGTTAGCTCTACCCCTAATTCTGTATATCATGTTAACCTACCTCAATGTCCCGTAAGACTTCTGGATCTATTTCCTCTACTTGACCTCCATGACCTTTACCACGGTGATGCATGTTCCCGTTGATATCCGGCGAGCCGCTGGAGGTAGGTGTACTCAAGTGGATTGACGATGAAGAGCTGGAAAGGCTCCTGGTGTCGCCGTTTTGAGGCAGCACTTTGTATGTCCCTTTGGTAATGTTGGATAAGCTGCTGTGAGAGCTGATCTTCCGCACTTTGTCCTTGTTTCCTTTCGTTGAGGAGGAGCTGAAGAAGTTGTCCATAGAAGGCATCCTGATCGGGACGCTGATTTTACGGCGGGGTTTTGGCGAGCTCTGGGCACCGGTGCCGTGATGCTCCTTACCCCTTCTCTGGCCTGGACTCTTCGTGATAGCGTGGCTCATGTCTGAGCTGGATACAGAGTGTTTCATTGTCCTCAGTCCCCTTCTAACCTCCGGGGAGGCTTGCGGCAGATGGGGTACCGAGTCGCTCCTGTGGGTTGCCTCTAGTTTCGAGGTGGTTACATTATTCGTGTCTGGCAATAACCGCGCTTCCACGCTGATCTTTCTACTGTGTGTGGGACTTGGAGACTTCCGTTCCAAGACATCACTCAAACTTCGCTGCCGCAAATAATCCAGCTCTGACAGCGATTTACGATTGACACTGGGCGATTTCTCCCAAGTTCTACTGAGTGTTTCTTGTTGATGGCTTGACCTGCCGGGTACGTCACCCTTTCCCTCAGCTGAGTTTAGTTTAGGCTCTGCTTTATCAGGCAGCAAAGGCAGAAGTCTTCTGCGGCGAGTATTTGGCGATTTATCAGTTTGTGAGTCATCATCTGCATTTTTCCTCTGCACGGATGGTGACAACCTCTGGCTGGCCTTCTCCCCCAGTGTTCGGTCTCTACAATCCCTTTCATCATCTTTGCCCTCCAGCAACGATGGTGATTCCCGCCTCTTTGGGGATTCTGCTGAATCCTCGCCACAGTCAGCAGTGTCCTCATCCATCTCTTCGAGAGTGCTGTTGAGATCCGAGGTGCTCTGCAGAGCGTCATGAGTTTTCAGTCGATAGCGGGACAGCCTCTCCTTCTGCTCCAGCAGCTGCAGCTCTAAGTCTTCTTTATCCTTCAGGGATTGAACGCGGCTCCTCTTTTGGAAGCTCTTGGCGTGCATCTCCGCCTCAATCCCTGCAAGTCTCGCATTCAAGGTCCTGATCTGTTCCTCCATGGAGGCTTCCTCGACGCTCCCGATCCTCTCCATCCTCTTCTTTGCTCTACTCGCCATCGTCCTCTCCAAGACGTCCTTCTTGACCTGTGCAGACATCCGGCGTCGATTGAGAAGAGTCATCAGGCGCACTTGTTCCTCCTCTTCGTTATCGTTGGCCTTCTGGTACTTGGTAAGGATCTCAGCTCTCTTCTTGGTTACTTCTGGGTTCTCCAACTCGGACTGAAACATAAACAAATTTGAATTTATTGACCGCGGGTTTTAAAAATGCCTTGGATGGGCATGAGTATCTTGGTGGTCTAGTGGTTAGACATCTGCTCTAGCAATGCAAAGGTTACTTCAAATCCCTTCTTAGTGATTTGCCTCAGGAAAGTACCGAGTAAAGACGATGTGACCTCTGACGTCACTCAAAAACCATAACATGATTCGCGCGCATATTGCCGGGCAACACCTTTGTGTTTTGGCAGCCAGCTAGAAAGTGTATGCAATCTTACCATGACTACACATCTTTTTGCCCGGCGAAACATGACGTATACAGTGTTTTGTCAACAGAGGGCAGTTTGGATATAAACATAGGTCACATCGTCTTTACAGTGCTCATCATGGGTGTAAGGGTAAAAAACATTCTTCTTAGGACAATCTCTTCAAAATGAAACTGTTGTTGCATAGTGAGGCACTAGTTGGTTGTCTAGAGAAACACTCACAGTAGGGAGGAAATTTAATTGAAACGCTGAAAATCACAGTTCGTTTGATCTTATTAGATTTAGAAGAGAGCTTACCTTAGAAGGGTCTGCTGCCCTCTGTTGTCCACCCTGGTTCTGCTGAAGGACTAATTCATGCAGTAGTCTCTGCTTGTGAATCTCAGCTTGGTTTGTCTGCCATTTTTGTGGTTTACTGTGGGAATCTGTGAACACAAATTTGTATTTTTGGCAAGAGAACACAACAATTTCAGATTGCAGGCAAATTGGCAAAATCACAGGAGGAAACAATTTTATTATGTTTATTGGAACCTTAAACTTCCCCGCCAAAAGTCTGTACAGGTACCTTTTGATGGGGCACCAAGGCCAAGACCAGAAGCAATAGAGTACATAGTGTACATGTAATTCCTGGCCTGGTTCTAACCTACATGTCAACTGTACAGATATATATTTCCCATTTTTTAATAATAATAATAACAATAATAATAATTTATATTTATAAAGTGCCTTTTTACAAAAGTTACAAACCGCTTTACATGTATAAAGTATCTACAATTGAACACAAATTATAATACATGTAGCTTATTATTAGCTTATAGCATAAAAGAAAATGAATTAAGTTAAACAAAAAGTGTAAAAATAAATGTGTATTTAAGCTGGTTTTTAACATGGCCTATGAACTCACCTGATGTATGTAGCAAAGCGGACTGTCCACTCTCCAGGTTAAGACCATCCAGCGTTGTACTCCGACGTTGTTTGGCTTGAGACTTGAGCTTGTTCATCCAGGCTCGGGTGTCTTTCTCCGTATCGGCCATTAAAATGGCACGATCAGATCCCTGTATGAATTCACAAAGGAAAACCAAATGAGACCATATTGAATAATAAACCTTTTGTTGCTTTGAATGTTGCCACTTTGTAGGGCAGACGTGTATGTGCGTCAAAACTCGTACATGTACATCAATGAAACAAGCAGCACACAGCGTTCCCGAATTGAATTCTATGTACACTCATACACGCACACGCTCACAGATGCCATTTTGTAGGGCAGGTTTTGGAATGGTGATGTGATATTAAATACGGTCTTATAGGGTATACTCAAAAAAGCAGATACTTGTTCCCAATTCAAAATTCATCTAAAAACATATCTATTTCGGAAACCATAGCCTTCAAACTTTTGATTGTCTCGTTTTTAAATAAAAATAATAATGTTATTCTCATGTGCCAATGGGAACTAAAGTTCTGTATATTTATGATGCGGACACTAAAATATTATAATTCTAATTCTATTGGCAGAGTTATTGCTTTTTACGCCAGGAGTATCATCGTAATGACAGACATGGCGCACTAGAAATGTTCAACATCATCATTATTATTATTATTATAACTGAAAGGGTATTTAGTTTGGTGAATTATCTGTTGACAGTGTACACAAATCATTGTTGACCTTGGGAAGTATTTGCACTGCTATTATGACTACTGAAATTTGAGACCCACTCTGGCAAATTCTTCTGACCCACTCTTCTCTGCATTTGCTGTATTATGAAGCCCGAAAAGGTAAACAAATTGGCCCATTGGGCACAAATTTAAGATTTTCATGTCACCATACTAGGCATAATATTTGGTCCTTGGGAATAAAAGTAGGAATAAATTATTTTAAGTACAAGGGCTAATGTTTTTTTCGTGGTGGGGGGGGGGGGGGGGCAGTGCATTCTGAAAGAAATAAGCTTACATCTTTAAAAGAAATAATACTTACGTCTTCATCCGTCACGCTGAAAATGAATCTCTGCTGTGTGAGAGGTGTGCTGTCAGCCATCCTTCGCTCTTGTTGAATCGTATAGCGAGGTATATCAATTATATCACTGGTTGATGTATCCGATGGACGCTTGTAAAAATACAACCAGTCATCTTTCAGGACCGTCCAATATCTAAAGAACAATTACAAAACATTTCATTTTAGAATTCAAATATTTCTTTTGAATGTCAAAGACCAACAACTAGAACGTTAAAAGTCTTGGGTTCTTACCCCTATACCCAAAAAGCCTGCAACTTTTTTTACCCCCAAGGACTACCGTAACATAAAACCCTACTTATAGCAGTGCGTTCGTTTGGCTTCCCTGGGTCATCCCCGGTCTGCCCCGGTGCGTTCTAATAGCTTTTGACGTCATTCCAGGGGCTCACCCAGGTCAGCCCCCAGGGTGGAGTGGGTCACTTTGGGGTTGGCCCCAGGTAAACGACGTTAAACGACGTCACTACGAGAGTGGTGAGTGGTCGTTCGTTTAGCTCTTGTCAGGGGTTCATTAGAGTGAGCACTGCGAGGTAGACCCAGGGAAGCTAAACGAATGCACCCTGTAGAGAGCCCGCATTTATGACTCTGCTTACTGCCGAATTCTGCGCTTAGATCACCATTCTCCGCTAACCTTGCAAGCGCCAAATTTCTGCGCTATCATGTAGCGTGAATGCCTTGTAACCTGGAGTTCCCGAGCCAACAAGAAAAATTCCCTGCTAATTCCCTGACATACGCTTGATGTTATTGCGGAATTCCCTGCTTCCGCAAGCAGTAAGCAATGAAATTTTGCCCTGATGGCTTTGAGATACAAATGATACTGAAAAGCTCTGCCTATTTTGTTTTACAGTATGCCGTCAGGGACACCCTGTACTAACATAATAAAGCAGACAAGAGCAAATTGACAGCCCTATTAGTTAACGAGGTCGAATCAATTCATTAATAAGAGGAGGGTCAACATTATACCCCTGGCAGTGGATGACAAAAACAGACAAGTTGAGATCCTTCATAATGAAAGTCAATATGTGCTCTACTTTAAACATCGATTGATGGTACAACATGTAGATGTAGATTTTCAACTCCCATGTCCTGAGATTCATAAAAAAGCTTAAAGGCAGGGTATACATTTGGAATTGTCAAACCCAGAATCCTCACGTGGTGTTTCCCTATGCATAATTATAACAAACCTCTAAACATTTTGGATTAGTCATCAAAGTTTGCAGCCGCCATGGGCATTTCAGTGCAAGTCGCTACTGGACGCTATGGTCTAATTGTGAATTAATTCGCACCAACTTAACATAGGCCTAAAGTAGCTTTTTAGCCCCACAATATGTAAACTGCAACATTGGATTGGATTGAATTAAAAACCACAAACAATATCAGTTTGTTGCTGATGTTATGTACTCACGCATACAGCTACAACCATCATAAAAAATGACATAATCGGAATAACTTTTTGGCTTCTTCTGCAGTCAACATGCATGTTCACTTTGAACATTTGAGTTCTACGAAACCATACAGTGTTATGGTCAATCCTTGCTGTTTATAACTCTCTAACTAAACGCTCGGACGGTCCTTCAGAAAAAAATATTTGCAATACTCAGTTGAATCCCATGCAGTCAAGGTTGTTTTGTTCTTTGCATATTATCTGTAGGTGCGTATATTCACAGCTAGAATTACAATGGAAAAATTCATAATGCATGAAGGGGTGAACCTATTAACTGGATTTACAGTGGATGATTTCAAATTGTAATGGATTTTGTCTACGGTTGTTTGTGATACAAAACTGTTGGGCGGGGGGGGGGGGGGGGGGGGTGGTGGAGAGTATGACCATCTGTTGCTGATTGTCATGACAGCAATATGGATATATGATGAAGAGAATAATTTATACATGGTATTTAAAGGCACTGTACACTTTTAGGAATTGTCAAAGACAAGTCTTCTCACTTGGTGTATCCAAACGTATGCGTAACATAACAAACTTGTGAAAAATTTAACTCAATTGGTCGTCAAAGTTGCAAGAGAATAATGGAAGGAAAAACACCCTCGTCGCACAAGTTATGTGCATGCTTTCAGATGCTTGAAATCGAGACCTCAGCTTGTATATAATGCACAAGTCAGAACAAAAATTGTTTTACAACTCCAGTTCCATTATGATAATGTTCCTTCAAAATGAGGATTGTTTGGACACTTCTTGTCACAAACAATTGTTTAAGTTTAGTTTACACATTATGTAGGCCTACTTAAACTAAAAAGGATTATAATGAACTATCTTTTCCCAAGAGCCAGTGGTGTATCTTATAGGCGGAACAATTGTGTAACATCCTGTGGAAAAGTTCCCGTATGGCGCCACCCCATTTTCATTTGATATGAAAGAATATACATGTAGTGTCTAATTTACCTCAATGAGATACCCCTTTTTGTAAAAATGAGTGAAAAGGTGGTGTAGCCATACAGAAAGTTATCCCATTATCCAATTCATCAATTCACAATTTGAAACTTGATGTAACAGTTTGAATGGATAATCTAAACCACTTATGTTGAGTTGGCATTATGCTTTTATAATATATGCACTTCACCTACATGTATGCAGGACTGGCACTTTTAAAGGGCAAAGCCATTTTCATTATGCAAAGGCCACTGGAAAAATCTTGAAAGTCTATAGGAAACTTTTGAAGGGACACCAAGGCCAACCTGGGCAACTAAGAGGCCAAGAAAAGAGCCATTGCCTCCATGGCCCCTGTGTAATTCCAGACCTGCCTCTGGAAAAAAAGCATAGCACTTTTCAACCAGACAAAATTGTGCCATGATGCAGCATCTTTACTTAAAGGAACACATTGCCTTGGATCGGACGAGTTGGTCTATAAAAAGCGTTTGTAACCATTTTTTGTTCAAATGCATATGGTTGGAAAGATAATTTAAAAGTAGAATACAATAATCCACACAAGTTTTCCTCGAAATTGCGTGGTTTTCCTTTTACTGTACAAACTAACACAGTCGGCCATTTATGGGGGTCAAAAATGTATGGGAGTCAAATGGCCGACCGTGTTAGTCGACGAGGAAAAAGGAAAACCGTGCGATTTTGAGGCATGTTTGTGTGGATCATTGTATTCTACTTTTACAACATCTTTCTACTCATATGCATTTTATAACAAACGCTTTTCAAAGACCAACTCGACCGATCCAAGGCAACGTGTTCCTTTAATCACAAAACAAATAGATTTATTTCAAACAAAGATGACCATACTCAGTGATAAAAGTGACTGATTTATTTGTCATATTCTCAGAAGATCTTAACGAAAAAAGAGTCTCCTAGCATATTAACTTTCGTCTCTAGTCAAACACACAGAAACAGGTAAAATAACAAATTAATAGAACTTACCACCGTTCACAAAACTTTCTTAATGATCACAAACTCTTCTCAGCTCAGGAAAATCACAATCATTCAGTAAAATGTCAAAGATTCAAAGCTATACAGTTCATAAGTTTAAAACCTTCACCAAGAATTATGATGACTAGAGCAGGCTAGTTAAAATGCTGCGACCAATAATATCTCACACCACAGCAGTAAAGATAACACAAGACTAGCCCCCATCGATCCACAAACCAAAAGTAGAAGTTCATTGGATTCTCTCTGACTGTACTCCGAAACAGAAGACAAATAGCTGTGGATACTTCTTGCTAAAAGAAGAAGTTCTTTGATTTTCTCTGAATCTAATCTGGGATAGCAGACAAATAGCTGTGTATAATTCTTGCTAGAAAGTAGGAGTTCCTTGATATTCTCTGAACCTACTCTGAGATCAGACAAATAGCTGTGTATACTTCTTACAGGAAAGTAGAAGTTTCTTGGTATTATCTTATTCCACTATGAGATAGCAGACAAAATAACTGTGGACACTTCTTACAAGAATGTTGAAGCTCCTTTGATATTCTCCCTGTCTACTCCGAGATAGTAGATGTAGATGGCCAAATACTTCTTTACAAGATCAATATAGCAAAGTAGATATCACAATGGTGTTACCGCAAACCTAACATGTATACACCAAGTACAGTGTAAAAGAAAACTTCCAAGGTTTGGTTTCTTCCTCCATGGTCTAATTCTTTGCAAAGCTGAGATGACCCTCATCAAACCTCCATTCAAAGTTAGACTTCCTATTAGAGAGACTTTTGGGTCAACCCAGTATCCATAGTCTATACATCCTCCATGGTCTATAGGTAGTTGTTGAAGTTCCCGATCACAACAGAAATATAACTCCAGCAGTTCCACTTACGTAGTTATTCAGTTCTTTCCAGCAACAAAACTCATATTATTCACTACATTATGTTTTCTGTGCACCAATGGTTTGATGGCGTACACTTCATTCCCAGTAGCTTGATCTGTGTATTATTCTGTTCAGTTTAGACAGATCTCTGAAGTCAACATCCACCTCTGAGTCTGACGCACACACACAACATTGATTTTATGCTGCAGGTTTAAAATAGCCTTTAGCAGACACTGAAAGCCCCAAACACTGGGACAAGTCTCCTACGTATAAAGTCCCTACTGATCCACATTAGGCCAAATACCAGTTGATCACACCCTCCCGCATCCTTTTTTTGAGACCACATCTTTTTTTTTGCTGTGTATTTCTCATTTATCTATTACTTATCTTTTAAGAATTTAAAGAACTTTTAAGAACTACATAAAGTAAGTGCATTTACTTTATAGTGGTGATTTTAAACTGAAGACTTGGTGGCCAATTTGATAAATGCTTGGCAGCCACATTTGAAAGAAATAAAAAACCAAAAGGTCCTCATTCTCTTTTTGGAAACCCCGCGGACGATCAACTGGTATTTTTTTTTAAGTGGCCTTATTGGTACAAATCCAATCCAGGACATCTTTCATTTGTCCCTATATTACAAACAGGTACCATTGATCTGTATGCTGAGGATCAGACAAAACTATCATTGATTATAGATTATCCCAGTTGATCGGCCGTACAGATAGCTTTATTGTAATGCAAACAATGCCTAACACTTACTGGTTCTTTTGTAGAGGATCTTTTGTTGTACTTTGACCTTATACAGACCAAAAGGCCATTAGCAGAAAGGTTACTTTTGCTGAATGAAAAGGGTCAAATATAAACTGATTACATTATTCCATTCCTCTAGTAATGCAACAATCATATTTAACAAGCAATGGAGAGCTGTTGATAGTATAAAACATTGTTAGAAACAGTGCCTCTGAAAGTAACGTAGTTTTTGAGAAAGAAGTAATTTTCTACTAAAATATTTGAATTTGATTTTGAGACATCAGAATTACATTTTGAGGTCCCGAAATCAAGCATCTGGAAAGCACACAACTTTGTGTGACAAGGGTGTTTTTTCTTTCATTATTATCTCGCAACTTCGACGACCAATTGAGTTCAAATTTTCACAGGTTTGTTATTTTATGCATATGTTGAGATACACCAAGTGAGAAGACTGGTCTTTGACAATTACCAATAGTGTCCAGTGTCTTTAAGTAGATCAAAGTGCAATGCAGAGAAATGACTCGTCATTTTTGAAGTTGATCCTTCAGTTTTTAGCAGACAAATCATAAGGGTACAGATACAGCATTGGAGTTTGGAAGAGTGCAGTGCAATTCTCAAGTTTGCTATAAACATGTAGTAAATTATCCATGTGTTTAAAAGTGATTGTCATTGGTTTCCATTCCAATCCTTTAGTTTTCAAGAAAGATTAAGAAAGATGGTACATCATTTTAGATGACTAACTGGACATTCACAACCTCAATGGTTACAGGAAGATTCTTAAAGACGTGGGACACTATTGGTAATTGTCAAAGACAAGTCTTCTCACTTGGTGTATCTCAACATATGCTTAAAAAACAAACCTGTGAAAATTTGAACTCAATTGGTTGTCGAAGTTGCCGAGATAATAATGGAAGAAAAAACACCCTTGTCACACAAAGTTGTGTGCTTTCTGATGCTTGATTTCAGGACCTCAACATCTTATTCTGAGGTCTTGAGATCAAATTTGTGGAAAATGACTTCCTTCTCGAAAACTAGGTTACTTCAGAGGGAGCTGTTTCTCACAATGTTTTATACTATCAACAGCTCTCCATTGCTTGTTTCCAAGTAAGTTTTTATGCTTAAGATTAATTTGAATAATTACCAATAGTGTCCACTGCCTTTTAAGAAAAATGAAGGGGAAAAAAATCAAACAAAATTACACAGAGCCCTGACTTACTTTTTCCATGAGCCTTTGTTCTGCACATACACACTCAGTAGTCCCGTCATGGTAGGGTCTACAATATCAGCTGCCGGGATGGGCATCTGTCGGAGGGAGCGTTTACTCAGAAGCTGATATTTACTGGAGCGTTTCATGATGAAGCGGATTGCTGGGTGACTCTTCTTCTCGGTGAACTCCACCGACGACGAGAGATCCTCTGAAGAAGCCCAGTGGGTCGCTGGTGGGGTGACGCTCTCCTGTAAAAAACACAAAGAAATCAAATTGAAAAAATAATCATCTACAAATCACAGATCTTGTTGGTCAGGTTGGCTCAGTGGTTTCTCTTCACGCCTTTCACCTCTGTGGACCCTGATTGGAAGGAGCCTTGCATAGTGCATTTGGTTTTAAAATACAAACATGTACCCGACTGCGTGATTTTTCCCTACAGGGGTTTTCCTCCTTCGTCTAAAACTTAAATTTCTTCATTGTCTTCTCTAAAAGATTTGTTTTGAATCTTTGCTTGTAAAAGATGTCTGGTCCAGTAAAATTATACATGTATTTTGAGTATACAAAGCTCTCTCCAGGTCTTGAGGATTTTCTCCCGAAATTTGATCCCCGGTAACAAAGGGACAGACAGCCTGTACTGTTTGTGACAGTTGTCCCAAAATCAAAGATGACAAACTTTAGCACTTAGTCAATTGCTTGATAAGCCGTGTCCTATTAAAGTGATTTTGGCTATGGCTATGTCATTGGCTACAGATGAGCTGTCAGTCAAAGCCACCGAAATTGCAGATCAGGTCTGTGTTTAGTTCTACTTGTTCTTCCCCGAGACCATACAGTTGTTCACTTCATCAGAGCGTCCACTTGCTCTATAAACAGGCTCCAACAATAAAGAGGGTCCTCGCTGTTGCTCCGTGACAAAGAAAACAGACGTAGTTCTAGATTCAAACCTCCATGGAAATCATGACTCCAGTCTTTGCTTATAGTCCAGTTAAAGTCAGCAAATTGGTTCCAAACGTCTCGAGTTTTGGAATGTATCAATGGAATAACGAAGAACTCAGAAGTACAGAAGCTAGCAAAATGAGTATGTTGTCCTCAAAACGGCAGGATAAACATATTAATATGACAATTTATACCATGCTTTTAAATTGGTGTGATTATCCAAAGGAAACAGGAAGTCTACGAATCCCAAAAACACATCAGAGACGTAGTTATTCGCTTGTCTAGATCATCACTATAATGAGGAACAGATACTAACAACCACTCAGCACTACTAAAGTACATTTTTGCCCAAGTCACTCCAGTGTGTTGTCACGAACGAAACGCTTTCGTACAAACATTCAACACTGTCTACCTTTTGTACCCAACCTGTTCCAGTTTTCATATAAGATCAAGCATTCAGCCAAACCAACCTACATACTTACATGTCTGTATCCATCTATTCAATTGAGTAATGTTTTCATTGGAAAGGGGATTTCCCCTGAACTTTCAGCTGAATTACTTTTCAATTCGGGAATTTGAGTTCTTGAAATTCACTTCTGTTTTGACCCTTTCTTGGGGTCGGGGGGGGGGGGGTGGTTGAATGGCCTACACATGCACATTGTGTATTGATACACTCTTGTTGATTGCAGACCTCAAACGCTGTTATTTGTAAAGTTATTGTTGTTGATAACAAAATACCAATATTGTCCATCAGATCTTTAAGTTAAAGGTCTAAAGTCTTGAATAAAAGTTATGATTGGAAATACTGCAATTGATACATTTTATATAAACAATTAATTTTTGAATGTTTTTTATTTAAGTATGTCTTAATAAATATAGCTAATGCTTCTTGAAAATTGTCTTTTTAAAATGTAATGTCACTTTAGTAAATAGCCTAAAATAAAAGTGCAAACAAATTCTTAAGCCATGTGAAAAAAAGTTAATGAACAAGTTGTGTTCATAAGTCAACTTAAGGGAACACGTTGCCTTGGATTGGTCGAGTTGGTCTTTGAAAAGCGTTTGTAAACCATTTGTTATAAAATACGTCAGAAAGATGATTCAAAAGTAGAATACAATGATCCACACACATTTGTCTCCAAGTTGCGTGGTTTTCCTTTTACTTTGCAAGCTAACTTGGTGATTTCGAGTGATACTTGTGTGGATCATTGGATTCGACTTTTAAAATATCTTTCTAATCATATGCATTTTATAACAAACGGTTAAAAATGCTTTTCATAGACCGACTCGACTGATCCAAAGGCAACGTGTTCCTTTTAAAACATATTGGAAAGCATGCAACTTGTACTGTGTATGTTTGAAGGTCGAACTGAACAAAAAGGCAGCCCTTTAACAGAATGACTTCATACATATAAACTACACAGTACAAGGAAATGAAATTGACATTATTATAAGACGACACTTAAAGGATGCACGCCACATAATTACAACAGCGGTCTCCCTTAACAATGGTCCGCTGATGCTAGTTTTAAAACACATGAGGACAAGACAAAATTATCTTCAAGTGGTCAGGCTGGCTAGTTAAGTATTAAAAAGCACTCCCCATCTAGTTTTAAATGTGGACTAGTGAAAAAGTATTTTGACATGAACCACTTTACTTCAAAGTGAAATATTTCTCAAATGCTCCCCATGCAGTTTCAAATGTGGACTAGTGAAAAAGTCTTTTGACATGAACCACTTTACTTCAAAGTGAAATATTTCTCAAATGCTCCCCATGTAATTTCAAATGTGGACTAGTGAAAAAGTCTTTGACATGAACCACTTTACTTCAAAGTGAAATATTTCTCAAATATTTCCCAAAAGCTGCTGTAGGCTTTTTTAAAGGCACTGTACACGTTTGGTAATTGTCAAAGATCAGTGTTCTCACTTGGTGTATCCCATCATAAGCAGAAAGTAACAAGCCTGTGAAAACTTGGGCTCGATCGGTCAATGAAGTTGCGAGAAAATGATGAAAGAAAAAACACCCTTGTTGAACGAACTTGTGTGCTGTCAGATAGGAATAAAAGACTTATTTTAGTGAGAAAATACCTCTTTCTCAAAAACTACCTTACTTCAGAGGGAGCTGTTTCTCACAATGTTGTATACCATCAACAGCTCTCCATTGCTCGTTACCAAGTGAGTATAATATTTGTAATTACCAAACGTGTACCTAATTCCCTTTTACCAAAAGTTTTTATTACCAAAAGTTTTTATTACCATTATTTTTCAAAGAGTGATTTATCAAATGTCTTCCTTTTAAAGCCATTGGACCCTTTCGGTACAGAAAAAAAAAAAAAAAGTTCACAGATTTACAAATAATTTACAGGGTTTACAGAAGGTAATGGTGAAAGACTTCTCTTGAAATATTAGTCCATGAAATGCTTTACTTTTTGAGAAAACGGTAAAACAATATAAATTCTCGTTAACGAGAATTACGGATTTGTTATAAACACATGTCATGACACGGCGAAACGCGCGAAAACAGGAGTGGGTTTTCCTGTTATTTTCTCCCGACTCGGATGTCTGATTGAGCCTAAATTTCCACAGGATTGTTATTTTATATATAAGTTGTGATACACGAAGTGTGGGATTTGGACAATACTGTTTACCGAAAGTGTATAATGGCTTTAAGCAGAGAATGATGCTTAATAATATTAAGCAAAAACTAGCAGGGCACCAGTCATATCGTACATATGACATTAGCTGGTAACCTTATTCAGGGGAGGGGGGGGGGGGTCACTTAAATAAACCAATGCCAGGGGGTTTAATGGAAATATCGACACAAGGCGTCAATCACCCCTTGGGGAACAAGGTTGCATTAGTTTACAGTATATACTTACATGGTCAGACAGTGAACCTCCTTCCCGGTTCTCCTCATTACATCCTGAGCTTCCTGAACTTGAATCCTAATAAAGATACGAAAAAACAATTCATAATGTTGCTTAGAATTTGCCGCTAAGCAGAAATGAGCAGAATACCGGTCACAAAATGTGACATGGTGAGTGTCAGTGCTGATAGCTCAGTTGGGACATTAATCAGGAGGTCACTGATGGTTGATCATTACCAGCTACAGACAAATTTTCTTTGTTCTACCCAATAACATGAACTCAAATTTATCCAGTCAGTTTCCCCTTGCGATTTATTACTTGATGTGTATATCAAACAACATTTTGTAGTTGGGAATTTTTTTGTGAAATTGGTAATGATTTGATTAAGCCATTTAAAATGTAAAGATCTTCACAAAGTATGCATTTGTAACATTTATACAAGATGTTGAAAGACATATTGCGGTACTTTTGTGTTTTCATCTAAGAAGGAGTTTTGAAAAACTAAAAAAAAAGCCACAAAAAAAAACAAATTTGATAATTAAATTGATAAATTTACCTGTTTTGTAACCTTGGGTGAATCGGCCACAGCATTCTGTAGAGCATCCTTCTGTAGAGCATCCTTCTGTAGAGCATCCTTCACACATCGCAAGGAACTCTGACGTTCGAAGAAGCCATAACCATCCTCAAAACTCTGACGCGACAAGCGATTCCGTTCAAGACCTTGGGATTCGGGATTTGAGGACGTCGACCTCTGACTGTCCGACCTTGATTTGGATGTACTAGTCTCTATGGCATCTTGTGTATAATTAAACCACAGTTGGGCAGTTTCCATGTTATTTATTGTAAAGAGAACTTTTTTCCCCGATGAGTGGGTGAGTTTAAGTACGCAAATGGACCGATTGTCTTCTTTTTCTTCTGTTGCCAAGGCAACAGTGTACGAGGATAGATCGTAAATCACTTCTGATTCCTCATCTTTTGAGTTGCTCTTGAAGCAGTATAAGGAGGTTCCACTTAAGACGTACCAGCGTAACTTTCCCTTTTTGCGCATCGGTCCCGACATCTTAGAATCGGGTATTTGAGCGAGGGTCAAACTGGAATTTGAACGCGGTCGTCGCATATGAGCAACACGTTGAACGAGTTTTGAGACTTTGCTGATCATGGTTTTGGATTGGTCAGACGGTGGGCGACAGGGCCCATCGGTAAAGTCCCCGGCGGAGCTCATGCTGGATGAAGTCGGCCGCGGATGCGGGGAGTTTGGGAGGGAATCCCCGTCGCTAGTGAAGCAGTCCGTGTCCTTCGAGTCACTCCACTGATTCAGATCAAGTTCTTGAGACGTGCCAAGGAAGACACTGTCATTCAGGGATTGCCTCCCGCAGGAGCTCGTCTCAACGTCTGGGAAGTCAAACTCGGAGATATTCACGGCGCTGTTGTTGCCGACTGATGTGCTGCTGTCGCTGGTGGAATTTGAGTCCGCCAAGTCGTCAAGAGTTGCCACTGACGACACAAAGGAACTTCCTCTGCTACTTACGAGATCACTCCTGTTCTCATAATCAACAGCTCCATTTATAAAACTCCTCGGCTCTTGAATCTTTGAGTCTCCAGATTCCCTTTTCCTGTGGTCTAGCGGAGGCTCTAAGTCGTCCCCCAACCCACTGTCAGTTCGACAGGGTTCCTCAAAGCTGATCTTTTTCTGTTTGAGCATTTTGTCCCTCCGTGAGCACGCCGGTACTTTGCTAGGACAAGAAGCTCGAAGAGCTTTCCTCCACAGTAAATGCTCTTCCTCTGATGGCACCAGAAACAAGTGTTGCTCGACTCCCTTGGAGAGCGGTTTCAAAGCGATAGCGTACTCCTGCTTCCTGGGTATTGAAGCAGCGATACTAGAACCATGTTTATCATTACTCACCGAGTAATCAGCGCCATTTATCGACGTGTCAACATCGTTGATAAAAGTCTCCACTTGAAAGTTGGTTAATGTCAGAACTTTTATGGGTTCATCTGCTTCAGGCGAACTAAAAAGCCCGAGCATTCTACTTGCGGCAACACACCAGAACTGTTTCCGACTCTCAGTTTCCATTAGCCATCCACGACAGTCCGGTAACATAGTTGTTGACTCAAAGCTCTCAAAGGACACCAAAGTTCGTTCACTTCTAGTTCTATCACTCTCTGAGCGTCTGATTGGCTCGTCTTTGTGAGAGGTTATCACTGATTGGCTCCTCCCACCCTCAGCCATTTTGCTCTATTTTGAGGTAAACAATTTCTATTATTCCAAAAGTTTGAGCTGAATATGGTAAATTCCAGCGAATTTGTTCCACAGTTGTTGTTGACACCTCCTTCACTGCTGTTTTGCCTTAAATAAACACACAATTCCATCCATGCGTTTTTTCCAGCACCAAGGGAAGCTTCCTCCAAAGTAATATCAACAAACTATAATAATGGTAGATAGTTGAACAAGATGTCAAGTTCTTCCGATAGGGAATCTGGTCTACGTGCCACGCGGTGGAGGAAAAAACAAGGTGTTTTGTTGATCAGTGAAGCCTCTGGCTACCAGAGTTGAAGGATAACTCCAGGCCATTGACAAATAAACATGGTGCGATCCATGGGTTGTTAGGACCCCTGCTGCTTGGTCTTACTTCAATCCCTGAAAGAAAAGTACAAAAAGGCAGACAAGACTCATTATAAACTGGTTCAAGAAGGTTGCCATTGTTTGCTCCTTATCGTCTTTTTTTGGTGACCTGGCCAGCCAGACTATTCAGCTTGTCATTTCACTAGTCTGTCAGCTTGTTCACTAGTCCATACTTTATATTCTCATAAAAGGGATGCTGTTCAACTCGAAAGTAGTCAGGCGGACCACTTGGAGAGAAGTTTTTTTCTAACTGGCATTTGGCCAGCAGAGAATGGCAGTTTCGCACTTGGTGTATCCCATCATAACCATAAAATAACAAGCCTGTGAAAATTTTGGTCATCAAAATTGCGAGAAAATGATGAAAGAAAAAACACCCATGTTTGACGAATTTGTGTGCTTTCAGAAGTCTTTTTAGATTGTACCAGTTTAGTCAGCTGCATCGCCATAACATTAAAGTCCTAGTTTGGTTTTTACTTTTACAATCAAGTACATACAGACTGCCCTTGTAATTTGCAAACAAAAATCTAAATGATTATTCAAACTTGATTCTTTTTGATAAATTTTGAATTCATAACATACTCGCACAAACCAAAGCTCTACAAATTGTACTCCAATGCTGGCCTTCAACTTGAATGGCATATTGTATGGGGTTACTTCAACCTTGACAGTCAGTCTTGTAGAACTTTGACCCCCCCCCCCCTCCCCCACCCCGAAAAAACTGCTAAAAATATGGGAGTGCAAAAATCATGATTTTGAGAATTAAGTTGCATAAGTGTTTTTTTTGGAAGAGCAGCTGCATTTCCTAAGTCTGGCTTTCAATAAACCTGCACAGCTAAGCTATAAGACATTTTCTACAAGTTTGGTGTTCCCCATTCAGTGAAAACAACAAATGGTAAATTATACAGCACATATTGTAAAATTTTGTTTATGTTTGTGTTCATTGCTGCAATAGTGATAAGCAAAAGAAATTTGTGGGATCTTTAAAAGCTTAAATGCTTTTTGCTAAACTTTTAAAGTATTTCCGAGATACTATTTTATTTGTCATTTCTATTAAAATTGTAAAGTTCATATCAACTGATATTGATATGAACTTCACAATTTAAGTCACCTTTCTGACTAATAGTTTGACTAAATTCTGTAAAAAAATTGTTGTAGTAGTAGTAGTAGCATATAACAGGTTTTTTCCACGCCAAACCTCTACATGTAGTGTACAGTATTGTTGCTACAGTTAAACACAAACACTCAACGGACCATTTTGTAAAAGTGTCAACTCAAACAAGCCGACTGCACAAACACAAAACAAACTTTTCAGAGATGTATTCAGTTTCCACTATGATGGTCAGTATAAAATATCACATTCGCATGAGTGGATACAAGGGCACTTTAGGGTCGCGGGAAAAAAGGCAGGTTTTATATGAAAAACTAAAATCAACATTTGTGTTTTCACTGAAGTCACACTATACTTTACAGAATATCCCTTTCTGTGAAAATTAGAAGAAGAGAAAAAGAAAGAAATGCTGCACTTTGTAATTAAGCCCATTGATGCAGTTCTTGATTATAATAAGTTATGGCGCCGTCGTGAACATGTCAAAACAATTCAACGCTTGTCTTTTTCAGCGAGGCTGATGGGTATCTTTTTACTGAGGCAGGGAAAAAATTGTAGACAGAAATTCTATAAATTGGTTATGGATTTGATGGTGTCGTCCTTGACATTTTGAAAGATATAATTTAAGATCATGTTGAGGTTATGACAAGCAAAAGACATAGAACTTGTCCATGATTGGGAATTTTTTTAACCCATACACCAGTGTATGTTAGCAGCTTATAGCCTACTCAGTACTTTCCCAAGTCATGGGAAAAAAATATCACAAGCATGTTACTCGGGTGGGATTCGAACCCAGGACCCTTACAAGCCCAAATGCATTGCAACTCCTACGTATGGTAAATCAGTGGAGCCAGTTTGTGTGAGGTGATGGGCATGGCTTACAGTAAAATTATGCCACACTTACAGAAAAGTACAAAAGTTTGCTCGTCGTTAGTAAACAACACTTCACGGAGAAGTGAGATGGTACTTAACATGTACCTTTAATGTAAAAACAACCCTATCCTTGTTCTTATAGTAAATCAGTGGAGCCTAAGTTTGTGTGAGGTTGTGTGAGGTAATGGGCATGGCTTACAGTAAAATTATGCCACACTTACAGAAAAGTACAAAAGTTTGCTCGTCGTTAGTAAACAACTTCACAAAGAAGTGAGATCGTACAATTGTACATGCGCCTTTAAAGCCATTGGACACTTTCGGTAAACAGTAACGTCCAAGGCCCACACTTCGTGTATCACAACTTCTATATAAAATAACAAAACAAACCTGTGAAAATTTAGGCTCAATCGGTCATCGGAGTCGGGAGAAAATAACGGGAAAACCCACCCTTCTTTCCGCATGTTTCGCCATGTCATGACATGTGTTTAAAATAAACCCGTAATTCTCGATATCGAGAATTGATATTGTTTTAATGTTTTCTCAAAAAGTAAAGCATTTCATGGAATAATATTTCAAGAGTTAAGTCTTTCACCATTACATTCTGTAAACCCTGTAAGTTATTTGTAAATCTGTGAACTTTTATGTTTTTTTCTGTACCGAAAGTGTCCAATGGCTTTAATGTAAAAACAACCCTATATCCTTGTTCTTTGTAATAATACATCATACTGGGTCAATGACGTTTGCTCCTAGACTAATATTACACCCCCTGAAAGTGAGCAATTTGGCACACGTCTGAATTTTCAATTTTATTTTAATTAAAAAAATATTTAGTTTCACTTCACAGGGGGGAAACTCAAGGCACTAGGGTTAGTCATGCGTGTGTTTTGTAGGCAATGAGTCGTTATTAAAAAACTTAAAAACATGTAATTCTGTCTGGG
Organism: Asterias amurensis; assembly: GCF_032118995.1. Classification (NCBI taxonomy): domain Eukaryota; kingdom Metazoa; phylum Echinodermata; class Asteroidea; order Forcipulatida; family Asteriidae; genus Asterias; species Asterias amurensis. The sequence continues at coordinate 12,531,304 of NC_092665.1, forward strand.
ACTGAGTGGATTGCTTGGCGGCAACAGAGAGTAAGGTTTTGAACTTGGCATGATTTCTTTGTGGTCCAGACACGTAAGTGATGAGCACTCAGCTGTGAATTTGCTCAGATTCCAGGGGGAGAAGTAAGACGTTTGTGGAGGCGGCCGGAGAGGGTAAAGGAGAAATGAGAAGGGAGGGGGGTGTGGAAGGGGGGGCTGAATAGCAGCAACTTAAGTGAGAGTACACGCACAATAAAATTGTATCAATTATTCAGGGGACAATACCCCTGAAGTTTCCTTTTGTGAACAGACATAATATTTCAACGAGGCCTAATTTGAACTATTTGACCCCTTAATGTACCTTTTTATCAGACCCATGCATATTACCCCTTGTTGTATTGGCTTACATTAGGTGATGCAGTGCAAGCTACAACCAGCTATGCTTGAAAAACACACCAGGGCAAACCCCTTATCTTATAAAGTAGTGTGCTTGGTTCAGTCTTTTCCCTGCACTACACTATGGAACAAACAGGACCTTACTTTTCTGTACAATCCCAAGGCCGTAACAATAGGCCAAATGCTTAATTAAAGGGATACCACTTCGAGGCATGTGGAAAACCATGAAATTTTTAGGCATGCTTGTGTGAATCGTTAAACTCTACTTTTAAAAAACATCTTTCTAACCATATGCATTTTATAACAAACAGTTTCAAACGCTTTTCAAAGACCAACTCGACCAATCCAAGGCACCCGTGTCCCTTAAAGTGCTCTTGGACACAGGTGTCAAGACCAGGGCTCGAACCACACTCTTGAGTACGCACACTCGACCATGACACGCCATTAGTAACACAAACACCTAAACACTAATGAGGACACAATTTCTTGGTACATCCGTTAGAGCATAAAAACAGCTTGTAAAAAAAACCACCTCATTATATGGTGCTATTTTTGTGAACTAAAAATTACAGCTAAAACATCAATACATTACGACTCAATATTTAAAACAGTTTACACAGCTTTCAGCAGGGGGGACAAGTTAACAGAGCAGCTTTGAGCACACAAAATAGCCAAGATAAACAAAATTCTGCTCACCAAAATTATGGTTACCAGCCCAAAAATACCATTTTACAAGCACCAAGGCATCCTGCTTAATTTTTATAAGCCGAAAAGTTATAAACAATATTTTCTGCCATCACAAAAAGCAGAATGACAATTCATAAACAAAATAGCAATAGTTTTGTTATCTTCCCTTTAATGTTAGCCGGCCGCCGCACGGTAATAAAAGTCAGGAGAAAAGCAATATCTAGAAACGTGAACGATTACAAAACACTGCGATGTTATCACCTGTTACTTCAAGCCCGTCTTCAAGGCATCTTCCATTACACCATTTCAGGGTCCCCGAAAAAAAAAAGCGTTCTAGAATTACTCAAGGATTTGTTACCTGAGATGTGGGTATAGAGAGTGGATTTAATTAGCTAGGACTGTAAGGTCCTTTGGCAAAAAGAAAGAGCAAACAAGGTTTTATTGGCTGGCGACTATTTACTGTTGTTATGGTTGTTGTGAATGTCAGACAACCGTATAGAGAAAACCATGGATCCTCTTGTAATCTCAGTAGACTTTGTTCTCGCTGCCATGCGGAAAGTTTACTTTGGCTTTGGTTTAATTGTAGGCCCTACCAGGCGTTCCTACCTGGACTTAAATTCCTCAAGTCATAGCCCAAGAAGCCATCTTAAACAGAATTCAGCACATCTTTTCATTAATACATAGTGATAGACACAAACATGACAAATACAGAAAATACCAGGCATGGTATTTTGCCCTTGGAAAAAAAAGTAGAATAATTTTATCAAGTACGCATGGGATAACCTTATAGGTACAATTAGTTAAGGTTTTAACAGCCTTTTCAGGCTATATTCACAATTTCCTTGAGTTTCCCAAAGCCCCCCCCCCCCTCCCCCAAAAAAAAAAATATATAAAAATTGGAAATCAGGCTAATAATAAAGTAGGAAGAATATCATTGAAATAGTATACATACCAAACCTCATTCAAAGCATAGATGTGCAAAACGGACTGACAAATCTTCTTGGATGCTTAGTATTTACACACACAACTCCTTGACGGGCCCGCTAACTCCTTCCTTTCCATCATAAGAGGCAAAGATCTTTAGTTACTGTAAGATCACAAACTCCCTCTTGAAACATCTCCTCCCTAATGCCAGAACAAACAATAAGTCCCTCCTTATTGGCCCTGATAATAACACCTGCTCTTCCCCCTCTTCAGGAATAGAATCACCTTGTTCCATAAGTGGCTTGTACCAATCTGTATTTGTTAACTCTTTGTCCATCAATTAGACTGAAGAAAGGGTGTTGTGTATTGTTCAGCAGAGGGGTGTTCTGATCTTATTAAGTTTTTATTTGCTCCAGCCACAAGAATTGTAATTTTTTTTCACATTCTGGAGAACTATACCCCACCCCAAGTTTACAAATACCTGAACTGTATTACATAATAGAGGTAGTTTTCCACGAATGATGTAAGAGGGCTCGCTCTTACACAAAACCCTTTGGGCATAATGGAACAGTCCACATGGTCACTGGCTAACTTCTGTCCAATCAGATGCCCTTGGGTTTGTGTACATTGCTAGCCTTTTGGTGGACACTATAGGAGAACACTGTTTGATTTGGGCTACAGACAAATTTACCCCAACCAAATAGTGCCGTGTCCACCATAGGACGAATTGGCTCATGAAAAACATGTGTACACATAATGCAGAATGGTGGGAATAGAACGTGCAAACAATGAAACAAAAACTGAACTATTCTCTCCAAAGGCAGTGGACACTATTGGTAATTACTCCAAATAATTATCAGCATAAAACCTTACATGGTAATGAGTAATGGGGAGCTGTTGATAGTATAAAACATTGTGAGAATCGGCTCCCTCTGAAATAGTTTTTGAGAAAGAAGTAATTTTCCACGAATTTGATTTCGAGACCTCAGAATTAGATTTTGAGGTCTCAATAAAATCAAGCATCTGAAAGCACACAACTTCGTGTGACAAAGGTGTTTTTTCTTACAGCATTATCTTGCATTTTCCCGACCAACTGAGCTCAGATTTTCACAGGTTTGTTATTTTATGCATATGTTGAGATACACCAAGTGAGAAAACTGGTCTTTGACAATTACCAAAGGTGTCCAGTGTCTTTGAAGGGAACCATATTTAATGTTATACATAATGAACAGCTGTGGTACTTCTTACCTACGGAGTGTTGATGGCTTGGCTAAGTTTATTGATAGGCACCAACTTGTTGAGTAACTACCAGTAGTAAATTACCCTCCCATTAAAGACACTGGACACTATTGGTAACTTTCAAAGACTAGCCTTCACAGTTGATGTATCTCAACATGTACACCTGTGAAAATTTGTAATAATGAAAGAAAGTAATAATGAAAGAAAGAAAAACACCCTTGTCACACAAAGTTGTGTGCTTTCAAAGGCTTGGTTTCGACACTTCAAATTCTAAATCTGAGGTCTCGAAATCATATTTGTGGAAAATTACTTCTTTCTCGAAAACTACTCCACTTCAGAGGGAGCCGTTTCTCACAATGTTTTATACTACCAACCTCTCCCCTCTACTCTGTACAAAGTGAGGTTTTATGCCAACAATTATTTTGAGTACTAATTACCAATAGTGTCCACTGCCTTTAAAGGGAATCAGTTTTCATAATGTTATACATAATGAACAGCTGTGGTACTTCTTACCTACGAGGTGTTGATGGCTAAGTTTATTGATGGGCAACAATTTGTTGAGTAACTACCAGTAGTAAATTAATACCTTCCCATTAAAGAAAGAACATGTGTACTCCATTATTAACAGACTTACAGAACATGTTACTCCAACGCTGGACCATGACAGTTTCACATCTTTAACAACATACCGTGAAGATTTACAGGCACAACATTCAAACCAAATTGGAATTTATACACAGCAGTCAATAAATTTCCATTACTCACGTCTCCACCGACACATCAGGAAAATTAGTCGTAAAGCCATTTCCTCCACATGGATTTATGGATCCTATCAAACTTGACAAAAATAATGTCTCCACATTGCATTCTCTAATCCTATCGCTCCTCCTCCCCAACGATAAGATGTTGACTTTGAAAATATAGCTGCAACCAAATTTTCTAGTCATATAAGATACTTAATAACGACTTATCATAAAAAAAGCAGACGGATTTTCATTTGGCTGTCTGGGTTTTTTATTTTAATACCGCGAGGTTGATTTCAAAGCAGACTGAATGCCAGCCAAGTATCTTATTATAATCTTCCTTCACTGTCTCGTCCATCTTAAAGGCACATTTGGTAATTGTCAAAGACCAGTTTTTCTTTAGGTGTATCCCAACATGCAAAGAACAACAAAACTGTGAAATTTGACCCAATTGGTCAAGTTGCAAGAGAATAATGAAATTACTTCATGTGCTTTCAGATGCATAATAACACTAACAGGCTTCAGCTGAAGTCTTTTAATATTTGAGTGAGAAATTACCTCTTTCTCAAAAACTATGTTACCTCAGAGGGAGCCGTTTCTCACAATGTTTCATACTATCAACATGTGCTCTCCATTGCTCGTAACCAAGTAAGTTTTTATGCTAACAATTATTTGAGTATTTACCAATAGTGTCCACTGCCTTTAAAGAGGTTTGCTTTGTGACTGAAGGTTAAAGGAAGAGTCTTAGTATTAGTATCCGCTAAGTGCAAAATTAATTCATCTGAAACGTCACATTGGGTAGAAAATCATGACCAGCTAAGTATGTCAAAGTTAATTGGAATCTCTGAAAAACGCCTGAAGGTGACTATTGGAAATTCAAATTTCTATAGTGTCTGTTTGTGAGTGCCAGAGATAGACTGACCTACTTTCGATGGGGGTATGCATTATTTTGACATTTTCATGAGGTATGGAAGTAAATCTGAGTTTGAGAATTGAATTGAAAACAGAAAGTTAACCTCAAGCATTGTTTTAAATCTCCCTTGCATAAAAGCTTGCCTTGATTCTGAAGATTAACTGCATGGAGGGCATGATGCCCTGACACAGTTGATAAATACTTTGTCAGAGCTTCCCTTTCCATAGGACATAATTCCTGACATATTCCTATAGACAGGTGCTTTCAAGATTTACCAAAGGAGATGTCATTATCGTCTTCAGGGAAGGTCTTAAAAGCATCTGTAATCTTTGCTACATGTTTCATTCATTTTTCCGTCTGGTCGGGCTCAATTAGCATCTTACAAGAAAAGAAAAGACCTTTTGAGAGGAAGAGCTGGATTTTAGTTGGGGGCTTTCAAGGAATTCCTTTTGGGTTGACTTTTTAAGATGGCTGGAAGTCTTTTGTTGTTGTTTTGAGGAGGAACCTTTCGATGGCTGACGAAAGCTCATTGAATACAATGATGCTGTGACAAAACAGGCTACACCATAGAGCAATTGCACCACAAACTAAAACCTAATTGTAAGTAAAAAAAAAAAAAAATCTGTACACAAAATAAATATGTTCATTTTGAAATAAATGGTGAATCAAAAAACAATTGTTTTTAAGCATCTATTCCAATAGAGCATTATTCAGACATAACACACCAACAGCAAAAAATAAATATCACATTTCAAAAATGTTTTCTGTTAATTCAATTCAAGTTCATTCCTTGTGAATTCTTTTGACTTTGATTACAATAACTTGAGTCAGATAACATAAACTGATACATTCTTTTTGGAAATTATGTTTTTAAAAAGAACATTCTTATTAGGATGTAGCACAAAACTCAAGGCCAGAAGAACACATGTTTAAATTTAAGGGATGGGATCATTTCACAGGCCTGAAATTTCATCTTTGAGATGTCTAGGTCAATTCCATTTTGCAAAGGGCACTTTCATTTGGAGTCTTAAAGGCAGTGGACACTATTGGTAATTACTCAAAATAATTATTGGCATAAAACCTTTCTTGGTGATGAGTAATGGGGAGAGGTTGATGGTAAAAAACATTGTGAGAAACGGCTCCTTCTGAAGTGCCATAGTTTTCGAGAAAGAAGTAATTTTTCACAAATTTGATTTCGAGACCTCAGATTTAGAATTTGAGGTCTCGAAATCAAGCATCTGAAAGCACACAGCTTCGTGTGACAAGGGTTATTTTTCTTATTATCTCGCAACTGCGATGACCGATTGAGCTCAAATTTCCACAGGTTTGTTATTTTATGCATATGTTGAGATACACCAACTGTGAAGGCTAGTCTTTGACAATATTACCAATGTCCACTGCCTTTAAAGTCTATGAGAACTTTCTGAAGGGGCACCAAGACTAAGACCAGGGTTATACTATCAAAAGCTCTTCGTTGTTCATTATACCATAGTTTTAATGCTAACAATTATTTTGAATAACTACCAATAGTGTCCATCCCAGTGCCTTTAAAGACACTGGACACTATTGATAATTGTCAAAGACCAGTGTTCTCACTTGGTGTATCTCTACATATATGCATAAAATAACAAACCTGTGAAAATTTGAGCTCGATTGGACATCAGAGTTGCGAGAAAACTATGAAAGAAAAAAACACCCTTGTCACACAAAGTTGTGTGCTTTCAGATGCTTGATTTCGAGACCTCAAATTATAAACTTGAGGTCCCTCGAAATCAACTACGTGGAAAATTACTTCTTTCTTGAAAACTACGTCACTTCAGAGGGAGTTGTTTTTCACAATGTTTTATACTATCAACCTCTCCCCATTACTTGTTACCGAGTGAGGTTTTATGCTGATAATTATTTTGAGTAGTTACCATTAGTGTCCACTGCCTTTAAGAACACCTTTTGTGGATACAGGGAACCCAACTAAGATGTTGGCAGTGAAGGTCTACACACTGTGCCCGACTTTATGGATGAATGGTCAATATACACATCACATTAGTAATCAGGGATGTGTTAATAATCCCTAAGGCTATGGGAACAAACCACTGCAACTTTTTAAAGGTACAAGTTGTCTTGATTCAGTTGAGTTGGTTCATGCATTTGAAACCGTTTCTTATGAAATGCATATTGTTTAATAAAGATGTTGTAAAAGTAGAATACAATAATCCACACAAACATGCCTCGAAATTGCGTGGTTTTCCTTTATACGCTGTGAACGCCATTTTGTCAAGTCAAGTTTTTGACTCCATAAAATAGGCGACCAAGTGAAAAACTATTTCTTTCTCAAAAACTACATGACTTCAGAAGGAGCCTTTTCTTATGGTGTTTTACACTATAAACAGCTATCCATTTTCCCTTACTAAGTAAGGTTTTACACTAACAATTATTTTGAGTAATTGCCAGTAGTGTGCCCACTGTACAGTGCTTTTCAATGAGCCAGAACCAGATTGCCCCATTGCATGAACCATGAACCAACAGAGCACAGCTGACATTGCATTGCTAAATCAAAACCCCAGAGCGGCCCCTCCCCAAGACCTAGCCCAGGCCAGGTTTACCACAGACACTAATTTGTTTACAGTGGCTTTATTGGTTCAAGGTTTAATGAGTGAAACCACAGGGGTTAAAGCACAAACATTTACACAATCCAGGGAAATTTAAACCTAAACAAATTAGGAAGTGTGTATATAAACACTGCTGAGGTGTGAAACAAAGGTGGTGATAATGGGGCAAGTAATGATGTAAGATGATGTAAGATGATGTATAAATTACACAAGTGGGCAAATTAACAGGTGGAGCAGGATGTACTTTCCATCAAGGGAACTGAATGAGTCCAAAGTTCAATATTTGTTACAAGTCCTATCATGATAGACCTTAATGCACATGACGTCATTTCATTAGGGCGCCCTCACCTAGAGGTCAAAAGGAGGTTGTTCATTGGCCAAACCTGTGCGCCCGCGCAAAAATCTGTGTGTTTCGGATGTTTAGTCACCGTTTTACATCTAAGATCACAAATCTGTGTGTTTCGATTGTTTCGTCACTGTTTTACATCTAAGATGGCGGCTGGATGACGTCAATGCATAAGGTCTATTGAGAGTACTTGAGGACTCTCCTCCCTCCACATGCCGCCCAAAGTAGTACTTTTTTTATTTCTACAAAATTGCAAGAATTAATAATGATCCTACATGTATAAGCAAAGGCAGTCCCAGCCAATTTTCTACTTTCAGCCCAGGTAGTAGCTAAAAAGCAGGACAGTTCTTTTCAGAGTGCCCCGAAAAAATCGGAATAATTTACTCCGCTGTAGAAGAATATATAGCTACAGTGCTCTAAAGAAAAATCTCTACCTGGCAAGTAGATACACACATGGTGTTCTGCAAACCAAATATATTGATACATCACCATGCAATGCCTCAAATCCCAAAATACAACATTGCTCAAACACTGATTTCCACATTGTAGGGGGACCCACAAATTATTGGTCCCTAAGTACTACTAGGCTTTACCACCACGCATAAAATCATCCAAGAGGGGTCCACTATCGTAAGTACAATGCCACGGCTCCCTCAGAACTTTGGCACTTCAGACTGAAGTGCCAAAGTTTTAGAGAAAGAAGTATTTTTCCACGAATTTGATTTCGAGACCTCAGATTTAGAACTTGAGGTCTCGAAATCAATCATCTAAACGCACACAACTTTGTGTGACAAGGGTGTTTTTTCTTTCATTATTATCTCGCAAGTTAGATGACCGATTGAGCTCAAATTTTCACAGGTTTGTTATTTTATGCTTATTTTGAGAAACGCCAACTGTGAAGACTAGTCTTTGACAATTACCAATAGTGTCCACTGCCTTTAACAGATGCAGCATATCTAACAATTGATTGCAAAGCTTCAGAGTTTTCCTTTAAGACTGAAGGTCTTGGTAACCACTTGGCCATACCATGGCCATACAATCCATGATACAAGTCCTTCAAACTCATTTCCTCATACTAAGACACTCAAAACAAAACACACGCACAAGAATAGGACTCTGTGGTTGTACATCTTAAAAACACCTAGACTACTCTAAGACACGTGCATGCCTGAAGCACCAATGGTTGTTCATTGCCTGAGGAAAATGTCTTCAATTGTCACTCTTTAAATGTAGGGATAGTACAATTATATGTGGTATTGGTTTTTTTGTATTTCTCTACCATTTTGTGTTCTAGATTTCTCCACTGTTGTTTTGATCCTCTATTTGGATAGAACTTAGAATCGAAAAAACTAACCTGTGAACATTTCATTTGGTGGTACATTTTTTAGATATTGCCAAGAAAATCTGATGAAGCTGTTATATCCCATGCAGGAAAAATAATCTGCTACTGGAATACACAATCTGAGAAGCATTACCACAGTTATGTTTCTCAGATTAAATTTTTGGGGGATTAAAAAGAGAATTACATCGAATTGAAAAGTTTCTCAAAATGCATTATAGTACTATTCAGAGTGGTTGTACTTCTAATCAAGTAGAGGCCAAAGTTTTTATCGCCAGAGTCGATACCAAATATATACAGACCCTTTAATTTGTCAATAGTTTTGTGGAATACCCTTTTTAGTTGTCATACAAAAGCGCGATTTAGTCAAGATTTCAAAAAGTAAACTTGTCAACATTTCCAAGGCTGTACCTACCATGATAGGCTTGTATAATATATTATCTTCAAGTACGCGCTAATCCTCCAATCAGATTCGCAGAATGGAGTGGTGATAAAAACCTATATTGCACGGCTAATATCACTACCATGCGTATTGTGTGTTCTATGTCACGTGCCAAGTTTGATTGAAGATAACACACGCGCGCTTGTGGATATACGGAAAATAAAGCGTGTCTGCGTCCCGTATCCAACTCGGCCGAATTTTCCGTATTCCACTCGCGCTTGTGTGATAACTTATAATATTATATGAGCTAAACATACATATGACCCAGCAGCAGCATGTTTCATTATCAATGCTGTACCATATATTTATTCAAGGAGAGTATTAAAATACTAATACCAGTAGCAGTAGTTTTATCAACATTTCCAAGGTTGTACCATATCTTGATTCAAAGAAAGATAAACAACACTGCAGTAGATGTTTTGTCAACATACACCATGGAGCTAGCTCCATGCATACACTCATCCATAGAGACTAAGCCCCTTTCACACGAGAGCATTTTAGCAAGGGTCCCTTGCTAAATTGTAGCATGGTTGTAAAATCTTACAAATTGACCTCCTGTGAAAGGACAAAAATTGTGTCTACTGTCCAGCCCGTGTAAAATCTTGTCAAACATTGCTACATTTTACAACCATGCTTAAATTAAGCAAGGGACCCAAGTTAAATAGCTGTCATGTGAATGGCACTAAATCGTGCCGACAGTGGCAGTTTTATTGCTCATTACCAAAGCTCTAATTGCCAAGGAGTACATAAGTCCAAAGACGAACAGACAAGCCGTTATAAAAGCACAAAGGTATGAAAGAGAGTCCACTAAAAGCCTCTTTACAAAGAACAGGTTACTTACAACAATCATTCTCCACTAATGGTTTGGACCATGGACATATAAAAGAGCATCAAAGACATCAGCACTTCAATAAGGAGGTCACAAAACAAGCATGTTACAAACTGACTCACCTGCGATCTTCACACTCTCAAAAAATTCCCGGAATGAATAATTGTATACCATGATTATCAGACAATACTATAATGATTATATAGTGTATACACTGAAACTAGCCAAAGTTCAGTTTAATCATGGAGTATTTCTCTTCCTTCATGGTCAAATCCACAAAAGCATTCCATCAGCACTTCAATAAAATTAAAAAGGAGGTCAAGGCGACAAGCATAGTACAAACTCACCTGCGATCCTCACACACACACTCATCAAGTTCGTGAATGGATAACTATGTCATCAGACCAACTATAATGATTATAGTGTACACTGAAATTAGCCAAAGTTCAGTCAAATCCACAAAATTCCAGCACTTCAATCAAGTTTAAAAGGAGGTTAAAAAGACAAGCTTGTTACAAACTCACCTACCTGCGATCCTCACTCACACACTCATCAAGTTCCCGAATGAATAATTATATACCATGATTCTATAATGATTATAGTGTATACTGAAATTAGCCCATTTCTCTGCCGGAGATTGTTTACAGAAGTCGGCCAACTGGGAGCCTGTGTGTACACAGCTCCAGCAATGTGTGATTAAGCACTCGCATTTACAAAGCCAGTTGAAGTACCACGCAGGGAAAACCAACTCAGAGAGAGAAAATCCCATGAATGACTTTACACCACTGGCTCTCTGAAGGCCAAGTAATAACCAAGACACTATACACAATATCACCTTATGTGCTATTACCAGTGCTTAGCTCGCTCCAGTATTGTGTGTGTGACAATTGCCTTGATTTGAAACGATAGATTTTTTAATTGTCTACGCACTGAAAGACGTTGTGTGTCTGCTGCCGCTCTTCACAAAGAACACCAAGTAATTGATTTATGAATATAACAGGATCAAAAACACTTACAGTCAATCTTCCATGAATAGAATAACCTTGGTCCTCGGAGTTTGCAATATCCTTTTTTTTGAGCAGCTAGTTGTTACACTTTTATAATCAACTTATTTTCTGACACAATTTTCTGAGAAGTAATTCAGTCCAATCCACAAAAGAGAAAGTCATCATCTAGTGTGAACACATTTCACAATTAACTATGAGCAGTTTTCCTTTTTACAAACCAAAATAGGATACAAGTTCTTTGGCTGTTTTGTTGACAGGAAAAGCTTGTAGGCCACTAAGATCACCGAATGGCATTCATTGGTGTTGAATTGAATATTAAAGGCACTGGACACTCATTGGTAAACTCCAAATAATTGTTAGCATATAAAAACTTACTTGGTTCATGGATATATTTCCTTCCCCATGCATGGTACAAGCAATAAAGAGCTAGTTGGTATAGTTTTTAAAACATTGTTAGAACTGGCTCCCTCTGAAGTAAGTTTTTAATATGGAGGTAATTTCTCACTCAAATATAAAAACAACTTCAAGCCTGAAGCCTTTTCAAGCAACTGTATGCACACAAATTACATTGTGCAACACAGATGTTTTATCTTTCATTATTCTCTTGCAACTTCGCTGACCAATTACGTAAAAAAATTCACAGATTAGTTATTATATGCATATATGTTGGACCACACCAAGTGAGACAATGGTCTTTGCATTACCAAAGGTGTACGTGCCTTTAAATCAGCTGTGTGGTAAAGGATGTCCCTAAAGTTGGGACATAGATTTCCGAAACGCTTCCTGGAAGAGCCACATGCATCATTTCCCCCTGATGATGTCAAACATTGTTTATATATGAAAGGTGATCATAACATGAGGGCCTAAATTCATAGAGCAACTAAGCACAAACATTTGCTAAGCATGCAATTTCTCTTAGTAAAAACAGGATTACCAACCAAACTTCCACGTGATTTTCAGAATAAGCAATAAGCAAACAACAGCTGAATACCTGGGTAACAAGCAATATGCAACAAATGGAAATTTGTTTGGTAATCCTGTTTTTATCATACAAGAAATTTCATGCTAAGCACATTTTTTGTGCTTAGCAGCTCTAGGAAATTGGGCCCAGGACTTAAATGGTAAATTTTGAGCAGTTGAGTTTTAAGAAAGTGCCATATTTGCTTTTTTGGGGCCTTGTCTTTTTCCTTTTTTTTAATGTGTTTAAAATTTTGTGCATATAAAAAAAAGGAGTAAGTTAATTGTAGTTTTTAAGTATTTTTATCGTTATCGAGTCTACCGTTTTTATATTGAAGTTATTCTAATCAAATTATTTTATAATTACTAGTCATTGTCAGGCAGAGTTTATTTAAAACTGACTAATGTTTTTTCGGTATATTTTATAACCGCAACTGACATTCTATTACAAGGAAACGATTGACTGATAATGAAGAAAGACCATCCTTGACATCATTGCGACAATGGATTACATTTCAAATAGGATATTACAACCAGCAAGGTTGGTCAATGTAAACAATTAAACAAATCAGCATTTTCCCTGTCTATTCAAAAAGTGAAGTGGCACACCTAGCTACTTAATAATAATATTAATAATAATAATAATATAGGCGATTCTTATATCAAGTACTTTATCACACCCGAGGACATCTCAGAGTGATAATTATATTTACCTACAAGATATGTGAAAATTGTATGACCACAGCATCTTGTAACAACAGTTTGCAATCTTCAAACAATCTTCAGCCAACTGGGACCCCAAAACAGCGGGTGGACCCTTCTCTTTAAGGACAAGTGCACTGGATTCTTTTACATACTAATTACACAAAACCCTACGGCTTTAAGTCCAAACTGAAGGACGAAGCAGTATTGGTGAAGTGTCTTGCTTAAGGACACACATGTCAAGACCAGGATTGAACACACTCTGCTGGTCAGAAACACCACACGCTTTCGGTTACCAACTGGCAAATATTTTACCAATATCACCAGTTCGCAAAGAAAATTTGCAATTGCTATCAGGAAATTCTAATATAGAATGCTCATTTTGTGTAACTTATGGCCTTTTTCCTGACTTGAGTACATCTCACAATTGGTACGTATAATTTGGAATCATTGCACACTAATGTTAGCACCGCATCCTTGTCAGTTTCAACCTGGGTTGAAAACCACGTAAATTTTGCTTATTATTATTATTAATATTATTATTATTTATTCGGCCAGTGTCAAAAACAAATACATACAAGTAAAACAAGGATAATAAGACTTCAAAAAAGGTAACTAGAGGAGCGGGATTAGACAAAAGGGTACAGGACAGATACGGGATGTGGAGGAAGGAAGAGGAAGAGACAACAATCCATTCTAAGACGGCCAGGATAAACAAAAGCGTACTACTACACTATGACTCAAAAGCCTGCTTATCCAATCCTCGAATAAAGTATGAATAAAAAATCACTATGATAAACACTTAGATACTATAAATAAACAAATATAAATATATACTTTGAGTAAAACTATTAAAAAATTTGAACCTTCTGTATGATCATCAAATTACTTTTTACCAACACTCAGCAGCCAGTGGTTAGTTTTGTAGGAAATAATAGTATTACAGCGCAAAGTGTCCTCTTGCACACTCTGTGTACGTCACTGGGAATGAATCACTGTTAGTTTATCTCTTGACCTCATCATCAACTGTTGACAAAGGATCTAGACACATATCCATTAGAAGTTAAACTTACTCATTTGTTTTTGGAAGAGTCAATTTATTCCAAATGATGACCTCACCAACTTGGGAAGATGGCAATAAATTAGGCGGGTCGTCATGGTTAAGTGAAACAAGGAATTTTTTGTTTAATGACGTTCTGGGGATAATTGTGGTAACTTTTGCAGGTTCATACATGTATCCTTAATGAAACCAGTTGAAATAATCCATATGATTTAAAGATGCTATGTCAGATTTTTGGCCCCAAACATTAAAACATAGTTTTTTTGAGTGAATGGTATTTCAAAGAGTATCACCTGCTCTAACAAAAAAAAGTTTAATTTTTATATTTAATGGTCAGAAACCATGACAAAACTTTAAAACGTTTCTTATAAAACACATAAGAATTGGTCACGTGATATATTGTCGGGATCCCGACAAATTTTGAGCACTTTATTTCACTGCTACTAATAATTGGCGGACTTTTTCGAGCAATGGCTCAAATGAAAGCTTGTAACTTTCTCGACCCCCATCAATTGAATTTTAAATCAAAATCTTGGGGTCAAATCGGCCAAAAATCTGACATAGCATCTTTAACATTTGAGAATGTTGGTAGGTAATAACAGTTTCAAAATTGCTGAACCCAACAAAAAGAAGAAACTTGCTTTATTATAGCCACTGGAAATAGTATGACTGATACCACATTACACCCAATTACTCTATGATCTATGATAACACACAAGAGACCAGTTCCAAATTTCATAAAGCTGCCGAAAAGCAGAAATTAATGCTAAGCAAATTTCTTTGGTAAGCAAAACATTTGTGGAGCACCAAATGCAACTGTGGAATTATGGCTGGTGACCAGTTTATGCTAAGCAAGTTTGTATGCTTACAGGCTTTGTGACATTGGGCCCTGCTTTCATTGAGTAACCTTGACAGCAGGTCTTGGGTGCAATGACCGTTTATCAAAATGCACATTCAGAGCTTCTACATAGTATAACTTCTAGCTAAAAGCAAGGAGCAGGGGCCCAATTTAGCTTAGCATAAAACAGTTTTGCTAACCAGAATAAGTTTTCAAGCCAGAATACCATCACACATTTAATTTTGACTGGTTTCCTGCACACTTTTGCTTAGCAGAAGTTTGTAAGAAAAATGCTCCAGTTAACTTCGAGCTCTATTGGGCACTGAAGTTTTCCATTGTTATAAAGTAGGCAGGTATCACAAAACATGTACACAATCAGATGGCAGTTTAACTGTCTTTTCACACAAAGGTCATTTTGAAAAATTTACAAACATTCGTTTTAACACCACATTATGTCCATGAGTATGAAAATAAAGTTGTTTCCTAACTTCCTTTTAAATAAGCAATTAAGAGGGAACATGCACAACATCAAAGTCTTCTGATTTTTTTTTTTAAAATCATTAACATTAATGATAATGGCTGATTGAGGGGCATCTCGTGGAACGAGGTGATTTATAACCAAGTAATCAGCCGAAATCAATGGTTTGTAAAAGCAACTGATGGGAAACCATAAAAAATTAATCTTAACTTCATCATACCTCTTTCTTCAATTCC
Source organism: Asterias amurensis (assembly GCF_032118995.1). Lineage (NCBI taxonomy): Eukaryota > Metazoa > Echinodermata > Asteroidea > Forcipulatida > Asteriidae > Asterias > Asterias amurensis. Next base: position 12,547,025 of record NC_092665.1, read on the forward strand.
ATGAGACATTTTCACCGACTTCTGCTCTAACAAAGTCTGCTAACCATTATGCTGCAGCGGCGGCAACACACACTCAGTAATAGATGCTTTAATCTGTAAGGCAAGGTGAAAGAGATTAATTCGTCAATACTCCAAACTATGAAAGTCATTTGTCCAGTCTTTAAACAAATGGTGGGTTAGCAATGGGATTACCCAGGGATAATCTCTTGATTAGAGTGGATCGACCTTCCTTAAGAACAGACTAGAAGAAGAGCTGGGAGTCCGACTGGCAGGAAGACATAAATGGTGTTTGCATTTTAGTCCAAATAAAACAATAAAAACAGTCGATCAGTCAGATCCCCTCCCTCATCCTTTTCTGAGGCCGCATCCTTTTTTTTATTTCACATTTTTTTCTTCAAATTGTCTGTATATTTCTAATTAAACTTACTAATTTTTTAAGAACTTTTAACTACATAAAGCTAGTGGTGACTTTAAACTGAAGAATTGGTGGCCAGTTTGAAAGAAATAAAGAAAAATGGGGCCCTCATCCTCCTCTTTTTGGAAAAACGTGGACGACCAACTGGCCTTATAAACAGAAATTGCCCATGAGAGCTTCCTGAGAATTTGTATCATTTGTTTCTGACATTGTCCCTGTGGCAGTCCATGGCTGTTTGGATAAGAACAACAGACTCAAGCTCTAGCCCAATTTCATAGAGCTGCTTAGCACAAAAATTCGCTTAACATGAAAATGTTTGCCTTGATAAAAAAAAGGATTACCAACCAAATCTCCACTTGATTTTTAGGATACGCAAACAGCTGAATACCAGTAACAAGCAATATGCAACAAATGGAAATTTGGTTGGTTATCCTGTTTTTATCGCAGAAGAAATTTCATGCTAAGCAAATTTTGTGCTTAGCAGTTCTATAAAATTGGGCCCAAGTGTTTCTGTTCAGCAGAGTGTGGGTTGGAGTCCCAGTCATAAAGACACTTGTGTCCTTAAGCAAGACACCCTTATTGATGCATCCTTTGGATGGGACATAAAGCTGTTGGTCCCGTGTGTTGTGTAATATGTGCACGTGAGAGAACCCAGTGCAAGCTTGGGCGACAAATAAGTCAACTATGGTAAAGAAAGAGGCTAGTGGTCAGTAGAGACTGGTGCAGAGAGTGGTTAAAAAAAAGGGGAAAAAAAGAGTTTTATAACAGTTTATTAAAAACCCTCCACTAAAAGTATTGTGGTAGACAGTCTGCCAATTCTTAACGGCCACCGATTACTGGTGCAAAGAAGTTTTGTCCTTATTATAAATTAGTTTTTGTCAGTAACTATTTTTCACCCAAAGAGGAAACGCAAACAGAAACTGATAGCAAAGAAAGCGTGCCCAAGGACGGCAAATAACATTTTGCTGATAAAAGTAACGGCCAAGTGTTTGACAAATAACTCTTTGGACCTCGTATCCACGGAAGACCTTTTGTGGCTGAGCGGAAGATACGAGTTTCAATGGGAGCTTTCTTTCACATTAAGTTGCAATTAATTTACTCGCTATCGGTACTTCTTTGGCATCTTTGACTTTATGTCAACTAAACTGCTGATACGTTTGTTGTAATATATATAGTGATTGAAAATGGATCAAAAGACTCAGAAAAAAAAGTTCGCTTGGGAAGTTGAGTGGGTACGTGAATTGCAACAAACACTGAACCCCCATGACGGGGCCTACGCGCCCGGAGCCTAATTTCATACAGTTACTTATTTGAATTTTAAAGACTAATTTGTTTGAATCTTTATTTTTGTAACCAAGTGCTTTCATATAAATTCATATAAATGCTTAAATATTTCATTTCATTGCGCATAGAGGCTCCTACATTATGGGCTTTATAAATATGTTGTATTATTACTATTTTTATTCATTTACACATGTGTCTGGTATTCAAGTTGCTAGTATTTTAACATCTAAATATCAAAATGTCAAACGAATACCTTTAGATTGTGTTACACCATCCTGAGCAAGACTCAAAATGTAATACATTTGATCATTCAACATTGAGATTTTACAATCTAAGACCATCTCGGGAGGAATGTGGCCTCTCTGCCACTCTTCCTTTCTTTTTCTTCTTCCCGGGACGGACGCACGCTGTGAATAATCCTTCAAAAGAAACAGTTCAGTTCAGTAGTTCAGTTTATTTATTGAGCCGTCTATAATTGCAACATCTCAGTCATCACACTATCTGTTCCTGCATGATAGATTGGTACATCATTTGGGAGGGGATGCTGCTTTTAAATGTCAAGGTACACTAATGCACTATTGCAGGCAAGATCTGAGAGACAACATTAAGACAACTTAATGTACAGAGTGACATATCTTCAAAATCATCGTCATTTAGGCTGTGTTTGTTTGTTTAGATGATCTTCCCATCAAGGGAACTCGGCAAACTCCCACAAGGGATATAAACACCAAAGCTGGCAACAACCATTCTCTCTCATACAAACATTGGTTTAACGTCTATGATTATGAGTTGCACAAGATCAAGAAATTGTGGTTCAGTAACTAGACGACAATATTTATTCTAGTCAATGTGAAATCAGCGGGCAGCTGGGGGATTTGAACCCACAACCTTATGAATGCAAGTCCTGCAGTCACAAGTGTGTTTGACTCATCAAGTGTATTTAGCCCTCAAGTGTAAATGCCATTTTCTATTTCTTGCAGTTTTTGTCCATGTTGTACCTGCACTCCTAGAAGTTACCTCTCCATCTTCTTCTCTGTCTACCTCTTTTCCTTTTCCCTGTCCTTGGTTGCCAATCCATTATTCTTGTTGTCCATCTATTGTCATTTCTCGGGGCAGTCTGCTGAAGTGTCCAGTCCATCTCAATTTAGCTTGTTTTTTTGTCCTTATGATGTCTCTTACTCCAGTTTTCTTTCGTATTGTCAAATTATAAACCTCTAAATAAAGAACAGAGCTTTTCTTGATATCATTTCATTTTTCATATCATTTGATGTAGTGGGTTGTGGCACTGGGTCTGAGTAGGAGGATCAAGAATGCCTCCCCCTAACAACACCCTAGGCTTTTAAAGCTACTGCAACAACTTGACTAGTCTTGAAGTCAAGACGGTAATTGTTAAGCGCGGTGTAGCTACGGGGACGGTACACATATCCTCGATCTCAGTATGTGTGTGTGAGTTAGTCTGCCACAGGCTACCTACAACCGTTGCATGTGTATAATCGCACTGTGACTGTTGCATGAACTGCAGACAAATAGGCAGCGCCTAACGACTTTTGTCATCACGTCTACCACTTGACCATCGAAAAAACTCCATGCAACCATAGAGATGCTAGAAAAGTCATGTTGTGGGGTTGGTTATTTTGTTTTGCATTCACTTTGAAATTAAGAACGCACCCTGTTTGTTGAATTCTCTGAAAACAAACTTGATTGTTTTTTAAATGATGTTGACTCTTAAAGCCTATATCAGGAAAACAAGTCGGATTCAATCTCAATGCATTGGCCACGACCAAGAAAATTCCACAGATAATGACACTGTAGGCATTATGACAACAACCTTAAAAAATGTGTTTTCCTGATTTGCTATTCCGAGAATTTACATCAGGTTCGGGCTGATTCAAACCCCACTTCCATCTATTGAATTCATAGAATGTCAACACAATTCAAATCCATAATGCTTTCTCACTGCCTGGCGTGAAATTAACTTTTTTTTTGCTACATTCTTTTTAGTACAGCACCTTTCAAAAACCCTCCAAAACCCACCTCATGAGCAGGGTTTGTTTTCAACCTTGATTGAGCGCTCCACCAAAGTGGGTCAACTGAAATAGTGTAGTGTGAAAATGGGTGGTTGAAAAGAAGTGTGAAAAACCATAAAAAATTACAAGGGCTATACCCACATTCTGGAGATTTCTTTTTAGATTTTATTTGAGGGAGGGGGGAGGGGTTGTCAAGAGGGGCAAAAACATCATTTAGTTTATCAAACCATTCACCTGTGCATTTTTCCCCAGTTTCATTGGGGAGGGGAGGGGTTCTGAGGGTGGGGGGGGGGGGGACTTGCACAACCTGAGTTACAAGTAGAAGCTACAGGTTAGTTTAACTGCCTATAATTATCAACATTTTGGAGGAATTCCACAGACCAAAAGTACGCTATTGGTAATTACTCAAAATAATTATTAGCATAACAATTACTTGGTAACAAGCAATGGAGAGCTGTTGATAGTATAAACGCTGTGAAAAACTGCTCCCTCTGAAGTACAGTTTTTGAGAAAGAGGTAAGACACATTCTCACTCAAATATTTGAATCTGACAAAAGACTTTCTTATCTATGCATCTGCTGATAGCACACAAATTTGGGCCCAATTTCATAGAGCTGCTAAGCACGAACATTTGCTTAGCATGACATTTCTTCTTTAATAAAACAAGGATTACCAACCAAATTTCCATTTGTTGCATATTGATTGTTACTGGTATGCAGATATGATGTTTGCTTATCCTGAAAATCACGCGGAAATTTGGTTGGTAATCCTGTTTTTAGCAAGGCAAAAATGTAATGCTAAGCAGATTTTTGTGCTTAGCAGCTCTATGAAATTGGACCCTGTTGTTCTATGCATCTATAGGGCCTATGTTGGTATTTACCATCTTTTACAATGTTACAGAAGGTGTCCAGGGGTGGATTTCACAAAGAGTTAAGACTAGTCGTATCTTGACTTAGGACGAGTAACTCCTCTTCTTAAAGGAACACATTGCCTTGGATCGGTCGAGTTGGTCTTTGAAAAGCGTTTGTAACCGTTTTTTATAAAATGCATATGGGTAGAAAGATGTTGTAAAAGTAGAATACAATGATCCACACAAACATGCCTCGAAATTGCGTGGTTTTCCTTTCACCTCGTTGACTAACACGTCGGCCATTTATGGTGGTCAAAATTTTGACTCCCATAAATGGCCGACCGTGTTAGTTCGCACAGTAGAAGGAAAACCACGCAATTTCGAGGCAAACTTGTGTGGATCATTGTATTCTACTTTTAAAACATCTTTCCAACCATATGCATTATATACAAAATGGTTACAAACGCTTATGTTTTGACCAACTCGTCCGATCCAAGGCAACGTGTTCCTTAAACTTAGGACTATAAGCCGCACGTTTTGAATATCTCTTAGGAAAAGTCTCAAGTTAGGACTAGTCCTAAATCTTTGTGAAATGGACCCCAGTGCCTCTAAGTCCACTTCTTTAATCTCATATATGGTGTTCCAGTCCAGTGTCACATTGCAACATGAACCGCCATGGGTATAGAAGAAAGCATTCTAGCTACCACTCCCTCTCTTGACTCTGATGACCTGTTTTTTCAATTTCCCAATCCCGACCTCACAGACTAAGGAGTCTTATATATACCCATTTCCAGGGCAATATTTTGTGGACATCGACCCCCTTTTAGTATTCCAATACCATTGCTCATGATTCATGAGGTGTAGATAGTTTCTGGGGAAGCAAGAAATATGATCATGCCGGAAAAGGAATGGAAAGGCTCGGTAGAAAGTCAGTGGTTCATTTCCTTTAAAGGGAAAACATTATCAAGTTTCAAGGTTATTTTGATGTTATATTTTTCAGACTGGTTCTGGTGAAAACATTCATGGAATGAGAAATAATTGTTGGTTCTTTTATTCTGCATTTTCGCAAAGAGTGTACCTTTTGGTAATTGTCAAAGACCAGTCTTCTCACTTGGTGTATTCCCAACATAAAACATAAAATAACAAACCTGTGAAAATATGAGCTAAATTGGTCGTCGAAGTTGCGAAAAAAATTATGAGAAAAAAAAACACCCTTGTTGGATAAATTTGTGTGCTGTCAGATAGGAATAAAAGACTTCTGGCTATAAGTCTTTTATTATTTTAGTGAGAAATTACCTCTTTCTCAAAATCTATGCTACTTCCGGGGGGGGGGGGGGGGGCCTTTCTTACAATATGTTATACTATCAACAGCTCTCCAAATGCTCGAGGTCAAGTCAGTTTTTAAGTTAATATTTATTTTGAGTAACAACCAAATGTGTACCTTTCCTTTAACTGTTCTGTCATCTGTGTAAGGTACATCACAGTGTACAAAGCCCGTATAGCTGAATTTTTCTTTCCAACTTGCTTGGCAGGAAAACATTTTATGGCATTGTTTTCTTGAAGGATTATTTTCAATGTTTGTTTGTTTTATACAATCATAAAAATGTAAACACTGTGATCCTACACCAAGTAAAATTGCGGTGAAACTAAATCAGAAAAAAAAATCTGTTTATATGAGCTGTGGTGGGGGTCAGTGTTCTCTTTAGAAAATGTTGGGCACATTCAGTGCTGTTTCAGCTCAATTTTCACACTGCAGTAAATTCGTTTGTGAAGCAATTTGTGTTTATTACTTACAAGTACATTGATCTGACAATAAAAGCTAATGAAAAAAAAACAGTTGTTTATGATAGATCATCTGGAGGAAATATTAGCTGCTAATGATCAAAACTGTTTGATGCCGCTATTGACAAAGTTCAGCGACCTATACCTTGATATTTGTACGACACATTAGTTTGAGATAGTATGTTGGTTTACATCAACCCATAATACATAGTCCTATTATACCTCAATGTATATATGGAGGGTTTCTTTTCTATGAGTTTCGAGTTTCAAGTATTACAACTCAAAACTCAAAAACTCAACTTCGAAACTCCAAAAAAGTGACCTGAAAACTTGAAAGTCAAAAACTTCAACTCAAAACTAAAAAAATTCAACTCAAACCTCAAAACTTCAGCTCAAAACTCAAAAACTTTGACATGAAAGTAAACAAATTCAACTTGAACACTTCAACTAACAACTACAAAATGTTCACCTCGAAAACGTGAAACTTCAACTCCAAAGTTGACAACTTCATCTCCCAAACCAAAAATGTCAACTCGAAATTGAAAAAGTCAACTCAAAACCTTGAAAACTTCAATTCAACCCCCCCCCCCAACTCCAAACTTAACAGCTATATGATTATAGTCTCAATGTTACTGTTAATTACTATTAAGCAAACTAAACTATGACCTAACAAATCATCACTAATGGCAAGAGCACATCTTTATGAATCTTAATCGGGGCCAGGCCCATAAAATCTATTACAACGTAAGGTCCATGGTTAATCCACAAGGATCATCAGTCTGTTTTTTCCAACTCAGATTTGGTTTTAACAGCGAAGTATTTTATCAGGTTTTGATACGATCAACTGCGGTATTTATGGGTCAGTTATATGGCACCATATCACAATGTGGTTTTTAACTAAACATAAAATCCTGATCAGTTTATGATAAACTTCTGACCTTAATCTCCCGTAATGTTTACCATTAAAGCAATTTGGCAAAGTTAGTAAGCAGTGTAATTGGGTTGGAGGGACCGAACCACTGGATATTTTGACACTAATATTTACAGACTGTTTGTCTTTGTCAAGTGCTGTTTTTTCTTCTTGAGCTTCTTTTATTGAGAGTAAACTTTATCAAGTTAAGTGATCTGCAACAGCATAGACATAGGAATGGCTGTGTTTTTGAATAAATTGTAATTTTTGCTGTAATTTGGCTGTTTACCACGAGTTTAAAAGGCAATAAACCAAACCATTCTATTCTATTCTATATTCATAGGAAATTATTGCACCAGTAAAAAGAAAAATACAAACTTTGTAAAAAGGGTATTAGATTGGAAATCAATTGAGCAGATGGGTTCTTGAAGTGACCCGTCCAAAAACCAATGCTGTATGTACCAGGCCTGGATTTTCATCTTTGGGAGGGCAAGGCCATTTTCATTTTGCAAAGGCGTGTTAGGGAACCATTTGCCCCTGTTGATCCCACCGGGTTGTGAGGCGCTACGCTGCCCCTCTTGTACACCCACCCTCTTGACCATGCTCTCGACAAAATTAGCCGGCATCCAATTTGCCCTGGCTACAACCTTGCCAGTGAGAACCTGGTCTTTGACAAAACCATTTGTGTCCAGTCCCTTTAAACAAGAAAGGCTTATCAATCTATCATCAATCACGGTGACAAGACCTTAGAAGAAAAGGTCTGCCATGTCAAGATGTCATGGTGAATGCCTTTAGATTGCTTTAAATAATGATTGAAGACAAAATTCCAGGCCTTCAACAGGAGGTAACAACAGCTCCAAGTTGCCTCCATGCCCTTGGGCATTGAAAAATATTTCCAGTAGAAATTAAAGTTTCCTGCATAGAGGTGCCCTCAGTTAGCAGACCTTGCGCCTTTTGTAAAATAGCCAACAGGGCTGGTATTAGCCCAGATTTTTAACATAATGTTGTCATAAAAAAGTCATTCTTGAAGTACAGGTTAGTTAGCGATCACAATCAGTTTTAATAGTAAAAATGAAGTTACTTTCACACAATAAAAAATAAACTAACATAATTTAAGTTATTGTTCACATCTTAAAACCTTTTGAAAAATTACAAGCATACTTTAAATAAGTGGGTTCACAGTTTTTAATAGGCAAGGCCCACATGGCAAGTTGACAAGTGTTAACTATAGTTAGCAGGTTTTAGTTTTATTGGTGAGCCCTGAAAAAACCTGCCTTTACCCCCAAGACAACCATTTTGAGTGTTGCTCCTCTGGTCTAAACATAATTAAGTAGGGGGCTAATTTTTAATGTCTATGCATACTTTGTAGATCTTTCTAATTGTTGATAAACAAACCACCACAATGGTTGGCATGGACAGCCCAATGCTAGCAAAACATTCTAACCTGTTCCGTCACGTTGTAACCAAATTCTACTTTCTGCAAACTTTCAACTAGGAAATTATTGTTCCAGACAAATTCAACAATACTTCTGGAAAATTGTGTTACATTATTACCAACTGTGGCTATTGCATGCTAAAGTGCATGGTTTCCCAAAATTCTCCAACCTCAATATATTGCAAAAACTTGGGCTGTGATGTTGCCATAGAAAGGAGACTAGAGGTCCCATGTGGAGTTTGGTTTGCTGTAATCTGATTCTCAAACTCATTCCAACCCCCAACCCCTCATCCCAAAGCTTCAATCCAACATAAAAATGAATTGTAATAAGTGCTTTGTAAAATCTAGGTTTAAAGACTGGCAAAAAAACACCTAAATGTTGACAGAACATTATTCATGCACTATGTACGTCCTTTTTGACCTGCAGTACAATACAATGAGCAGTCGCGGAGGTGTGATTACCGACTACTGTGCAGACGACAAAAAAAAAGCGTTCAATGCATAAAGCCTGGAGCGCAGTTCTGGTAATGGAAATACCTCTTGTTTACAAATTGAAAAGACACAACAAAATACTTTTGAACAATAGTGTTTTGAATTTCAAGAACTTAAAATGCAGTGTTATTAAACACTGTTTTTCTTGAACCCTGTTTTTTCCATGTAAAAGCGAGGTAAAAACAATCATCAACAAATCTGACAGCTAGCAGCATTCATGAATGGACCAACAGAAATTTGAGTAACCTAGGAAAAAATGTTTCATGCATGGATTTTTTTCTCAGATTCAAATATTTTCTGGGTGGCGACTACTCGCAGCTTTTAGAAGGTAGGGTCAAAGATTGGAAAACACGCCAAACAAAAATTATCCACCATGCCTCAAAGGGATTCTCAAAATAGGTTATAAACAGCTGCAGTGCGCTTCTCCCCAAGCAATTTTTATACATAAAAATTTGCTTGGTGAGAAGACTTAAGAGCACTGCCGCTATTGATAAACTATTTTGAGAATCGCTTTCAAAGTATGGTGAATAATTTTTGTTTGGCGTATTTTCCTATCTTTTACCCTACCTTCTGAAAGCCATTGGACCCTTTCGGTACTGAAAAAAAAAAAAGTTCACAGATTTACAAATAATTTACAGGGTTTACGTGAAAGACTTCTCTTGCAATATTATTCCATGAAATGCTTTACTTTTTGAGAAAACAGTAAAACAATATAAATTCTCGTTAGCGAGAATTACGGATTTATTTTAAACACATGACATGACACAGCGAAACGCGCGGAAACAAGAGTGGGTTTTCCCATTATTTTCTCCTGACTCCGATGACCGATTGAGCCTAAATTTTCACAGGTTTGTTATTTTATATATAAGTTGTGATACACGAAGTGTGGGACTTGGACAATACTGTTTACCGAAAGTGTATAATGGCTTTAAAGCTGAGAAGTAGTACAATATAAAGAGATGAACAGCGCTACTTTTTTTTTACCAGGCATACAAAATAAAGTTTGAATTCAGGTATTAAGTTTAAAAATGCTCATCCCTGTTAGTAGCCTAACAAAGGAACGCACCCTACCAAAAACCAACCCTCTTTTAAATTCTACGTATTGCGTTTAGCACTAACAGCCACTTTCAGTTGAGCAGCAGACCATGCCATTGACATAGCACTGAATCAAAGAACACTGGCTCATACAATAGGGCAAAGTCCCTACTATGTTGTATGCTCTGAAAGTTTACAAAAATGTAGGTTTAAGGTCAGTACACAGTAGCTGTGGAATGGCATGCATCGTGAAGGTCAAAAACTATGAACCATGGTCTGGAATTGCAGACTTTGAATTTGACTTTACAATACACATTAATTTTTCTTTAGCTAGGCCTATATCATCAGTGTGTCATGGTGTTTGTTACAACATGCTTTTCATAATCAGGTTTTGATTTTTAAACATGCATTTTATAATGAGGCAAGCTGTGAACTTTTTACTGAATTCCGACAGTTAGACCTATTGGTTTTTAATGGGGGCCAGTTTGATGCAAAACTAAACTTTTTTTTAAGACAAAAGCTGTTATCCTATCTCTGTGATAACGTCTTTAACCGCTGATTCAACAATGACTAGAATGTCGTCTAGTTACTTCTATCACAATTTTCTTGATTGTGCAGTTCATATAATCATGATGTTAAGCCAATTTTAGTATGAGAGAGATTTGCTGTTGCCAGCTTGGTGTTTATATATTATCCCCCTGTGGGAATTTGCCGAGTTCCCTTGATTAGAAGATCATCTAAACATAGGCCTACTGTTGATAATACTTTTAAAAATAAAATACCCCCCCCCCCCACATACACAATATAACGTAAAAACCCAAGGTATCCCAGGTCAAAATTCAAGTTGAACCAAGTTAAACTGGGTTTAACTGGAACTAGTTGAAAACCAGTTGATAAACTAGTTACACAGTTAAAACCAGTTGGTTTAATATGGAAAATGGACAGAAACCAACTGGTTTATAATTTAAACCTAGTTGAACACAGTTAAACCTAGTCCAAACCAGTTGGTTAATATGGAAAATGGACGAGTTTGGTCGCTATCCAGTTAAACCAGTTGACCCCAGTCTGGGCTCAACTGGAATTTTGACCTGGGATATGTGTTTTGAATTAAACTGCCACAATGCCATACTTTTAAACTAACATAATTCCAAGTTACTGGGACCCCTCCAAAGTATTAAATAAGTCTGTTGAGTCTCTACAGTTCAGAAACCTTCCTGACTGAATAATGAACCGGGGCCACACAAAACAATGTAAAATACGTGTATATCACAAAAAAGATGGTTAAAGCCAATTGATACAAACACGTGTGCATGAGTTACCACTCTCTACCAAAAACTTGCGTGCTACACAAGAAACTTCACTAGCAAGTTAGACATGGAACTCGAGGTAGAAATGGACAGAGAGTTGAAGAAAGAAACAAACCAGGTTGACAATTACAGAGCTCTTTAGATTAGAAATCATATCGGTTATCAGTTGACTAATAACCAAAACGTTTCAAATAATATTAAACAGTATTATATTGTCAGATTGTCTTCCTCCACGATGGATTTTGCGAAGGACGACCGTTTGTTTACAACTTCTGACTTGTCTCCCTAGGCTCAAGTTAGAAACTTAGATCTAAGATTGCATCAACAACATTAGTCATGAAAATGTTCACAAAGGCGCTGCATGGGTTTTTGCAAATTCCTGTACAAGATTGAAATGAAAGGCAATTGGATGTAAAAAGGAAAAGAAAGACACTATACCTTGAAGCTTTACCACCCATCGTCGCAACGCGTCGTTCCGTCCGTCGTCGTCGTCTGCTCGCCGTGTGGCGGTACTGCAGAAAGTTTTCTTATAAAGCATTCGTCGAATGAGGGCGCCCGTCTGTATTGAGTTTGCGGGTCTGGTGGCAAATAGAGGGGGCTATAACAAAACTTATGTTAGTTATTTTTTTCGGCAAAGACAATAATTATTGAAAAACCCAAACAAAACTTCAGTCAATATTTCACTTTCATGCATTCTTAAAGTTGAACCGTGCCACCAAGGTTTTGTATACACAAACTCTCCAACCATAAGCATAGAAACACTGATATTGACAATATTATTACTTGCAACTAAAAAAAAAAAAAAAACCAAAATAATATATAACGCAAATTAATGGCTCAGACAAGTAAATGATCATATTATGACATTTACATAAAAACTGCCCAGTCGGGATAAATTGTTGGTCGTCTAGGCTAGGCCTAGGCCCCCACTGAAAAAGCACACAATTTGCGTGACAAGTCCTGGTGTTTTCTTCCATTATTCTCTCGCAACTTCGACGACTGGTTTGTTTACAAATGCCTTTAATTCGAAACCTCAGCTGGGAGGTATCGAATTCAATTCAAATGTTTTAGTGAGAAATAACTTTCTTTCTTATGTTTTCAGAGGGAGCCGTTTCTCGCAATGTTTTATAAAATTGTCAACAGCTCTCGTTTTCTCTTTACCAAGTAGTGCTAACAATTATTTTGAGTAATTACCCATAGTGGCCAGTTCCTTTAAGGCAAACCAGAGGAATGACCAAACAGCTTGAATATTAATTGCCCACTTACCAAGTTGTCATTGTTTTCCGTCATGAATTCCCAGGGTTCACTGAATTCTTCACAAAAAAAAACACCTGTTGTCGAAATCCCGCGCTATAGGTGACCAGATGGCGCGAAAACTGACTAAGGCTCGTTAATGATGGGGCGACAATCGCCAAACGGGAATCAATTTCGTAGTAATTTAATAATCCCTCTCTCTCGATAATTATTACCATCGTCTGTGAAGGGCGGCATTGATGGATGATGTATGTAATAGGCATTATACGCTATGGTAATAAAGATGTACCGTCAAAAAAATATTGCTTTTCATTTTTGTCTACGACTGTTTTATTAGAACAAAATTAAAAGCCTATAATAATATAGGGAGTAGAAACAAAACATGGAACAGTCTTCGACTATAATTGTCACGCTTCAGTAAAGCTGTTCCTAAGAACGCGTTAATTTAATACAATAGTTATTATGCAATAATAAAATATTCTCGTATTGCTGACCGACTGACCGATGTAAATGAACAGTTGGCTTTGGTCATAATCGCAGACTCAAAATATCACCAGCGACTATAGAACGCCATGTTGATAAACATAATGCTAATAATAAGTTGTATTACATATTAAAGGCAGTGGACAGTATTGGTAATTACTCAAAATAATTATTAGCATAAAACCTTACTCGACACCATTAATAATGAATGAAGAAAACATTTAAAGATAAGTAAACCCTTCAGAAAAAAAGAATAAAACAGATTCGTCAGCCCTTTATAATAATGTTTTTGAAACTAGAGGAATGGAGAGTAAAATTTACCTCAGACATTTACCTCAGAGATTTATAATTTACCTCAGACATACCTCAGACAGTTTCGCTATTCCTATAGGTGGAGAGCGCAGCACGGAGGTGTTTAAACGTTTAATAATGACCAGCTGGACTCTGTTTATAACCGGGTTGTCTTAGTGCAAGACGTTACTTGTTACGGGCGATGCGGGCGCTGTCGGTAAGTTGGTCGCGCTGTGTGTGACGGGAAAACGAGAACGTCTTGCACCAAGACGTAACAGTGTCACACATTCGTAAGAGTGCAACACACGGACGTACAGAGCTCAAGTACGTCGGAAACGGAGTTTTAAACAGTTTCTTATTTATCACGCCTTTTAACCAAAAAGGATTTTTTTTTTGTGAATGGGAATAAAAGAGTATAGTGACTCGTTCTTAAACTGCCATTATAAATCTTGCAGGGTCGTTGCTGTGCGATAAAGGCACTCGCCTTCGGCTCGGGCCTTTATCACACGGCAACGACCCTGCCTCTTTTTAAACGGCCGTTAAAGAATTCAACGACACCCTTTTATTCCCTTATTTAAACTTATTTAAACATAACATAGCGATCCATGTTGCATTACTTGTGCAACTTAACATAATCCATGCACACACAACATCAAATTAATAACGTTTCAATTGTTTTCCTTTTTTTATTTATTTTTTTATTAATTAATAACATTTCGTAAAAATGTTGATCAATATCAGAACACCCACTCAGACAGACAGTGTCCCGGAATTTTTACGATATTAATTTGTTTTCTTCTCACACACACGCACAAAACTGTTTACACCAAAATGCTCCACGCATACTTAAACGGTAACCTAGTGAGGCAGAATTGTACAGTGCCACGAACAATGCTCCCATATTAAACGTGGTTCCATCCAGACTTTGAGCCAAACATGCACACTACATACGCAGTGCCTGCTTTTTATAAAACACCTGTAGGTTTTAGTGTGCTAGCCATTCAGCATGTCTGGGCACTCCGGTTCAACTTTACAATGAATTGTAAACATACGCTTGGGGAAACCAGGCAGTCAATGAGTTCACACATTGTGGGGAGGAATAAGTGTTGTTATACGCTGCGCCACAGAACCAGGAAATTGTTTGATTTGTGGACAACTTCAATTTGTGGCTTAGTGCTGAGTCGAGGCGATATGTGTTGTATGTAGAGGGAAACTCTGAGCGAGTGTACAAAATCACTATACTGTCTTTCGAAAAGGATTGGGACTTTTTATGCGTTGATGTACAATGCCATCCATCGTATGCAGAAGAGATACCATGCTAATTTCTACCTCCATTCCACAGTCATACAAATAGTTGTGTATGTACAGAGCTATAAAAAATAGCTATATGGTGTTGTATTGAATAATATGCGGGTACCGTGGTTCTTGTGCGAAATTCGGGAGAGACTGACTGAAACGGAGTAGTGTGTCCACTTTGCACGGGCTGGTTGGAGAACAAAGCTAGTAAGAGAACGGATCCACGATGGGGGATCGCGTGGGTAGCCCCGGGCACCTCTGCCGGTGCTTTCTCGCTAGCATCTCCCGGAGGAAACAGGTCCCGCATCCTCCTACGTGCGGTGGGGAGGTCCAGTCCTCATCTGCTGCTGGGTTGCGGTGTGTACCGTGTAAGTTAGCACGGTATGGTGTCGGGCACGGAGGATCCCTCGCTATTGGTGTCTTCGTGATTGTGGGGTACGTGACGGGGGAAGTAGCCGGTCCTTCGGCGTTGCTGAGTTTGGTGATTGCCTCCATTGCGTGTTTGATATCAGGTATGTATTTGTATATTTTAACCTTAAACCTAAAACCTCAAATCTCAAACCTCAAACCACAACTGAGATGTCCACACTTAATGTTTCATTGAGTAGTCTGTATACTGCCACTGCATTGCGGTTCAAGCAAAGTACATTATGCCAGTATATTCTGTCTGACAGCAGAGGGTGCTGCCTCTCGTATGAGCCTCTTCATACTATTAAACCTCCTCAGTCAGAATTTACCTGGATCCGGGTCAAGTGAGGTCTGACCCATTTCTGGGACATCATCTAAATAATGTGTCAAAAATGACCCAGTTTCTGTGACATCATCTAAATGTGAATGACACAGACATGGGTCATACTCAGGCAGAATCGTAGTCTATAATCTTATTTCTAACCAGTCACCGGGTCAACCTGACCCTGAAAAAAAGGGTCAGACCCTCCTGGCAATTGGAATCCGGGTCAATTCTGACCAGGTGCAGGTCAATTAAGTGCCTGGGGGTGATATTGTAGGCCCCTTGTGAAATTTTACCCCTGGAATTTGAGCTTGTAAACTCACATGACGGCTGTGGCATCCATATTCACAAGGTTGTGGTACATTTATAAGCTAATTCGAAAGGCGAGATGAACGTAATTAAATTCCAAACGCGTCAGTCCAGATGTCAAGTATTTTAACTGCATGGTGAGGTACACCTCATGCATGTATTAGAGCAATGAGGCTTCGGTCTTTAAAGGCATGGACACCTTTGATAAATTGTCAAAGACCAGTTTTCACACTTGGTGTATCCTCCAACATTATGCATACAATAACAAATCTGTGAACATTTGGACTCAATTGCTGATCGAAGATGCAAGACAACAATGAAAGAAAAAACACCATTGTTGCACATTAATTTTGGTGTGCTTTTAGCAGATGTTTAATAACTGGCTTCAGCGATAACAGGTTTCAAACACTGTAATTCATGATATAGGGACCCATTACTATACAAGCTGTGCTTTTTTAAGGGTTCCTCTACAGTTTCACTCCCTGTTTACACAATACTGTATTGTATTTGACTGTTATACTTGTGAATACTGTGGAAATAAATGAACTGAACTGAACTGAACTGAACTTATATGCAACTGAACAACCCCACAAGCCACATTCTTATATTGATTTGCTAATCAAACTAAACCCCTTTATAAGAAGAAACTATAAATAAATAGTAATTTTGCGGGTGCAACCATGTGTTGGCTCTGAAAAGAGCCGGTTTGGTCTCGACGTTTCGAACAGTATACTCTGCTCGGCTTCAGGAGAAGTACCTTTATGATTGAGCCCTAAATCACAGACAAATCTTTAAAGACACTGAACACTATTGGTAATACTGTCAAAGACCGGTCTTCTCACTTGGTGTATCTCAACATATACATGAAATAACAAACCTGTGAACATTTGAGCTCAATCGTCACACGAACTTGGAAGTTGTGTGCTTTCAGATGCTTGATTTCGATACCAAATTCTAAATCTGAGGCCTCAAATTCGAAGAAAATTACTTCTTTCTCGAAAACTACATTACTTCAGAGGGAGCCGTTTCTCACAATGTTGTATACCATCAACCTCTCCCCATCACTCGTTACCAAATAATGTTTATGCTAATAATTATTTTGAGCAATTACCAATAGTGTCGACTGCCATTAATATGTTGGTGTTTTTACTGGAACGTAACTGCATTATAGGCGGATGATATATTTTTTGTACACGCATTTTGTGCATAAAGAAGTAACTGAAGGATTGTATGGACCATATAGCTAGGGCCTAGCTCTATGTAAGGACATTGGCAGCCCTGAAAAACAGTTACGTAATATTTAGGTTGCACAATGTGAGATTTTTCTTCCAGTGGTCGTGAAGGACGATTACAGGATCAGCGCTAAGCTGTCATGGAGGGATTAGCAAAATACAATAAACTTTGCATTGCAGGGCCCAACTTCATAGAGCTGCTTATGAGCACAAAAAGTAGCTAAGCATAACAAAATTATGCTTACCAAAAACAGGATACCAGCCAAACTAAGGTGTCACTTGTATTATTTCATACTAATGTTGGGATACAATAAGAGTGGATACTGGTCTTTGATGTGCCTTAAGTATGCCTTTAAAGGCAGTGGACACTATTGGTACTCAAAATAATTATTAGCATAAAACCTTACTTGTTAACGAGTAATGGGGAGAGGTTGATAGTATAAAACATTGTGAGAAACGGCTCCCTCTGAAGTGACGCAGTTTTCGAAAAAAAAAGTAATTTTCCACGAATTTGATTTCGAGACCTCAGATTTAGAATTTGAGGTCTCGAAATCAAGCATCTGAAAGCACACAACTTCGTGTGATTAGGTTATTTTTTCTTTCATTATTATCTCGCAACTTCGACAACAGATTGAGCTCAAATTTGTTCAGGTTTGTTATTTTATGCATAATGTTGAGATACACCAAGTGAGAAGACTGGTACAGTGTCCAGTGTCTTTAATGTGTTATAAGTACCCGGTGGCTAAATACTGCCATATTGCATAAAGTATTTGTTGTGACCTCATTCTCTATGTATTATGGATGTAAAAAAGCAATAGGACCAGACGTTTTTGTGATAAACCAGACGTTCTAAATTGCTCAATGACAACTTCAACAATACCGTATTGTTACACGTTCAATATATAAAATAGTGATTAGCCTTGGGGCACATGAAGGTTTAAACTTATCCATTCGCTTAGAAGTATCAAGGATCCAATTTCACAGACCTGCCTAAGCGCAAAAACTAACTCAGCAAAACACAATTTTGCTTCCTAGAAAAAGGTTACCAGCTAAAATACCGTTGCACGTGCCCTGGTACCCTGCTTATTTTGGCCTAGCGGGATTTGTTTAAGAAGTACTTTTCTGCTGTCTAAGCAGGTATATGAAATTGGACCGGGGTTGATGTCGTCATCGCAGCTTTAAAGGCACTGGGCACGTTTGGTAATTACTCAAAATAATTGTTGGCATACAATTTCAATTTGAAACCTTCTTTGAGTAACGTGCATGAATAGAGAGCTGTTGATAGTATGCAACAATGTGAGAAACGGCTCCCTCTAAAGTAACATAGGTTTTGACAAAAAAGAGAATTTCTCTCTTAAATATTTGAATTCGATACCTCATTAGCTGAATTCTCGAATTCAATCACAACTGTGCAAACGCTCTCTGGAAGTGTTAGCTATTGTTCGCCAACTTAAAAAAAATAATTGCAAGTTATGGGGTGAAAATCACAGAAAAAGCAATATCTCCTTGATTTGTTGTTAATTGGTAAAAGGTATAAAACATGTGAAATGACAGACGCAGTTCCTTTAATCGTGTGAACAGAAATCACCAGGGGCCAACTTTATGGCTCTGCTGACCATGAAATTATGTGCTTTTAAGGCAGTGGACATTATTGGTAATTACTCAAAATAATTGTTAGCAAAAATTCTTACTGACGTTTTAAAATTATTATTTAGTGACTCTGGATTTTGTAGTTGTAAAAGTGTTTACCAACATTCGCCCATTCACGTCTGATGCGTGTTGCCCGAGTGCACGTACGTACTTCGGTCTATACGTGCTCAAAACTGTTTTTGGTGTGTTTGGATTTGCTCTGATAATTTTCCCCATAAAGAATTACTATCCATTATCATAAATAGTCGTATTTGTGTTTGTAACTATACAAAGTAGGATAAAAAAGCAACCATTGTGGTGTGTTTTGACGCTGGGTTCTACTTTGATGGCGGTTACCCCCCCCCCCCCCCCACCCCGGTCGCCAATGTATAATGGCCAGTCATGATTATATTTCGTGTAATTTTCCACGAATTTGATTTCGAGACCTTAAGATTTACAATTTGAGCTCTCGAACGCACACAACTTCGTGTGACAAGGGTGTTTTTTCTTTCATTATTATCTCGAAACTTCGACGACCGATTGAGCTCAAATTTTCACATGTTTGTTATTTTGTGCATAATGTTGAGATACACCAGCAAGTGAGAAGACTGGTCTTTGACATTTACCAATAGTGTCCAGGTCTTTAAGATTGAAGCAGTGCTTTTTGTTCTTCCGTTGACAATTAAAGGAACACGTTGCCTTGGATCGGACGAGTTGGTCAAAACAAAAGCGTTTGTAACCGTTTTTTATAAAATGCATATGGTTGGAAAGATGTTTTAAAAGTAGAATACAATGATCCACACAAGTTTGCCTCGAAATTGCGTGGTTTTCCTTCTACTGTGCGAACTAACATGGTCGGCCATTTATGGGAGTCAAAATTTTGACCCCCATAAATGGCCGACGTGTTAGTCGACGAGGTAAAAGGAAAACCACACAATTTCGAGGCATGTTTGTGTGGATCATTGTATTCTACTTTTACAACATCTTTCTACCCATATGCATTTTATAAAAAAACGGTTACAAACGCTTTTCAAAGACCAACTCGACCGATCCAAGGCAACGTGTTCTTTTAATCACAAATTCTACCGTAGATGCGGGATTATATTGTGCTAGATTTTTGGGGCGTGGAAGCTTCGCACTAATCGACCCACTTGTATTACCGTGTGAAGTGTTTTGCAGGGTACCCACCACTTTGTCATCACTGCACCTTGAACGAAAACTGACCATCGGTGTCCCTCAAGGATTAGTAGTGGGTCCTTCACCCTTTGTTTGTTTTTACGTGTATTGAAATGGTGAAATACAATAATGTAGAACCATTATTTGATTCTTTTTGTTGTTTTGGTGTTTTTTTGCGGGTAGGCAGGTCAGCCAAATCGTATGATGTTGATTATTATGATTATTTGATGGCGTGTATTAACAACGGTAGGTTATTGTTGTGGAAGATGAGGGTGTAAGGGGGGGGGGGGTCGATGACCACCCATCTTGCGGTTAAATCCACTTGCCTTGTGTCGTCCTGTAAGCTTGGATTACATCAACAAGCTTTCGGACGATGGTCCAATCCGTGAAGCCCCTTCTAGAATTTGCTGTAATTTTATCAAGTAAAGCACACCCATGGTTTTCAGCAGAAAGTACCCTTATAAGGTCACAGTGACGTCTTATCAACCTTGTGAATTTAATTAACCAGAAGAATAACATGAGTTGCAAACCAAATGAATGGGGACTTTTTAATATTGCTGGCAATACATTTTTACTTTTTATTAATTTGTTTATATTGTGTGCTGCTGTATTATCTTTTGGTGTGTTCTGTGTTTTTGTGTATTGAATTGTATTTTCTATATTTTATATATTTATTGAGAGACAATATATTGCAATTTCCAGCTTTGGATTTAATAAAGTTTTATCTACTATCCATTTATATGTTCTATCTAATTGTTAGTTTTATGGAGGAGGGTCGTACGAGTTGGGGAAATATATGCAGGTATACATGCATTTCGTGGAAATAGTTATACACCATTAAACAGTACATACAATAGACTCTGAGACTCTTGAGTTTCATGTTAACTGCTGGCACGACAGTTAAGAACAGAAGAGCAGTGAATTTGCAGTAAAAAACAAAACAAGTGTTCCTCAATGCCAGGCCAAGGGTTATACACTCATTTTCTAGGACTGAATTAAAGACACTGCATACTATTGTTATATAACTCAAAGTAATTGTTAGCATAACGGGTGTATCACAGAGAATTCTAGATCAAAATTTGCAGCTACGGACGGCTTACGACGGTTGATATTGCCAAAGACATCTTTACAGTCTACCCGCAGGTCACTCGATAAAATAAGTTTCCTATGTGATGTATCTGCACGAGTTGGCGTGATTTTCCATGCGTGACCTCGGTTTGAATATATATTAGTCCAAGGGCTTCTGAAATTCCGTCTTTTTCGGCCTTATCTGAAAAGTATTGACAGAAATAATGTAGAAGTACATTGAAATGAAGAGCATATCTGTCGTTTTGTATGAACAAAATTCGCCCTTTTGAGTAATTAATATTCACACAGAGGTCACGCACGAAAAACGATGCATACTCTGCAGATAAATCACAAAGCAAATTAGTTACCTGCGGGTAGACTGTTTATAAACACAAAGCAAAGCGATGCGGCCGGCCATACCTCGACCGTCAATGACGGTTGAAAGGAACTGGCCACCGTCAATATTGTCAAAGACCAGTGTTCGCACTTGGTGTATCCCAACATATGCATTTAACAAATCCGTGAAAATTTTGACTCAATTGGTCATCGAAGTTGCAAGAGCATTAGAATCAAAAGAAAAACACACCTGCTGCACGAATTTGTGTGCTCTCAGATGCCTATTAAAAGGCGTCATGCCCGCAGTCTTTTAAGTATGTGTGTTGAAAATTACCTCATTCTCAAAAACTACGTTACTTTAGTTGGAGCCGTTTCTGCAAGGGCAATAGAGACAAACTCCTCAGTTGCCCAGTTACGTAGCAGGCCTGATGATAATTTGAGAGTGTCACCATGTTTTAAAACAACGAAACAAAAATTAACCAGTGCATAAACAAGGGACACCCTCTAGTTTATAGTTTGGAGGAAAATACATTTCCCGTTTTTAATCCTACTATAAATAGGCAACAAATAAAAATATATTCTTCACTTGCCAAGATATGTTTAATTTGTTGTTAGTTTCCATTTTTTGAAAAGCAGATTCCAACATGAAAAAACACCATATAATTTTATGCAGTTTATTGTCCTTTGTAGCTTTTGTAAAATTGTAATTCGTTTCGGTCTAATAGCTGTATGTAATTACAATAATTCTACACTTAACTAACAAACAAATGTGACATTCAAAATTGCCCAGAAAAAAAGCTGCTGAATATAAACAAAAAAAAACGCACTGAAATGAGGTCGGGTTGATTAAAATGATTGGATGTCAGCCTTTGCTCTGGGTGTACTTTTTTTTAGCCCGGAAAAAAAATAGTATTTCGCGTCGTCCTTTCACAGTTAAAGTTTCCCATTAACAAAGTCGATAATGGTTCGATATTTTGTCACTGCAATACTTTATGCCGAATCACTATTAAGTAGGCTTTACTCATTATTATGCGTATAGTGAAATCGTCAAAGAACTAGAACAGATTCTGCCCACGCGTTTCTAGTATTATTATAGGTCTTTGAAATTGGGCCCAAACAGGAATACGACGATACAGTTATTAAACCTTTTTCCTACTGGCGTATTTTATTCGGGGATAAACATGATTGATCAGTTGTTGACCATATGGTTGTTTATTAATCTTTATAAATTTATTTATCCATAATTTTTAAAGTATGGACCAGCACGTCGGTGTTTATTTATAGTCGATGGCGCGTAAAACCGAAACTGAGGCGTCAGTTGTAAGTTGATTAACACTCGGAACGCAAAATGTGCTCAGTATGAAGAATTAAATAAACGGAACAGGGTGTATTTAACGAGCTGCTGCTCTTCGGTTCTTAAAAGGCACTTGACATTATTGGTAATACTCAAAATAGTTAGTAGTTATACTTAATAGTGTTGACATAGTATAAAACATTGTGATAAACGGCTCCCTCTGAAGTGACGTAGTTTTTGAGAAAGAGGTAATTTCTCTGTAAAATATTTGAATTGGTTGCGAGACCTCAGGCGTGAGATCTCGAAATCAGGCAACTGAAAGCACAAAACTTCGTGCGACACTGTATTTGTTTCCATTATTATCTCGCAACTTCGACGGCCAAATGAGTTCACATTTTCACAGGTTGGTTATTGTGTGCATATGTTGAGATACACCAATGGAGAAGACTTGTCCTTGACAGTTACCAAAGGTGTCCAGTGTCTTTAATAGTAATAATTTGTTTAGGCTTATTACAATGTTTAGAAAAACACATTTAGTATAAAAAACGCGTTAAGTATAAACAAAATATCAAAATATGAAAACCAAAAATTGAACAACACACCAAGGAGCAACAGACAAAACAAAAGATGGGCTGCCTAAAGGAGAAAACAAAAATGAACTAAAACATTATCACCACAGGGGTGTTTAAACAATAATTATCCGTAATATTCTCACTGAATCAACAAAATTCATAATTTCATAAAGAAACACCAATTGTTACGATGATGAATTATTCCCAATCGTCCTTGGTGTGTGGTAAGACACCAATGGACACATTAGCACCATCTGTTACCAGTCTATTTATATAACAGACATCACACCACTACTGTTCGTCAATTTACGTACATTGATCCGCAGCGTAAACCAACGTACTGAGTGGTTTCTGCTCTACCGTACCAGCCAGACTAATTTTGGGTGCGTTCGATTAGCTTCCCTGGGTTGACCCCGCGGTGCTCACTCGCCGCCGGGTGAGCCCCTGACAAGAGCTAATCGAACGATCACACTCGCCCTCTCGTAGTAATGGCATGCACCTCGGGTCACCCCCAAGTTAGTCTGAACGTCTGACGTCATTCTTCGAGGCTCGTGCGGATAAAGACAGGGGCCCAGTCTACCCCCAAGTGACCCACTCCACAAGCATGACAATTGGGGCTGACCCGGGTGAGCCCCCTAGAATGATGTCAAAGCTATTTGAACGAACCGGGGGCAGACCGGGGTCGACCCAGGGAAGCTAAACCAACGCACCCACTATAGGGTGGATGGTACCCATGCTTAGGGGATACAATGTGGGATTTCCCAGGTTCCCAATTCTATGATCCCTTAAAAAAAGGGTTTTCCTTATAAAACACTGTGTGGCTAATGAGCTCAAAATGTAATATTTCTTAAAGGAACACGTTGCCTTGGATCGGTCGTTGGTCTTTGAAAAGCGAACCGTTTGTTGTAAAATGCATATGGTTAGAAAGATGATTTGAAAGTAGAATACAATGATTCACACACATTTGCCTTGAAATTGCGTGGTTTTCTTTTTACTTTGCCACAAAATGGCCTCAATGTAGCCCCTGTACGCCCATGCCTATAACATCCTTATGGACTGTGAAGGGGGTAACCCTGTTTCAGCCTTATTTCAGCCCCATAAGGAGTATAGGTAGCAACGTGCCTTGTGATTTCATGCGATCTTTCATATTAACAAATACTCAATTCAATTCAATTCAATGTATTTGATCATCGTATGAAAACACATGACAACGTGTTTTCAATTGTACATTAAAACTACACTAAGACATCAAAAGTAGACAATTATATACACAATGAAAAAGACAAATTATAAAACCAAGTACAATTTGTTTTCCTCTTTTGTTAGGTCCTCAGTTTGAACGTGTCTAGCTACTCACTTCCCAATTTTGTTGACCACATCTTTCATGAATCGATGTAAAAGCTCGCACAGTCTGTGCGAATAAATTTCTAATAAATGCTGGCGACGAAGTACTTGATTTATAGACCCATAAAATGTAGCAGACGGAGTCCATCTCGATGACATGCGTCTAAGTTTTGTTTTTACTCCCCCCCCCCCCCCGATGATATATTTGTTTCTCTTGAATATGTTGTATATCCCTTAAGCAAGATATATAAATAAACAAGTTTGTTAAAAACGTTTTAAGAAACGTAAACTGAAAAGAGGGTATTTGTTATGTTTCCATATAAAAAAAAACGTTTTAAAAAGCATAAATATGTAATATCTTGAATGGGTAGTTTTACATTTTAAGTGTTTATTGAAGTCAGTGGCTGACGATAATGCTACCTTGCTGAGACGCCTCAAGAAGCGTCTGTGAATGCTGTTTTGATGAATTGTTAAATCGAATGATTATTTTGTTAAATCGAATGACGCAACATTACATTTGACTAGTCTTAAAACGAAATCGAATGACCCTTTTCAGTAGCATTCGATTTTGTGCGAAATAGAATAGCTTGGTTGTTAAATTGGCTGCTCATTTGCCGAAATTGACCGAGAAAACCTTTAATATAAATCGAGCCAGTCCCTTACCACAGGGCAATCCAAGTTGTCTAAACAGGACTTCTGCTCTAGAGAGGGGCCATGGTTATAATCCCACCCTAGGAGTCCTGGGCCCAAATTTCATAGAGCTGTTTAAGCAGAAACTATTGCTGAACAATTTGTTGCTTAGCATGAAAGAGCAGGATACCAGTCACAAATTGTAAATGTGACATAGCAGTTTGGCTATAGTAATCTTATTCTGGTAAGCATAATTTCGCTGTACTTAGCTCTGTTAAGCTTAAGCAGCTCTATGAAATTTGGCACAGGTGTTTATATCTAGCTGAACCTATATACAGTATTTACATTTCATAGCGTATCAATAAAATCCAAACATTTTTCAATATTATGACTCTTTTATATTTCCATTCAGGTTATTGTTACGCCGAGTATACGTCACACTACCCAACCCGTTCACTGCCTGCCACTGCCTACCATTATGTCTACATGCTCTCTGGTGAATTCCCGGCAGCCGTCGTTGGTTGGAGTCAGATCATCACCTACATCGCGGTCTCGTCACTGCTCGGCCGAAATATCAGCTTCACTTTTGACTACCTCATTGGTTACCCCATTCAGAACTTCACTGCATCCACCCTTGCCGATACCACCACGCAGTTCGTCCCGAAACCAGACTTTTTAGCCTTTGGCGTTGTCATGTGTGTGGCATTCCTGGTCGCTTTTGGCGGGAAACCGGCGTCGCTTTCGAATGCTGTTTTCAACGTGCTGTCATGTTGCGTGGTCATAGCGATCATCGTTTTGGCGGGAATTCAGCTCGCTCAGCAGAATGTGGATTTAGACGCCGTTATATTTCCGGAAGGGCAAAAAGGGGTAAGTCATTATCTAAATCAACTGTTTTGAACATTGAGCCAAAGAGAATGGTGGGTGCGAACGTGCACTGTTCACAGAATGCCTCAATATTCTTCTTAATAACAGCCTACCCGCCCGTAGACATTTCACCAAGTTTACAAACGAACATTTTCTGGTAGTGGCAAGATACTAAATCCTACACTGTTATTGCTCCCCAATTTTCACGCAAAACCATAAAACATGAAACACATTTCAAACAGATCTGATGTAAACGCCTCGCACATGACGTCACGAACGGAGCCGTTTATATTAAGTTGCGACAACTTATGATTATAGACCAATTTCATTTGTAACTCAAAAAACGCATGAGCGAATACAGGGTGCAGACTAGTCTCTGCCCATTGGGTTGTGGACCGAAAATGGCGTCCACAAATTACGAGACAAAAAAATGGTCGCAAAACCCCGGAAACGCCCTCGTGGTGGTCATTAAAGACGGTACAATTTCATAGAGCTGCTTATCGTAAGCACGAAAAGTAGCTTACCACATCAAAATTAGGCTTATACGTAACAGGGTAAGGTTGCCAGCCAAATACCATCTCACATGTACTATAATGTGACTGGTACCCTGACTAGTCTTTTGCTAAGCAGGAACTTCAGCAATATTATTAAAATTTGCTGAAGCAGCTCTTTGAATTGGATGCTTATCATTAATTTGCTGACAATATTGGGATGTGCGGGGCGCGTGCACGGGACTCGTGTTCTTTTCGATTGTGTGACCCGAACGATGGCCGCCACTGCAAAAGGAGTCAGCTCGTCTGTCTAAGCACTGTCTTTATTTGTTGTTATAGTTTAATTTATAAGTTTGACACATTTTGTGATTCAAAGCACGTGTTAAAAATAATGATACGTACACCGTTGTCGTAAAATGCAATCTTCACCAAACCTAGATTACCGTTTGTGCACGTACGCCATTGTCGTAAAATTTAATAACTATTTCCCTTTGTGACATATAGAACTTAATAATAGAAAAGATACGCAAAGCTATTGTCGTAAAATGTAAACATTCATGTCTTCTTCCATTTGAGCCTTGTACCCGCAGAAACTACAAGCTTGTGGTTCTTTAAAGTCACCTGGAAATAGAACTTTAATTTTTTCAAACATAAGAGTATATGTTTAGTAACAATAAAACTTTTTTTTTTTAGTAATTGTTTGTAACGATTTATGTTTGAAAAATAAATAAAGTTGTTTTGGAGGGTTGACTCCGCCTACCCCTTTTGTGACGTCAATCGAGGCAGACTTTGCCTTGATGCATAGAGTAAACACACGTGCAAAGTACATGCAAATCCAAGTCGTGAGTTTGTACGTTTCGAAAAAAAGTTTTGTTCTTGCATTTTTCCGGCAATGCCGACCAATTGTATTGCTGCTGGATGCAGCAAAACAACTAAAGATGGGGTTAGTCTGCATGGCTGGTCAGACTCACAAGAGCAATAGTGCCTAGTGGTTGGTCCGACGTCTTTTTCAGCGCGGTGCAGCATTTCTCTTCAAATATCGCGCCTCGATTGACGTCACGAACAGCGCCCGCTCGGGTCGGGGCCTACTCTTAAATTTGTAAATAAGATAAGAACTAATTTTTTTGTTTAGAACCTTAGTGGACTGTTTATTCACATTCCACTCATCAAAACACATATATTAGTGACAAAAGCTTTATTTTGACAAAATACCACTTCCAGGTGACTTTAAGAAAAGTATACAGTGGGTCACGCTGTCTTTGAAGGGACTGGACACTATTGGTATTATTGTCAAAGACCAGTCTTCTCACTTGGTGTAGTCTCATGAACAGCAATCACTTTTAAGGAGTTGTTTAACCGAGGGCGGCGGAGGGCTTTACCATTTCATAGCTGGAGGGGTGTTGTGTTGAAAGAAATCATTTAACAATTATAATTTTTGCATTTATTTTACTTTTTGACCAAAAAGTGATGATGTTTTTGACCAAAAAGGTATATATGAATGGGAATCAAAGTGTGTTGAATCGGTTTTCAACCAATTCGAATGGAATGTTTTAAAAGTATAGCACTTGGTGTATCGCAACATGCATAAGATAGCAAACCGGTGAAAATTCGGGCTCATTTGGTCATCGAATTTGCAAGAGAATAAAGAAAGAAAAACACATACGTTGTATGTGTGTGCTTTAAGATGCTTCAGCTGAAGTCTTTTATTATTTGAGTGAGAAATTACCTCTTTGCTACGTCAGAGGGAGTCGTTTCTCACAATGTTTGTTACTGTCAACAGCTCTCCGTTGTTTGTTACAAAGTAATTTCCATAATAGCCCTGAAAGCACCACACTTTCGTATTATACTACAGTGACGTCCCTGGATATCAGGGTCCATTCCTGGGTCGGAAAATTTCCAAAGCTCAAATCATTGCAGAAAGCCACTAATTTCTGTACAGCATAGAGGAAGGGTCCTATATTTTGTATACGAACAATTAATTTACCATTTAACCAATAGTGTCCAGTGCCTTTAAACATGTTAGTATTGTTATTGTTGGTTGAACTCTGTGGTTAGGTGAATCAAGGTGATTTTTGTAGGTACCTTTGCAAATCCCAAGGTTTCTACTGGTTCCCTTTGAAGTGCAGTTGACAATTAACAGCTGTTTATAATGGTTACATGTGGTATATAATACAGTTTAACATCATTAACCAGAACAATACAACTCTTCCCCCGTTAATTAGCGCTACGTTTTTTTTAATACCTAGATTTGATTTTTTTCTATATAATTACTGGATTGAATCGAACAGTTTTTGAATTTTTATGTAAATAATTATCTTTAAGAAACCTATTGGTAATTACTAAAAATATTTATTAGCGTAAAAAAACTTACTTGGTAACGAGTAATGGAGAGCTGTTGATGGTATAAAACATTGTGAGAAACGGCTCCCTCTGAAGTAATGTAGTTTTATCGAAAGATGTAGTTTTCCACTAAAATATTTGAATTTGATTTCGAGATCTCAGAATAAGATTTTCGAAATCAAGCATCTGAAAGCGCACAACTTCGTGTGACAAGTGCGTTTTTCCAATTAATATCTGGTAACTCCGACGAACAACTAGGTTTAAATTTTCACAGTTTTTTGTTGTTGTGCCCATTTTGAGATACACTATTAGAGGGGACTGGTCTTTGACAATTACCAAAGGTATCCACTTACTAGTGTCATTAGAGGGACCCTATCGTTTGGTAATTGTCAAAGATCAGTGTTCCCACTTTGTGTATCCTATCATAACCATAAAACAACAAGCCTGTGAAAATTTGGACTCAATAAGTCATCGAAGTTGCGAGAAAATGATGAAAGAAAAAACACCCTTGTTGGACGAATTTGTGTGCTTTCATAAAAGACTCTAGAAGTCTTTTAACTTTTTTAGTGAGAAATTACCTCTTTCTCAAAAACTACGTTAGTTCAAGTATAGAGGGAGCCGTTTCTCACAATGTTTTATATTACCAACAGCTCTCCAATGCTCGTTACCAAGTCAGTTTTTAAGTGAATATTAGTTTTGAGTAATTGCCAAAGGTGTCCAGTGTCTTTAACAAGCTTTAACCGATGCCCTGCTATGATGGCAAGTCATGGCCCAACGTTTTAGTGCATCGGACTCAAGTTCTGGTTGGTGAGTCATCAGTCGACGATTTCACCAAAATCGTCTTGACTTTGGATTAAAGGAACACGTTGCCTTGGATCGGACGAGTTGGTCAAAACAAACGCGTTTGTAACCGTTTTTTATAAAATGCATATGGTTGGAAAGATGTTTTAAAAGTAGAATACAATGATCCACACAAGTTTGCCTCGAAATTGCGTGGTTTTCCTTCTACTGTGCGAACTAACATGGTCGGCCATTTATGGGAGTCAAAATTTTGACCCCCCATAAATGGCCGACGTGTTAGTCGACGAGGTAAAAGGAAAACCACGCAATTTCGAGGCATTTTTGTGTGGATCATTGTATTCTACTTTTACAACATCTTTCTACCCATATGCATTTTATAAAAAACGGTTACAAACGCTTTTCAAAGACCAACTCGACCGATCCAAGGCAACGTGTTCCTTAAATCTTAGGACTAAGGACGAGTCCCAGCCTTTCACTGTAACATATTTTATAAACCTTATTAAGACTAATCCTAAGTTAGGACTAGTTTCTCGTTCTAACTTGAGATAGGATTAATCCTAGCGTTTTCTGAAATCGGCCGCAGGGTGTGGGTTCGAATCCCGGTCATAACACTAAATGTGTCTTTGAGCAATCCATTGAACTAGCATTTGCTTCTCTTCTGGAAATTAGCATAGCTTTAGGATGGCTATAACATGGTGACACAGGCTTGTACTAACCAGGGAGCTGAGTTGGTTGACAGAGACGAAATATATAATATATAATATATATAATATATTAGTTAATGATATTTAAAGCGCAATGATAATATTTGGGAATCGCTAAAATATGCTTCTCTTCTCTTCAGGTAATTGAACAATCTTTAGTGTGGCTACATGGTGCCATATGCTGTATACTGTTATACAGGGAGCTGGGATGGGTTTAATAGGAACGGAATATGTGGCACAGTGCCAATTAGCGATTTAGTAACAGTAATGATATTTGAAGCGCACTTATCATTCTTTGGAATTCGGTCTGTAAAATTAATAGTCGATATCATTACGTGTGTATTTCCATTTGCACCATACAGAGATGATGTTTAATGTAAGTGTGTTGCCTTTAAAGCTGACTTTATGCTGGTACAACAATAAAGAACGACTTCATATGGGCTGACCGTCATTACTTTTGCACTTTTTATATAACCTGGGCCTTTGTTGGACTTGGTCCAAGCTGCATGCATAATTAGCTACTAGACCAATCATGTTGTTCTTTAGAGGCAGAATGCGTTCAACGTAAGCCCGTATCTTTAGAATGTCACATCAGGGGAGACTCCAATTAGGTGTTAGTGAAAGCCATTTTGAAAATTACATGTTATTCTACCTTTACATGTATATTGTTTATATATAAGGATTGTATCTGCAATAATAGCCTGTATAGCCAAATATTTATTGTATTATTTATTTATTTATTTATTTATTTATTTATTTCCAGGCAAACAGTACATACAAAGAATAGGTAATAACAATATGACTATACATGAGAACAAGCCTGCGGATAACCAAAAAGCGAAAATTATCACTATCTAAAGGCGATCCAGATAATAAAAATAACACAAGCACAAAAGGGTACAAGGACAAAAACGTCATAAAAAAATTGGAAAATAGCACATCAAATACTATATCAAATAAAAATATAAATAAAATCTATAGAAAATTCATTTAAAATTCCGAAAAAAAAGCCTGGCAGCAAATGTTGTATACAAAATTGATTAACCAGAAAAAAATCCCCACATCCTCGCTCCTTTAAAAAAGGTAGGATGCCAAACATTTTACCTTTAATTTCTTTTACCTTTATACTTTTTGTCCTACAAAGCCAAAAATAAAAATATTCTCTAGATATACTACGGTCATGTGGCACATTCATTGCATGTGTCGTCAAAGCGTTTTTCTTTATTTTGCAGATACTCATTTATTTATCATGAATCACAGTAGAAAGAGAGCTTAAAAGATCACAAAATACTTATAAATTAAGCAGCACGTTTTAAGGGTGTTAGTAATTAAATTCATACAATTTTATGAAAGAAATTAATAAACCTCTTTAAAAATTATCAGAAAATATTTCTCAAAATAAAAAAAATATTCCTAAGGTCAATTTCCAGAAGAGATTTATGTTATTATATATAAGAATACGCCATTAAAAATTACCTCAGCAAATATTTCTCGGAATCAAAATATTCGTTGAGATCGTATCAGAAGTGAAATCTGTCTGCCAACCATCGTTTCCAATAAACTAACAAATGGAACTGATGGCACGAGAGTCAGGCTGTTGAACTTATCATCTGTTTTACCAACAAACATTAAAGGCACTGGACACTATTGGCATATTACTCAAAATAATTATTAGCATAAAACCTTACTTGGTACCGAGCAATGGAGAGCTGTTGATATTATAAAACATTGTGAAAAACAACCCCCTCGGAAGTAACGTATAGTTTTTGAGAAAGAAATAAGTTCTCACTAAAATATTGGCATTTTGATTTCGAGACCTCAGAATTTGATTTCGAGGTCTCGAAATCAAGCATCTGAAGCACACAACTTCGTGTGGCAAGGCATTTGTTCTTCCATCTTGCAATTTCGACAACCAATTGAGTCCAAATTTTCACAGGTTTGTTATTTTATGCATGTTGGGATACACCAAGTAAGATTGGTCTTTGACGATTACCAATAGTGTCCAGTGCCTTTAATAAGCGTTAATATTATTACCTGTTATTAGCCACAATCACTCCACGGGTTACTCATACAAAGACACGCGTTGCAGACTTTAATATCGATCATTGAATAGGCTAGACAAGTCTCGACTCAGTACTATGGTGGCCCTAAAGGGACATCACGCACTGCAAATAACTTTGCAAACACAAGCCGCGATTCTTTGTGAAATTCACTCATACAAAGACACACGTTGCAGTCATATCAATCATTTAAAAATTTTGGCAAGACAGGTCTCGACTCCGTGCTATGGTGGCCCTAAAGGGACATCACGCACTGCAAATATCCATTCAAATATTTGAGGCGTATCGCAACTGATCGCAATGTGAATATTTGTGATATCTCAAATAGTATCGCAGAGGTCTACACAGACAGTATCACCTTTGCAAAGTTTTGCTAGCATATGTTATTACGATATCGCAACTATTTGAAAAGATATCTGCGATATATATTTGCAGTATTGCAATTTAAATATCCTAATATATTAATTATTTGTAGAGATGTTAAATACAGGTATTCAAATATCTTTTCAATTTCATTCGATGTCACAATTTCATTTGTGATATCGAGCGTTTTTGAAAAAGATATTTGAATACTGATATCGCAAATGCTTTTAGATATTAAGTTGTAAATGTTCGGACTATAAGGGCAATTCAGCAGCTGATATGTGAAAATCTCTGGCTTGTTTTGTTCATGACTTTTTTCTTAATACTTTTATTGTTTTCATATTTTCCAGGTGTTTCAAGGAGTTGCCCTTACAGTGTTTCTCTTCAGTAATTATGACGTCATCTCTACGTCATCCAAAAGGTTTACCTCTTCACCCAGTCAAACCTCCCACGCACTGGCCATATCGTCCATACTGAACTTGGTGTTTTACCTTGTGGTTGGTATGTTTTGCCTCTTGGTGGCGCCCTTCCCATGGACGCCCGTCGATCCATTTCTTCCGAGTCTCTTTAAGTCATACTGGGGGAAGGGAGCGATGTATGCTATTGGAATAAGTGGTATTGTTTGCCTCGGATCCGCCCTCTTTAACAACATGTGCTCGTTGGTGTACAGCGTGTTCCTGATTGGAAATGATGGGCTTGCGTTCCGGTTCCTGGGCAAGTTGGTCTCAAGGCTACAGTCCCCGCTTTATTCCGCTTTAATCTTTGGAGTCATCACCGGAACTCTCAGCATCATCTTTCAGGAGGATGTTCTTCTTGAGTTGATGGCGATAGGTCTCTTGATCAAGCAGGTGGCCGTCTGTACATACACTCTCTCCTACCGCTATGTTAAAGTTAAGTTAGACTTGAACGAAAACAGTGATCTCGAAGAGATCTTGAAAAACGGTCACGCGAAGCAGCCCGATGAAGCGGAGGCCAAGACAAAAACTGTTCAGAGAAACGGGGGCCATCATCATCGCCATCAGAAACACAAGTCGAAAGAGAAGAACAAGAACGGTGGTAAGTCCGAGGAACGCCAACCCACAATGGCGGGTGACGCCTCTCAGATCAACGGTAAAACGGTGCATTTCCTGGACGACACATCGGACAGCTCCGGTGTCTCGGACATTGGGGAGACGGACATCGACGCCATAGTCGAGGAGTATCAGGAGAGAGCGCGCATCGCCTCGATGACGCACTTTGAGAACCCGAACAATAACAACAACAAGAAGACCAAAACGAAATCTCCCAGTGCGTTTTCGTCGGCCGTTGCCGTTGGCTTCTCCGTCGTGGTGTGGTCGTGTGCTACGATCACGTCCGCAATCTTAACATTCCGTCTATCGGACCTCATTGAAGGAGACCCGTGGACGATTGCAGGGCTGGTTGTCTTCGTGGTAACTGCGTTGCTGTCGTTGCTCGTGATAGCATTCCAACCTCACCGTGAGGTCAAGCCAGCTTTCCAAACATCACTGTTCCCGTTACTGCCATTTGTGGGGATTTTTCTGAATGTGTTTCTAATGTTTTCTATTTGCGCCGAAGCCTGGACTGTATTCGGCGTTTGTATCTTTGTCGGTGAGTAAACCATTTTTTCCTTCTTAACGCATGCAATCCCAATTCAGCCAACCCAATGGACCCTACCCCACTATCACACGTAACCTTACTGATCCGGTTTATGGGTTCCTGCTACCGTTGTTCTTTTTTCCCTTTTTATTTCTAAATATTTCCCTTGTGGGGTCCAAGTTGAAAAAAGAAATCCATTGTGGGGTCATTTTTCGATTGTTTTCCATGTTTTCCACTCACTATGTGGACATTCCTTTGTTCCTTTACATTTATGGAAAATCCTTTTATTCGGCACTAAAGTAACACTGTGTGGACATGTTTTGATTGTCCACAATAGTTTCCCTACATTACGTGGGCCCCTTTTGTTTTCAGGTCCACACTTTGTATGTAGCATTAAAACACTCATTTTGTTCTATTTTAGCCAAACAACACAAAACCATACTTATTTTAAATTAAGCAAACTAACACCGGACAACTCAGGACACCTTTTTACACAAAATTAGGTTCTAGCCCAAATCAAAGAAGACAAAACTATGTTACTCAACCAATGACCCCCCCCCCCCCCCCCCCCCCACTGACATGAGGCCTACCTACGTTTTTTGTTGTTCCATTTTAGAGGAAAGATCCACGTAGCACTGCTACTTCTATAGGCAAAGAGTAGTTCTTATACAACCCGTTTTACTCGGCTCATCAACGCACCTTACATTGGGCCAACAATATTCAGATACAATCTTTCTCCAGCTCCCTTTGGATAATGAAGCCCGGGCTGCCGTGGTTCCAAAGGCCTTTTCAAACGCAATATCAACCTCTAGCCTCTCATGTCAAAATACATGTATGTAAATAGGAGCAAGTATTTTTAGTGTCATGACCGTAATTCGAACCCACGCCCCGATGACTGCACCACCAGAACTTGAATTCGCTGCACAAAACCGCTCAGCCATGACATCCTAATAAACATACAGCCATCTTTAATATATGGGTATTTTTTTGTGGGGCCCAGTTATGCGTGCTTGGCTGATACAATAGGGAGGT
Organism: Asterias amurensis; assembly: GCF_032118995.1. NCBI lineage: Eukaryota > Metazoa > Echinodermata > Asteroidea > Forcipulatida > Asteriidae > Asterias > Asterias amurensis. The sequence continues at coordinate 12,582,457 of NC_092665.1, forward strand.
TTAGCTAGAAAATTGTGTCTTTTCTAGGTGACTTCACCACTTTGCAATAGCTTATTGCATGCTCACGTATGGCGTTTCTACGTACGTACCAGGCACGGTTAATGGACTTCACGTATGCTTAAAACGTGAGATTTGTACAATACAATTTTTTCACATTCACGTTCACGCTTTTGCTCACGCAACGTGGAGCTAAACATCCCTAATACCGCTATAATTCCAGTAGGAGAGGTCACACATAAATATTATATAACCCCATTTACTCTCTTTCGTTCGCGACTGAAAATAAGTGAGGTGAGATATAATTCACAGTTACCGGCCTACCAGTATAAGTTAATAATTTCATGGCCAAATGAAAGTGTCCGCTTCGCCAAGTCCTTTAAAACCACGTGGATAAAAAAACGCGCCAAAAGTGTCCACTTTAGAGTGGTTTTCTGCAACCATAATGGTTTCAATAATTCATGTACCTTTAGAAACACTCCAAGTGCATTCTCCAATACAAACACATGTTCACTTTAAAGACACTGGACACTATTGGTAATTGTCAAAGACCATGTCTTCTCACTTGGTGTATCTCAACATTATGCATAAAAAGATAACAAGCATGTGAAAATTTTAGCTCAATTATTGGTCGTCGAAGTTGCGAGATAATAATGAAAGAAAAAACACCCTGGTCACACGTAGTTGTGTGCTTTCAGATGCTTGATTTCGAGACCTCAAAATCTAAATCTGAGGTTTCGAAATCAAATTCGTGGAAAATTACTTCTTTCTCGGAAACTACGTTACTTCAGAGGGAGCCATTTCTCAGCCATGTTTTATACTATCAACAGCTCTCCTTTACTCGTTACCATTATTTTGTAAGCTAATAATTATTTTGAGTATTTACCAATAGTGTCCACTGCCTTTAAAACACAAGGGTTCATGGCCTACTCAAACACATGTTGTCTGTAAAGTGAGAAATGCTAATTTCTATGATAAACATAATAAATGTCAATATTGATGCACACGTATCACACTAGATCGATTTTAACCTTATTGACACTGTTGGAAATCAACACCATTATAAAATCAACACCATAAAGGCCGCATTTTAATAGGTTTGAAACGGGAGTAATGTGACGGCCTTGCTTTTTGTGTACAACTTCTGTGTTGTTGAAATGAGATTGATTAATTTTTGTCAATGGTTTTTTTAAACAGATAGTGTTGGTGGATTAAATTGTGTTATCATAATAGATGAACCTTTATCTCTGATAACCCAGTTTCGTATGGTAGCGTTGATCGATGTATTTGGAGCTTGCGTGGTGTCGGTGTGGTATCGGACATCAGGCCAATTTCCCCCATGTTTTTTTAGACACGAGGCGGATTACATCGCTAATTAAACCTCGCTCATTTCCATCTGCCTTTCGTAACCAGTTTCCTGTGATAATTTTCCCTTATCTTAAAAAACAAAATGTTAATTGTTGTTGTGTTATTGTCAGTCTTTTAATTGAGCTCACGATCAGGACGTGTAAAGACTTAATCATTAGTTGTGTGAGTGTTGAGTTCTTTTCTGTAAACTGTTCGCTTCAACTATAATCTAAAGCATAAAGGCAATGGACACTATTGGTAATTACTAAAAGCAAAACTGTTTGCCTTTACAAACTTACTTGGGTATGGAACAATGGGCACTATTGGTAACTACTCAAAGTAGTTGTTATTAAAAAAAATTACTTGGTAGGATAGCAATGGAGAGCTGTTGATAGTATAAAACATTGTGAGAAACGGCTCCCTCGGAAGTAACGTAGTTTTCGAGAAAGAAGTAATTTCTCACTCGCAAATTGAAAGACTTCGAGACTGAAGCCAGTATAGGTATCTGAAGCACGAACAAGAACTATTCTCCCTACAAACTCGATGATTGAGTAAAAATGTTCACAGATTTTTTTATTTTAAATATGTTTGGATGCGCCATATCTTGGCTATCCTCCATACATAATGGTTAAAATAAATGTGAGAATATTGGTCTTTGACAATTACCAAATGTGTACAGTGCCTTTACCACGCTTATTAAGTTTGTTTACCTTGTGTTACCAGTTTGCTGTGAATATTTCCAATACTGACAAAACAAAACATGTTCATTTGCTTAATGTGTCATTATGAGTTTTGTTTTCCATTTACTTATGTCTTTAATAAAGAGCGCACAAGTAGGACGTGTAGACTGGATCATTGCGCATTGTTTGAGCACCGAGATCTTGTCGAAAGCTCGCTTTCATACAAATTAAATATCAACAGGCTACAATTACAAAAGACCAACACTTTCTTCAGAAAGAGTCTATCCGCTATTATTGCCAAGGGTTGGGCAAACACAATGCAATAAGCCCTTTACCAGTAGCCGTTGTGTGATGAAGTAAAGCATTTAATGATTGTATTGTCTTGTCTTAACGCGGTCACATGCATTGACGATTAGATTCAATTCAATTCATTGTATTTCTACACTCACTATAACCACAAAGCAAATAACAAAAGAGTAAATAATTTGACACAGAAATAAAGGAGTACAATACAAGCAAAGGTTAAATATGACAGATGGTAAAGTTTTAAAATTAAATACATGGTGTAGTCGAATTGTGATTAGGGAGGTTGTTCATCACGCCTATAAATTCGAACACACATTTTTATGATGAATCAGAATTCAGAGGAACTTATGTATAGTTTATGTTTTTGAACGCTAGGTGGCAGCAGAGAGACGCCACACTGCAAAAATTGGGGTGTTAAATTGATTATCTTGGTATATTTATTATGTGACAACACCGAGACCGCATACATGGTGTTAATTTCACCAACGATATAGTAACGGGATATATAACATCATGTTGGTGTTGTCACATATAGACACAAGGAAGAATCAATTTAGTGCAGGTAAATTTTAAATGTTCTTCAGAAATAAACATGTTTCCCATAACCTTCTATAATGTCTGCTGCCACCAAGTGTCTCCCTTGAGAAATGTTTACCACAAAATTAATTTCTACTTCTTCATTATTTTTTCGAAAAGGTTTGGCTATGTATTTCTGTTACGGGATTTGTCACAGCGTTGAGGCAAGGAGATTCTCAATTCGGCATCCAGACGAGGAACGTATACTCCTGCCGTCCATTCCCGAACAGGCCATGCACGAAGAATTCCTAAACGGGCAGAAATCAAAGCGTCGAAATATTGGATACCGTGATTTTCATGAGGAGCCGTAGCCATGGTAACAGTTGTTTTTGTTTCAATGGTAATTTTGATTTAAAAAAATGTGTCCAAAAAGGTTGTAAATACTGGGTGCGTACGTTTAGCTTCCATGGGTCGATCCCGGTGTGTGGCGGTTTTTTTTTCCAGGACGAAGGTGTGCAGATAATTACCCACGTTCGTCCTGGAAAAAAAAAACCCGCTACACACCGGGGTCGACCCAGGGGAGCTAAACGAACGCACTCACTATGTGAGTGAAAGGTTATCAAACGTTTTTTTCATATTGTATTATGACAAATCTTCCAAACAATTTTTAACCGTGCCTTCGTCTTGTCTTTTTAGAGCTAGAGTGTAAAAGTTTACTTGTGTGCTATTTTGTTTGTAGTCAGTTTCAAAATGTGAAAAATGGCGTTGCGAAATAAATTTATTCAGTTTAGAGCGAGCTTTTGTTAGCATACGGCAAATTGCAAATGTAATTATTGGTCTATGTGGCGTAATAACATACTAAGTTATGTTATAATATCCAACTTTTCGTTTGTTATTAGAATTTTAAGAAAATCAATTAATCTTAACTGTACAGGTTTTTCATCGATAATGTAAAGAACAAATGCACATTACAAATTATGTAAGAAAATGCACAGTTTGTCTTCCACTTTGCTCATTTTGTTTTTATTAATCATTCATTGTTGGTTTTGCTTGATTATTGTCAAAAAATGCCATATTTTCTTTGACATTTTGTGACCAGTTGAGGATAAAATTAAATTAACCCACGATTCGAATCACACACGACAAGTAACGAACTGGGGCCTTTTTCGAAACCATGTGCTGTTGAGGCTTAGGCTCCGTTAACAGTCACTTAGAAAACGTGTGTTTTCGTTACGGGAATTTAACGGCCGGGAGAAGCCTAAACCAGTCAGCTGGAGCTTAATCCGTAGTTTTCAAAACGCTATATATGATAGAAGTTATGTCTTGTATCAACAGAGGGCGCTGTTAAAACTTACCATGAACGAATTTTTACATAATCGAAATTGTAATGATACCATAACCCTATGGTAATACCCTTAGCCTTATCAAGTGATAGTATTCATCGAACCTCAAAACACCACCTAAAACCTTAAAAGTATTTCATTTTATGTATATAGATCACTCAGATTTGTTTCTAAGTTTTGAAGGATGTTGTATATTGGTGTCACTTTGGTTGTTTTTTAAAGATATTTAAATTTGTAAATAAATTGGCCAATTTAGATTTTAAATAGGACTATGTTTTAATGCGTTATATACAATCTTCAAGTTTTTATTTTATGGACCACTCATCATGAAAGTTTCACCTCGGATGCATGGTTCCGGGGGGGGGGGGGGGGCACGGAATCTTCTGCCCCACCGGTTTCACAGGGAAACAGCTGGTGTGATGTGACAGTAGGGTATTGGTTTCCTTACAAAACATGGTGGCAGCGTCTTGGTCCATTAGTAATGATGAGTTAGTCTTGGTTCGAGATGTAACTCCAATAAGTTTTTCATAATGATAGAGATAACCGTAAAGATTTATTGACTGGGTGTACATCGATTACAGGCGGGCTCGAGTTGAGAGCAGCATTGAACAAGTCTAACCCGGATCAAAAATGTTTTGTTGTTGTTTTTTAAACCGTCATTGATACAACTGCTTTGAAATTATATTTTTTAATGTTTACTTTTTACCAATATTGTTTCAGGTTTCATTTGAACTTCGTGATTATACCACCGTGTTTTTGTTTTAAGTTTCTATAATTTCCCCTTACTGACTATTATGTTGAAGAAGTGTTCTAGTGTTGTACATTGATTTTTGTTGGTCAAAGCTAGATCGGATTGTTGCTTCTTGGTGTCGTATATAAATTATAGCGCGCTTGTAAACTGAGCTTGGAAAAGATGTTGCATTAAGAGAGATTCGAACCCATGACCATTGGAGGTGTTGAGGACAATAGCATTTGTTGGGACCCCAAAGCTTTAAAAAGTATTATTTTCCACATTATTGGTGTTTGTTTTTACCTGAAGCAACGTTCGCCTTGCAATCACCTCTTGTAATCTCTAAACAATTTCGGGTCAGAGTTGACCCGGATTCCGCGCCTGACCAATTTCCGGATAAAGGCTGACCCAAAAGACCCTAAAACTGGGTAATGTAAACTCAAAATCTGCGAAATGTTTACCCATCGATGCAATGCAAAGTTTGTAATCGGTTTTTCACTATTCTCTCGTGACCCAGATGGCCGATCGATCTCAAACTTCTACAGGTTTGTCAGCTTATGTATGGTGGATTACATAAAGTGCTTACACTGCCAGCAACTGTTTTGTTAGCAAAAACCAATTCTGCAATGTTCCTTTAATTGATATACAGAAAACCATTTAGATAACTGCATGCTCTATCAGAGTTTTCAAACTCGTCTTCATAAAAATAAATGGTCACGAACAAAAAAGGTTTATGATTGTGACTCTGCAATCACACTGCTTTCATTGAAAACGGAGCAAGCCTTTTTTGGCAACCTGGATTTCTTTGACTGAGTTTGAAATAATTTATGACTAACTCATCGCCGCCATATAACATTGTTGGGACAACTGTCTTTTCTCCTTCTATAAACGTGTACTTCTTATCTTGATTGTTTGGTTTTGCATTTTTAAGAAACTTAGTATAATAATCAGAGAGTAGGCCTATACATAATAAATTATGTTTATGTTCACGCCAGGAACACATAAATTATCATGTCAAAGACATGTTTATTTAGAATTGATTCATCTATAATTTGTAGTGCTAGATGATTTTGTATAATTTGTAGTGCTAGATGATTTTGATTGCAGAATTTATCTTCTGGACATTATAGATGTATAGTTACCGTGTCTCATTCGTTTGCTTAGTTTCATTGAGTAATCATTACCACATGAGGGCACTGCGGCTGTTTGAGTGAAGTCATCTAAACTCACAAACAAAACCACGCACAAGGCCCCATTAACAGCGTTTCTGTAACAAATTATGTTAAGGTCATAACCTTTTAGGGATTGTTGAATAATGGTAACATATTTTGTCCTGTGGTTGCCATATGAACATGCCCTGGAACGCATTATGTCCATAGCAACACCCCTGGCAACAGCCGCAGCCGTAGCCGCAACCGCCATTTTGGACACGGCCTTTGTGTGGCGCACCTCGGGGAAGACCGTCGTTCCTCCAGCCTCATTCCAGGGGTGTGTGAGCCTGTCGCGCTACTTTCCCTACTGTGTCTTGCTAGATGGGATCGAGGTTGTAGTGCCACGGCTGGGCTGGGCACGCATCAATATTAGCCTACTATCTTGCCCGTATCATACGGCAAAACCAAGCACTTCCATTGGTAAATCGACATGATGCACTGATTGGGGTGGGCAAAAAAAGGGGAATTCCAACCACAAAACTTTGATGAAAGAGTCTAAAGCTTGCCGTAGGTTATGTTTTGCTAAATATTTGCCACTTTATAGTAGTTGCCAATTTATTGCATGTTTGTTGTTATTGTCGTTTTTTGCCCTGGGGTTTGTGTTCAGGAAAAGCACCCAAACAGAAGCTGGAAATAGTTCGAAATTTTATGTTTGTAGTAATTAAATGTTACTAATTTCACAATATAAACCTTCTCGCAAAAAAACTCGGCACGCAAGCGTTAAACGTGTAATGAGATGCATGCTGCTTGTCTACCTATTAACAAAAGCAACAAAACTTCGTCACTTAGTTAGACCAGCATGCATCTCATTTCACGGCTAACGCATGCGCACTTAGTCTTTACGAAGTAGTCTGTATACTTTCAGTGTTGGTTTGCTTGGGAATATTATTGAAATAAAAAGTGCGTGTTTTTCGATTGAAGTGCTTCCATGGTGTATTTTCTGGGTTGGTTTTCTTTGCAATGGTAATGGTTTAGCGTGATCGGAAAAGCTCAAATCTGCTTGTGTTTGCAGCTCGCAATAAATAAAGGTGGAAAATGAGGTTAATTTTGCTGATGTAAATTTGCTTTGTGAAAAGGTTTGTGTGATCCGGAGGAGGGGGGGGGGGGGGGGTTCAGACCTTTTTGATTAGTCAAACAAAATGACCATCAGAAATATCGCCAGCTGGAAAATGATTATTTTTCTGCTTGAGTAAAAACCACCTTTTCACATCACCCCGCAAGCATGGCAAGTCGAAATTAAATTACAATATTTTGTTTTCTATGTTAAACAAAAATCATTAGGCTTAATATAATTGCAAACAAATAAGCGATGGCAGTTTGTGGAACAATAATTATATGTTTAATAATTACCTGGCGGCCTTTATTTAAAGACACTGGACACTATTGGTAATTGTCAAAGACCAGTCTTCTCACTTGGTGTATCTCAACATTATGCATAAATAACAAATCTGTGAAAATTTGAGCTTAAACGGTCGTCATATTAATGAAAGAAAAAACACCCTTGTCGCACAAAGTTGTGTGCTTTCAGATGCTTGATATCGAGACCTCAAATTCTAAATCGTAGGTCTCGAAATCAAATCCGTGAAAAATATTACTTCTTTCTCGAAAACAACGTTACTTCAGAGGGAGCCGTTTTTGTCACAATGTTTTATACTATCAACATCTCCCCATTACTCGTAATCAAGAAAGGTTTTTATGATAATGATTATTTCGAGTAATTACCAATAGGGTCCACTGCCTAGAATGTATTGTTGCTTTACGAGGCGGCCGTTATTGTATTTCGCGTGACGCTATGAACAGACAATACACAGGAACCATCTTCGATTATTTTTTGGTCGGGGTGGTGGGGGGGGGGGAGAGCTCTGAGATGAGTTTCTGGCGGCGAGAACACTTATGACTCAATAATGAGCTCAGCGTCCATTTACAACATCAATTACGTCTCAGCCCTCGCTACGCATGCGCGTTGCCATAGCAATATATTACTCATGCTCGTTGATGGGGTGACGGTAATGCAAGAGAAAGGGCGCGCGCATAATTTTACCTCCCGTAATTTGGCTCAACGTTGCTAACGTTGTATAGGGGCCTTCTGATAAATCAACAGACAACAAAATTAATCCACAATTCCTATGGCAACTAAATTGTCTTCTGAGGGTAAAATAACATTCCACCTTATGAGCTTCTTAGTTGATGATTAGGATCTGGGGGTGATGACCGGTATTGTTTCGCTGTGTATGTATGGAGGACGTTCAGACTCTCACACACCACACCAAGTCTCGCGGTATTTCAACGCGATCCCTGCGCGATTAAACGAGATGACAAAAGGAGCGGGGAAGAGTGGTGTGAGTGTGGATTGGGAAGCACGGAAGATGTAGCCCGCTTGCTGCATTGCTAATGACATGCTCTTTCCCTACACTCTCTACCCTACTTGCTTTGCTCTGCTTCATTGTGCATGCATTGGTTAATGTGGGACGCAAGCTGAACACTCAGCGCTTTGGAGTAGGGAGGAACACACTGTGGATTACCAAAGCAGACGACGGGAATGTCAAAAATGATCTGAAAATGGCGCCAAAACAGGTAAAGCACTTTTTTATCTCCTACTGTTTTTTTTATGGAAATGAATATTTCAAGTGTTACTGGTGATTGTATATGAAAATAATCGGTGGATTTTATTAAGAAGGCAATTATTTTACGTGTTTCGAATTTGAGTTGGACAATGTGTTGGGGCTTTTTGTGTAGATTGAGGGACGAGATTCGTGTTCAATCGTCAAACAATATGGTTATTAGTTTATATTAAAGAAGATATTTTGTATTAAATGGCATTGTGATGTGAGCGTTCCTTTTTCAGCATTTTGGTTTTGAACGCCAAAGTCTTCAATATTTGAAGACAAAAATTTGGGCCTACCATAAGCCTCCGGTTTGTAAGTAGTTGATGCAATATGACGCATAATTTGGAGAGCAAACAAAAAGGGGAAAAACAACATCACAAAAAAGAAAATTGTGCTTATTTTGAGCAACGTTGCTGAATTGAATGTGAAGACAAATTGATTTACATAAAAGCAATTTTATGCAAACATAATTATAGTTACTGTTCGATTGAATCAAGTGGATGTTACTAATTGCCAACAATACATTTATATTTCGACAACATGTTAACCAATGTTGAAATTTGCTAAACTTCGATACAGTTCTATTTTCATGTCACCAAGGTGGCCGAGTGGTTAAGGCGTTGGGTTTAAGTTCCAATGGACGATAGTCCGCGTGGGTTCGAACCCCACCCTTGGTAGTTTGTTTTTGAACGTTTTTACTGCAAAGGCTTAAGTGTGTAAAACAAGTTGCTTAATTTCGAGACTGTCCTGATTTCGTGTCACCAAGGTGGCCGAGTGGTTAAGGCGTTGGGTTTAAGTTCCAATGGACAATTGTCCGCGAGGGTTCGAACCCCACCCTTGGTAGTTTGTTTTTGAACGTTTTCATTGCAATGGCTGAACTGTATAGAAAATGTCCTAAATTTCGGCACAGTTCTTATAACCTGTCACCAAGGTGGCCGAGTGGTTAAGGCGTTGGGTTTAAGTTCCAATGGACGATTGTCCGCGTGGGTTCGAACCCCACCCTTGGTAGTCTGTTTTTCTACGTTTTTACTGCAAGGGCTAAAATTTATAGACAGTTTCCTAAATTTCGGCACAGTTCCTATAACGTGTCACCAAGGTGGCCGAGTGGTTAAGGCGTTGGGTTTAAGTTCCAATGGACGATTGTCCGCGTGGGTTCGAACCCCACCCTTGGTAGTCTGTTTTTCTACGTTTTTACTGCAAGGGCTAAAATTTATAGACAGTTTCCTAAATTTCGGCACGTGTCACCAAGGTGGCCGAGTGGTTAAGGCGTTGGGTTTAAGTTCCAATGGACGATAGTCCGCGTGGGTTCGAACCCCACCCTTGGTAGTTTGTTTTCCTACGTTTTTACTGCAATGGCTGAACTGTACAGAAAATGTCCTAAATTTCGGCACAGTTCTTATAACCTGTCACCAAGGTGGCCGAGTGGTTAAGGCGTTGGGTTTAAGTTCCAATGGACGATAGTCCGCGTGGGTTCGAACCCCACCCTTGGTAGTTTGTTTTCCTACGTTTTTACTGCAATGGCTGAACTGTACTGAAAATGTCCTAAATTTCGGCACAGTTCTTATAACCTGTCACCAAGGTGGCCGAGTGGTTAAGGCGTTGGGTTTAAGTTCCAATGGACGATAGTCCGCGTGGGTTCGAACCCCACCCTTGGTAGTTTGTTTTCCTACGTTTTTACTGCAATGGCTGAACTGTACTGAAAATGTCCTAAATTTCGGCACAGTTCTTATAACCTGTCACCAAGGTGGCCGAGTGGTTAAGGCGTTGGGTTTAAGTTCCAATGGACGATAGTCCGCGTGGGTTCGAACCCCACCCTTGGTAGTTTGTTTTTCTACGTTTTTACTGCAATGGCTGAACTGTATAGAAAATGCCCTAAATTTCGCCACAGTTCTTGAAACTTGTCACCAAGGTGGCCGAGTGGTTAAGGCGTTGGGTTTAAGTTCCAATGGACGATTGTCCGCGTGGGTTCGAACCCCACCCTTGGTAGTTTGTTTTTGAATGTTTTTACTGCAAAGGCTAAAACGTGTAAAACAAGTTGCTTAATTTGGGGACAATTTTGTTTCGTGTCACCAAGGTGGCCGAGTGGTTAAGGCGTTGGGTTTAAGTTTCAATGGACAATTGTCCGCGTGGGCTCGAACCCCACCCTTGGTAGTAGTTCAATCATTTTGGGTTTTTTTGACCAAACTGCAATGGTTAAATTATTTTTATCTCAGGATGGCGTCATCATACGTTTATGATGTCATCATCTTGCAGTATTAAAAATTATCTCAAGATTTCAACAAGTTGGATTACATTTCCAGAGCTCCTTATTTATAAATCTTTGTGACATAAAACCCAAGTCAATTGATAATTGAATACAGACAAAGAATACTGCGACGAAATCTCACTAGATAAAATAATGCGCGACATCGACTCAGCATAATGCACACTTGAGCTGTTGGGTTGCGCTTGAAGGCACGGTCATTATGGTTCTGACGATAGTACAGTGTAAACACATAGCGTTAATGGGCCGTGGTATTTGATTTCCTTTCTCAATAATCATGGCGATGCCCCTTGGTGTTATGTGTCGCTATAATTAAGCAAAAATAATCAACATTCATGTTAAGGTGTGGATGTTTTTGTGTAGACGTGTATTTAGTCAGACTGTGTGGGAAGTAATTTATATTCACCTGAAAGCTGATAAAATGAAAATGGAAACCTTAATTTCATACTGACTCAGCCTAGTAGAAAAGCAAATATTAATCAACAATGTTACTAATCCTGATTTGTTTTAAAGCCATTGGACACTTTCGGTAAACAGTATTGTCCAAGGCCCACACTTCGTGTATCACGACTTCTATATAAAATAACAAACCTGTGAAAATTTAGGCTCAATTGGTCATCGGAGTCGGGAGAAAATAACGGGAAAACCCACCCTTGTTTCCGCACGTTTCGCCATGTCATGACATGTGTTTAAAATAAATCCGTAATTCTCTACAACGAGAATTGGTATTGTTTTAATGTTTTTCTCAAAAAGTAAAGCATTTCATGGAATAATATTTCAAGAGAAGTCTTTCACCATTACCTTCTGTAAACCCTGTAAAGCTATTTGTAAATCTGTGAACAAAAAAATGAAAAAAAAATCGGTACCGAAAGTGTCCAATGGCTTTAAGGCAACCTTTTTTTAATCGATTTAGAAAAACAAATTTCCTCGTTGAAAAGCTCCACGACAGTGGCAAATGTTGTACAGAATAACAAAATTGCTTCCCGAGCAAGCTGAACCCAATCTAAATGTTATGTTATATTCGACCCTTGACATTTAACGCAATAATTCCATACCAAAGTCCATAAATTTGCAAAGTCAAAATATTGGGTTACACAAAGGGGGAAAAGCTAGTCCGCGCACGTTCCTGTATGATTTTATTTGAACAAGAACAGGGCTAGTGCCAATACCACACAAGGTAGGGCCGCTATCTGGTAGCCTTACACTTTCGTACTATACAGTGAGCATGTAGAAAGAGTCCTATATGGCTCGCCCCTACATGTACTTAAAGGCAGTGGACACTATTGGTAATTACTCAAAATAATTATTAGCATAAAACCTTTATTGGTAACGAGTAATGGGGAGAGGTTGATGGTATAAAACATTGTGAGAAACAGCTCCCTCTGCAATAACGTAGTTTTCGAGAAAGAAGTAATTTTCCACGAATTTGATTTCGAGACCTCAGAATTAGATTTCGAAATCAAGCGTCTGAAAGCACACAACTTAGTGTGACAAAGGTATTTTTTCTTTCATTATTATCTCGCAACTTCAACGACCAATTGCGCTCAAATTTTCACAGGTTTGTTATTTTATGCATATTATGTTAAGATACACCAAGCGAGAAGACTGGTCTTTGACAATTACCAATAGTGTCCAGTGTCTTTAACATCTGAATTTGATGAAGAAACGTGTGGCATTGTCAAAGTGTTCTGATTTTTTTTTTGTGTGGATCTGAATATCGAGCATGGCTTATAGACAAAAAACCAGATCATCTTAAAATATTCATCCGAAACATAATCTTGTAATACGATCGCTTCGCTGTGCATCGATCAATCCAGCCCACATTGCTATTTTAATCATCCTGGCACAATCCAATTCTCCTGGGCGAAAGCAAATAATCGAGCATAATGTTAATCGCAGAAAACGGTACCACGTATATAGCACGCATACAGGCGGCAGAAGAGTCGATTCCCTGGGGAATGTCGGGTAATCGAAATATCCGGCTTGATATTAGCGTCGCTCCGTTGTGTTCAGCTGCCGGGTAATCCGACAGGTATGTTGAAACCTTTTCTCTTGAGACTGGTGTGCGGCAGGTTGTTGTTTTGGATAGCAAAGGAGGACGAGCGATGGTTGTCTTTCAACGTGTGTTATATTAACATGGACTCTGGCGAGACAGACACCATCTTGCTTTACGTGAAACGTACGCATGGATTGACTTACTGATATCATGGAGGTAGAATTATATCAACGGTTTACGGTAGGTTTTATATTTTACAGTATACAGTATACAGTATTTCGTGAAGACCCAAACCCAAACATAAGCCGTAAAGCTGACCCTAGGCCACACACCTTATCATATTGCAACTTCATCAAATCACACAAAGCCGTGATTTTTATATCATGACAATGTTAAAATAGTATTGTTAAATATAGCTCACCATAACTACAACTATTTTAGGTTTGGAATTACACGTTGGTCACGGGGGCCATGGCTTCCATTGCCCCTAGTCTTGGCCTTGGTGCCCCTTCAAAATTTTCCCATTGACTTTATGATTTTCCAGTGGAAATTTCCCTTTGCAAAACTAAAACGGCCTTCAATCCAAAGACGAACTCCTGGCCTGCCATATAATTTTAAACGATAACCACAACCAGAACCAGAACCAGGGCCCAATTCCATAGAGCTGCTAAGCACACAAATTTGCTTAGCATGAAATTTCTTCCTTGATAAAAAAAAGGATTACCAACAAAATTTTCATTTGTGCATATTGCTTGTTACAGGTATTCAGCTGTTGTTTGCTTATCCTGAAAATCACTTGGAAATTTGGTTGGTAATTTTGTTATTATCAAGACAAAAAATGTCATGCTAAGCAAATTTTTGTGCTTAACAGCTCTGTGAAATTGGGCCCAGATTTTGACAACGGTGGTCTGTCACAAAATTGACCCACAGTCACGACAAAGATAATCGATGTGTACACTACTTGAAAACAAATTACCACACACCACGCCCCCACCCATAACTGTAACAACGCCCATAGCCACCATTTTTCATTTTGATTACACATTTTTCGGGTGGTCGTTTAAAATTGAAGACAGAAAATGGGTTGAACCTTCAGATTCTGATGTTATTCAAGATTTCTGTGATGCACGATGGACATTTTGAAAAGGTCTATTATGCACCAAGTTATACACTGTAAATTTACCTCGTTCAACGGGACAAAGATGTTCTTTTGTAAGACTTGCTAAAGAAGCTTATCACTAAAAAAGAATGTTTTAATTCATGAGGAATTCAGACGATTCTTCCAGTGTCAAAAGAAAAGAACATAAAGGAAGACAGATGAAACCGGGATGAGCTTTGTGTCGATTGGCATTCAAGGGAGCATGTTGTTATTGTACTTTGTCCGTTTGGCATTGCGTGGGTTGCATTGAAATCGTCAATCGAATTAGTGAGTGAGCTCGGTTTATCAAGGCACTCATTGGGTAATTGTCAAAGACCAGGGGTGGATTTCACAAAGGTAGTCCTAACTTAGGACTAGTCCTCGGCAATGCTAGGAGATAGGACCAGTCCTAAGTTAGGATGAGTTACTGGTACTAACTTAGGACTAGTCCTATCTCTTAGCATTGGCTAGGACTAGTCCTAAGTTAGGACTACCTTTGTGAAATCAACCCCAGGGCCCAATTTCATAGAGCTGCTAAGCACAAACATTTGCTAAGCATGAAATTTCTTCCTTGGTAAAAACAGGATTACCAACCAAATTTTCATTTGTTGCATATTGCTTGTTACTGGTATTTAGCTGTTGTTTGCTTATCCTTCACGTGGAAATTTTGATGGTAGTCTTGTTGTGCTTATAGCAGCGCTATGACATTGGGCCCAGTACATGTATTCTCACGGGCCTAATATACGTCACGAAGGCAATGAAGGCGATTGCCTCCATGTCCCCTGGTTATTGCCTTTGGTGCCCTTGAAATGCTCCGCTAGAAATATACAATTTGCTCTTAGGGTGGCGATTACCAAGGAAAAATGCCTTCTCGCCCTTGCCCTTTCAAAAACGAAGCATACAGGCCTGATCCCAACATTATGCATATGACAGATCTGTGAAAATTTGGACTCAATTGGTCATCGAAGTTGCGAGACAATAATGAAAGAAAAAAACACTCCTGTCACACAAAGTTGTGTGCTTTCATATGCTTGATTTCGAGACCTCAAATTCTAAATGTGGGGTCTCGAAATCAAATTCGTGGAAAATTACTTCTTTTTCGAAAACTATGCTACTTCAGAGGGAGCCGTTTCTCACAATGTTTTATACTACCAACCTGTCCCCATTACTCGTTACCAAGAAAGGTTGTATTCTAATAATTAGTGTCCACTGCCTTTAAAATATTTGGTCATATTTTGGCTTAAAATGTGTCTTTTATAGTCTTTCACCTATGTAAATCCCTAACGGGTATTAATACAAACTCAGTCATGGAAACTTGCATGTGGATTGGGACTCAGCTCAGTCCCTAGTTGGATTGCGTGGGTTTATGCATCTGGGGTTCTTCCTCCCACATCTTAAAGGGGCATTACAGAATTGTGGTTTTGCTAACAAAACAGTTGCTGGCAGTGAAAGCACTTTATGTAATCCACCCTATACATAAATTGACAATTCTGTAGAAGTTTGAGTTCGATCGGCCGTCTGGGTCACGAGAAAAATAATAGTGATAAACCGATTACAAATTTTGCATTGCATCGATGCCAAAATAAAAATGAATAAAACGCTCACTGAGCGATAAACTCTAAACGCGAAGTTCGATTATTTACTTCTCATCAAATCATGACATTTCAGACCGAAATAATTATTTCAAGAGGTGTTTTCAACTATCATAATCACTAGACCGTGTAAGTTTTATGTAAATCTGTGATCTTTACGATTTTTGTTTCTTACCAATTCGGTAACGTTCCTTTAAACATAATTTCTTCTCGCTTCGTGTTCATTCTGTTACTGGCGCTAAATGTTTGCTAATGGATGTGTAACAAATAAATGGTTCCAAACCATCCTCTTATGTGCAATGTGGATTTGTTTCCTGCAGGCATGACCCAGGAAGCATTGAATGTGTAGTGATTCATCAAAGGGCAATGACTTTATTCATAAAATAAAATTGTGAGAAAATAAAATCAACTGTTGCAAACAACTTACCAACTAAATGGACCGATGGTATAAATGCAACAAAAAACATAGTTCATGGCCTGACGTTTCGACCCTAGCAGAATCTTTCTCGAAGGCAAAATGTCATCCCAACACACATGAACAGGTAACTAAGTGAAACATAATCATATGCCACTTCACTGCTTATGTTTCACTTAGTTACCTGTTCATGTTTGTCGTGTTGTCTTTTAGCCTTCGAGAAAGACTCTGCTAGGGTCGAAACGTCAGGCCATTAACAATTTTTCTGCAAAATAAAATTGTACTACTTTTTCTTGATTCAAAAGGAGTAGGCCTAAGCAGCTGTGACCTGGAAGTGTCGTGGCCGAGCGGTTAAGGGTACATAATTCAAACTCTGGTGTTTCTGAATCAGCAGAGTGTGGGTTCGAATCCCCAGTCGTACCAAATTTCAGCCCCAATCTAATTGTACCCCAGTAGGGCATACATATAAATGTAGCTCAAATTTTGTTGGCGTCACGCAGCCCAAATCGTGTACCCAAATATCGCCCCAAATATTGTACCGAAATGCTCTAAAATCTTGTACCTATACATATTGCTGCCGTAATCTTTTAACCTAAACGATGCACCATTTTTATTTGATACATATTTATACTCCACAAAATGGCGGACGGTGTTCATCCACGAAGTGACAGAAAAAAACCCAATCGATTTCGAGGTAGTGGTGTAGATATTTATAATTCTACTTTTGAAACATCTATCCAACCATGTTAATTTCATGACATGCTTTTTGTATCCCAAAGCGCACAATCCGACGGCAATGTGTCCCTCTACATTACAAACGATCTTCACCAATGCGGAATTTCTTTTAAAGGCAGTGGACACTATTGGTAATTGTCAAAGACCAGTCTTCTCACTTGGTGTATCTCAACATATGCATAAAATAACAAACCTGTGAAAATTTGAGCTCAATCGGTCATCGAAGTTGCGAGATAATAATGAAAGAAAAATAACCCTAGTCACACGAAGCTGGGTGCATTTAGATGGTTGATTTCAAGACCTCAAGTTCTAAATCTGAGGTCTCGAAATCAAATTCGTGGAAATTACTTCTTACTCGAAAACTATGGCATTTCAGAGGGAGCTGTTTCTCACAATGTTTTATATTTCAACAGCTCCCCATTACTCGTCACTAAGAAAGGTTTTATGCAAATAATTATTTTGAGTAATTACCAATAGTGTCCACTGCCTTTAAGATTTGTATTGTGAATAATAAAATGTTGTGCCGAATTGGAATTCCATGCTTTGAAATACGCTCCTTTTATGATTTTGGCTTTAATTTTTTCATCCATGCAGTGACAAAGCCAGAGAGAAAGCAACGAAAGTCTGTTGAGGAAGTCGACGTTTTTTTAAAGTCATTACCACCGAAACAAGCTGCACCCATTCCGCCGTCAAAATGGGCTTCCGATCGGCAGTGGACTCCATTGTTCGCCGCCTAGTGCGGGTCAAATCCTTGGACATCTCCGGCATGAACCATCGCAAGGACTCGGTGCCCGGGAGGTTATCAAAATGTCTGTCCACGCTGGACCTTGTCTCCCTTGGGGTGGGGAGCTGCATGGGGACGGGGATGTACGTCGTGTCTGGCCTGGTGGCAAGACAAATGGCCGGACCTGGTGTCATTTTGTCTTTCATGGTCGCAGCTCTAGCTTCAATCCTATCAGGTAAGTTTAATACTTTAACTCCGTAGAACCCTCGTATGACGTCATTTTTCAAAACAGCACCCTCAACGATGCAAAATTAATGCAAAGGGCCGCAGCTGTTCTTGGTGCGTAAAAACGTGCTCGTGACCTAAGGCGTCTAGAATCCTCGCATTGGCTGTCATCTTTGATGAAACATGAAGAGGGATAAACTGTGTTCAAGTAACGGGAACATTGGGTGCGTTCGTTTAGCATCCCTGGGTCGACCCCCTTACAAGAGCTAACGGCATGCACCTCGGGTCACCCCCAAGTGACCCCCTCCACAAGCAGGGCACTGGAGGCTGACCCGGGTGAGCCCCTGGAATGACGTCAAAGCTATTCGAACGCACCGGGGGCAGACCGGGGTCGACCCAGGGAAGTAAACGAACGCATCCATAGTGTGCGTCTTTTATGGAGGGATCTTTTTGGGTCATTTTGGGGCTCAATATAGGGCTCAATATAGGGGCATTGTGTGTACACCTTCATTATGTGATTCGAATCTCAGGAATTCTGTAGAGGATTTTAGTGATTGGGAACTTGTGTTCAATTAGGGCAAAAATAAAGTCTTAAGGTATCGGGACATTCGGGGATAACCTTTGCTCGATATCGGACATGGATATAAATATTAGGGGTCATTACTTTTCTATCCAACCACAGTTAATTTTAGTTAGGTATTAGGTTTATTTCGGGTGGTGTCCCCGAACTGTGATGGCTCTCCATAGGATTCTGTCCTGTATTGCTGTCCATAGCTCTGCTGTCTTCAGTCCAGTGTCTTTCCTCAAAACATCTAAGGTGCTATCCACACTACAGCAATTTAACTGGGGTCCCCTGCTTAATTTTATCATGGTTGTAAAACGTAGCAATGTTTTGAACAAGATTTCACAAGAGAACTTGGACAGTAGAACAAAAATGCTGTCCTTTCACACGAGGTGCATTTCGTAAAATTTAAAAACCATGCTACAATAATTAGCAAGGGACCCTTGCTAAATTGCTCTCGTGTGAAAGGAGCTAGTAAATTTTGGTCTACCACGTTTCCTGCGTCCATGTTTTGGTTAGTGAATGAGTTTTGACGAGATTCCTTGCTCGCACTATACATTGCGTGTAAAGTATCTAATGTTTTGTCACGGAATGGGTGCTGCTAGATTCAACACGCAACGGGCTTGCCGTATGGTCGCCTGCTTGCACCACAGGGGGAGCTCGGCTATCTCATTATAGTGTGGAATTCTGTTCAATAATTAATTACCCTCCATAACGTCTTCAGAGAAATACGCAAGCATCCATGGTTAATATTTCATAACTATAGATTCTTTTTTAGAACCATAATAGAAGGCCAATCTACTTATGTCTGAAGAGTGTGTGCTTCATAGCTGACAAACCAATAATTATTATTAATAGTCGTACAGAGATTAAATATTTTACATGGAAAGGCATTCACACATAGGTTTTGATTTATTGTTATGAAGAATACTTTAGTCATAGTATGGAAAATAATTTGACCTAAGACAAATCGGGCAAACGGTATTCGGCCCCATCGTATATTTTATTTGTTGTTGTTTATTTTTCAATTTTTGTATTTCCATAATAAGGACTTCCCCTATTTTTCAGTCAACGGGTTCATAGTTCGAAATTTTCCCAAAACTGTACACTTGTTTTCTGCTCATTCGAAATTATTTGTTTTCCTAAAAGTGATCAACTCCTCCTAAGGCACATTAAGATTAAATTTATATAAATATTACAACATTTGAAAATCATAATTATAGACGTGCATTATGCTTGTATGGAATTGAAACAGTACAAAATTACTCATTCTCAACGGTTTACCACAACATGCAACCTTCTATTGAGAATATACATTTGAATCTTTCTTTTACTGTAGACTTTTATCAACTCTTGACTTGAAAACTCATGTCCATGATATAGCTCAATAGTGTAGTATTGATGCCAAAACCTAATTTGCACTAGAGACTACAAAATTAAAGGTAATTTCAATAAATTTCATTAGGCATTAGGTGGTCGACATTAATTTAATCGGGGCGCCCTGTCGGGAGCGAAAGTGGCTGAATTGTGATGCTGGGAGACTAATTAACCCAGTCGCTGTATTGGCTGTGATTGGTCTCCTGCAATCACGTGATACAGTGGACGCGATTTTGATTTTATGTTCATTGCCACAAAGATTTTTTTTTAAATATCGTTTTGTCCAGTACGCGCCAATCACATAATCTTTGGCGCGAACTGGCACCAACTGGCGCTGGCCCAGTAGACTCCTAGATAGTCGAGTTGTCACTGCTCTCGCGCAAACTGCTGGTTGCCGACTTCTACAAGTCGGGCAGCGCGCTGTATAGTCGCGCAACCAGCAGTTCGCGCGGAGAGCACCGCTGCGCAACTTGACCATCTCACCGCTTTGGGCCATAAACGACTTGTCCATAAGTCTAACGATGCGATGTCGTTTTATTATACATCGAGAGTAATTTACAGGTTTCATCGAAGTTGATAAATGAATTTGCATAATATGAGAAAAATACAAAGGATATCATGAGAAATATATTTGGCAATTTGACCATTTTGCTTTTGTCCCTTGTAAAAATGGGTAAAACAACAAGCAACGGCAGCCATTTTGAAAATGTTGAATCGTTTGGGTTATACATTGGTTCAAATGATCAACTTACAAAATACTGCTCCCAATGCAGCCAATAGCCTTGGTTTTATGCTATCTTACAGAAATACGTGTAATAACCAAACGCAAGAAAAATATACTCTAATTAGTCTGGCAAATTAATTAAATTAGAGTGTTTGTGAAATGTCAATAAAGAGCATAAGACACATCTAGAATGTCTCCAGGCCATCTTGAATGAAAACGACATGCGCTGTGATGTCGCCATGCATAGCCCGATAATTTGATTATAGATGCTCTGATAAAAAGCCAGTCGAAATTACTTTCGCCCGTATTTGGAACATGATGAAAAGACTGTGTCAACAAATTTAAGTTCACAAATGGGATAAAATATGATTAATTGTATAACCACCCAAGTGTCAAATTAATTGCTTGCTATAGCAATGGACGTCGAGTCTAAAATATTTCTTATAAAATGTTAGTTTACCGAAAAAGCAAGGTAATTATTTGCAATCGTCATTAAAGGCAGTGGACACTATTGGTAATTGTCAAAGACTAGCCTTCACAGTTGGTGTATCTCAACATAATTATACATAAAATGACTAACCTGTGAAAATTTGAGCTCAATCGGTGACCAAACTTGCGAGATAATAATGAAAGAAAAAACACCCGTCACACGAAGTTGTGTGCGTTTAGATGGTTGATTTCGAGACCTCAAGTTCTAAATCTGAGGTCTCGAAATCAAAGTCATGGAAAGTTACTTCTTTCTCGAAAACTATGGAACTTCGGATGGAGCCGTTTCTCACAATGTTTTATACCATCAACCTCTCCCCATTACTCGTAATCAAAAAAGGTTTTATGCTAATAAATATTTTGAGTAATTACCAAAAGTGTCCACTGCCTTTAAAGGCAAGCTAACCTTTTAAAAGACAAGTATCCTTGTTTGGGAAATTTCAACTTATGCATAAACTAACAAACCTGTTATAATGTTTGCACAATTGGTAATCGAAGTTGCAATAAAACAATGAAAGAAAACAAGTGATCTTTAGATGTCTTAGAAAGGCTTCATGCCTGATGCCTTTTTCAGGTTCAAGTTTGTCGTTGAAAAACAACCCCTTTCCCTAAAACTACGTCACTTCAAAGGGAGTAATTTTAAACAACCTTCATCAGCTCTCCAATGCTCTTTATCAATATAATTGTTTACGATCATTAATTTTTTTGATCAATTTACCAAAGATATCCCTCCCCCCAAATCATGTGTTGTATCAACCATTAAAGGATTTGGGTACTTTTTGTAACACAAAACACAATGTCCACAGATCTGAATCGAACTTACACCATTTGAAGACAATGATAGTAGAAAGCGTACCTTTAAAGTGCTTTAGTTTTTGAGAAATGAGTAAAACAATGTCATGAAAATACGTCTTTACATGCTAAAATAATTTTCGTCTCATGATCACTTAGACGAAAATTATTTTCATGACATTGTTTTACTAATTTCTCAAAAACTACAGCACATCAGCAAGTAATATTTTCAGGGAAGCTTTCTATATACTATCATTATCTTCAAACGGTGTAATTAGGGTAAATATAGACATTGTTTTTTTTTTTGTCCTACAAAAAGTACATAGACCCTTTAATGTCAATTGCAGTATTTATCTTGTTATTTTAGTCCAACATTGTCTTTAATTAAAGCATTTAAAACATTTACATGAAGCTAAGAAAATGCTATTGATGACCGTTTTGTAAGCACAACAAATAAGTTTGAGGCTACAAATAATCTGAAATGAACTTTCAACCCAACTAACTGTCACCATAGGGGCACGTTGACACCTAGTCTGGGGCTAAAACAGTGTTGCCCCCTTCACCCCTTCACCCCCTTCATGTGAATATATGAAAGGGTATCATTCACCACAGGAGCCTGGCTGGTAGAGCGGAATGCACAACCTTCCCAACTTACTTATTCCGTGATAAAATCATGTGATTTTATCAACCATGGCTCGGCCATGTCAACCATTTCACACTTACGTACAAAAGTCGCTCGAAGGGTTTGCTGAATATGTTTTAATTTCCGCTGGAAATTCCCCTCATACTTCAGGTTTAAAAATGATTAACTCGAGTTGAGTGGTCGCTTGAAGGGGAGTGAACCATTACAATGCATCCGTATAAAATACCACGCCGTAGACTGTAAACAAATTTTCTTGCTGAGAAGTTAATGTACCATTATTTGATTATTTCACAAAAGGGTATTGTTTGTGTTTGCGGTTTTTACCGTTACTTGCATTGCAACAATCAAAACAGGTGCATAATTTGTACGAACGTGCAAATAAAAATCATGGTGACGTCTAACATTTACCTTTTTTGTTGATTGGTCACTAATACATGACAACTAGCTATTGTGGATACTGACCTCTAAAAAGTAATAATATTGACTGCGAACTTTAAAGGGTCTTTATTGGCAATGACTCTGAAAATTAGAGTCAATAAGGACGTATTAAAGGCAGTGGACTTTATTGGTAATTGTCAAAGACTATAGCCTTCACAGTTGGTGTTTCTCAATATATGCATAAAACAACTAACCTGTGAAAATTTGAGCTCAATCGGTCATCGAAGTTGCGAGATAATAATGAAAGAAAAATAACCCTTGTCACACGGCGGTTCAGATGGTTGATTTCGAGACCTCAAGTTCTAAATCTGAGGTATCGCAATCAAATTCGTGGAAAATTACTTCTTTCTCGAAAATAATGGCACTTCAGAGAGGGAGCCGTTTCTCACAATGTTTTATACATCAACCTCTCTCCATTACTAGTCACCAAGAAAGGTTTTATGCCAACAATTATTTTGAGTAATTACCAATAGTGTCCACTGCCTTTAAAGCCATTATACACTTTCGGAACAGAAAAAAAAAAGTTTTACAAATAACTTACAGGGTTTATAGAAGGTATTGGTGAAAGGCTTCTCTTGAAATATTATTCCATGAAATGCTTTACTTTACTTTTTGAGAAAACATTAAAACAGTTATCAATTCTCGTCGTCGAGAATTTCGGATTTATTTTGAACACATGTCATTACACGGCGAAACGTGAGGAAACAAGGGTGGGTTTTCCCGTTATTTTCTCCCGACTCCGATGACCGATTGAGCCTAAATCTTCACAGGATTGTTATATTATACTTAAGTTGTGATACACGAAGTGTGGGCTTTTGGACAATACTGTTTACCGAAAGTGTTCAATGGCTTTAAAGGGTCTTTATACAGTTGGTAATGACTCTGAAATTTAATGTCAATAATAGTTTATTAAGTGGTGAGAAGTATAGCAGCTTAAGATAGTATAATGCATTATTAGAAACATTTCACTTCGAGGTAATAGGCGGTTAAGGACAAAAATATTACTTTTTAATAAATAAAAAACAAATTTGATACAATAACATGTCTCAGACGGTGTGTTCGTATGGGGAATATTGTCCCAGCGTCGTGGGCACCCGCTCCGGAGTTCGGCAATATCTCCAAAAAAACGCGACCAACTTTTGAAACGAATGTTGCATACGTTACATTTTATTGTATAAATCTCATTTAGCCTCAAGTATAATTTATAGTCCCATATAAATTGAGCAGCTCAAACCCGTGGTATGATTTGCCATCGAAAAAGAAATTCCTTGGCGTAAAACAAATTCATCTCCCTCTGGATGAATGTAAGACCGCTTCCCTTCCCTTAATAAACCAATCGGTCTAGTTTGTACATGTCGCCCGACCTCTGCGTGAATGTCAAGTGTTTCCATGGTGTAATTTGTCTTCTCATGTCTAGCCTATAATACTATTTTATTGATCAGGAAAGGAAGGATGGTATCGACTACTGCTGAGAATGAGAATAGTTGATGGCATATCATGTAAGAGAAGAATATTTACATTGTGCGCTCGATAGCATCTATTTCTAGCTGTGGCCCTCTAGTGTCATGTTAGAGGCCAAATTTAGCTCTGCGGCTACGGTTGTACTTCCTTAACAACACCCTTAGGAGCAGTCGTAGCCGTAGCAAATACGCTAATTCGGATACAGTCAACACTGTAAAAAAGAGACATCAAAAATAAAATAAAAACTTCGTTGAAAACAACAGGATTTATAATTATGTGCGGTAAACATGACAAACAAATTCTGGACTGATACCCCAACCCCTTAGTATTCCTGCTGTGTACAATGTCTTCTAAAAAGTCTGATTTATTTGCCGTTCACACAAACAAATAACAAACAAAATTGAACCCTTGATATTTATGCTGATCCAGAGGCAAGGGATGTCGACTCACGCCATTCATCCTCCGCGCTTACCGGGCTTCGTTTGAACCAGCCCGCCCACGCGCCCGGGTCAATATTGTCTTGCTGCGGGCGAGTGTTTTCGAGACAATGCGCGACGTGCCGTTCATTTTGCCGTACTATAGATTAGCATTACACAGTGTAGCAAGGTGTACCATTTCAATCTCTTAAAGGTGTGTTACGCGATTGTTAATAGTTATAAAAGAAACAAGATAATATTTTAATATTTTATCCGCGTGGAACAATGCTACGATACATTGGCTTCGCCAGATTACTGTAATTTCGTTGTAGCGCCGGTTGTTGTGTTTATGCAGTGCGACAAAATGGCTCATTCAATGTTTTAGTAATTTTAAAATCACTGTTCAAATACCCTAATTCAGCATACGACTTCTTTTATTGTGAATCAACCATTTGAAATGTAGGAGGACAAGTCAAAATGAACCTTTACTTCCGTGAAATGATTGCACACACACTAATCGCTCGTGCAAACTTTAACACACTGGGCCAAATTTCACAGACCTGCTTAAGCACATTATGCTGAGCAACTTTATGTCTAGCAACAATGAGCAGGATATCAGTCGCAGACTGTACATGTAAACATGGTATGTTGGCTTGGCTGGTAACCATGGTCTGGTAAGCACATTTTGTTTGTGCTAAGCTAACTTTAAAGCAGCTCTGTGAGTGGGCAAATTGTAACCAGACATCTTGCTTCTTCTCACCCATACACATTTTTGAGATGTAGAACAATGAGTCATTCCAACAGCTTTATTCCACGTACTGCATCTCTTTGGAACTCCTTGCCAGGTGTGGCGGTTCCAGTCTTCCGCCGTGTTCAGTTATCCGGGACTCAGTACAGCACTAAACATTGACTACTTTCGCTTGCTGTGCGCAGGCATCGCATGACGTAATGTTACCGTATTTGGTCATTCGGAAAACTGAACACGGCGGAAAGTTAAAACCGCCACACATGTGCATGTTTCCTTCCCTACTATTCCTCCCTTCAGCTCCCCTGAGTTCTTTTCTCATAAAATAAATTCCCTTCCTGTAGCCCCCATATAGACTGACTTTAACCTTGTTTTGGGCGAACTTGCATAGTTAAAAAAAGGACTGTACTCTCGCCATTTTGAAGTCAAAATGTTCGTTAAAGAGATTGTAATAAGTGTAACTGCTGCGTCTCACAAAATGCGCACTACGCTATACAACACAAGGGGATATCGACTCCCAAAATGGCGCAACCATAGTGTGGTGATGACGTCAGAGATGAATTGCGTCAATACTTCTCTATTAATTATTATTAATTTGTTTCATTCCCAAACCAATGAAATGATTTCTCTTTTGTAGTTAATTTTTTATTTACAATTCAAGTGGTACTTCTGACATAATATTATGATATCCTTGCCCGTGTGTATAAAGAGCTTAGACAAACCACGGCAGCTTATTTTAATAATCCAATAGGTCTAACGTATTTTTAGCGTCGATAATACAATTCCAAAGCCCCACAAGCTGAGAGGATCTACCCACGGTATACGAGCAAATTGAATTAGAGACTGGGACTAAAAAATCCAATAGTTAATATCAATGCACCTGCTTATTTTGTATGCAGAATGACGAAGCATTCATTAGCGACGGAACAAATCTCTCGTAATAAGTGGGGGATTCTAAAATTTACAAGACCAAAGCATTCTAAGAGTATAACTATGACTATAAATATGAGTTTGTAGACTTGCGGGTACAACCATGTGTAAAATTTCTTTTGAAGGAGTGTTGGCTCTGAAAGAAACCGGTTTGGTCTCGACGTTTCAGACATACATACATACATAAAGACAAAAATGTTTTATATACCGCCATTTCATCAAGACCACAGCGGTTTGACATGCTCTGCTCGTCTTCTTATAGCATTCTAGCAAAGAAGAGGATTTATCTGTAATCTCATTAAAGGTTTAGGCAATAAGACATGCAGAACGTCAGAATGGTGGCAATTGTGAACGCTGTCCAGAACTAAGAACTAGCAAGTACATTATTGGCAGTTAAATTGAAAAGCACTGGACACTATTGTTAATTACTCAACATAATTTTAAGCATAAAAACTTACTTGATAGCAAGCACTGGAAAGCTGTTGATAGTTATTAAACAATGTAAGAAAACGGCGCCCTCTGAAGTAACGTATTTTTTGAGAAAGAAGTAATTTCCCACTAAAATATATTAATTGAATTCGAGACCCCAGCTGAGGTCTCGAATTCAAGCATCTGAAAGCACACACCTTGCTCGGCTATGGTGTTTTTCGTCCATTATTCTCTCGCAACTTTGACCACCAAGATCTCAAGTTTTCACAGGTTTGTTATTTTATGTTAATATACAAGTGAGAAGATTGGTCTTTGACAATTATCAAAGGTGTCCGGTGTCTTTAAAGAGTTACGAAAATGTTCACGATGTGTGCCCATGAGTATGATTAGCCTCCCAAATTATTATTATCATAAAATGCAATTTCATCTTGCCCGAGCAGGTTACCTTCTTCAAATCCCAATGCATGAAAACCTTCAAGTAGGCCTACTTCATCCATATTCTTAAGGCTCCAGACAGACTTGATAATCCCGCTATAAAGACCGTGCCTGTAAACGAACACACTGAATATCAAAGTCGACAGTGATGGAACGCGCCCTGGGCAAAATGCAAACATTTAAATAGGTTTCGATCGATCACACCTTTTGGGGCCAAGCTAATCTGTTTTCCAGACCGTTTAGTTATCCCAGATTCATGTCATTATACCTCCGTGCATGACTTGTTACTGTCTGAACACATTAAACTATATCCAATACCTTGCTTTAAAGGCAGGGGCCAATTTCATAGAGCTGCTTAAGCAAAAAATTTGCTTAAGCACGAAAATAGCTCGCTTATTTTACACATGTTACTGGCCACAAGTTCCTGCCATATACATTGCTTATGACTAGTATTAAGCTGTTGTTTACTAAGCATTACAATTGAGTGGAGTCTTGGCCGGGAATCTGATTTTACTAAGCAATGAAATTTATGCTTAAGCAAAATTTTTTGCTAAAGCAACTCTATGAAATTGGGCCCAGGTGACTATGGCTACAAAGGCTGAAGGCTCTCAGCACGTACTGCAGTAGGACGCCTCCAAAAGTTGTATTTAAATGAACACATTGCTTCGGATCGGTCGAGTTGGTCTATAAAAAGCATTTGTAACCGTTTGTTATAAAAATGCATATGGTTAGAAAGATGTTGTAAAAGTAGAAAAAAATGATCCACAGAAACATGCCTCGAAATTGCACGGTTTTCCTTTTACCTCGTCGACTAACACGGTCGGCCATTTATGGGAGTCAATTTTTTTACTCCCATAAATGGCCGACCGGGTTAGTTCGCAAAGTAACAGGAAAACCACGCAACTTCGAGGCCAATTTGTGTGGATCATTGTATTCTACTTTGAAACATCTTTCCAATCATATGCATTTTATAACAAACGGACACAAACGCTTTTTAAAGACCGACTCGTCCGATCCATGTAAACATGTTCCTTTAAAAGTTGTCTTGTGTATCAATGCCCAGAAGTGACCTTTGCACCTTCAACTTTTATGAATATTGTCGTATTGTATCGTCTTGGACATTACTTTTTCCTCTTTTAAGATTCATGTTGGTTGTTTATTCTACAGGTGTGTGCTATGGTGAGTTCGGGGTAAGAGTTCCCAAGACAACAGGCTCCGCCTAC
Source organism: Asterias amurensis (assembly GCF_032118995.1). Taxonomy (NCBI): domain Eukaryota; kingdom Metazoa; phylum Echinodermata; class Asteroidea; order Forcipulatida; family Asteriidae; genus Asterias; species Asterias amurensis. Next base: position 12,610,942 of record NC_092665.1, read on the forward strand.
ATGTACAGCTACGTCACCGTTGGAGAGTTCTCGGCGTTTGTGATTGGTTGGAATCTCATCTTGGAGTACCTGATTGGTACAGCAGCCGGCGCAAGCGCACTGAGTAGCTGCCTGGATTCACTTCTCACCAATAAGATCAGTGAATTTATGATGGATCACGTGGGTGGATTTGGCATTCACAGTAAGTGATACTAACATTTGCAATTGTTGTAATTATTATTACTATTCGTTTTATTAAAAAAAAACTTTAAAATTCGTAGCCCAAACATTAGGAATCACTTATCCGTGGCTGTGAGTTACCATCCTTTTCAACACCAGTGCAGACATCTGATTAGTGTGTATAACAGACGCCACGTGCCTTTTCGAAACCTGGGTCTGGGCCCCGGCTCTGTCTTGGGCGCCGTCATCAGGTTTGGAGCATTGTGCAATGTGTACGGTGTTTCCAACATCGAACGGAGCCTGGAGCCGGAGACGGAGCCTAAGCCGATGTTGCTTAAAAACAAACCACTATGCCGATGTCTATCTATCCTCCGGAGTTTTCTGTCCTCTATAACGAAAAATAAACATGGGCTAAAGGAGGATTCAACAGAGGGCGCTATATCAGAAGAAGTTTTTACACAGTTTGCCACATTGCACAATCTCCGGGGGACATCATCTCCTGCTACACCGCGCTCACAAACCATGGTGGAGCCAAAGAGATCATGACATTTTGAATCAAATTGGCATTGCATTATAGACTATGTGCCCTATGTGTACATTCAAACCGCCCAATATTTAAAAAACACTGCATACGTCATGTTTTGCTGGGCAAAAAGACGCGTAGTCATGGTAAGATCGCATACACTTTCTAGCTGGCTGCCAAAACACAAAGGTTTTGCCCGGCGGTATGCGCGCGAATCGTGTTATTGTTTTTGAGTGACGTCAGAGGTCATATCGTCTGTAAAGCTTTACTTTAATGTGAAAATTGTGCATTTTGTACGCCTTTTCATACAGCTTTGCAACTTTTCAAAAGATCCCCGACATCCACAGGCTAATAACAATAATCTTTTTTTTTTACTACCATGTAAGAATGTAATTTTGGTCAACCGTCCCCCCAACAATTTTGACGGCAATGAAATACCAATTTTGGTGTAGGTCTGTAATATTATTTAGATTAAAACCAGACCCGATCGAATACACATTGCCATTGCGATCGACTCACCAAACGTCCCTTTACATCATCAATAAAACTTCCAACCTTCCAAATTAGTATTTTTACAGAAATTAAAGGTGCACATATAACTTGAAATTGTCTTTAATGGTATCCCTTTTGTTATCTTTTGTTTAGCCGAGACGTACCCAGACTTGGTAGCAATGGTGATAGCAATCATTATGACCTTAATCGTCACAGCTGGGGTCAAGAAGTCAGTGACCTTTAATAACATCCTCAATGTTGTCAACCTGGTAGTCTGGGTGTTTATGATCGCTGGGGGGCTCTTCTTCCTCAACGGCAGAAACTGGAGCGAAGATGGGTTTCTACCTTTTGGATTCTCTGGGGTAGGTTTTGAAATAAAAAAGTTTAAAAAAAAAAAACCTGGGAAACTTTTACGAGTACAAAATATTTGGCTTGTTTTCTGGAGCACTGTATGTATACTGAGGATACAGGCATATTTTAATAAAACAGTGTACAAATTAAAAGTGAACCACATGACTCATCCACAACAAATGCAATGCCAATGGATCCTTGTCCACTGACGTCATCAATCAGCCATTTTAGAGGTAAAAGATGTGTAATAGGTGAAACAATAGACCTTTGACGTCATTTCAGTAGGGCACCCTCGCCTAGAGGTAAAGAGGAGGTTGTTCATTGAGCAATGTTCGGTGAGCATTGCTTTACAAATCTGTGCGTTTAAAGGAAACGTTGCCTCGGACCGGCCATTTTATGGAGTCAAAATTTTGACTCCACAGAATGGCCGTAACAGTGTTTCCTCGCGACGTAAAAAGAAAATCGTGCATTTTCGAGGCATGTTGTGTGGATCATTATTTTCTACTTTCAAAAATATCTTTCTAACCATATTCATTTCACAACAAACAATTTCAAGCGCATTTCAAGAACCAACTAGACCGATTCAAGGCAACGTGCTCATTAGTTCATCATCGGTTTAACTCCAAGATGGCGGCTGGAACACATCAGTGCAATAGGCCCTATTCGAATTCACGGCTTCGGCTCCAGATTTGGGTTATTTGGTTTGTCGTGCTTTGCATACGCGCTCTACCTTACGTCAGAGAACCTAAATCTGAAGCCAAATCCAAAGCCGAACCATGTATTAGAAAAGGGCCATAGGTCTATGACAACTGGAAACTAAACTACACTAAACGTAAATAGATATAGTGAAAATTTAACATTAGATTGTCAGATATAGGTTTTAGTGTGGTGTAACACAAAAACACATTATTTTATTGAATCATTATAAAAGCAGCCTTTCCAAAAGGCATGTTGACGGTTGCAGTCGGAGCATATGAGATAAACGAACATCTAGTGAGGGACTTTTGAACACTAGGTGGCAGCAGACTTACCAGGTAAATGTCCATTGTTTACGTAGTTCTGAGCATGCTCACATCTCAGAGAACGATGGATTTTACCTGGTAAGTCTGCGGCCACCAAGCGTCCCAAAAGTCTCCCATTGTAAGTTAATGACAGTAGTAGTATGCTCTAAACATCTAACGTCCACACAAGAAACAACAAACAACTCCAAAAACTATCACACTTAGTCTTGTTTCGTTTCGTAACAAGGTGATGACTGGTGCTGCAACTTGTTTCTACGCCTTTATCGGATTTGATATCATTGCGACGACTGGTGAGGAGGCTCAAAATCCAACCAAATCGATCCCATTGGCTATTATGCTGTCACTGGTAATCTGCCTCATTGGTGAGTACACGACTTAACAAAAGAAACCAATTTGGGTGACTTTTTAAGTTTTATTTTCTCCATTCTTATAAAAAAAAGTGTTTAATTTATTTAACAAAAGTTGTTTATGTTGAAACAAACTTAATAGCTGGGCTTTGAAAGCTTGTAGCTCTGCATTTTAATTTCAGTACCCTGATGAAGACGACCACGTCAAGAAAATTCAAATGGATTCGAGAATGATTCCGTCAGTAAAGCTATATACACCTTATCAAGTTGATATCAACACCCACTTTATAAAGAAAATGATCGTATACCTGGTATAACGCACAATTGAAACATATTAAAAGGATTTGGGTACTTTTTGTAACACAAAACACAATATCCACATACTATTTACATTAAACTTACACCGTTTGAAGATAGTGATGGTAGAAAGGGTACCATAAAGCATTAGTAGCTGAGGTGCTGTAGTTTTTGAGAAATGAATAAAACAATGTCATAAAAATACGTTTTTACATGCTAAAATAATTTTCGTCTTATGACCCCTGACACGAAAATTATTTTCTTAACATTGTTTTACTCATTTCTAAGAAAGCTACAGCACCTCAGCACGTAATATTTTCAGGGAAGTTTTCTACAATCATAATATTCAAACTGTGTATGTTTAATGTAAATCTGTGGCAGTGTGTTTTTTGTCCTACAAAAAGTACACCAAACCTTTAACAGTTAACATTTTTATATTATTAGAAACAAAAAGCAAGAAAGTGACTGTATAATTAGTTTAGTCTACAAACATTGCTCTGTTTTTAAACTGCAAAAGTGTCCGCACACATGTGTTTAAGAACCCATGCGATAAAATCCTTTCTTTCTGCACAGGCTACGTATCAGTCAGCTTCATTCTCACGCTAGCCGTTCCGTACTACGACATCGGGAAGGAGGCACCGCTAATGGACATGTTCGTTCAGAATCACGCCGAGGCCGGCAAATACATCGTAGCTATAGGCTCAATAGCTGGCCTGACCGTCAGTCTACTGGGCTCACTCTTCCCGATGCCTAGGATTATTTATGCCATGTCTACCGATGGGCTACTGTTCAGGTTAGGCACGGAATAGTAGTGTTCTTATTTGGGTCGGTCATAGACTTGACATCAAGACGTTTGTTGCAACTTTCTTTAGCGAGACGAATTCAATGTGCCATTATGGTGTCATACAGAGGCCTGGGGTGAGTCGACGACTTTGACCGCAGCGTTCGATGATGGCCTGGCTCCTTTCGAACCTGGCCAGGCTCTTATTTCTAGCGTTGATGACAAATTTGGCGTTCTCTAGCGACGTGTTATCAAGTCTAAACCGACCGCTCATGTAAATAACTTATACAAACAAAGACTTTCAAAGTGAGAAGACAGCTGACGAAATATGACAAAATATGACTCAAACGAACTATCCAGAAAGAATAGAAAGTATCTACATTCGATGAATCTCGAATATATTTTTCCCGAACTCATAGAAACACAGAACTTCCAACTTTGTGTTCTTACATTGCTTATTATTTATTATTTCCATAGGTTTTTGTCACGTGTGAATAAGATCACCCAAACACCCGCCGTTGCCACGGTAATCGGTGGCTTCTTAGCCGCCATCTTGGCACTCATGGTGAGTCTAGCAGACCTCATAGAAATGATGTCAATTGGTACCCTGCTTGCCTACACTCTCGTCTCAATGTGCGTCCTCATCCTACGTTACCAGCCACACATGGACCTGGAGAAAGGTCTCGGCGAGGGCCTGCCCTATGATACCTTTGAGAACGAGGAGGACGATGATGAAGTCGTCACTGTCACCACCGGGAACAAGGTTGAAGATCCCGAATCAAAACCAACACTAGAAGAGGCGGGGCCGGAGCAACTTCTACCAAAACTGCCCAAACTTGACCCCGGCAGCCGGAACTACGGCGCCGTGGACTCTGACCCCGAAACAGATAACTTCCGCAACTACAACAAATGGGACTTCTATCTATCGCGCACGCGCGAGTTCATCTACAATCGCTACCAGCAGTTTCGCGCCCTCTTGCGTCTTCCGGACAAGTCCGCCCTTCCGACGAGTGCCACCGGGAGTACGGTAACCATGGCAACGCTAGGTTTATTCTTCTCCCTTTTCATCGCCTGCGCCATTATAATATTCGGTCGGGAGTTTCTAAGCCAGTGGTGGCTCATAATTATTTTCTTGGTGGTGCTAGTTGGCGTCCTTGGCTGTATATGGAAGATCATACAACAGCCTCAGAATCCGGATAAGCTGCCGTTCATGGCGCCCTGCGTGCCGTTGCTACCCTTCTGCGCCATGTTTGTGAACATCTTTTTGATGTTGAAGCTCTCGCCACTCACCTGGGTACGGTTCGTCATCTGGATGGCTGCTGGTGAGTCATAAACTATGTCCGAGTTTTTCCTGACTTAAGGGCTGAGTTCGGGCGGTGTGTTCTTGGCCCGTGTGCCATGTTCGTATGCCCGAACGGTGGGAAAATGACCCGAGCTAGAACAATACACTCGGAACAAGATGGCACACCACCTTTTAGCAGGTTCAGTCGAGAAACAACGGAAGGAAGATACATGAACTTCGATCCTACTGGTTCTCGACTATCCAAAAAACACCGCCCGAACTCGGCCTATAGCTTTGGCAGTGGCCGTTGTGGCAGGAGTTTCTGTCCCCTGAAGATTCCGCTCTGCCATTATGCCAAACTGCGTACAATTATCATGCTGCGCCCTCTTTTGGGCCAACCTCCTCCAGCCCCAGACTGGGCCCCTGTCTGTATCCACATTAGTTATTCACGAGCCTCGAAGTGTGGCGTCAGGTGTTCAGGCACCCAGCCCGTGCCAATTTCCCATAATAATAATAATATAGAGCGGTTGATCACACCCCTAAGGGGCAAATCAAAGCACACTTTTTTCCCTGCAGGGTATGTGGAGCTACGATTTAAAGTATGAGACCTCCTTTATTAAAGCACCGTGTATGGTTTACAAGGTGCTGACAGGCGACATAATCTTCAGTGGACAGTGTTTGAAAAGTTATGCGCTATTTGCTTTGTCTGAGTCCATGTTCATTTTTTTTTTTTTTTTTTTTTGAGAAAGGTGAATGTTATTGTAGCCTTCCTTGTGATCCTGTTTTGCATCACTTCTGACTTTTTTTATTTTATTTTCCCGTCAAGGAAACTTGTCAAACTCCTGCAAGGGATATAAACACCAGGCTGGCCACAGCCAATCACTCTAGTCAATCTCTCTCTCAACGGGCTAAACCGTCTATGATTATGAATTACACAAATCAAGAAATTGTGGATGAGGGTTAAACTAGACGACAGAACTTTATCCTAGTGAATGAGAAATTAGCGGTTAGCTTTGTGGGATTCGAATATTGTGCAATTTGTAAAAAATTCATTAAAATTTGTTGCAGGTCTTATCATCTATTTCGGGTATGGTATCTGGAACAGTAACATCGAAGCTCGTCATCATGACGTCACGAGGCGTAATAAATCGGGCAAAGAGGCAATTCTCATGGACGCCAAAGGAGTTGAGGTGATAAATGAAACGAATTTATTATAATAATATGCATTTTATCCTAAATAATGGAGTGGTTTTTGCTGACAAGTTTGTTTGACCTCTTCTTACCTATTCTTTTCCTTTTGCAGATGCCGACCGAGGCCAGTATGGTGCCTGCCCACGCTAAGAGTGCACCAAAGCCCGCAGGAGATAAGGAACCAATCGTTGATTTAGAATCAGATTAAAACAAATCCCAAATAAAATAGTTTTGCCAGAAAAAGTGTGCTTTCAGTATACTTAATAGTCCATATTACTGGAAAAAGAAATCTGATGAGGAAAGTACTAATTCCAAGCCATAAGGACGTTTCTGTATGCAATCAAAAGGGTGATAGCGACAGTTTTATACTTAGTAAAGCCTACTTATTTGTACTGTTTTCATTTTTGTGTTTTCTTTTTGACATACGGTATGTGTGGTCCTGAAATGATCGAGTTATTAGGTTTGGATTCTTTATTAACCCTTGGTCAAGCTCGCACAAGTACCTTTGTGTGGTGCATCCTTATGCCGCTGGTCCACATGAATGCTGATCCCCTGTCTTTATCGGCTAGGATAACGTCTTTATCCGCAAGGATGAACACATGTATTGGTTATACAGAACCAGTGATGTTTAATATTCGATACAGTGATTTCATTGGATAAACGTGCGGTGACGTAAGCTTTCTATGTGTTTTGATTGGTTTGAGGAGCAGCTGAACTTTCGGTCGTCTGCACGTGCAACAGCGTATAGGCACAATTGCCATAAATATAGACATGCTATCTGGCACCCATGCTCGAAGCATGGTCTTGTTTGGTACTAGACAATATCGGCCTTTAGTCCATATGGACCCTGGTAACCTTGACCGAACGTTGCAGCGCGCCAATCGTGAGTCTGGTTACCTGTATCCGCTAATGTGTGTATTGCGCTGGCCGTTGTCGATGACCAGACTAATCCAGAAACCCTCAGATTGTGCATGCAGTGTGGCTTTCTATAAGGCTGTACAAGGTGGCTGCACAATGGTAGAATGCTACGAGTTCACCAACGTCTTTACCCGAAAATTTCGAATTGATGCCGAATTATGGCAGTCGGATCATATAAAATTAATATATGAAGTGTTTTCATCAGGCTTTAAGAACCAACCTTTCAAGAGAAATACAAAAGGTTTTTTATTTTGTATATTGGGGTTAGAATAGATTCTTGTAATGAGACCAAAGACGGGGTCAATCCCCCGACCCATTTTGGGTCATCCATCACTTAAACACAGATTTGGGGTCAAACTATACCGGTATCTCGATTATCTCTCTTACAAACGGATGAGGGTCAGTCCTGATATGGATATTGACCCAAAAGAATCAAGTCTGATTCGAGAAATGGTCGCGGTCTTGATCTTGGGAGGGGTCAGTCATAACCTTGAAAACGTTTTTTTTATAATTATTTTTACGTTCGGGATACAACATTAATCGGAGTTTCATACACGCACAAAATACTATTATTTTAAAAGTATTGCCACACTGAAAAGATTGCAAACATGAAATTGAAATTGTAATGAATTAAATGAAATACGGACTCATAGCGGTACGTAAAATAATTAATGTTAAATTATTCCATCTCAGCGCAATATTAAATATTATAAATATAGTTTATTTATTTAAGTATAGTGTAGATACATAAAACTATAACATGATGATGATAACATAATAGAATGTTGTGATGGTGGTTGTGTGTGGAACTAACTACGTGTATACTGGATTTATCTTGATAGTGTACAATTATTTTGAAATGTTCGTGTGGGTCTTTTAATCATTTAATGTTTTTATTTTGTAGATTGGTTAACTGTTTAACAATAATATGTATTCATAGTAATGTTTTGTCTTGAAAATAAAAGTGTTATTATTAAAAATACGACCTATTATAACCAAACTATTTGTTGGTCAAGAAAGCGATTCTCGGCGCACGATACGTTTTGAAAATTTGTATTTATGTTAGTATTATTTTTTATACTGAAGAGCGAAACTGACTGCGCACTTACGATTTTTAACAAAAACAAATAATTATGGCCAAAATAAACTTAATTGCAACTCAAATGTTGCAAACTCGTGCTGCTGTAGTTAAAGGCAGTGGACACTATTGACAATTACTCAAAATAATCATTAGCATAAAACCTTTCTTAATAGTGACGATAAATGGGGAGAGGTTGATGTTGTAAAACATTGTGAGAAACGGCACCCTCTTAAGTGCCATAGTTTTCGAGAAAGAAGTGAATTTTCTACGAATTTGATTTCGAGACCTCAGATTTAGAACTCGAGGTCTCGAAATCAACCATCTAAACGCACACAACTTCGTGTGACAAGGGTGTTTTTTCTTTCATATTATCTCGCAAGTTTGATGACCGATTGAGCTCAAATTTTCAAAGGTTTGTTATTTTATGCATATGTTGAGATACACCAACTGTGAAGACTAGTCTTTGACAATTACCAATAGTGTCCACTGCCTTTAACTCAGTGAAAATGTGATTCACTGAGATCAACCTGTGAATGTTTACGATTTATGGGATTTGGGAAGGTTCCCACTCAGATTTCTTTGACCATTGTATCCCGCAAACAAACTATTTTCAAAGAAACTTGTTTTGACGGTCAGGATTGTTTGTCGAAAATAGACGAGACTATTGAAAAATGTTTAGGAGAATATCCGACACTAAACTGCACTCTTAAAACTCCTGGAAGTGGTTAATTAGAAGGAGTTATGTGTCAGTTTGACCCTTTCTTGATCAGAACCGGGTCAATTCTGATTCGGAAGATTTCAGAGCGTGTGTTTTTGAACAAGTACAGTTCTTGATCTTATAAAATAATGAGGGGACATAAGATTTGTGTTTGTGTATAGGCCTACCATCGAACAGTTGGCTTTGGTATACGCGTGGTACACTAAACACGATAACCACTTTTACTCATTCGGCTTCCTGCTGCTGCAGTTATCAGCAGCAATTCTGTAGGTTTCGTTTATGTTTTACGTACTGAGAATCTATGAGTGAGGTGATGTTGTTAGGCATTGTCCTTTGTAAAAAACTCAGTAACTTATAGGCGGCCTTTTGGAAAGTGCAACAAAAAACTCAGAGTTAAACACGCAGGCACATTATGCAAGCTTTTAAGTTGTACAAAAGAGCAAAACATCAAAGTACGCGACCAGTTTGTGTTATGATGCTTAACAATTTGCCTAAAAATCATCTTGATATCCCGTTGTCTGTTATTGTTTATAAAAACGGGGAAGAAATATTTGAAAATTGTCACAAAAATTAACAGAACGCCAACTCGGTGTTGGTGAACAGCCGAGCTTCGGGAAATTGGCCTGTGTTTATCTAACCTTTTATAGGGTTTGGACAACTCCCAGGCGACTGGAAGGGGGGACCACGCACTGAGTGTGGCGAAACTCACTCGCGCGCGTGGTCTCCTCTTCCAGTCGCTTTGGATCGCGGCTCTACGAAGCTTTCCTAACAACGAATGCCTTCACAGGAGGCTAGTGATCCGGATCCATTGGTATTATGTGTGTGTCTTATCAAAAATAAAAACTCTCCGTCCCGCGAACGCTTAACATTCAATAAAAGCTTTAAAACTTAGTTTCTACCTTGATGAAGCGAGAGGGCGTTTTATTACTAAAAGAAAGGTACATAAAATGTCCAGTCCATTATGAGTAAAGGGTCCGCGACTAACACAAAAAGTTCTCTTTTTTCCAGCCATTTTATTTACGGAAAATTAGATGCTATTTATTATTATAAACACTTTGAAATGTTGGGAATAATATGTTGAGAAAGCGCCCTCATAAGATTATTTCGCAGCCCATTAATAAAAAATATAAATGTAATCGTAGCCAACTAATTAGCGTTTAGAAGCAATAAAACAAAGTCTCTATAATTATAGAACCTGCCTCGATGTGTTAAATTCTTTCCACAGACGTTGGGTGAGGAGTCTTTTCATTGCTTAATCCTTTAAAATAAAATTAATAACATTTATTTTGGTTTTATCTTACTCTGATGTGTGAGCAACTCAGGAAAGTACCGAGTAACCATTGCCAACACTTATCGGTGTTTGGGTAAAACCAAAATACCAAAATAAATATTATTTGTCCACATGCAAATTTAACACCTACATGTACACTAAAACAAAATAAAATCTTAAAATAAAGAATCAGTCAAGAAGCTTATAAGATATACCTTCTGTTGCTTTTTATTAATACTCGACGTTTAAAAAAACAGTAGGTTCTAAAAGTACTTATTTACAATAATTTACACCCTCTTTTCAACCAATGGAGCTCCAAACCAATGTATAACCAACTATCCCTGTAATGTTCCCTATATCTGGACAGTATTAATGACTGATAAAATTTGCACTTCATAAAGGAACCACACTTCCTGTTGACCACATGCACTTGATGTCATCATCATTATAATCTTGGTTAAACTATTTTGGGAGTCAATGTCCTTTTGTGTCGTACATTTTAGGCGACACAGACTATAATTTGGATTTTAACCTTAAACCGTGTTTTGGAGGCACCTCCGATCCTTACCACCGAGTACCTCAAAGATTTAAAGGGAAGGTACACTATTGGTAATATTGTCAAAGACCAGTGTTCTCACTTGGTGTATCTCAACATATGCATGAAATAACAAACCTGTGGAAATTTGAGCTCAATTGGTAATCGGTGTTGGGAGAAAATGATGAAAGAAAAAAAAAACCTTGTTGGACGAATTTGTGTGCTTTAAGATAGGAATAAAAGACTTCTAGGTAGAAGTCTCTTATTATTTTAGTGACAAATTACCTCTTTCTCAAAATCTATGCTACTTTAGAGGGAGCTGTTTCTCACAATGTTTTATACTATCAACAGCTCTCCAATGCTTGTTACCAAGTCAGTTTTTAAGTCAATATTTGTTTTGAGTAATTACCAAAATGTGTACCTTCCCTTTAATAACTTTTTATTAATTTTTCTTAGCATTTTCTTCAAATTAGAATGGTAGACATTAGCCACATATGGTGTCTGTCGGTGGAGGGGTGTCAATGGTTTAACTGATTCAAATGAAGTCAGATCAAGACCAATGCCAGAAGATCTATATACAGCTTTCTTAGATATTTGTATTTGAAAATTGTACAACAAATACTTTTCCCCGCGCAATTGTTGACCATCTTGTTTTTTCCATTTGATTGAAAGAGACCCTACATCTTCGTACAAGTGCAAAAACGTTAAGCAAAATCTCCTAAAATAGCACTTCAATACGCACAAGTTTGAAATTGTCTTAACGTTGTTCATAAGGAAAGCACTTCATTATGCTTAAGTTTGAAATTGTCAACATGCTGCATCTCGCTTTATAGCCGGATGTACATACACAACAAGTATGCGACGAGAAACGATTTTTACACTGACACAACAACACCTCGAATGGTTCTTAATACTGGAAGCTTCTCTTAGTCTGGATGTTGTCTAAGACCTCCTGAAGTGCTTCATCTTCAAATCGTCCTTCAAGGCTTTAAGTAAAGGAAAGAAGACAACACGAGTTAAAGATACTGGACACTATTGGTCATTGTCAAAAACCAGTCTTCTCACTTGTTGTATCTCAACATATGCATAACATAACCTGTGAAAATTTGAGCTTAACTGGTCTTCGGAAGTTGCAAGATAATAATGAAAGAAAAAACACCCTTGTCTCACGAAGTTGTGTGCTTTCAGATGCTTGACTTTCAGACCTTGAAATATAATTCTGAGGTCTCAAAATCAAATTCGTGGAAACTAACTTCTTTCTTGAAAACTATGTTACATCAGAGGGAGCCGTTTCTAACAATGTTTTATACTACCTGTACAGCTCCCTATTACTTGTTACCAAGTAAGGTTTTATGCTAATAATTATTTTGAGTAATTACCAATAGTGTCCAGTGCCTTTAAAGCATGGCAAGAAAGAACAAAAACATAAAAATTTCCACAGATTTGCACACAACTTACATGTCCCAAGTAAGACTCCCTTGAAATCCTACAGTTTTAAGAAATGGGTAAAACATTTGTTTTTGATATTCAAGACTAAAACTGAATGTTCTAAGGTTTATTTATCTTTTCGTGTGGCCCCAATAACAGATGGAGCTTAACAGGTTTGTTATTTCATGTACATGTTGGTTTACTTCATGTGTAGGTAATACCCGACTTTGAAAATTACCAATAAGTTTTAGGTTAAATTGGTTGAGATGAGGGTGAGCACTACATTTACAACACTAGGTGGCAGCAGATACACTGTATTCCTCATTCCATCGGGGGATTGACCCCCTTAGTAGATGTTGTGTCATGTCGGCTGTGGCTGACGTGCAAAGTTCTAGAAAGGCATAAAAACCACACAAAATCTATCGTGCGTTAGCTACGCACATCTTAAACGGCTCTGAACTTGGAGAATAATTGGCACTAGTTGTCCTTACCTTGGGACCAAGGCCTTGGCTTCCTCAGCATTCTCAGGGCAGAGGTTCGCTAACGACGCAAGCTCAAATTTATGCAGCTTCTGTTGTTGTAAGAGGCTGGGGATAATAAAATAATATTGCATATTGAAAACAAAATTTGCATATGGAAAACAAAAATGATACTTAAAGAGACAATCTAAACACTGTATCATCCATGCCGTTCTAAATAATCAGGCACTGTGTAGTGTGTATATGTGCTACTGAAACATTGGTATAAATTCTGTCTCTGCGAAAACCTGGTTGAATCAGTCAATTCTCGATGGTGAAATCTTGATAACATCTTGATACATCAACTTCAAGCGTGTTTCATCGGTAACACAGGAAATGTTTGCTTTTGCGCGTCTGACTCTAAGTTACCAGGCATTCTTCGCTTAGCTAGCGCAGGAATTAAGCAAAGAATGGTGATCGCAATCGCAGAACTCGGGGGTAAGCAGAGTCATGAAATAAGCCTGGTTCATACTTCCTGGGAATGCGAATGCAATGCGAATTTGATGTCACAACTCTGTTTTCGCTGCGATACTCGCAAGAGAGTCAAGCACAACTCAACTGCTGCGAATTATTGATATTCGTTGCGAATTTGTGGCGTCAACATTTGTATCGCATTCGCATTCGTAGGAAGTACATGTATGAATTGGGCTTCAGACTCCAAATTGTCAGGGATCCAGTGTCTTGAGCCCTATCTCCATGATTGGATTCTTACCCTCTAACATCCGCTATTGTCTCCCTGTTCTTAAATCTGGAGAATCTTTCTGTGTAGTTGAGGGTTTTCATGAAGACTTCGCTCAGCTCCTGCTCTTCTTCTTGGCTCTCATTCTGCTGCTTCCGATGCTCAAGGAGCATACGAACCTCAGAGTTTAGTAACGTCTCCGCTTGCTCGAATTCTTGAATAGAAATTGAAAAATCAAATCAAGTTTTATACATAATGTAAATCTTATTCTTTAAATAAAGTGCATTTTTGTGAGCAAGTTTTGCCTCCAACTTTTTCGAAGACTTGCCGCCGAACCACCTGGCTTGAAAGAATATATTATTATGTGGACTTACGACTGGTCCTTATTGTTTGAAGTGGCATTTGGCCAGTGGACCACTGTACGTGTAAATTAATTATTTCAACACGGAGATTCCTGGGTTGTGATGATATTGATAAATAAAACTTGGATCAATTATTTCACTTTCCTAGGTTAGGAGAGATTCATGCCTACTAGTATTACAAAAAAGGTTTAAAACTTGATAATAAAACCAAAGTTTTCAATAAAACAGTTTCTAGTTTACAATTTGGTTCTTATTAACAAATACATTATAGAAAACATTTTTATTATTTTGACTTGTTTTGTACAACATACACATGGTACAACAAAGAAAGAGATGTCGGAAATACACGGATTAGCCTAACACTGCCGTACTTCTATTTCCTTTGATTTGTTATTTCTCAGGCAAAACCTTATGAAATATAGAATAAACACCCAAAACGTCACTAAACCTTTAGAAAATTTCAGTTCAGATGCATCTTCTTCAATCTCATCTTGATTGGGAAGTACTGCCCCTCCAGGAGTTGCCATTTGTCACGTTTTCTGGGGTAGTTTTTGTTACTTTTGGTCGGTTATTTCAACGTCCACAGCATAGTTAATGCGTTGTGGTCATGTTCCCGTACACTATACATTGAGTTAAATTTTATTAGATGGGGGGATCTGACTATTTCTGCTCACCATTTTCTGGCACAGTCAAAAACTGTTTTAATTTAACAGATAGAACACACAATATTTTTCAGTGAATAATACTTTAAATAAAGACGAAAATACATTAATTTGTATAAATATTTTTGTTTATTAGTGTTATTGTTTTTATTTTTTCCATAGGCTGCAAATAATATTTTTTCTTTTATAATCAAATACAACCCGGGCCAGATAAAATATCTGCAAAAATGGATTTGCTAGGAAGTATTTTAGGTTCCATGGAAAAACCTCCCTCTGTCGGAGACAAAGAAAAGAAACAGGCTAAAGGTAGGTTAAGATAAAACTCAGATATTGGTGGAAAAACAAAATGAAGCTCTTATTGAAGGACAGGGTAGGATTTACCTAATAACTGGAAATAAAGGAAATCATTATTTCAGACTGGCAGCTTTATTTTGTAAACAAAAGAGGGCGCTATTTATCACGGCTACAGAAATTTTGACAAGTAAATTAGTTTTGGATGGCGGGTTTGCTTGAATGGATGGAGAGAGGGGGTTATTTAGAACTGCTTATTTCCAGTCCAAGATTACATTAGGATAACTTTCCGTATGGCGCCACCACTTTTTCACTCATTTTAACAAAAAGGGATATATCAATCAGGTAAATTAGATACTATATTATTTTATTTCGAATGAAAAAGTGGTGGCGCCATACGGAAACTTTTCCTTACATTATTATGTTTTTTGAGAAGAAAATGTATGATAACTTTCCGTATCCTGCCACCACTTTTTCACTCAGTTTTACAAACGGGATATCTCATAATGAATTGATCATTCATTGATCGAATGAAATAATGTGGATCATTCTTTACTTTTTTTTTCAGAGAGGAAAAAGCAGTTTGAAAAAATTAAAACGGAAGAAAAGAAAAAAAAGAATGACTTCAGAGAAAAAATTGAGAAGGAGGTGAACGAGTTTATCAACGATGCCAGCCGAACTCGCCTGAGATATGACCCTATGGAAAGGATCTCCAGAACAATTCTGTAAGTCAATGATTTGTTTGGAAAAAAAGGGAAGGCAGTGCAATTAGCATATTGATGCAGAATCATCGTTTGTGGTAGTTGCGATAACGTAACCCTCCTGCCGTAGCTGTCGAAATTGTACGTGTTTGAACATTTCGCCCTGCATCGAATGGGAGTGACTCGTAACCTTTCGGCTACGTCGTCGTCAGGAGGGTTACGTTATCGCAACTACGTTTGTGGTGACAAGAATCATCGTTTGTTCACCGGACCCGAGTTGTGGTGTTGTAAGCAGCAGAGTGTGGGTCAGAATTCGGGTCTAGACAATTGTGGCCTTGACTTGAGAAAGGCACTGAACCATAGTTGCTTCAACAAATTAGTAAGGTAGAGATTCTGCTCAGGTACCAGCCTGGGGTCGATTTCACAAAGAGTCTAGGACTTGTCTTATGTCGAGCTAGGATGAGTAACTCGTTCTAACTGTGGATTAATCGTAAGGTCTGCATGCTACAGTGCAGGGTTGGGACTCGTCCGAAGTCCTAAGATTAGTCTTAAGTTAGGAAGAGTTTTGTGAAATCGTCGGCAGGCTTCTAGTTGATGATACCAATGCCTAGATCCTTCTGGACTGTAAAGGGGTTGACACTATTCTAAATCCCAAGAGTAAGTGGCAACATTCCCCTGGTTACATAGTCACCAATGGAATTTTCAACTTTTTCAGAAAACATCAAAACAAATTTGTTCCTACTGTACGTGCCATGCATTCGCAACACATAGAACCTACATTGTAGGCTGGCTTTCAAGTCCCATTTGTAGAAATTGTGGTAAAATGTCTTGCTCAGGGTGACAAGTGTAATGAGCGGGATCTGCAAGACACTGCAAGAAACTACACTAAAGGGTGTGTCATGGCTGAGTGGTGTAGAGCATAAAATTCAAGTTCTGGTGGTTAAGTCATCGGAGTGTTGGCTCGAATCCTGGTCATGACACTTGCTTCTTGAGCAAGACGCTACAAATTTTGAGCAAGATGCTTTGCTATTGCTTCTCTTCACTCAGGGGTGTATGACATAACCTTCGGAAGGCCACAGCAACTGTATGCTCCCAAGGGTGCGGAGAAAGATTAAAGGGATGTTATTGACACAATGATCAGGGGTGGATTTCACAAAGAGTAAGGACTAGTCTTATCTCGAGTTAGGACCAGTTACTCGTCCTAACTTAGGACTATCCATGCAATTTGTATGTCTTCTAGGACCAGTCCTATGTTAGGACTAGTCCTTACTCTTTGTGAAATCGACACCAGGGCACTTTAATAAAGTGCATTAATATTTTATTGTGGAATGCGCTTTATAAGAAGTTCTAAGAATGTCCATGTTAATGCACCTTATATTTCTTAATGTCATTTCCACTCTTGTTTTGTTTTGAATGCAGACATGACGTTGCTGAAGTAGCAGGTCTAACATCGTTTTCATTTGGTGAGATGGAAGACAATAGGTTCATTATTCTTTTTAAAAAGGTGAGTTTTAAAACTGTGTAAGGCCTGTGTAAGGCAAAGCATCTTGTAATGCCAAACTGAGGCAAGTTTGTTAACATTGAAGTTCAGGACTATGCACCATCATGATAAACTGAATGCCTTTCATTCAACAGGGAAACTTGAATAACTGATCAATAGGTAGGCTATTGAAATGCTGGTGGCAGCAGACATAACGGTCTTTTTTGCGGCTCTGAGCGTGCGCGCTCATGCTCAGTATTGTACGCGTACATGTAGGTCTGAGCACGCGCACTACTGTGAAAAAGGATCGACTAAAAGTCTCCCATTGCTTGGCTGATAGATTTATTATGGATGACGTCACTTGCTTTGCAGAAAACAGATAATGAAATTGATACATTTCATTAATAAAATGACTTATTGATTGGTTGTATTTGATAGATTGATTAATTGATAGATTGATTAATTGATTCATTGATTGATTTGCTTACTTGCTTTGCAGAAATATGCAATAACAGATAATGAGACAGATACATTTCGTGAATAAAATGATTGCTTGGTTGATTGATCGATTGATGAATTATTGGTTGATTGACTGATTGATTGATTGTTTGATTGATTGATTGATTGATTGATTGATTGATTGATTGATTGATTGATTGATTGATTGATTGATTGATTGATTGATTGATTGACTGATTGATTGATTGATTTGGTTACTTGATTTGCAGGAGTATGCACCAACAGATGATGAATTGGATGCGTATCGAAGAGGAGAAACATGGGATGCGGAGAAAGCTAAAGAACTTGCCAAGCAAAAGGTGAATAATCTTGACCTCCTGAGGAAATAGAGCTTTAAGGAGGAGTTCTGCAAGACCCTTTATTATGGTATCTTCCACCTCAGGGACCCAAGTTGGCACCACATGAATAACCCATTTGTGTGTTCATCAGACTATAGAGACAGTTGCTATGTCACATGATTCGGGGCAAGCTTTTACGAAGTTACGTAGTTACAATTTTTTGAATGAAGGTGTAGTGATAGTGATAATACGCTTTTCTGAGAGTCCTTGGCTTCACAACCGTAATAAATCAAGTTAGATGAAGAAAGGAATCAGTCCACTAAATACGGCAATGTTCCTCAATGAAAAAAAAAAAAATCAGTGTCTATTATTAATAGGCTTTTCATATCACCACATCTTCAAAGTTAAAGTGTCTTAATGATTCTTTTTTTTCAGGCATTAGACGAAGAGAATGAGAGAAAACGCCTAGCTTCCGACCCTCACAAATTCGTTCCAAACTCAAACTACCAAGCCAAGTACAAGAGCATCATTGGTGAGGAGAGCGCGTTGGAAGCTGCCAAGAACCTGACACCAAACAAGCAGTTTGGAAACGGTGAGAAGACAAATGTTTTTGTTTTTTTCAGTTAGTGCATAACATTTCTGGCACCATGCACCGTTTTTGTCTGAGGGGTAATTCTTACGAATACATGATACTATTCACCAGGACAGGGGTCTACCAGTAGTCATTCTTTCACAGTAGCCTTAGTAAATTGGAACAATCTCCCTGAAGACCTGGGCCCAATTTCATAGAGCTAAGCACACAAATTTGCTTAGCATGAAATTTTTTCCTTGATAAAAACAGGATTACCATTAAAATTTTCTTGTGATTTTCCGAATTTGCAAACAACAGCTAAATACCAGTAACTAGCACTATACAGCAATTGAAAATTTGGTTGGTAATCCTGTTTTTATCAAGGAAGAAAATCCATGCTTAGCAAATTTTGGTGCTTAGCAGCTCTATGAAATTGGGCCCTGATCAACTGGACAACTCTAGCTAGTTTTAAGCAGGGTGTACAGTCAGTCCAGCTCTGCTAGGTCAGCCTGAGCTGTTTTTAGCCGCACTCTATGTTCACTGTTCACCAACCTGCATTGTTATACCTCGGTAACAAACTGTTAAGCTTGATTGGTCGAGAAACAATCATGTGACGTGCAACAAAAATGCATGTACCATGGCTGCACGGGTAACATGAGTTTTGCATAGTAAGCGGTGTACGTCACCTTGATCATTCCCAGCATTGGTTGATTTCCAGCGCTAGTACGAAACAGGCACGGGTTCGAGGGAACAGTGAAGAATGGTTTAATATTTGAACAACTGTCCGTCCGCTTATTAAACTATGCATACGGTCCGAAAATAATGTTTGAAGATGAAATCATAACTTTGAGAAGAGGAATAATCAGTTTACCAAGGTATAACAAAACAATTTTTGTATGCTGTGATTAGGGTCAATGTGTTTTGTACACCCTCGGGGGGAAAATGGCACCCTCGGCGATTTTCCCCCTCGGGTGTACAAAACGCCATGGACCCCGCCACAGCATGCAACAATTGTATACTGTATAATATCCACACCCTCGCATGCACACAACAACCACAGTACGTAGTACATCAGATGGTGTACTGTACTTTTATGGAAGCAGAAGAAGAACCCTGTCACTGAACTAGGAACATCGCTGTTGACTATATGGTCCTTCCACCCCCCTAGAACGGAAAGTGGAAGAACTACCTTTTATTTCAGGGGTATCAGGCTTGGAACAACCTTCCACATAATCTGAAATCTCTGCAGCCCACAGATCTTAATCAAACTTTAAATCAACTCAAACTGTTTGGTAAATCCCGTTTTCCACTGTCAATTTTGATTACTCCATTCTGCTTTTTTATCTGTAATTCCATTTTTGCTATGTTTATGAGTGCTAGGATCCAGTGTTTATTAATGAAGTTGCATTGTTATTTCCTGTAACATTTTCAGGCCTGTATCTTTTGTTTTTAAAAGGGCAAGGGCACCAGGGCATTTTCTCCTTTGGTATTAAGAGGAAATTTTAAATTTGTACTTGAGCATTTCAAGGGCACCAAGGCAAGACCGGGGGCCATAGAGGCATCAGGCTCAAATATCTGACCTACAAGATGGCGTCAGTGTGCGTGTGGGTTTGCGTGCGTGTGTGCATGCATGTACCGTAGATACATGTATCAAACTGGAAGTGCTGTGTGCTTCATTGATGTACGCATTTGGACACGCTAACGGTTTGCCCTACAAAATGGTGACTTTCATAGCAACAAAGGGGTTATTCAATACGGTCTTTTCAGTGCACTTTGCAGCTTTGTAAGTAGCCTACATGTAGGAGATCAGTGAGAGGGTCAAAATATAACTGAAATGTTTTGTTGTTTATGACAGTTCCAAGTGAAAACAAGATGGATAAACGCTCAGTTGAAGAGACGCTTGACGCCATTCGGAAAAAGAAGAAGCAAAAGATCGGAGAAGCGTCGTCCTCAAGCCAGGACACGTGACCTGGACCTATCAACTTGGTTCATTCAACTTGTTATCAACTAATGTGTGTGTGTTGAAGGTAAGCAGATGAAGATTGGGGACTCGTCATTCACATACCTGAATCAACCGATTCAACTTGTTATCCACTAACATGTTTTAGGAGGATCTTGGCTAGACCTTGTTGTCTAAACCAGCCCATCAAAAGATTTATCTTGTTGTTCTTAACTGGAAAATATTCTTCATGACGGACGGAGGTTGGGAAGTCACCATCGTCTTCAAGAGTTTAATTTTCTTATCAACTACAATTATGTGTGTTGAATGGAAAGTTTGGAAACTAATGAATCGTCATCCACACATTTCCCGAGCTCATTAGCTGATTGACATTGTAATCAACTAATGTTTCGAAAAATAGAGGATAAAGATTTTGAACATCACCAAGGAGCTTGAGGAGCTCCACAACTTGACTTGAGTTCGTCAATCGATTTAATAACTTTTTTTTATGAACTAAAATGTTGTCGTGTTGAATAAAGAGGCTGAAGATTGGAGAGTCGTGATCCACCTGCCAGGTCCACGCTTGCTGAATCGCTCAACTTTCAACTTAACATCAGTTTGTAAAGGCCAAGTTGATATTTATAGTCAACAAACCTGTAGCTGAGTTTGCTAGCTGGGCCCAATTTCATAGAGCTGCTAAGCACAAAAGTTTGCTTAGCATGAAATTTCTTCCTTGATAAAAACAGGATTTCCAACCAAACTTCCATGTGGTTTTCAGGATAAGCAAACAACAGCTGAATACTGAACAAGAAATATGCAACAAATGGAAATTTTGTTGGTAAACCTGTTTTTATCAAGGAAGAAATTTCATGCTAAGCAAATTTTTGTGCTTAGCAGCTCTATGAAATTGGGCCCTGATTTCAACAGATATAGCTGAAGATGAAAGTCTCGCAGGAGTTAAGCACATTTCAACTGAATTATTCGTTGTGAATTTGTGAAGTCAAATTTTGAATCGCATTTGCATTCGCAAGAAGTATGAACCAGGCTTAAGGGAGGAGATGGAGCCAACATCCAGAGGCTTCATCAGCTTTCCTCAGTCGAAATACCCTGAGTTGAATAGACGATGTGACCTGTGACATCACATGTTTACAAAAGAGCCACAGGGCCTGGACTTCCTGTAGGCACGATTTGATGGTCTAATGGAAGAAAACATAAAATCCTATATTTTATGGAGATTGCACTGTCTAGTTTTTATCAACTTTTGATATGATGAAAGGGGGCACATCTAAAAACTTGTCCAGCTTTTACTTTCATAGTTTTGGATTTATGTGGAAATTATGACACAAAATGTCAACTTTCCCATTATGACCAGTGTAGTATCTTGCCTGCCAGAATACTCAACGAATGTACAAGGTCACACTTATGGTAGACAAAGTTCACATGGTCTAAAAGCATAGGTCTCAGGATGTCCGAATTTTTGCTGAAAAGAACTATCAACCTGTTAACTCAAACTGAGTCAAAACAAACAGAGTCAACTAGAGTCAGCAGAACACTACATGTACATCTATTCTTTATCAGTTGAATCAACTCACTCACTCAGTCGACCCAGGTTATTGCGCTGCTGCATACTAGAGTCAGGCTATAAATGAATCAACTATCAACATTATGTGAACTAAGCTATGTGTGATTCTAAAAAGATATTTTGCTGAGTTGACAACAGCGCGTGGCAACTTTAACTGGATCTTTTTTTGTTGTGTTGTAGTGCCAGAAAAGTTCAGGCCTGTATGCTTCGTTTTTGATAGGGCAAGGGCACCAAGGCATTTTCTCTTTGGCAAAGGGCACCCTATGGAGGAAATTGTAAATTTCTACTAGAGCATT
This sequence comes from Asterias amurensis, assembly GCF_032118995.1. Lineage (NCBI taxonomy): Eukaryota > Metazoa > Echinodermata > Asteroidea > Forcipulatida > Asteriidae > Asterias > Asterias amurensis. The sequence goes on from NC_092665.1 coordinate 12,633,215, forward strand.
TCAAGGGCACCAAGGCAATGGCAAGGGGCAACGGAGGCAATTGCCTCCGTTGCCTCTGTGAAGTATCAGGCCTGAAAGTTAGGTTCATTCGCTTACGTTCTCACTTTGTGAAAACTTATAAATCAAACTCTTCTTTTGATGCATATACTCCAAAATGTCTCAAAACGCTTCCATATTATATACAATTAACAGTGAGGTAACCCATGTCTTTCATATGTACATGTTGACGCCATCAAAATAAAAAATAAAAATACTTAAAGAAAAAAGGTTCCTGTGTCACTTTTTAGAAAGTTTTTTATTAAGATTTTTGGGAGTGAGTAAACTCCTTATAACAGAGTACGTCCACTTTGCTCGCAATCTCTGACCAAATTTAAATTCAGCTGCCCACCACGAAGAATGTCCTAGCTACAACACTGGGAGTGACACAAGGAACATTTTTCTTGGATAAGATTTTGACTTCTTTCTAGAACGCCTTTTTTTGCAGTATGACCGTTGCTATCAATGAATTAAGAAAAGATTTTGCTTGCTGAAATGGTGCCCTTGCATATTTCTGGTTCCAAGAATAGATAAAGCCTAAGATAATTTTTTTCACAGGCGTTACATACATCTATGCAGTATTTAAAATATTAGCTCATTTTTTTAAGCAGTCATACTTTTACTAGCAACTCAAAATGTTGATTTATTGAATCTTCTGAAGGCAGGAGAGCATTCTAAGAATAAGGTGAAATCTGACATACGTACAAAAATGGTAAAACAGAAGCAACAGTTGTTTGGTCTTTCGGTTTATTTTTACACAATTTAATTGTGATATGAAAGGTCTTTTTAATTGGGACTTTAAAACAGTGAATAAAAGTACTCTGGTATTACCTCCTTAAATTACTGATGTAAATATTAGCATGTTAGTGCAAAAATATCTAGAGTGGCCAAAAACTCCCTAAAAATAAACCGATCTTTCCCTGTTCTGACGAACGAATTTGAAAATTACAAATGTCTTGTCTGACATGGAATATCCAGGATGCACGCTCACAAGCTTTGGGGACAAGATGCAACATTTTTTGCACTGTGATTTTTCTTGTGAGGTACGACATTATTTTGAGATTGAAACGCAACGCATCTAATTATGTATGTACAGTACATATAATTTGAACTGAGTAAATAAATGTCAAATGTGGTTAAAACTAAGTGTCAGTGCACTTTTTGTTTAAATGTATGTGTGGAAATTTTCATAATCCAATCAATCAATCAAGAGGCTATTCAAAAAAGAACACATTTAAGTTTTCAGACAACATGAAATTTGTTTGTACTTGACACAAAATATACTTGTACACTGACAAATAAATTATGAACATGTTGCACAATGAATCTACAAGGAATCGTACTTTAACACAATTTAAAACCCAGAAAGTCTTATCTTTGCAAAACATAGAGTTTAAGCCTTAGATATTGTTTAAAACCTTCACAAATGTTTATCGCGGATAAATTTGATATAAATGCAGATCATCATAGAAATTGATTCCAGACAACAATTTAAGTGTCTTTCATAACCATTTCAATAGTTCAACAATTCAAACATATCTTCCTAATATAACAAATATCATACATTGTACAATTACTTTTATGGCACTCAATTTAACAATACTGATCAATTAAACGAACTCTAGACAAAATTTATGTCCTTCATTTTCATTCTAAATGATCTAATAATAATAATAATAAATAATAATAATAATAATAATAATAATAATAATAATAATAATAATAATAATAATAATAATAATAATAATAATAATAATAATAATAATAATAACCAGTTTTTGAAGGGCGTCTCAAAGCGCTTTCAACATTAGTACCCCTGGTCACTGGGCCTTTAATAACTCATTCCTTAAACCATCTCAGCTCCCTTGAGAGTACACAGCCTTTGCAACAAATATGCACTACTCGGCTAAATCAATCACAAGGACCATCTCTGCCCTCACAGGTACCCATTTACCCCTGGGTGGAGAGAAGCACTTATAGTTAAGTGTCTTGCTCAGGGGCACAAAGTGTCACGGCCGAGGGGGATTCGAACCAACACTCTGCTGAACAGAAACACCAGAGCTTCAGTTCGTTGCTCTTATCCGCTCGGCCACAACACCCTCAATAATCTATCATCTGATAATCTACCTATTGACTCTAAAAATTTGAAAGACTTTTTGACGTCACTTTACAAATACTTGGACTCAATTATTTACATGAACGTTTAAATAGTACTAATTAACAGTCTGTTTACAATCTTTTGATAACTTATTAAATAGATTCTGTTATTAAAATTGACTCACCCATCTATACAAACACTTGAGCCGGTATGAAAGCAGTAAAATAATCGGTAAGACAAACAGTTTTGTTATAATAATCTGTATATACTTTGTGCGCACCATAGATTTTTATGCAACCATATTGGTGCATTGGAAAGCTGATCACACTGTTACAATAATAGTATTATTCAGTTGGTAAACATAAAGTATTGTGCATTGCCCATCACAGCCAAGCAAAATTTCACAGAGCTGCTTAAAGCAGACAATTTAGTAAATTTGTAAATTTGTATCAAGCAAAATGTGCAGGAGACCAGCGAAAATTGATGCATGAGACAGAGTACTCTGGCTGGTAACCTTTATGTTGATGAGCATATTTTAATATGTTGATGAGCATATTTTTGTGCCTAAAGACACTGGACACTATTGGTGATTGTCAAACACCCGTCTTCTCACTTGGTGTGTCTCAACGTATGCATAAAATACATGTAACAAACCTGTGAAAAATTTTGCTCAATTTGTCGTCGGAATTGCGAGATAATAATGAAAGAAAAAACACCCTTGTCACACGAAGTTGTGTGCGTTTAGATGGTTGATTTCGAGACCTCAAGTTCTAAGTCTGAGGTCTCGAAATCAAATTCGTGGAAAATTACTTCTTTCTTGAAAACTATGTTACTTCAGAGGGAGCCGTTTCTCACTATGTTTTATACTATCAACCTCTCCCCATTACTCGTTACCAAGTAAAGTTTTATGCTAATAATTATTTTGAGTAATTACCAATAGTGTCTAATGCATTTAAACAAACCCACATGTACTCACACAATCCACAGTCCTAATTTCTTTTTCCTCCTCAAGGGCCATGAGCACCTTTTTTAGCCAGATACAGGCACTATACTCTTACTACGGTACAATGTAAGATTCACAAATGTATATAAGTTTTATAAAACAAAATGAAAAAAATAACTTCAAACCCAAATTGTCAAAACTTTTGAGAATAGACGGACTTCTGCTATTATTAAATACTATATTATATACATAATCAACAGCCCTTCAATATTCTAATGGAAAGGAGATTAAAAAGGGCAAAATCTGGACAATGATTCTGAAACAATTTTTTGGGGACTCTTTAAAACAGAATCTCTATGAGATAATAACTATTCACACACTTTGTGGAATTAGAGAATAATGGTTATTCACACACATACAGTTGGTGGATTTTAAATATGAACTTTTGCAAGTCACCTGTGTAACATTTCAGGCATGCAACTTTTCCTCGGATCAACTGATTTCCTCTTTTTGAAGTCTCAGTTTTACCATTCAAAAATGCAAAATACTATACAAGATCATTGACATTTTGTAATTTCCTCTTTTTTGGTGAAGTTAAGGTTGCGTGCCTGACATTTGATGCAGTGTGCTGATAGCAGATAAAGTTGAATTTGTTGACAAGAGAGTAAAAATCTTGTAATCAAGTTTTTTTCCCACAGTGTATACATGCCTTTTCAACTAAAGCTGTTCACTTGATCAATAATGAATTTGTGATTACAAACCCATGTTAGTTATACAGCTTATGGTGTTTAAATCACACATTTAAACATGGCCACGTGATCTCCTCTCTGCAAACCAGAACGGATAAACTGTCCCAGGTAATTATAAACAGTTTTTTGTATCAGGAACACTTTATTTGTTGAACTTTTTCAACTTCAAAATGAAATACTTGAACAATTAAAGTGGGTTTGCTGCTTGTGAGTTTTGAATTTTTGAAGCTATGGAAATTTGTCTTACCATGCCACTCTCATCCTACTTTCCAGATTGGGATATTCTAAATTTGTCCCTTTTTCCAAATTGGCCACCAATATATCCCAATCGAAGAGCTTTTGGAGACAAAAACTACTTCATCTCAGTTTAGCTTCAAGAGGGTGTTTAGTAATATTGACCAGGGCTGGTACTGTCTTCCCAATGAAGATAGTAAATGTCCCAAACAGTTGAACTATCCCATGTTTTTTTTGCCCAGATTGGAATGTGAATAGAAATGTCTTCCGATTGAGAGCTTCCAGGATGACAATAATACTTCTCTGATTTAATTCTTAGTTTGACTCTGCAGCTTTCTCAATCAAGAAAACTGTCGTCATTCCTCCTAAGATGTCAAGCTGAGAGATCTCAACTCCAAGCTGATTGGTCGCCCAATTGGCGATCTCCAAGGCAACCAAGGAGTCCACACCGTAGTTCACCATCGGCTGGCTCGTGTCGATGGCGTCCTCGGACATGCAAAGAAGCTCCGCCATCTTGGACTTGATGGTGGTTTCCAGGTCTTCAATCTCAAGATGTGGAGCTTCTCCCTTGGAAGATGTTGCTTTACTACGTGTGGCCAGGTGATGGAATTTCAGCATAGACTTGTGGCAGGTTGTCTGCGTTATTCCCCAGTCCTGAAAGTAAGAACAGGAACAAATTTAAGCATTTTTCGTAGGTCGATTATGTCCTTTCGAATAAAAACAAGTCTCGTTTCCGCAAAGGTGGTGATTGCCAGTAGAAATTTGAAACTTTGCATGGTGGGAGTATAAATGGGGTGAGGTTTGCAGTAGGTCTCTTTTGAGCAGTGTTGGTTCTGAGAATAACCAGTTGTTGACCCCAACTCTTTGTTTCGATCAGTATGCTCCGATTGTCTTCAGGAGAATGCTGGACTCTGTTGTTGAAGATTGCCATTCTAATGTTTAAGTATTAATTTACTGCCGACTAATAATACCCAATTCACTAAAGGTGGCACTAACCGCGTGTTACATCGGTACAAGGGATCTATACAAGTTGGCATCCTTTCTGTATTAAATACATTTTTGTGATAATTGTATTAACGCATCAGATTTTTCTCATTTGCACAGATCGGATTGAAAAACTGGAGCCACAGTTGGCTATCGTTGAATTGCCGTCGAAAGATTAAGCGGTGTGATTAGGAGACTACCAATTGGAAAAATTGATATCATCTATGTAACAGGTATTTAATTTTAAGGCCTTTTCACATTTTTACAGCCTTTTTTTAGGCAACAAATTTGTCAATATTTGAAACGATGTTTTTTGACTTTTAAAACAAAAAACATGTGATCTTGCAATTGTCAATGCCTTTCCTTCATGGAGATTGCATGGACTTGGTCAGCCTGTAAGTTGCCTCATGTGACATGACCCTTAGTCTTCCTAATCCTTTGTTCACAATTGCGACCCTTGTACATTGCTATGGGGAAAAAGTTTGATGATTTTACATACCTGGTTTGCAAAAGTAACCACAGGGAGGTCTCTGTTGGACAGCAGCTGGCCTAGAACCTGAAGGAACTCATCTACGTGAAGTTGGTAGCATCCCTTCATGGCCAAGACTTTCACCGTCTGCCCCTTGTCTTCAAGATACCCAGCTCCCTTGACGGGTGCCAGCTGGATTGAAAGACCTGGTAGGCCCTCCATGTGTCTCTTCTCAGCCAGAGCGTCCAGGTATGCGTTGGCTGCACAGTAGCACGGCTGGGCTTGATGTCCCCAAGTAGTCGAGATTGAGGACAACATGAAGAAGACGTCAAGGTTGTCTTGTTGCGTCAGCTCATGCAGGTGCTGAGCTCCGAGTGCTTTCGCTCCAAGAATACGGTCCATCTGCTCCTGTGTAATCTGTGAGAGATTCTCCTCGTCTATGACTCCAGCAAGATGGAAGATTCCCTTGACGGGAGGAACAGTCTTGTCTTGTTGGAGGTTTTTCAACAGCATCTTGACGCAGGCTTTCTTTGAGATGTCAAGGGAAAACTCGTAAATGTTAACTTGGTTTTTCTTCAGAAAGCTCAAGGTCCGCTTTGCAGCTGCAGTAGTAGCTCCTCTCCGAGAAACAAGTGCAATGTGCTTTGCTCCGTTCAGGCACAGCCATCTGGAAAGAGCCTGTCCGATTCCTCCATACCCACCAGTGATGATGTAGGTTGCATTAGGCTTGAACTGGCACAGCGAAGGTTTGATCTCACTTGGCTTGAAAGCGTCGGGGATTTCAAAGACGATCTTTCCAATATGTGAGCCTTTGGACATGATACGGAAGGTGTCTTTGAGGTTTGCTATGGAATAGACACTTGTCGGGATGGGTGTCAGCTTCTTCTCTTCAAACAGCTTTACTACTTTGCACATGACACTCTGGACTTCCTCTGGAAATTGTCGCATTAAGATGTCTAGCTGACAGGAATGGAACACCTTGTTCTCCAGGAAAAAGCTCATCGGGAGACTAGAGCCCTGTAGGATGTCTCTTTTGCCAATTTCACAAAACCTCCCTCCAGGTGCTAAAAGTGACAAACCGACTTGAAGAAGCTTCCCTGATAGAGAATTTAGGATTACGTTCACTCCCTTTCCATCAGTCCACTGCATGACATCATCATAGAATTGGGAAGATCGAGAGTCGCTTACCAGATCCAGTCCAAGGTTCCTGAGAAAGGACCTTTTCTCTTCAGTCCCAGCGGTGCAGATAATCTTGGCTCCTCTCATGCGAGCAATTTGAATTGCAGCTAGTCCAACACCTCCACATGCAGAATGAATCAACACAGTCTCACCCTTTTTCAAGTTGGCTCGGTCGACTAGACTGAGATACGCCGTTACAAAGACTACACCAACACTAGAGGTCTCCAACCAAGTCAAATTCTCTGGCATGAGGACAGTCAACTTGGAATCACATACTACATGAGAAGCAAAACAACTTTTACCGAATGCCATCACCTTATCATTGACTTTCAGTTCAGTCACACCACTCCCTACTTCTACAATTTCACCAGCACATTCCAGACCAAAGGATGGGTGTGCGTCACTTTCCAGTCCTTCAAGTAGCCCCAAGGCCATCATGACATCTTTGAAATTGAGTGGAGCTGCCTTCACATGGATCTTGACATGACCTGGAGGGATTTCAAAGTCTTGAACGTCATGGAAAGCAAGGTCGTCGATAGACGCTCCCTTGTTTCTTTGCAGATCTTGCTCCACTCGCCAATTTTTTGACTGCACCTCACTGACCAACTTTACATCTTGATGGATGAGACGAGGCACGAGTCGCTTTCCTTCCCTGATGACAATCTCCTGCTCGCCAAGATCTTGATCATACACAACCTTCAGTAACTCCTGAACATTTTCCCCTGTTGAGGAGCGTGGGTCAAAGTCAACTGAGATAATTGGCACACTTGGGATCTGATTGCTTGATGCTCTAGCCAACCCAACAGCCAATGAACCACTTGGATTCTTGGAATCACCATTGCCACCAGTTGTCAGAACCCAGACCTTTTTGACAGCCTGAGGGTACGACTCCACTGCTTGGAACAGTCGCAAGAGAGCATGGAGTGTACTATCTTCCTCACTGTATGCGTACAATACTTCAACGGGTGTACTCACATGCTCACTGAAAATGTGATCTAGGGACTTGGATGCAGAGAAATTGCTGATCAAAGACTTTCCCTTGTAGCTTTGGAGAAACTGAGAAATCAAGTCGTTGCTGTCATTTTGAATTATCACCAGTTTGTTTTCTCTGGGCTCTGAGACATCCGATGGAGAGGGGAGGACGCAAGAAGCTGGCTTACATCCCATGTACACACTTTGAAGTAAGTTGTGCTGCGTTGAAACTGACTGAATATCTGTGAGTCCAACAGTTTCCATGATTTTCACCCATTGACTCTGAGGGAGCAAGCAGCACTCATTTTCTGTAGACAAGGAGAAGAACTGGGTCAGGAAGTTGAGGTCTGTGTCTTCCATGATGAACATCAACCCATCAGGACTCAGGAGATGTGACATGTGTGCAACACTTTGTTGAGTGTTGTCTGTGGAATGCAATGCATTGATGCAGACGACTATATCAAAGCTGCCAGGTATGTATTCTTGCTCTTGGGGACTTCTCTTGATATCAAGCTGCTTGAACTCAACAAAGTCAAACTCGGCAAGGTTGTCTTGGGCTTCCTGGAGAAACTTCTTATTCTCAGCTGCAAAGACGTATTCTAAATTTACTGCAAGGCCAGCTTCTTTGAGAGGTTCCACCACTGTACGGGTAAGTTTTCCTGTGTGACCCCCTACTTCGAGTACTCGCACAACTTTCTTGGTTTTGACAGCTTCAGAGATGGACTTGATAAGAGCTTGTGAAGTAGGTTTGTTTATTAGCCTGGTGCTCATTGAGTCAAAGAAGTAACGATCTATCCCCTGATCAGGATGCAAGATTGACAACCCAACTTCAGGATTGCTTAGAGTTTCTGGCAAAGCTTCCCCAAATGATTTCAGCAAGTTAACCTCAACTTCCAACTCAGGTACTCTGTTGAGGATGTTTCTCATGACCTCTGGTATACTGCTGTAAGGTACAGACTTCACCTTGGTGGCAGAGGAGATGGTTTGGATTCGTGTCTTATACTTGGATGTACTTGAAGTGTCTTTTGCGAGTGCATTTCGAATGTAAGACACACAAACTCCTTCAAGATCAGGGAGTACTCCTTCAGCCCGCTTGACAGCAGCCAACTCATCACTGTTCGATTCGCTCATGTTCTTCTCAAGAAAACCCTCACAAAGATGAGATGTTGAGAGTTTAGTTGCAGACTCTGGTTGCCAGTGGGTGGTGTAAACGCATGATTCAATTGGAACATTCGACTGGTTGCCACTGAAGTTTTGAGCCAGGAAACCTTTGATGTCAGCAAGCACTCGTCCGTCAAGAGTTACCATGGTTATGTCAGCTGCAATGTTAGAACTGTCATAGTCGATGATTTTGGTGTAGGCCAGTATCTGTTTACCTGGAGGGATGGAGTCTGATGTCATATACATGGAGTCAATACGAATGGGAAGGTACATTGCATTGAATGGACCTACTGCAGAGAGAACCAGCTGGAAGGTGGCATCGAAGTGGGTCACCTGGATTCGTTGCTTGTTGTCCTGAACTGGGTTCAAGATCGCATACGCTTCACCATCACCAAGGAACATCTTCTCCACTGTCTGAAATGCAGGTCCATATTTGAGACCAACAGCCTCAAGCCTTGAGTAGAACAACTCACCGCTCACCTCATTGGTACATCTAGCCTGGATTCCTTTCAGATCAAAGGAAGCTTCTTTGGTCTTGCTTGATGATGGCTCGAGTTGAGCATCACAGTGCTGGTTTCCATCACATGTCACCTGCATTGCTGAGCCATCTTTAATCAGCCCAAGCTTCAGAGTACACTTCTTTGGATCTGTGTCTTCAGGCCACGGTAGAACCCTGGTGAAGTTGATGTTCTTCAGAGCCGGTTTTTCTGTTTCTGAGAAGCCCATTTGAATCATGAACTCCACGTAACCAGCCCCTGGAAAGACTATTCGGTTTCCAACTACATGGTCAGCGAGGAAGGGAAACATCTCCAAAGTGAATTTACCAGCCTGTCCTTTGATGGTACGATCATCAAGACCAAGTCGACGCTTTTGTCTGTCGTCTGTTTCCAACCAGAAGGATTGATGCTGCCACGGATATGTTGGGACAGCAGACCACTGGGCTGTGTTCTGTGTTATTTTACCCCAGTCCAGAGACACTCCATTTGCGTAAAGAGTACTCATCGCTCGTTGCATGGATTGCAAGTCGTCCTTATCTCTTAAGCTTGAGTTAACTATCACAGGAGGATTCTTGGGGTCCAGTAGATGAGAAATCTGCTTGATTGGGGTGAGAAGGGTGTTTGAGGCTGCAATCTCAAGGAAAATATCAGCTTTCGTTTCCTGAAGTATATTCTCGATTGCTGGCTGGAAGAGTACAGCACTGCGAATGTTACGCCACCAGTACTCTGTTTGGAAGCTACCAGCATAGAATTCTCCCGTCACTGTGGAGTAGAAGGGAACCTCTCTCTTGTGAGTATCTCCATTAACAACACCCTTCATAGCTTTCTCAAATGGAACCTTGATTGGGTCCATCTCAGGAGTATGGAAGGCACAAGTCACACGGAGTTGCTTTGCCTTTCCAGGATTGTTCTCAACAACAGCTGCTATGGAATCATTGTTTCCTGCCAGGGTCATTGATCCAGGTGCATTTACTGCTGCTATGTAGAGGTGCTCGTGATCCTCACAGATCTTCGCTGCTTGTTCTTTGGTTGCTCTCAGTGCCGCCATTCGACCAGTTCCCGTCTGCTTTGCCTGTTCATGGCTGCGATGGAAAATCACAGATATGGCTTCATGTAAGGTCAAACCTCCACAAGCGTAAGCTGCTGCTATTTCACCAACGCTGTGCCCTACTACGATATCAGGGTGTACACCCCAGTCTTTCCATAGATGGAGAAGGGCAACCTGGATGAATGTGATTGCTGGTTGAACCACCTGCACTTGATTAAGAGCATCTTCAACTGACGAGTAGGGGGACTTGGGACTGATAGCATTGCCATTGAATAGGCCACAGGTTTCAAGCAATGACCAGCCAGATATCTTCTTAAAGATCACGTCACAGCTATCAATGGCTTCTTTAAAGACCTTCTCAGCTGTGTACATTTTGCGACCCATGTCTATCCACTGCTGCCCTTGTCCAGGAAAAACAAAGCAGATTTTGGGCTTGTCTTGGGGAGCTGTTCCAGTCACGACTGTCTCAGATGTAGTGCCCTGAATGAAACTCTCAAGACCCTGTTTGCAGGAAGAACTGGAGTTAGCAGTGACAGCTAGACGGTATGGATGATGATCTCGCCTTGTTGCCTGCCATGACGTGACACTTAGTGCATCTTGGTCGCATTCAAACTCCACCCACTTCTTAGCTAGATCTACGAGGGCATCTTTTGATTTTGCAGAAAGAGGCAGAATAATGGGACTTCCCGTCATGTCCTTATCCCCGAATTTCCAACCAGCTGCTGCGATCGGAGGAGTCCGCTTCGTCTTTGGAGCCTCCTGAAAGATCATGTGAGCAACTGCACCTGAAAATCCGAAACTGTTTAGGCCAATAGTAAACAAGGCATCGTCGGACTTCTCCTTCAGCGGTTGCATCGTTGTCTGCACTTTAAGATTGAGTCCTTGGAGGTCTATGTTTGGGTTGGGCCTGCTATGGTTGACAGTTGGCACCAGTGTATTCTTGTCCAACATGAGAGCCACTTTGATTGAAGAAGTGATCCCAGCTGCACACTCATTGTGGCCGAAGTTGCTCTTCACGGATCCAATTTTGATTGGGGTAGTACTCTGGTTGCCAAAGATGCTTCCAATAGCCTCAGCTTCAATCGGGTCACCAACTGGCGTGCCTGTTCCGTGTGCCTCGACATACTGAACAGATGAGAGGGGAATACCAAACCGTTCATATGCACTCTTCATCACCATCTCTTGTGCTGGACCTGATGGCATAGTGAGACTCTTGCAGAAGCCATTTGCTGCAATGGAGCTGCCTCGGATGGTGGCATAGATGTGATCATTAGCAGCCACTGCTTCTTCAAGAGGTTTCAGAATGAACGCACCCCAACCCTCGCTCCTGACGTAACCATTTGCTTGATCGGAAAACGGACAACACTTTCCCTCAGGAGATAGGACTCCAAGAGCGCTAAAGCCAACTGTAGTTTCTGGAATGAGTAAAGCATTACATCCACCAGCAACAGCATGGGTACACTCGCCATCCCAGATGGCGTTGCAAGCCAGGTGCATTGCTGTCATCGATGAAGCACATGCGGTCTCCACTGCAAATGAGGGTCCTCGAAGATCAAAGACGTATGAGATCCTGTTTGCAACTGACGAGTGGGCTGTCCCCGTATGCATGTAAGGACCGATGAGAGAGGTTTCTGTGAGCATCACGGCATAGTCCATCATACCAACACCGATGTAGACACCGCAGGATTCTCCCAGAGTACTAGGAAGAATACCTGCATCCTGAAAGGCCTCATAGGTCACCTCTAAGATTTGGCGTTGTTGGGGGTCCATGGAGCAAGCCTCTCTGGGGGATATCTTGAAGAAGGTATTGTCAAACTTGTCGATGTTGTGGACAAAACCTCCGCGTCTTGTGACCATCTTACTGTGATTGGTCTGGTCGGGGTCATGGAATGATTCCAGGGACCATCGGTCGGCGGGTACTTCGCTCACCATGTCTTGCTGGTTGACCAGGACATCCCAGAAAGCTTTCGGTGAATCCACACCTCCAGGCATTCGACACCCTGTGATACGAGAAGAAGAACTTGATTAAAATTATGCCATCCAAACTAAATGAGATAAATTCAAGACAGGCAACTATTCTGATAGGCTGAGGAGAATGTGCAGTTTCAGAAAAAGCAGCCGGTTGTTTCTGCAATTTTGCTTCAAGGTCGAATTCAGTTTTTTTATGCACTAATTTTCAAATGAAAGGGTCCTTTTGAAAGTGCAAAAGATTTCTAACCTCCACTAAAATGGTGTAAAATTACAATTTATTTGTTACCCCTTCAGACACGACGTCATTGGATATCAACAACAAATGGGTCTCTGTATTCCAAATAATAATTTTTGCGAGTGTCATATTAGTTCAAATTCAATGCCTCTTTGATATATCATAGAAATTTTGAAATGAACTCAAAAGTTTCCAATATAAAAATTTTGACAAAATAAATATTGGAAGGATATAAAACACAATGGCTTCAGACACCATTATTATAATGAGGTTAGACACTTGTATTCCGCCCCCCCCCCCCAACTTTCATGTAAGGACTCTATCCATTTTAAAATGAGTGCATCAAAGAACCGAATTTGATCTTGTGGCCCCTCTACAATACAAATGACCATGTCTGACAGCTCATCTTAAAGGGACATGTTGCCTTGGATCGGTCGAGTTGGTCTATGGAGAGTGTTTGAAACCGTTTGTTTTGAAATCGATGGTTACAAAGATGTTTTTAAAGTAGAAAATAATGATCCATACAAAAAATATACATTGAAATTGCATGTTTTTTTTTTACTTTGCGAACTAACATGGTCGGCCATTTTATGGAGTCAAAAACTTGAATCAAACAAATGGCAGGCAGTGTTAGTTCACGACGTATAAGGAAAACCATGCATTTTATAACTAACGGTTTCATACGCTTTTCATAGACCAACCGACCGATCCAAGGCAACCTCTCCCTTTAATATGAACCCTAGTACCCTATGAAATTAAGCCCAGGCCTGTATTTTACCTCATCAAAGTATATTGTTTTTCTTTCTTACAGAAACATGAAGCAGGAATAGTAATCATTCTACCTCCATGCATCTTCAATGACGGAGTAATTGCTTACAGCAAAATAGGGACAAAGAATGCTTGCTGTCAGCAAACAAAGACCTATACGCCAATGGAGAGGTGAGTCACGAACATTTAACATCTTTATAGGCACTGGACTCTATTGGTAATTACTCTAAGAATTGTTAGCGTAACAATGTGCTTGGTAGTGAAGAGCAATGGAGAGCTGTTGGTAGGATAAAACACTGAAGCCTGTTATTAGGCATCTTGAAAACACACAAATTTGTGCAACAAGTGTGTTTTTTCTTTCATTATTCTCTTGTAATTCGATGACCAATTGAGTAAAACATTTCCCGGGTTGGTTTTTTAATATGTTGGGATACACCAAGTGAGAATACTGGTCTTTGACAATTACCAAAGGTGTCCAGTACCTTTATATTTATCGTAAACTATAGGTTTTCTCGGTCAATTTCGGAAAAAGAGCAGCCAATTTAACCACCAAGCTATTCTATTTCGCGCAAAATCGAATGCTACTCAAAAGGGTCATTCGATTTCGTTTTGGGATTAGTCAAATGTAATGTTGCGTCATTCGAATTAACAAAGTAATCATTCAATTTAACAATTCATCAAAGCAGCATTCAAATTCGCAGATGCTTCTTGAGGCATGTGTGTCACGAAAAAGAATGACGCTACGCTAAATTGAACAAAGTGCTTAAGGAATTTGACTCGACCCAAAACAAAATAGAATGGCCGAATTCTGAATTTGAAACGCAGTAACAACTGGAAAAGCAAAACAGCTTTAATTCGAACGCATGAAAATTAAATTGACTGCTCATTTGCCGAATTTGACCGAGAAAACTTATATTAGTATACAAATATTAACTTACCAATGCCGACGATGGCAATGGGACACCTTTCTGTACCTGTTGGCTGATCCATGTTGACTTTGCTAGGCATTCTGATGACTCAACAAATCCCGCTGTCTTGTGACGGTCAGAGCTAACTTGTTTTCTGAAACAATAAAATAGGTGTTGTGTTTTAAATGGAGCCTTCAAGAAAGACTCTGCTAAGGTTGGAACTTCAGGCCATGAACTGTTTTTGCTTTTGTGTTTGAAATGTAACAGTTGAACTACAAGACAGATTGCAATGTCACTGAGAAACGCCAAGCCAACAATCACCTTTGATTTATTTTAGGTTATAGGAATTAGATTTTATCTGAATTCAGACTTTGTAAAGTCTACGTGGTTGTCAAGACGTGTGTTTTTTTTCTTCTCCAAATTAAGTAAGTCGTGCTCTTGATCTACTTCTCTAGCATAAGGATACTGTTCCTAAAAGCTCCTTGGAATCTATAACTCCAGGGGTAAGCAAAAGGTGGTAATGTTATTATCTCCTGACGATGGCTAGAGCAAGCTAGTCGAAGCGTTGAGACCAATTCAAGAACTGACATCGCGATAGTGCAGTTAATTACGATCCTATAATCAGCATAATACATAGTAGTCCCAGCCTATTTGTATACCATCCGCCCGGGTAATAGTTATTAAGCAGGACAGTTCTTTTCAGAACTGAGAAGTCTCCAGAACAACTGAACAATCTACTCCGTTGTAGTACAATAGAGAAAGACAGTCCTTTAAGAACAAACTCTATCTGGCAAGTAGATACACACATAGTGTTACCGCGAACCAAATATGTAATGTTATCGTTTCAATTTTACTCCTTATAGATCTGGATTCCAATTTCAGAGTTTTTCTGAGAGCCATGACTCTTATCCCTAATATTAGGACATGTTCCAAAATCCACCTAATGCATTTAGATTCTGTAACATTCTGTTACATTCTTGAGATGCACAAAGAAATAAATATTTTCAATTTGTTTACTTTTTGTTTAATCTTGTTGTGCTGCTCCTCTAATAGGGCGATTGTAATGGGCAAAATGCCAGGCATTCGAACACAAATTCTTAATTATTATCAACACTAAATTTGTTTTAATTCCCTCTGTTTAATAAGTACAATATTTTGCCTGCTTTTATTTCAAGTGCTGTATTCCGATGCAATTATTTGGGGCAACAAGTACGTAAAAACCCTTAGTAGTTTCCCTTTGAACAGCGTGGAGGTTTTTTTTTAGGTCAAGACCTATCCTGTGCCTATACAAATTGTCTATTGACTTTAAAGATGCTGTCAGATTTTTTGCCCCAAACATTAAAAAATA
Organism: Asterias amurensis; assembly: GCF_032118995.1. Lineage (NCBI taxonomy): Eukaryota > Metazoa > Echinodermata > Asteroidea > Forcipulatida > Asteriidae > Asterias > Asterias amurensis. The sequence continues at coordinate 12,648,815 of NC_092665.1, forward strand.
GATTTTTTTGAGTGAATGGTATTTCGAAGAGTATCACCTGCTCCAACGAAAACAAGTTTAACTTTTACTTTTAATGGTCAGGAACCATGACAAAAAATTTAAAACGTTTCTTATAAAACACATAAGAATTGGTCACGGAATTTGTCGGGATCCCGACATAAATTTATTTTGAGCACTTTATTTCACTGCTTCTAATAATTGCAGACTTTTTCGAGCAATGGCTTAAATGAAAGCTTGTAACTTTCTCGACCCCCATCAAAATACCTGAATTTTAAATCAAAATGTTGGGATCAAACCGGCCAATAATATGTCATAGCATCTTTAAGAGTAAACAAATTGTATGGGTTCACGTAGTTCTTGAACCTTTAGGCTAATTAGATGTTGTGAGAAAAACATCAGTTTTCTAAGAAAAACCTTAGTTTTTTTAAGAAAAACCCATTAGTTTTTGCGTATAAGAACCTTAATTTGTGTGTGGAGGAAACAAACTGCCGCACTTGAAAGAAGTTTCTCAGGAAACACCCTCAGGAAAAATTGCTTGACCTTTTCACACTTGAATTGCTTTACACTGACAAACTCATTGGAAATAACCATTTCCTGTGGTTTATTTCTAGGGCATTGCCTCTTTAATGGGTTCTGAACTTTGTTTATACAAAACACAGTAATATGCTAAATGATGGGGGAGGGGGGAGGGGGCTTAGTGTCGACAAGTTGATGGAAAATTATTTTAAACAAATAAATGTATCCCTCCCCCAAAACACTTTGAGTAATTGTATATAGTAGTTTAAAGTAATACAAGTAAGTAAGTAAAAAAAAAAATGCATTATTCCTGCAAACAAAAATAAAATGAAATATTGGTACGGTATAATAATTAATGAAATCATCAACAAGAACATAACAAAACCGTACGGACATTCAAAACGATTGTCTCTGTCACGGTAGGCCTATATCAGCAAACCCACCCAATAAAGCTTTGAATAAAGGGGCGCCCTTGCGCGCTGTCTGCTCCCCGTACCAATGTGACAGGGTCGCCCCCCCCCCCCCCTTTACCGGAGTACCCCCCCCCCCCAATTGATGGCGAACTGTGTACAAACTCATATGGGCGACAGAATCTCCGGATCCGGTGACAGATTTCACTGAGGCACCGGCTTGTGAGGTTAAACAATAACCGAACCCCTCCCCCCCCCCCCTCCACAAAACACCCCTTCCACCACAGCACACACAGGCATGCACACCGCTTTGTCTTCGTCTGCGCTCTGTTTGAGGCAGATTATCTAGTACAATGAAATGATCCACACGTTCGAATATACTCTAAAAAGCATTTAGATACGACTATGGCATTTTACAATTACAAAGACATCGCAGATTATAATGTTTATAATTGCCATTCATTTCTTGTTTTGTTTGTTAATATGAATTTAAATGCATTTCTATCGCGAAGCGTTTTAGCTTACTAATATAATAATTTTCCGACGATCTATGAGCACATTATGAACAAGCACTTCGTGGATACATGTACACTGCTACCGTAGCCCCCTCCCCCTTCCATTGCCAATCGTATTAAAGCCCCTGGACCACATCCCCTCAAATGCGGAGAGTAAACAAATCAGATAACCTCATACTAATACATTTACCTTGTTCAAACCATGGAGGAACTTAAGAACGTAGTGTCAAGACAACTCCGGGTAAAAATATATACTAAAATTTAATTCTAAAATGTCATTCTTACTGCCTGAATACAACAACAAATAATTTCCATCTAGAATATTGAGGGGACAATTAAATTACCCCAATCACTGCTTGATGTTGTATAGATAGATGGGGATCAAAATAATATAGATTTCAACTTACCACTCGTCCTTCCTCGGACCACAATATCTCCGGTGTGTTAGTCAGAAAATCCCATTTGCTACAATCACTAAAAACCGGCTAGCTGTAAATCCTCGCCCAAGCCCGTCAATAAATGAAGTGGAATTGTAAGGGAAATGTTAACCCCTTATTTATTCCTGGGACTACCTCTAAGGGTCGTGATTATGCTCATCCGAGAAACTCCACGGGTTCTAATTGGTCAGAAAAAATACTACACTTCTCATAGTGTTGAAATCATGTTACTGGTTTTATCCAATCAGAAAGCGCCTAGTAACGCACGGCTAATTTTATGAATCGCAGGCTGCGCGGCCACCTGATCATCCTATGGGTGTGTTGGCCAATCAGGGATGAGCTATACAACAGCCCACTTGTGCTGTGTGCACGATCACCTTACGTGTGTGTATTATGTACAGTATGTTGGGACACAAGCACTCGAGGTTGCACATTTGAATAGGCTCCCTGTGCGTGTGTGTATAGGCTTTTAGAATCATTGCTTAATTTTCTGTTTCATTATTTCCGATGTCCCCCAGTTGACACACGCACAAACGGCGTGCAAAAAGTGTAGTTGCTTCCCCAAAGTTCATGGTTTTGCACACGACGTGAGTCTGGCACAACGCGTGATAATAAAATATCTAAAATGACAGCAGACTGAAATATTTATTACACTGTCCGATGACCCGCTGCAAAATAAGCACGCAACTCAAATTAAAGTGTTCCAGAGGGAAAATACAATACACGCCTTGATTCATACTATGTTTTTATTAAATGGAAGAAATTAGTAATTTGTGGCTCACATATCTCTTTAGGTATACACATACTATGTTTGTCTGCGAAGTGTCTATTTTGCACACTGCGCGGTGATGAATGTGCACCCTTTGAACCCTTAAACAATTTGAAATTTATTATTCTTCATTCGACACTCATGGGATCGTCACGCTATTCTGAGAAATCGGTAATCTCCTTTAATAAATATCTGTATCTGTAAAATTGTGAAGACATACGATGGAGTTATGGGAGCACCCGAAACATGACGTGGAGGGCGCTCAATTTGCAAAAGAATTGGTTAAAGGAACTGACTAAAGTAGATTGAACCATGCCAAGATTGAAATAATTAAAAAAATAAAATAAAATAATAAAAAAATACGGGGTGGCATGTTTTAAACATGTCACACCTGTCACACTAGCAAAATGCTCAAGTGTTGTTTGAAGCTTTGCATGGTGTGGTTAAAAGCCATTGGACCCTTTCGGTACAGGAAATCAAAAAAGTTCACAGATTTACAAATAATTTACAGGGTTTACAGAAGGTAATGGTGAAAGACTTCTCTTGAAATATTAGTCCATGAAATGCTTTACTTTTTGAGAAAACGGTAAAACAATATAAATTCTCGTTAACGAGAATTACGGATTTTTATAAACACATGTCATGACACGGCGAAACGCGCGAAAACAGGATTGGGTTTTCCCGTTATTTTCTCCCGACTCCGATGTCCGATTGAGCCTAAATTTCCACAGGATTGTTATTTTACAATACTGTTTACCGAAAGTGTATAATGGCTTTAAGTAGGAAGTAATTATGAATAAATAGTGAACTTGCAGGTACACGTCAAGATTGTACCCGCAAGTCCGACTGCTATTTATTTATAGTTTCTTCGATAAAATACTCGTTCAACCTGTACCATCGTTGACAGGTCAGGGGAGGGAGTGACTGGGGATAGAGAATGGGACCACAGGGCTGGATTTCACAAAAAGTTTTAACTCGAGATAAGACTAGTCTTAAAAGACTAGTCTTATCTCGAGTTAGTACGAGTGGTACGAGCTACTCGTCCTCACTTAGGACTAGCCTTGAAGTTGTTAATATCTCCTAGGACTAGCCCCATTTCTCCGTGAACTCCACTCCCAGGGCAATCTGCCCGGACCCCGCGTCAGCCGAGACAAAAGTTTATTTTGGGTTTACGTGCATGCGTGAGCTATTTATGTTCTCCATATCTTGTGTATTCAGAGCAATCGCAACCAGACTGCACTAGTTTAATTAATTAAAACGTGTCAAGTACATCGTGTGTGATTGAGGCCAACAAACTCGACCGTTTCTCTCGAGGACTGTCACTGGCTGTGAACTAGTAGGACGTTTCTGTTGGAACACTTTTTTGTTCGGTCGAGTTGGTCTTTGAAAAGCGTTCTGTAACCGTTTGTTGTAAAATGTATATGGTTAGAAAGATATTGTAAAAGTAGAATACAATGATCTACACAAATATGCCTCGAAACTGCGTGGTTTTCTTTTTACCCTGTCGACTAACACGGTCGGCCATTTATGGGAGTCAAAATTTTGACTCCCATAAATGGCCGACCGTGATAGTTCGCGACGTAAAAGAAAAAACCGTGCAATTTCGAGTGATACTTGTGTGGATCATTATATTCTACTTTTAAAACATCTTTCTAACCATATGCATTTCATAACAAACGGGTTCAAACGCTTTTAATAGACCAACTCGTCCTGGATCGGTCGAGTTGGTCTTTGAAAAGCGTATGTAACCGTTTGTTATAAAATGCATATGGTAAGAAAGATGTTTTAAAAGTAGAATATAATGATCCACACACGTATCACTCGAAATTGCGTGGTTTTCCTCTTACCTCGTCGACAAACACGGTCGGCCATTTATGGGAGTCAAATTTTTGACTCCCATAAATGGCCGACCGTGTTAGTTCGCAAAGTAAAATGAAAACCACGCAATTTCGAGGCAAATGTGTGCGGATCATTGTATTCTACTTTTTAAACGTCTTCCTAACCATATGAATTTTATAACAAACGGTTACAAACGCTTTTGAAAGACCAACTCGACCGATCCAAGGCAACGTGTTCCTTCAATTGAAAGATATTTGAAACCGAACACGTTGTTTTGTAAGTTATGATGTAGCAGTGTTGTTAGACGACGTTCGTTAGTGTTCTCTAAATTTTCTATTTAAACCACATCGACTTTTCCCTAACAAGTTTTTCGATGATTTCCACTTTTGACCCAAATGCGATGTTATAGGCCCAAAACTGTTTTTTAGAAAGTATTGTTCAAAGGAGCAGTAGCAAAAGAATTGCTCTATAATTTGTTTTTACCCTAACTTACATTGATGTAAGTTTTGTTTGAAGCTTTGAATGGTGTGGATATAGGAAGGTACTATAAATAAATAGTTAACTTGCAGGTACAATTACAACCATTTGTAAATCTCTTGTGGAAGGGAAATTGGCTCTTAAAATGTTCCCACACTCCCATAAAAGAGATTTACGATTTACTCATGGTTTTACCAGCAAATTTACACTGATTAAAGGCAGTGGACACTGTTGGGAATTACTCAAAATAATTTTTAGCATAAAAACTTACTTAATTTTTAGCATAAAAACTTACTTGGTAACGAGTTATGGGGAGCTGTTGATAGTATAAATCATTGTGAGAAACGGCTCCCTCTGAAGTAACGTAGTTTTCGAGAAAGAATTAATTTTCCACGAATTTGATTTCGAGACGTCAGATATACAATCTGAAGTCTCGAAATCAAGCATCTGAAAGCACACAACGTCGTGTGACAAGTGTGTTTTTTTCTTTCATTATTATCTCGCCACTTCCGACGACCAATTGAGCCTAAACTTTAACAGGTTTGTTATTTTATGCATATGCTGAGATACACCAATTGAGAAGACTGGTCTTAGGGTATGTTCAGACAGCGTGCTAACTTAGACCCGAACCGGTCTAACTTTTACGAGCAGCGGGGGGTGGTCGTAAAAATAAAAACCCATTGCGTTCAGACAGCACAGAGTTAAACCCGATCGGGTTTATCTTCGGTTTTAAGAGGTCAAAGTAGACGCGACCCCGTTGCTCTAACATCCGGTTTTATTCATCAGATTCACGCACGGAGTATGCCGAGATACCGAGTGCCCATGCCCTGGATGATCATCAGAGCATAATTTGATACAAATGGCTCAATCGAACGCGGTAACAGTTTTACCGTTGGGAGGATATGGGCACTTAAAACAAACATGAACACGACTCGAAATTATTTTTTAACCAAACAAAATATTGATACAAACCGCCGAGAAAACTCACCACAATATTGTCCATATTCCATGAAACAGAACACGTTTCATTTTTGTGTTTTGTTTTATACCACTGTTTCCGATTTAATAAATACTTTTAGTTTGTACTTCAATCGATTGGAAGTTGCGATCTCTCAAAATAGCTGGTGCCGCGATTTTTATTCCGATTCGTTCATAAACACAACTACACACGTGCAAGTTGCGTCAATACATGTACTTTGCAGTATTTTCCCAACAACGTGGTGATATTGCTGGCGTAGGGAATTTCCCCTACACACAGCCTCGCGCCCACTGCAGTTCATTCTCCTAGATTGAAAGTACAGCACGCTAGTAACGGTGACGGCAATAGAAAGGCACATCCACGGGATCGGTGATGGTAACTATGGGATATCAGAGAGTGATCACTATGGGATGGCAGCGCTGTACATGTGAGAAGCATTACAAAATATGCGTCTTCGCTGCGCTCGTAGTATACGCATGAAAAAACAGTTTCAATTTATTGTAGGACACTCAACAAAAAAAGCTTGGACAATATAATTTTGTTTCAGAATTTAATAAATCATGGGCGTGGGCCTGTGTTAAACGCCAACTCGGTAAGCGGCAAGAAAGTAATATAAATACTCGGTGCTTTTCAGCATCAGAGGCAACAGAAACCGTATACAAGCACTCCGGGTCCCGGGCGTGTGCATTGAACCACACAATGGGTCGTCGGTTGTGAGTTAAAACCGGATGTCATTCTGTCCACACGCAGTGTTAAAAGATAAACCCGAACCGGTTTAGACTTAGACCGCCTCGCTGGACGGTTTAAGTTTTGGGGTTTAAACCCGATCCGGTCTAACTTTATTTGCGTTCACACGCACAAAAGTTGAACCCGAACCGGTCTAAGTGGACTTAGACCAACTTTAGTACGGCGTGTGAACGACCTCTTAGACAATTACCAATAGTCTCCAGTGTCTTTAGGCGCTGTATCACTACAGGGTGTCTCAAGGGTTTTTATGGCCAGACTATTATGTTTACCAGCAGAAAGTATGGCACCATCTTAAAGCTGAAACCTTGTGCTTTCCAATGATACATTTGGTTACATTCTAGGGTCATGCATCAGCGAGCACCATTGTCTTTTAAACCCTTGTCATTCTGGCCTTCAGACAGTGTGTAAACCTCAGGTTGTCACAATGGTTCAGCTAACGGCAGAACAGAGAATATTTGTGGTCAAGAATTGGTATGAAACCAGAACTTTTTGCAGGCTACACAGGATGCATTTCGAGAAGCATTCCCAGATCGATAACCAACAGCAAAGAAACAATCTGGGCCAATGTGAGAAAGTATGAAGCACATCAGGAACCAGCCTCAATCGCAATAAAGGAAGTTCAGGAAGGCCAAGGACAGCGAGATCTCAGGAAAACATCGCTATCCTACGACAGCAACTGATTGACCACCCACGGGAGACAAGTGCAAGACGGAATGGTGTTGGACTGAGCCACACCACTTTTAATCGGATCACTCATCTGGACCTTCACTTCCATCTGTTCCACATCTTCACATCCGTCATGAACTTCTGCTTCCTGATCTTGCAAGAAGACATACTTTCTGTGAGTGGCTTCTTGAGCGGTGTGAGAGAGATCCCAGCAAACTTCTGGTTTCATACCTTTTCTTGACCACTCTGCTTTTATTAGCTGAACCATTTGTGACAACCCGAGGTTTACACTCTGTCTGAAGGCCAAAATGACATGGGTTCAAAAGTGAACCAACTGCATTTATGCACCACAACTTCAAGACAATGGTGCTCGCTGATGCATGACCCTTGAATGTATCATTGGAAAGCACAAGGTTTCAGCTTTAAGATGATGCCATGCTTTCTGCTGGTAAACATAATAGTCTGGCCATAAAAACCCTTTAAAGTAGGATTACCTTTTTTTTGAGACACCCTGTATAGGTACCCTCCAAAGTTCTGTGAACAAAAAGATCTTCTGAGTTCTTTGAAGACAATCCACCATTTTTTTTTTTTTTTTACTTCCCTTTGATGTTTTTGTTTTAAGCCGTTCAAGGTCACCAATAAGCGATTGTATTATAACCGACATGTAACAGCCCATTTCTGCCTAATCCTGCGATAATCTTTATAATTATTTTATCCACTCAGTCAATAGGTTTAAACTATTTTAAACCATAAATCTTTAGTGATAAGCGGTAAGCTTGAATTTAGTTTAATTATAGAAAGATAACTAATGCTAAATCAAGAAGTTGTCCTTAATCCTTTCCAATTATAGCATACACGTTGTGGGAGACCTACTGCACCCCATGTGAAATGGCGTGTCTGTATGCCATAAAGTGTAGTATTTGTACAAGACGTTTATCGTGGTGTTATCACCCATCAGCCGATATGGATGTAATCGCGGTGGTTTTCTTCCGAGATAAGGTTCCGTACCAAGACTAGGTCGTTTGCATTTTGTTTTACCCCAATGCCAGTGTCAACCAATTTGTTCAGTTTTGAGCCATTATACACTTTCGGCACAGACAAAAAATTAAAAGTTCACAAATTTACAAATAATTCACAGGGTTTACAGAAGGTAATGGTGAAAGACTTATCTTGAAATATTATTCCATGAAATGCTTTACTTTTTGAGAAAACATGAAAACAATATTAATTCTCGATAGCGAGATTTACGGATTTATTTTAAACACATGTCATGACACGGCGAAACGTTGGGAAACTAGGGTGAGTTTTCCCGTTATTTTCTCCCGACTCCGACGACCGATGAGCCTAAATTTTCACAGGTTTTTTATTTTAAGTTGTAGTACACGAAGTGTGGGCCTTGGACAATACTGTTTACCGAAAGTGTATAATGGCTTTAAACGCATTAATATAACCGTTCGATTATAGAACACAAATACTGAAGGCATTACACTTTGGTGTTTGGAAAACGCCCCACTTTGGTGTTTGGAAAACGCCCCGTGCAATAAGTAACCAAAGGTACGATGTTGCAATTGAATTGATACAGTCAGATAAATTAGTATGTGCCAATGTAAGCCTGATGATTAATTTAAAAACCTCAAACCGGTCATCCTTACAGAATAATACAAACTCAACAAAATTATTGCTAAGCAGAAGTAGGTTACTAGCCGAATTTACTTTTTAAGTTTACATTGTTCTGACTGGTGCGGTGCAGAGAAAATTGCCGAACAGTATTTTCTGCTTAAAGGGTCTATGTACTTTTTGTTGCACAAAAAAACACAATGTCCACAGATTTACATTAAACTTACACAGTTTGAAGATAATGAAAGTAGAAAGCTTCCCCGAAAATATTAATTGCTGAGGTGCTGTAGTTTTTTTTAGAAATGAGTAAAACAATGTCATGAAAATAATTTTCGTCTCAGTGATCATGAGACGGAAATTATTTTAGCATGTAAAAACGTATTTTTTGTTTTACTCATATCTCAAAAACTACATCACCTCAGCTGCTAATATTTTAAGGTACGCTTTCTACTATCATTATCTTCAAACGGTGTAGATGTAAGTCTGTGGACATTGTGTTTTGTGTTGCAAAAAGTACCCAAATCCTTTAACAGCTTCATAAAGTTTGCCCCAGTGCCCAATTTCACGGCTCTGCTTACCATGGATTCTGCGCTTACGGCCCATAAAATTGTGTATTTCGCCATATATAGAGAAAAGTTCTATTCCTCCATGGTTTCACAGACACCGTTGGCACAGACTTTTGCTGTAAGGATAGACATAAAATTGGACCCAGGGTTGCAGACTGGATTGAACTGGGAACTATGGTTTATCTCTGCATTGTATACATTAAAGACTCAAAATAAACAGCTATTGTGCAATGAATATCCACATAGACTTTCAAGGTTCAATGATCGTGATGGTTCGATTTTTAGGTTGAATGTACTTTTGTATTGCCTCGCGTGTATTACATAGAGCGTTATAGATTATAATGATTGCATTAATGGGGTAGTCTGAGGGGGCGGACACAGTACACAGCAACTGGGGTATGGTACAATATTGACATCATGATGGGTGTTAAGTGGTGTTTGAAGTTTTGCATGGTGTGGAGAATAAGAGTAACTATAAATATGAATAGTAAACTTGCGGGTACAACCATGAGTAAAATCTCTTTTGAAGGAGTGGTGGCTATGAAAAGAGCCTGTTTGATCTCGGCGTTTCGAACAGTTTACTCTGCTCGTCTGCGGGAGAAGGGTGTTGTGACACATTAATGGATACAGAAGAGATACATCAGAGGGTATTTGAGACAATGGACACCTTGGGTAATTGTCAAAGACCAGTAATCTCACTTGGCGTATTCCAACAAATTATGTGGAGTAACCAACCTGTGAAAATTTGGGCTCAAGTTTGGTAATCGAAGCTGCAAGAGAATAATGGAAAACAAAAACCTTGTTGCACAAAATGTGTGTCATTTCAGATACCTGATAAAAGGCTTCACTGTGCCCGGAGCCTTTCTATATGTAAGGGAAGGCACAAGATCATGTTCTAATATTAATTTGTTACTTTTTTCCCCTTCTTTTTTCTATCTCATTTGGGACTTTTTGCTTTACTTCTGTGGCGTGTTTTCATGCAGGGTCATTAACCATAACCGATTCTTACCACTTACCAAGCCCCGGAGGACCTGGAAATTTGATCGAGAGTTCTTATAGAATGTTTCATGTGGCATATTAACCTCTTTTATTGTATTTATAAGTTTTTCATTATTACTTTGTCATTTCATGCTTAGAAAATTAAACAAAACACAAGCATTAAATTTGATTATGATGTGGCCATGTATAATATGCTAATATCGGAACATTTTGACAACAAACTGAAATTCTTGTTTGAAGCTTGGCATGTTGTGCATAAATAGGACACTTGGTTGTACCCGCAGTTCTACGATTTATTCGAAGTCCCAGTTTCTTCTTACAAAAATACCATTTTAGTATTCTTACAAAAATACCATTTTAGTATTTTCCTCAAAAATTTTGAGGAATCTCTGTAAACGTTTTTGATATGCAGGTATATTTATAAAGACACTGGCCACTAGTGTGGCCACTATTGGTAATTGTCAAAGACCAGTATTCTCATTTGGTGTATTTCAACATGCATAAAATAAACAACCTGTGAAAATTTGAGCTCACTGAATCGGTCATCGAAGTTGTGAGATAATAATGAGAGAAAAAAACACCATTGTCACACAAAGTTGTGTGCTTTCAGATGCTTAATTTCGAGACCTCAAATTGTAAATCGGAGGTCTCGAAATGAAATTCGTGGAAAATTACTTCTTTCTCAAAAACTACGTCACTTTTACAGGGAGCCGTTTCTCACAATGTTGTGTACTATCAATCTCTCCCCATTACTCGTACCAAGTAAGGTTTTATGCTAATAATTATTTTGAGTAATTACCAATAGTGTCCACTGCCTTTAAGACTAAATGCTTACCAAATCAGGCCAACCGTTGTCAATAATATACTAGATATTATTTCAATACTGATTTACCTCCCCATGCTGATTTTATGCCTCAATTGCAAAATGACAGCTACGGAGTCAACAAACTTTGGTTGTTTGCATTACACTCACAATGTTCGGTGTGCTTTTATTTAGACCGTTATCTCCACTTGGTGATAACATAACAGCACGCGCCGATTGGATTGTCGTACCACATCGTTGATGGTGAGTTTATCCCCGTGTGACGTTGACCTTGTGATCACGTGGTGCTCATTCAACACGGCATCACGCCACATTTTCTCGCCAGTGTGTAGTGTGGTCTTCGCCCAAGGCGTGTTCGTCGAAAGTCGAAGTGGACGAGTAGTGCGATAGTAACCTGTGAGTGTGTGTATAGCGATTTACAACAGAGCGAATTACACTGTTCCACTATCGACCACTGACGTCTTGGGCCAAGACTAATGTAGGGTTGTAGGCCGACGGCTGACTTCACACGCGTTGCCTTGGCAACGACGATTATGTTGCCTTTACTGGATTAGTCGTCAACTTTATGCGCTGTGATTTTCATGTGGACGAATAATTAGTGTTCGTCTGAACAGAGAGCTATCTGAAAGTGTGGTTTCGGTGTGGCTTGTAAATTTGTCCGACTGAGATTCTGCCCCCCCCCCCCCATGGGAAATTAAAATGGAGTGAAGGAGGATGATTATTTAACATTACATCGTTTTAAAGGCACCGGACACTTTTGGTAAATACTCAAAATAATTGTTAGCATACACACTTTACTTGGTAACGAGCAGTGGTGAGCTGTTGAAAGTACAAAACATTGTGAGAAACGGCTCAAAGTATCTGAAGGAGGATGATTTAACATTACATCATTTTAAAGGCACTGGACACTTTTTGTAAATACTCAAAATAATTGTTAGCATACACTTTACTTGGTAACGAGCAGTGGAGAACTGTTGGAAGTACAAAACATTATGAGAAACGGCTCAAAGTATCTGAAAACACACAGCTTGTGCGACAAGGGTAGGGTTTTTTTTTTCTTCCGTTATTCTCTCGCAACTCCGACGACCAATTAGTCCAAATTTTCAGGTTTGTTATTTTATGCGTAGCTAGGTGTTGGGAACTTGGAATTCCCCATAGAGGGATCCACCAAGTGATGAGACTACTATAGTGCCTTCAAAGCCATTGGACCCTTTCGGTACAGGAAAAAACGAAAAAGTTCACAGATTTATTATTCCATGAAATGCTTTACTTTTTGAGAAAACAGGAAAACAATATCAATTCTCGTTAACGAGAATTACAGATTTATTTTAAACACAATGTCAGACACGGCGAAACGCGCGGATACAAGGGTGGGTTTTCCCGTTATTTTCTCCCGACTCCGATGACCGATTAAGCCCAAATTTCCACAGGTTTGTTGTTTGATATAGAAGTTGTGATACACGAAGTGTGGGCCTTGGACAATACTGTTTACCGAAAGGGTCCAATGGCTTTAAAGGATTTGGGTAATTTTTCAAAATGTCCACAGATTTACATTAAACTTACAGGGTTTGAAGATAATGATAGTGGAAAGCCTCCCTTCAAATATTACTAACTAAAGTTGTGTAGTTTTTGAGAAATGAGTAAAAAATGTCACAAAATCATTTTGGTCTTATGAGACAAAATGTATTTTAGCATGTCAAATCCCCTTAACCAGTTATGATATTATACCCAATCCATAGCATAACTGGTTAATACGTTTTTACATAATAAAATTGAGACGAAAACTATTACTTTTACTAATTTCTCAAAAACTACAGCACCTTAGGAAGTAAAATTTCAAGGGAAGCTTTCTACTATCATAATTTTGTAAGTTTAATGTAAATCTGTGGACATTGTGTTTTGTGTTGGGAAAAAGTACATATACCCTTTAAAAGAGGGCGCTATCAAAATAAGTTTGTGTGGAATCTCCTGGCACACCCCATATTGTGTGACCAGATTAATTACCACATTATACCGTGTTCTTAGCTCTTCATGCGCACTAGCCTGCCATTGCAGTCAGTTTGTAGCTAAGCAAAATGGAAATGAACTAATTATGACGCCTGGTACGATGTGCATGATTGTGAAGGCCTTAAAGTCATTGGACACTTTCGGTAAACAGTGTTGTCCAAGGCCCACACTTCGTGTACCACAACTTATATATATATAATAACAAACCTGTGAAAATTTAGGCTCTATCGGTCATCGGAGTCGGGAGAATATAACGGGAAAACCCACCCTTGTTTCCCCACGTTCGCCGTGTCGTGACATGTGTTTAAAATAAATCCGTAGTTCTCGCTATCGAGAATTGATATTGTTTTAATGTTTTCTCAAAAAGTAAAGCATTTTATGGAATAATATTTCAAGATAAGTCTTTCACCATTACCTTCTGTAAATCCTGTAAATTATTTGTAAATATATGAACTTTTATTTGTTTCTGTACCGAAAGTGTATTGGCTTTAAATGGATTGTAAAATAATGTATACATGATTTTTTAGAAAATAAGCCGTTGTTCAATAACACTGACTCTAATGAAATGAAAATGTACTGAGTAACATGAGTTGAAGTCGTGTTTAGGGGTGAGTTTTACGAGCACAGGTTGTATCCTGTGTGCATGAATCAGAATCTCATGCCACAGAATCGCATGCATGCCACACATGCAGTAAGTCCATGCTCGTAAACATGTGGACATTGATTTATGTATGTATGTTCAGGCCTGTATGTTTCGTTTTTCAAAGGGCAAGGGCACCAAGGCATATTTTCCTTTGGAAATGGCACCCCATGAGGAAATTGTAAATTTCTACTAGAGCATTTCAAGGGAACCAAGGCAATGGCAAGGGTCAACGGAGGCAATCGCCTTAATTCGTTGCCTCCGTCAAGTATCAGGCCTGTATGTTGTATAAAATAGCCCCATCAGTTTTAAAAAAAATTCTCTCCATGTGGGTTCTTGGTACATTCAATAAAACATTCATCATATAAGCAGATAAACAGTACATAAATTATCGATTTAAAAATTATTGCGCGAATTAATTGTTTACTCTAGTTGACTGGGCCAAAGGAAGATGATTCGATAGAGGGCGCTATCACACAAAGTGCTACTCGATTCTCCTCGTGGGGGATAGAGATTGGGGGACTAAGCGTGCAATGCACTTTTTCCTGGTATTAATAAATTTATAGTGACACTTTACTTTGGGATCGGTCGAGTTGGTCAATGAAAAGCGTTTGAATCCGTTACACAAAATGTATATTTTATGGTTAGAAAGATGTTTTGAAAGTAGAACATAATGATCCTCACAATATATACCTCGAATTTGTGTGGTTTCTCTTTACTTTGCAAACTAACACGGTCGGCCATTTTATTGAGTCAAAAACTTGACCCTACAAAATGGCGTGCCGTGTTAGTTCAGGACGTATAAGGAAAACTGTGCATTTTTGAGGCATATTCTGTTAAGGCGGTATTCTGTTGAGATACATTATTTGTGGTGAGCAGTTTTGTGTGTCCAACCAAGCAGCTCTTTGAAATAGGGTCATTTAAGTATAGCTGCGTGTGACGTCACTAGCTGTGTAACTGGCCAATAAGTGGAGAAATCTCATTGTTGTTTTTTTGTTGTTTTTTACCTAATGCAGCAATTGAACACTTCTATTTAACGGCTGTGTTGATTTTAGAGAGCATTAACTTGTTCTTTAGCCTGAACATCTGACGTCACACGTAGACGACACAAGCTTTCCATATCCGTGTTTTGATTGGTCGGGGTGATTGCCAGCTGCATTGACATCATTGTATGTATTCAATGAGATCACTGGTTCTGTAAAACCAATACCTATCTTTATCTTTGTGGGACCAGTCTAGTTGTTCTTGACCTTGTCCTATAATTTGAGGCTACGTTAATATTCATCAGAGGCGTACCATGTGCGTCACTCATTCAATTACAAAGTGTTTTCCAGCGATAACGTCTTTAAAGAGATGTTTGAACAGCAGTAAAACAGTCTCAATGTGCCAGAGGATTGAAGTGTGATGTAGACTTTTTGTGACTGTATAAATTGAATCAAATACCCCTTGATAACTACTGACATTTCAGGCAGAGAGGCTATTTTTGATACCAGAGGGTTCTATGTTTCCGGTGAAACAAATGTAATTGATGATTCCATATATTTACTAAACAACATTTGCAGCAATGGGTTGTTTTCTTCTTCGTCCAATCAAAGTTACCGTTACCAAAATGAGTCTTGGTGTAACAAATAGTGCGGTGCCTTTTGTATGAAGTACAAATAAATCTTAATATTAAACCGTATTGGTGTGAAATGAGTGATGGGCTATATACTCCTTTCAAACCTTTGCTTTAAGAATTATATATTGCTCTTCAAGCCGTTTGGTCATAGCTGTATACACTAAACAACTCTTTGAAACGTACGTGAGTGCCGAAAGCGCTTAGGGTTGCCCGTCAAAGGACCAAGTCTTGCATATGATTTGACAAATACGTGTTGACTTTGGCGCGAGGAAATTATGACAACGTCTATTGAAAATTCTAAGGGTTTTCAAACGCTACACAAAATTAAACGCCACGTCGTTAATCGATATGCTCTCGCCATTTTTTCTTTCTTTTTTTAATAATTAAAACTCGTTTTCGCCCCTATAGCACAACCTACGTGTTCCTACAGCCAACCCAACCCTATTCCACTAGCATTGTCATGGACTTCAGTTTTGAGCGTGAATTCTAAGCGACGACTCAAGATTTCCAGTCGAAGTTTTAGAGAGACAACCGACGGTTCTAAAGACGAGCTGTTCACCCAGTCTTCTGTAAACCTTTTCATTTTATTTCAATCGTCATGAGGTGTACAAATCACGCTTATAAACACTTGGCTGTACTTCGTGTGGCAGTTAATTAATATCTTCATAAAGATGTGACATCACCTGAACATTTATGGTAATCGTTTTGCAACCGTTTTGAGCGAAGTACTTGTTGTCTCACCGGATCTTTGCTGCTTCAAAGGGGACTTTGATTTTGAGAGAAGTGGAAACTTTCCTTGGTTTTAGGTTTTAACGGCTTGGCGTGATGAATCTTGCTTTGGTTTTGTTGCTTCTGGTGGGGTGTTATGAAGCCCTGGCAGCTATCTGCCCTACTGACAGTGACTGGCAGCGATACGGCGAGTCATGTTACTTTATAACTCAACGCATGAACTGGGCTGAGGCAAATGAAACCTGCATCAAATCAAATGCAGCTCTAGCTGTGCCTAACTCGAAGACAGAACAAACTTTTATCTGGTCGATGTTCCTTGATTTCTTTACCGGGAGTCAGCCAACTAGACATCTCTGGATCGGTTGTTATTTCAACCAGGAGGCTGGGGGATGGCAGAAGTGTCCACTGAGGAACGCGTCTAACACCTATGAGAATTGGAAGGAAGGTAACCCAGAGAATGATGAGCCTGCAACGGATTGCGCTGTCATGAACTGGAAATACAATGGTCAATGGGGTGACAGACCGTGCAGTAATACTATGTTTGCCATCTGTGAGCTCCAAGTTGACATCACCCTTCACTCATTCTGCATTAAGACCGGTCCTGGTGGTCGCATCAAGTCCCAGTGTCTGGTCGGTCACGTCATGAAGGAGCTACGGGCTGATGGTGTGGTGTCGTGCGGGAAGGTGTGCCGATCAGAGCCCCGATGTCGCTCCTTCAATCTGCTGATGAAGCAAGGTCCAGGGAAGATGGTTTGTCAGCTGAACAACGCGACTCGTTATGAAGCGACTAGTGTGGATATGATCGAGAATGATAACTGCTACTTCTTTGATCTGTAAAGAAAAAGAGCCTATTGCTGTTTCAAACTTATAAGAATCGCTCTTAATGAACAAAACGCGTCTAGAGATGCTTTCGTCAATGATATCGGATAAAAAGTCAATTAAACTGCTTCTGCAACTTTTATTCTTGCGTTTAGTCAGTTTAAAACTGAAGAACCATATTAAATAAGCTTGTAAATAATATAGTAGGAATAAATATATAGTGCCTTACCGGTGACTATTTCATCTATTTTACATCGTCATCTTTAAGAAGAGAGAATTCATTCCCATCATCAAGTTTTCACTAAGCACAAACCTTTTTTAAGGCTTGCTTTCAACGTAAATCTGAATTATTCACTTATGCACAATTGGCAACATTGCGGTCTAGTTTTTGCGACTGGTTTGATGAGAAATTTAATAATTCACGAAACGTAAAAGGGTTAATGAAACGGTTTCGTCACTTTATGAACATTCAACAAGCAAAACCACGCATATTTTGGCACCGTGCCTGTGGTGTGTATTCTAGTGGAATTTTGTGGAGAACTTTGATATGTCACTTAAAAAAACAAAAAATTGAAACTTTTACTTATTGTGTCTGGATGGAACCTAATATAAAGGGTAGCTCCAATCAGTTTTCAATGAACTGATCTCACTGGGAACCCTGGATACTTACAATAAAAAAACATAAGAAGCTAAAAAGTAAATCCTTTTTTGTGTGCACCTCGTCATTTTAAACCATCTTGTGCGAACATGTTGTGTCCTCCGTTTGTTAATACGGGCTGATGGAAGATTATCAAGAGAGCGCGCTATCAGATGAAATTGCTACACAATTCTCTGTAGTGTGTGATAGAATTATCTCCAGGGGTTGTGTGATGTTGGGAAGAATCTTTTGTCACACCGATACTAAATATGGGATGTACAATAATTATACATCAATGAGACACTCGTGCAAAAGGAGCGGTTTTTTTCATGAAATTTGAATGAATCGAAATAACACTTTTCGAAATGTATCTAGAAGTCAAATATATGATCCACACAGTGTGCCTATAAATAAATTATGTTGTTTTCATTTTACTTCGCCATGTTTTAGAACTACATTTTGACTCCACAAACTGAAGCGTAGCATTTACCGGTCTTGAGAGTTCTACAATCGAAAACAGCGCCCTCACTTTATGGACAAATTACTATACATCTTTTTACCAACAGGTAACCGTATATCCTCTTACCAACTGATAAAGCAAAATCGTTTTGTGCTGAGCAGGTGTTTTTTGAGTGTCCAAGTAGCTCTTTGAAAATGTGTCTTTTGCGGTGTAGCTGCGTGTGACGTCACTGACGCGTCAGTGTAACGGGTCAATAAGTAGAGAAACCTCAATGGTTGTTTCGTCCTCAACAATCCAGCAACCTTAAACCTTTCGATTTGATGGCTATGTTGATTTCAGAGACTATTATTCTTGTACTTTAGCCTGAACATCTGACGTCACATAATGACGACACAAGCTTTCCATATCCGTGTTTTGATTGGTCGGAGGTGATTGTCAGCTGCTTTGATGTCATAGTATGTATCCATCAATGAGATCGCTGGTTCTGTTAAACCAATGTCTTTATCCTTGTGGATAAAGGCGTACAGGGGACCAGTACAGGGGATCATTTTCGTCACTCATTCAATTACAAAGTGTTTGATCCAGCGAAAACGTCTTTAAAGAGATGTTTGAACAGCAGTAAAACATGTGTCATGTAGACTCACTTGCGGCTGTATAAATGAAATCAAAACACCATCTGTAACAGAGTTCAGATACCAGAGGGTGCTATGTTTCCGGTGAAACAAATGTAATTGATGATTCCATATTATTTACTAAACAACATTTGCAAACATTTATCGTTGGCAGCAATGGGTTGTTTTCTTCTTCGTCCAATCAAAGTTACCGTTACCAAAATGAGTCTTGGTGTTACAAATAGTGCGGTGCCTTTTGTATGAAGTACAAATAAATCTTAGTATTAAACCGTATAGTATTGGTGTGAAATGTGTGATGGTCTACATACTCCTCTCAAACCTTTGCTTTAAGAATTTTATATTGCCCTTCCAGCCGTTTGGTCTAGCTGTATACACTAAACAACTCTTTGAAACGTACGTGAGTGCCGAAAGCGCCGTTCCGGTTGCCCGTCAAAGGACCAAGTCTTGCATATGATTTGACAAATGTGTTGAGTTTGGCGCGAGGAAACTATGACAACGTCAATTGAAAATTGTAAGGGTTTTCAAACACTACCCAAAATTAAACGCCACGTCGTCATTCGATATTAATATATAAAATATTAATGAAACTCGTTTTCGCCCCCGTAGCACAACCTACGTGTTCTTATAGCCAACCCTATTCCACTAGCATTGTCATGTACTTCAGTTTTGAGCGTGAATTCTAAGCGACGACTCAAGATTTCCAGTCGAAGTTTTAGAGAGACAACCGACGGTTCTAAGGACGAGCTGTTCACCCAGTCTTCTGTAAACCTTTTCATTTTATTTCAATCGTCATGAGGTGTACAAATCACGCTAATAAACACTTGGCTGTACTTCGTGTGGCAGTTAATTAATATCTTCTTAAAGATGTGACATCACCTGAACATTTATGGTAATCGTTTTGCAACCGTTTTGAGCGAAGTACTTGTTGTCTCAGGCCGGATCTTTGCTGCTTCAAAGGGGACTTTGATTTTGAGAGAAGTGGAAACTTTCCTTGGTTTTAGGTTTTACGGCTTGGCGTGATGAATCTTGCTTTGGTTTTGTTGCCTCTGGTTGGGTGTTATGTAGCCCTGGCAGCTATCTGCCCTACTGACTGGCAGCGATACGGCGAGTCATGTTACTTTATAACTCAACGCATGAACTGGGCTGAAGCAAATAAAACCTGCATCAACTCAAATGCAGCTCTAGCTGTGCCTAACTCGAAGACAGAACAAACTTTTATCTGGTCGATGTTCCTAGAATTTCTCAATGGTAGTGAGTCAGCTAAACATCTCTGGATCGGTTGTTATTTCAACCTGGAGGCTGGGGAATGGCAGAACTGTCCAATGAGGAACGTGCCTAACACCTATGAGAATTGGCGGAAAGGTAACCCAGAGAATAACGAGCCTGCCACGGATTGCGTTGCCATGAACCGAAAACAAAATGGTCAATGGGCTGACAAACCGTGCAGATATACTATGTTTGCCATCTGTGAGCTTCAAGTTGACATCACCCTTCACTCATTCTGCATTAAGACCGGTCCTGGTGGTCGCATCAAGTCCCAGTGTCTGGTCGGTCACGTCATGAAGGAGCTACGGGCTGATGGTGTGGTGTCGTGCGGGAAGGTGTGCCGATCAGAGCCCCGATGTCGCTCCTTCAATCTGCTGATGAAGCAAGGTCCAGGGAAGATGGTTTGTCAGCTGAACAACGCGACTCGTCATGAAGCGACTAGTGTGGATATGATTGTGAAAGATAACTGCTACTTCTTTGATCTATAAAGAAACAATCGCTGTGTCGATATTTAAAGCACTGCTCTTAATGAATACACGCGTTTTTGACGCTATTATCTTCTTTTAGCCAGTCATGTAGACTTGTTTTGCAATACTAATTCCCGCTTTCAATACTTCAAGAGTTGAAGAATTACATTAATTTGAGGAAGTGTACCAGTGACAGATGTTTACTGTGCATTTCGATTGAGATAGGCCTTATTTATGTATTTTAACTTGTTACATTTTAGAAGAGGGAACATATTCTTATTTGTTAGCTTTCAATGTACACAAACCTCTGAAGTTTAGTGAAACTATCAAAAACAGTCCAGTTGATACTTTGACAGGAACGATGAAACCGTCATTGTTTCCACCCCCCCCCCCCCCCCCCATTGAGGGAAATGGCAAATTTATGGGACATAGTCACTATTTAAGTAGTGTAATGACTTGGAGAGTCGAAACCCTTAATATCCTAGAATGGACCAATCAACATAACTAAGAGGGGGATTGGACCCCCGAATGTTTGGATTCCTGCACGTAAAACACGGTGGATGAAACGGTTTCGTCACTTTGTAAAAGTTCAAAAGTCAAACCACGGCATTTAAAAAAAAAAAAAAAAAAAAAAAAAAAAAAGAGAAGTTGAGACTATTGCTTTTGTCATGCAATTTGGTACAGTGATTAATTAATCATCAACTACTTTGCAATTTTCTTTTTATTTGCAAGTAGTTATAAGCTTACACATTTTTGCCACTACGTCGTAAAACAACACAAGACGATGTTTTGTACCTTTAACATAATGCATTTTCTTTGTTTTGTTGTTGTTTGTTTTGCAACACTGGCTGCTACAGTTAGTAAAAAAATTATAGGCAAAATATCGACAGGAATTTAAAGTTGGTTACTCTCTTTCAACTGTTGAAAATGTAATATACTTACTTAAACCCAAGTAATAACATCAAACTGTTGCTTGGTGATTGTTCCTGTCTTTTTAGGGTCTCTTTGTTTGATGTTAAAACCAGGTCATAAGAAGACCTTGGGCTCTAAGGTCTTATTGTCTGTCAGTTAAATCGTGCAGGACTGTGGGAGGATAATAGATACGGTAGTAATTAAAAACCAAGTCTGAAATCAATAAAAAGGAAGTCAGTAGAAACGTGGCGTGCTCGTGATTTTGATTCGACAGCGTCTTGTTTCTAACGTGAGCTGCCTTCATTTGCAATCTGACTCTATAACCGTCAAGTCTGGCTGCAACAAAACCTGCACTATTACACAAATATGTATTTCAAAAAGATTGCTGTCGCACTATTTCCTACGGGTAATATTCCTCTTAAAGTTCATTTTCGTGATGGATGTTACTGGTGTTCTGTTTCTTCTGTTGGGGTGTTATACAGCTACGACTGCTATCTGCCCTACTGACTGGCAGCGATACGGCGAGTCATGCTACTTGCTGATGATACAACGCATGAACTGGACTGAAGCAAATGAAACCTGCGTCAACTCAAATGCAGCTCTAGCTGTGCCCAACTCGAAGACAGAACAAACTTTTATCTGGTCGGCGTTCCTGAAAATCTTCAATGGCGAGCCAACCGACCATCTCTGGATCGGTTGTTATTTCAACCCGGCGGCTGGGGGATGGCAGCACTGTCCATTGAGGGACGTGCCTGACACCTATGAACATTGGAGGAAAGATAAGCCAGATTCAATTAGTAATAGGGATTGCGTTACTATGGATAATAGAGACAATGGACGATGGAATAACGAAAAATGCATTTTCATCAATTTTGCAATCTGTGAGCTCCAAGTTGACATCACCTCTCACCAATTCTGCCTTCAGACCGGTCCCGATGGTCGCATCAAGTCCCAGTGTCTGGTCAGTCACGTCATGAAGGAGCTATAGGGCTGATGGTGTGGTGTCGTGCGGGAAGGTGTGCCGATCAGAGCCCCGATGTCGCTCCTTCAACCTGCTGATGAAGCAAGGCCCAGGGAAGATGGTTTGTCAGCTGAACAACGCGACTCGTTATGAAGCGACTGGTGTGGATATGATCGAGAATGATAACTGCTACTTCTTTGATCTGTAAAGAAAAAGAGCCTATTGCTGTTTCAAACTTATAAGAATCGCTCTTAATGAACAAAACGCGTCTAGAGATGCTTTCGTCAATGATATCGGATAAAAAGTCAATTAAACTGCTTCTGCAACTTTTATTCTTGCGTTTAGTCAGTTTAAAACTGAAGAACCATATTAAATAAGCTTGTAAATAATATAGTAGGAATAAATATATAGTGCCTTACCGGTGACTATTTCATCTATTTTACATCGTCATCTTTAAGAAGAGAGAATTCATTCCCATCATCAAGTTTTCACTAAGCACAAACCTTTTTTAAGGCTTGCTTTCAACGTAAATCTGAATTATTCACTTGTGCACAATTGGCAACATTGCGGTCTAGTTTTTGCGACTGGTTTGATGAGAAATTTAATAATTCACGAAACGTAAAAGGGTTAATGAAACGGTTTCGTCACTTTATGAACATTCAACAAGCAAAACCACGCATATTTTGGCACCGTGCCTGTGGTGTGTATTCTAGTGGAATTTTGTGGAGAACTTTGATATGTCACTTAAAAAAACAAAAAATTGAAACTTTTACTTATTGTGTCTGGATGGAACCTAATATAAAGGGTAGCTCCAATCAGTTTTCAATGAACTGATCTCACTGGGAACCCTGGATACTTACAATAAAAAAACATAAGAAGCTAAAAAGTAAATCCTTTTTTGTGTGCACCTCGTCATTTTAAACCATCTTGTGCGAACATGTTGTGTCCTCCGTTTGTTAATACGGGCTGATGGAAGATTATCAAGAGAGCGCGCTATCAGATGAAATTGCTACACAATTCTCTGTAGTGTGTGATAGAATTATCTCCAGGGGTTGTGTGATGTTGGGAAGAATCTTTTGTCACACCGATACTAAATATGGGATGTACAATAATTATACATCAATGAGACACTCGTGCAAAAGGAGCGGTTTTTTTCATGAAATTTGAATGAATCGAAATAACACTTTTCGAAATGTATCTAGAAGTCAAATATATGATCCACACAGTGTGCCTATAAATAAATTATGTTGTTTTCATTTTACTTCGCCATGTTTTAGAACTACATTTTGACTCCACAAACTGAAGCGTAGCATTTACCGGTCTTGAGAGTTCTACAATCGAAAACAGCGCCCTCACTTTATGGACAAATTACTATACATCTTTTTACCAACAGGTAACCGTATATCCTCTTACCAACTGATAAAGCAAAATCGTTTTGTGCTGAGCAGGTGTTTTTTGAGTGTCCAAGTAGCTCTTTGAAAATGTGTCTTTTGCGGTGTAGCTGCGTGTGACGTCACTGACGCGTCAGTGTAACGGGTCAATAAGTAGAGAAACCTCAATGGTTGTTTCGTCCTCAACAATCCAGCAACCTTAAACCTTTCGATTTGATGGCTATGTTGATTTCAGAGACTATTATTCTTGTACTTTAGCCTGAACATCTGACGTCACATAATGACGACACAAGCTTTCCATATCCGTGTTTTGATTGGTCGGAGGTGATTGTCAGCTGCTTTGATGTCATAGTATGTATCCATCAATGAGATCGCTGGTTCTGTTAAACCAATGTCTTTATCCTTGTGGATAAAGGCGTACAGGGGACCAGTACAGGGGATCATTTTCGTCACTCATTCAATTACAAAGTGTTTGATCCAGCGAAAACGTCTTTAAAGAGATGTTTGAACAGCAGTAAAACATGTGTCATGTAGACTCACTTGCGGCTGTATAAATGAAATCAAAACACCATCTGTAACAGAGTTCAGATACCAGAGGGTGCTATGTTTCCGGTGAAACAAATGTAATTGATGATTCCATATTATTTACTAAACAACATTTGCAAACATTTATCGTTGGCAGCAATGGGTTGTTTTCTTCTTCGTCCAATCAAAGTTACCGTTACCAAAATGAGTCTTGGTGTTACAAATAGTGCGGTGCCTTTTGTATGAAGTACAAATAAATCTTAGTATTAAACCGTATAGTATTGGTGTGAAATGTGTGATGGTCTACATACTCCTTTCAAACCTTTGCTTTAAGAATTTTATATTGCCCTTCCAGCCGTTTGGTCTAGCTGTATACACTAAACAACTCTTTGAAACGTACGTGAGTGCCGAGAGTGCCGTTCCGGTTGCCCGTCAAAGGACCAAGTCTTGCATATGATTTGACAAATGTGTTGAGTTTGGCGCGAGGAAACTATGACAACGTCAATTGAAAATTGTAAGGGTTTTCAAACACTACCCAAAATTAAACGCCACGTCGTCATTCGATATTAATATATAAAATATTAATGAAACTCGTTTTCGCCCCCGTAGCACAACCTACGTGTTCTTATAGCCAACCCTATTCCACTAGCATTGTCATGTACTTCAGTTTTGAGCGTGAATTCTAAGCGACGACTCAAGATTTCCAGTCGAAGTTTTAGAGAGACAACCGACGGTTCTAAGGACGAGCTGTTCACCCAGTCTTCTGTAAACCTTTTCATTTTATTTCAATCGTCATGAGGTGTACAAATCACGCTAATAAACACTTGGCTGTACTTCGTGTGGCAGTTAATTAATATCTTCTTAAAGATGTGACATCACCTGAACATTTATGGTAATCGTTTTGCAACCGTTTTGAGCGAAGTACTTGTTGTCTCAGGCCGGATCTTTGCTGCTTCAAAGGGGACTTTGATTTTGAGAGAAGTGGAAACTTTCCTTGGTTTTAGGTTTTACGGCTTGGCGTGATGAATCTTGCTTTGGTTTTGTTGCCTCTGGTTGGGTGTTATGTAGCCCTGGCAGCTATCTGCCCTACTGACTGGCAGCGATACGGCGAGTCATGTTACTTTATAACTCAACGCATGAACTGGGCTGAAGCAAATAAAACCTGCATCAACTCAAATGCAGCTCTAGCTGTGCCTAACTCGAAGACAGAACAAACTTTTATCTGGTCGATGTTCCTAGAATTTCTCAATGGTAGTGAGTCAGCTAAACATCTCTGGATCGGTTGTTATTTCAACCTGGAGGCTGGGGAATGGCAGAACTGTCCAATGAGGAACGTGCCTAACACCTATGAGAATTGGCGGAAAGGTAACCCAGAGAATAACGAGCCTGCCACGGATTGCGTTGCCATGAACCGAAAACAAAATGGTCAATGGGCTGACAAACCGTGCAGATATACTATGTTTGCCATCTGTGAGCTTCAAGTTGACATCACCCTTCACTCATTCTGCATTAAGACCGGTCCTGGTGGTCGCATCAAGTCCCAGTGTCTGGTCGGTCACGTCATGAAGGAGCTACGGGCTGATGGTGTGGTGTCGTGCGGGAAGGTGTGCCGATCAGAGCCCCGATGTCGCTCCTTCAATCTGCTGATGAAGCAAGGTCCAGGGAAGATGGTTTGTCAGCTGAACAACGCGACTCGTCATGAAGCGACTAGTGTGGATATGATTGTGAAAGATAACTGCTACTTCTTTGATCTATAAAGAAACAATCGCTGTGTCGATATTTAAAGCACTGCTCTTAATGAATACACGCGTTTTTGACGCTATTATCTTCTTTTAGCCAGTCATGTAGACTTGTTTTGCAATACTAATTCCCGCTTTCAATACTTCAAGAGTTGAAGAATTACATTAATTTGAGGAAGTGTACCAGTGACAGATGTTTACTGTGCATTTCGATTGAGATAGGCCTTATTTATGTATTTTAACTTGTTACATTTTAGAAGAGGGAACATATTCTTATTTGTTAGCTTTCAATGTACACAAACCTCTGAAGTTTAGTGAAACTATCAAAAAC
Source organism: Asterias amurensis (assembly GCF_032118995.1). Lineage (NCBI taxonomy): Eukaryota > Metazoa > Echinodermata > Asteroidea > Forcipulatida > Asteriidae > Asterias > Asterias amurensis. Next base: position 12,675,309 of record NC_092665.1, read on the forward strand.
AGTCCAGTTGATACTTTGACAGGAACGATGAAACCGTCATTGTTTCCAACCCCCCCCCCCCCCCCATTGAGGGAAATGGCAAATTTATGGGACATAGTCACTATTTAAGTAGTGTAATGACTTGGAGAGTCGAAACCCTTAATATCCTAGAATGGACCAATCAACATAACTAAGAGGGGGATTGGACCCCCGAATGTTTGGATTCCTGCACGTAAAACACGGTGGATGAAACGGTTTCGTCACTTTGTAAAAGTTCAAAAGTCAAACCACGGCATTTAAAAAAAAAAAAAAAAAAAAAAAAAAAAAAAAGAGAAGTTGAGACTATTGCTTTTGTCATGCAATTTGGTACAGTGATTAATTAATCATCAACTACTTTGCAATTTTGTTTTTATTTGCAAGTAGTTATAAGCTTACACATTTTTGCCACTACGTCGTAAAACAACACAAGACGATGTTTTGTACCTTTAACATAATGCATTTTCTTTGTTTTGTTGTTGTTTGTTTTGCAACACTGGCTGCTACAGTTAGTAAAAAAATTATAGGCAAAATATCGACAGGAATTTAAAGTTGGTTACTCTCTTTCAACTGTTGAAAATGTAATATACTTACTTAAACCCAAGTAATAACATCAAACTGTTGCTTGGTGATTGTTCCTGTCTTTTTAGGGTCTCTTTGTTTGATGTTAAAACCAGGTCATAAGAAGACCTTGGGCTCTAAGGTCTTATTGTCTGTCAGTTAAATCGTGCAGGACTGTGGGAGGATAATAGATACGGTAGTAATTAAAAACCAAGTCTGAAATCAATAAAAAGGAAGTCAGTAGAAACGTGGCGTGCTCGTGATTTTGATTCGACAGCGTCTTGTTTCTAACGTGAGCTGCCTTCATTTGCAATCTGACTCTATAACCGTCAAGTCTGGCTGCAACAAAACCTGCACTATTACACAAATAAGTATTTCAAAAAGATTGCTGTCGCACTATTTCCTACGGGTAATATTCCTCTTAAAGTTCATTTTCGTGATGGATGTTACTGGTGTTCTGTTTCTTCTGTTGGGGTGTTATACAGCTACGACTGCTATCTGCCCTACTGACTGGCAGCGATACGGCGAGTCATGCTACTTGCTGATGATACAACGCATGAACTGGACTGAAGCAAATGAAACCTGCGTCAATTCAAATGCAGCTCTAGCTGTGCCCAACTCGAAGACAGAACAAACTTTTATCTGGTCGGCGTTCCTGAAAATCTTCAATGGCGAGCCAACCGACCATCTCTGGATCGGTTGTTATTTCAACCCGGCGGCTGGGGGATGGCAGCACTGTCCATTGAGGGACGTGCCTGACACCTATGAACATTGGAGGAAAGATAAGCCAGATTCAATTAGTAATAGGGATTGCGTTACTATGGATAATAGAGACAATGGACGATGGAATAACGAAAAATGCATTTTCATCAATTTTGCAATCTGTGAGCTCCAAGTTGACATCACCTCTCACCAATTCTGCCTTCAGACCGGTCCCGATGGTCGCATCAAGTCCCAGTGTCTGGTCAGTCACGTCATGAAGGAGCTATAGGGCTGATGGTGTGGTGTCGTGCGGGAAGGTGTGCCGATCAGAGCCCCGATGTCGCTCCTTCAACCTGCTGATGAAGCAAGGCCCAGGGAAGATGGTTTGTCAGCTGAACAACGCGACTCGTTATGAAGCGACTGGTGTGGATATGATCGAGAATGATAACTGCTACTTCTTTGATCTGTAAAGAAAAAGAGCCTATTGCTGTTTCAAACTTATAAGAATCGCTCTTAATGAACAAAACGCGTCTAGAGATGCTTTCGTCAATGATATCGGATAAAAAGTCAATTAAACTGCTTCTGCAACTTTTATTCTTGCGTTTAGTCAGTTTAAAACTGAAGAACCATATTAAATAAGCTTGTAAATAATATAGTAGGAATAAATATATAGTGCCTTACCGGTGACTATTTCATCTATTTTACATCGTCATCTTTAAGAAGAGAGAATTCATTCCCATCATCAAGTTTTCACTAAGCACAAACCTTTTTTAAGGCTTGCTTTCAACGTAAATCTGAATTTTTCACTTATGCACAATTGGCAACATTGCGGTCTAGTTTTTGCGACTGGTTTGATGAGAAATTTAATAATTCACGAAACGTAAAAGGGTTAATGAAACGGTTTCGTCACTTTATGAACATTCAACAAGCAAAACCACGCATATTTTGGCACCGTGCCTGTGGTGTGTATTCTAGTGGAATTTTGTGGAGAACTTTGATATGTCACTTAAAAAAACAAAAAATTGAAACTTTTACTTATTGTGTCTGGATGGAACCTAATATAAAGGGTAGCTCCAATCAGTTTTCAATGAACTGATCTCACTGGGAACCCTGGATACTTACAATAAAAAAACATAAGAAGCTAAAAAGTAAATCCTTTTTTGTGTGCACCTCGTCATTTTAAACAATCTTGTGCGAACATGTTGTGTCCTCCGTTTGTTAATACGGGCTGATGGAAGATTATCAAGAGAGCGCGCTATCAGATGAAATTGCTACACAATTCTCTGTAGTGTGTGATAGAATTATCTCCAGGGGTTGTGTGATGTTGGGAAGAATCTTTTGTCACACCGATACTAAATATGGGATGTACAATAATTATACATCAATGAGACACTCGTGCCAAAGGAGCGGTTTTTTTCATGAAATTTGAATGAATCGAAATAACACTTTTCGAAATGTATCTAGAAGTCAAATGTATGATCCACACAGTGTGCCTATAAATAAATTATGTTGTTTTCATTTTACTTCGCCATGTTTTAGAACTACATTTTGACTCCACAAACTGAAGCGTAGCATTTACCGGTCTTGAGAGTTCTACAATCGAAAACAGCGCCCTCACTTTATGGACAAATTACTATACATCTTTTTACCAACAGGTAACCGTATATCCTCTTACCAACTGATAAAGCAAAATCGTTTTGTGCTGAGCAGGTGTTTTTTGAGTGTCCAAGTAGCTCTTTGAAAATGTGTCTTTTGCGGTGTAGCTGCGTGTGACGTCACTGACGCGTCAGTGTAACGGGTCAATAAGTAGAGAAACCTCAATGGTTGTTTCGTCCTCAACAATCCAGCAACCTTAAACCTTTCGATTTGATGGCTATGTTGATTTCAGAGACTATTATTCTTGTACTTTAGCCTGAACATCTGACGTCACATAATGACGACACAAGCTTTCCATATCCGTGTTTTGATTGGTCGGAGGTGATTGTCAGCTGCTTTGATGTCATTGTATGTATCCATCAATGAGATCGCTGGTTCTGTTAAACCAATGTCTTTATCCTTGTGGATAAAGGCGTACAGGGGACCAGTCCACTTGTACTTGACCTTGTTCTGCTTTGAAGTTACGTCAGAATATCATTTTCGTCACTCATTCAATTACAAAGTGTTTGATCCAGCGAAAACGTCTTTAAAGAGATGTTTGAACAGCAGTAAAACATGTGTCATGTAGACTCACTTGCGGCTGTATAAATGAAATCAAAACACCATCTGTAACAGAGTTCAGATGATTCCATATTATTTACTAAACAACATTTGCAAACATTTATCGTTGGCAGCAATGGGTTGTTTTCTTCTTCGTCCAATCAAAGTTACCGTTACCAAAATGAGTCTTGGTGTTACAAATAGTGCGGTGCCTTTTGTATGAAGTACAAATAAATCTTAGTATTAAACCGTATAGTATTGGTGTGAAATGTGTGATGGTCTACATACTCCTCTCAAACCTTTGCTTTAAGAATTTTATATTGCCCTTCCAGCCGTTTGGTCTAGCTGTATACACTAAACAACTCTTTGAAACGTACGTGAGTGCCGAAAGCGCCGTTCCGGTTGCCCGTCAAAGGACCAAGTCTTGCATATGATTTGACAAATGTGTTGAGTTTGGCGCGAGGAAACTACGACAACGTCAATTGAAAATTGTAAGGGTTTTCAAACACTACCCAAAATTAAACGCCACGTCGTCATTCGATATTAATATATAAAATATTAATGAAACTCGTTTTCGCCCCCGTAGCACAACCTACGTGTTCTTATAGCCAACCCTATTCCACTAGCATTGTCATGTACTTCAGTTTTGAGCGTGAATTCTAAGCGACGACTCAAGATTTCCAGTCGAAGTTTTTGAGAGACAACCGACGGTTCTAAAGACGAGCTGTTCACCCAGTCTTCTGTAAACCTTTTCATTTTATTTCAATCGTCATTAGGTGTACAAATCACGCTAATAAACACTTGGCTGTACTTCGTGTGGCAGTTAATTAATATCTTCATAAAGATGTGACATCACCTGAACATTTATGGTAATCGTTTTGCAACCGTTTTGAGCGAAGTACTTGTTGTCTCAGGCCGGATCTTTGCTGCTTCAAAGGGGAATTTGATTTTGAGAGAAGTGGAAACTTTCCTTGGTTTTAGGTTTTAACGGCTTGGCGTGATGAATCTTGCTTTGGTTTTGTTGCTTCTGGTTGGGTGTTATGAAGCCCTGGCAGCTATCTGCCCTACTGACTGGCAGCGATACGGCGAGTCATGTTACTTTATAACTCAACGCATGAACTGGGCTGAAGCAAATTATACTTGCGTCAACTCAAACGCAGCTTTAGCTGTGCCTAACTCGAAGACAGAACAAACTTTTATCTGGTCGATGTTCCTTGATTTCTTTAACGGGAGTCAGCCAACTAGACATCTCTGGATCGGTTGTTATTTCAACCAGGAGGCTGGGGAATGGCAGAACTGTCCATTGAGGAACGTGCCTAACACCTATGAGAATTGGAAGGAAGATAACCCAGAGAATCATAAGCCTGCCACGGATTGCGTTGCTATGAACTGGAACTACAATGGTCAATGGGTTGACAGACCGTGCAGGAAAACTATGTTTGCCATCTGTGAGCTCCAAGTTGACATCACCCTTCACTCATTCTGCATTAAGACCGGTCCTGGAGGTCGCATCAAGTCCCAGTGTCTAACCGGTCACGTCATGAAGGAGCTACGGGCTGATGGTGTGGTGTCGTGCGGGAAGGTGTGCCGATCAGAGCCCCGATGTCGCTCCTTCAATCTGCTGATGAAGCAAGGTCCAGGGAAGATGGTTTGTCAGCTGAACAACGCAACTCGTCATGAAGCGACTAGTGTGGATATGATTGTGAAAGATAACTGCTACTTCTTTGATCTGTAAAGAAACAATCGCTGTGTCGATATTTAAAGCACTGCTCTTAATGAATACACGCGTCTGGAGATGTTTTTGACGCTATTATCTTCTTTTAGCCAGTCATGTAGACTTGTTTTGCAATACTAATTCCCGCTTTCAATACTTCAAGAGTTGAAGAATAACATTAATTTGAATAAGTGTACCAGTGACAGATGTTTACTGTGCATTTCGATTGAGATAGGCCTTATTCATGTATTTTACCTTGTTATATTTTAAAAGAGGGAACATATTCTTATTTGTTAGCTTTCAATGTACACAAACCTCTGAAATTAGTGAAACTATCAAAAACAGTCCAGTTGATGCTTTGCCAGGATCGATAAAACCATCATTGTTTCCAACCCCGTCCCCCCCCCCATTTAGGGAAATGGCAAATTTATGGGACATAGTCACTAAATGAGTAGTGTAATGACTTGGAGAGTCGAAACCCTTGATATCCTAGAATGGACCAATCAACATAACTAAGAGGGGGTTGGACCCCCCGAATGTTTTGATTCCTGCACGTAAAACACGGAAACGGTTTCGTCACTTTGTAAAGGTTCAAAATTCAAACCACGCCTATTTTGGCACCGTGATATGTGGTAATTATTGTAATGGCATTTAGTGGAGAATTTTAATCGGTAGTTATTATAAGCTTACACATTTTTGCCACTACGTCGTAAAACAACCTAAGACGGTGTTTTGTACCTTTAACGTAACGCATATTCATACGCAGATGCATAAGTGCTGTTTGTAATGCAGTATACTATTAAATTTCATCAAAAAAACATTCCGGACCACAACTGTTCATTATGACCGTCAGTCTATTTTCATAATTGCCCTACTCCCTCCCCCTCCCAACCATATCCAGACATATATTTTTGAGCAATTAAGACTTGGCAATGAAAGCAAGCGCGACGCATTTTATGGACAAAAGGTATAGAGTTGTACAAATACGCAGTTTTACATGGTACTAATTATACATGTAAAATGTAAAATACAATGTAAAATGTGTACGTGTATGCGTGTATGTGTACATGTTTAATATGCGTGAGTGTATTTCCACAACTATTATTACGTCGAAGTACGCATGTGCATGGGAAAATGTATAGTTAACTACGCCCATTTATGTTAATTGCCCACGTTCGTCCTAGGAAAAAAAAAATACGCGTCCCGGCGTCGGTCGATTTCCAGCGCTGTGTACAAAACAACCGCGGGATCGAGGGAATTGTTTCTTGTTCGTCTGCTTATTAAACAATGAATAGTCCGTCGTAATAATGTTTGAAGGTGACAACACAACTTCTAGAAGAGGAAAAACAATTATACAAAGGTATAACAAAACAATTGTTGCACGCTGTGATTGGGGTCCATGGCGTTTTGTACACTCGAGGGGAAAAATGGAACCCTAGGCGAACACTGTACATACATATTACACACATTCACAACCCTACATGCATACATACGTGATGATCAATGGTTGGTTAATCGTAACTAGGTGCACAAGTACATGACATCAAACCGTAGCCAATAGAAAAGACTGTTTCACAGTGTTAGGTTAAGGTCACGGTCACCAAAGTCATTTCACTATTCATGGCTTGTGTATTGGGTATCACAATGTCATTGGTGTTGATCAATACTACGAGAACTTCGGACGCATAAGGAACATCCATCTGAGCAGTGGGTGTGTGTGAGGGATTCGGCTCATCTGCCTGCGGAACTATAACAGGTAGGCCGTAGAAGAATTGTTTGGTTTATTCGGTTTGGTTGCTTTTAAAAGAAAGGGAGACAACCTATAGTAGGCCTACATGAAATCAGCAGGATTGTGTCAAAACATCTAGAATTTCTGACTTTCGGAAAAAGTTGTTTACTCTGTTCTCTGTTACTGCGTTCTCCCCATTGAATAGTTTGCATAAAATAGGCCTTTACTGTCTTCAGGATTAATGATGCGGAAACGTTGGTAGAATAACACTATTTAGATTGGTTACAAAATGTTGGAAAACATTTAGGTGACTGTTGTAGGCCTTATGCACTGCGCCTGGTAGTCATAATTATTATTCACCAAATTCTGCTATTAACTGATGGTGAACAATCTACCCCAGTCTGCTAGACATGAAACTTAATAATTTAATTGCGTATTGCGCATGTGTCTCAATAGCGTCACAACCATATTAACAAATGTGTTTTCTCTTTTTCGCTGATTTTCGTTCCATTCTTTTTGTGTTATTAGACGAGAGTTTTCCCACCAAATTTTTATTGAATTCGGCATTCTAATCAGCAAAGGCGACCTTTGTGACTCGAATTCTTTTACATGGCTGCCATTTTTCTTTTTTTTCTTTTTTTTTTTTATAGCTCCATTCACCTCACTATCGGCCGAATATTAATGATCATAAGAGTTCGTTTATCTAAAAGGGGAGGGCGGGTCCAGAGTGTAACTTATGTTTTAACTATTTTTTTTGATGTTAGAACTTTTCGCCATTTTAATCTCTGTCATGTTTTGTCTGTTTAAATAATTTTATTGTGCCTCTAAGCACTGTTTTTATACCGTTGTAATGATTTGTAATAATATATCAGATAATGTCTGTTTGTAGGTGCACTGTGAATAGTCATGGAGATGGAGAATAACCACACACCCGAGACCGAGGCAGCCGCTAACTACTTCAGGCGTGTCTTGGCCAGTGCACTGAACCCTCTTTTAGATCAGGTCGAAAACCAAGATCAAGAATCTAAGTTCGACGACGTCAAGGTGTCTCTGAGAAACATCACAAAGTTATACAAAACGGCACTGAATCAAACCACGTCTGGCTCCCGATCTGACTGGAATGATCCAGGTAACCGTTGCGCCTACGTGTTTGTGTATTTCATGCAGCACTGTCATCTAGTCCACTACTCGCTTCAACAAATCCAAGCTGATATCTCGAAAAATTGGCAAAATAAGAGTAGTCTGAATGTCTGCAGCATAGGTGGTGGTCCTGGATCGGATCTTGTTGGGCTGACCAGATTCCTTACGGACGCAGCTTTATTTCCACCATCACTTACTTGTGTGGTTTTGGATCTGTACCCTAACTGGAAGCATACTTGGGGGTCAATCTACGACCAACTGCCTGAAACATTTGACGTAACCTACCGTAAATGTGATCTTGTTAACACGGCAGCGCTGCAAGATGACATTCTACGCGTTATTGGAAAGGCCGACTTGCTGACTTTCGTGAAATCTTTCTCGGCAGTGGCTTCATTCTTACGGCAGGATCAAAGACGAGGTGACCGCCTTCGAGCTATTCTTCGCGCGTTGAAAGGGGGCACGTATGTACTGTACATTGACAATACACACTGGGACAAATCTTTCTTAAATAATTTCGCTTTACCCGCTGGACTAAAAGTTGTGTTTGACCTTTGTGGCAAACAAAATTTGCCATTTGTTCAACATTCACACACGATTAGAGAATTCAGTTACCTCCTTGATTTCAGCCCAATGCGAAACTGCGATGTGACGATCTGGATTTTGTACAAAAATAAATCCGTTCGGAGCAATGTTCAGTCCACCGAGGCTTGCAGACAGGGTCGAGGGCATTTTATCTGCGCACAACCACCAAGTCTACAGTTAAGACCCGTTCCCGCCCGCATGCTTCCCGCCCAATCTGTTCCAAATACAGGTAGTCTATCACAACATTTTGCACCGCCAAGAGCAGCTCCAAAATATCAGTCAACGGTAGATACTTCTTATAAGTATGCCTATCCGACTGCTCAAACCACACCAACTGTTCGTCATTATCAAGATCACAGACCTCATATAAATGAAGTGTACCAACCAACAAGGCCTTGCAGGGCTCAGACAAGTGAAGATACCAGAAGGCTGACAAATTACCGAATTAGCGCTTGGAAGACATTTAAGCGTTGCTTTTGTTGTACTCGCACAGACGACGGAGAATTTGAGAATGAATAGACCATTAGCCTAGCATGTGGTGTTAAACACCTACCTGAGCGGAATGATTTCAACGGAAATGGTATTTTAACTTGTTTATAATGCACTTTTTCACCATTTTAATGTAATTTCGATATGTGTACACTTCTGATTTTTTCGTAATTATCGATTAAAAAATCAGGCCCCAACATGAAAAATTAAAACAAAGCGGCTTTACAAGTTGGAGCTCCCAACTATGACGTTTTTAGAGTGATTACGTAACCGGGCTTTTCGCAAATCTCTCAGAAAAGCGCTGGATAAGGGCATTCAAAATGATTTTTTGTTTACACAATTGAAATTATCTATTTAAAGTCATATGACTCGATTTCCTTATTAATTGAAAACATTTTAAGTGAAATTCAGCAAAGTTCACGGCTTGACATTTTCGTTCAAGCAGGTCTTTAAACTTTAAATAGCTTGCTTATTGTGCAAATTGTCATCTTCTCGCGATCCACGTCATAACGTCAAAGATAAATGTACGAATATCAACTAAAAACTTCTTCTGATTCGACATTTTTAAGAAAATAGAATGGATCTGACTGTCCGTACAATTAGGAATGAATATAAACATTTTTATTCAATTTTAAATTCAAAGCAGTGGACACTATTGGTAATTACTCAAAATAATTATTAGCATAAAACCTCACTTGGTAACGAGTAATTGGGAGCTGTTGATAGTATAAAACATTGTGAGAAACGGCTCTCTCTGAAGTGACGTAGTTTTCGAGTAAGAAGTAATTTTCCATGAATTTGATTTCGAGACATCAAGTTTAGAGCTTGACATCTCGAAGTCAAGCATCAGAACGCACACAACTTCGTGTGACATGGGTGTTTTTTTCCTTTCATTATTATCTCGCAACTTCGATGACCGATTGGGAAAGTGTTCTTTATTATCAATTTAACATCTGTTTTTAAACCCAATGTACACTTTTGGTATCTACTCAAAATAATTGTTAGCATAAACAACTGTTGATAGTACAAACCATTGTGAGAAACGGCCCCCTCGTCTCTGAAAACGTAGTTCTTGAGAAAGAAGTCTGAAAGCACACAAATGAATGTGTGTAAAATTGTGTTTTTTCTTTCATTATTCTCTTGCAACTTCTATGACCAACTGGAGTCAAAATTTTTACAGATGTGTTTCTTTATGCATATGTTGGGTTACACCAAGTGAGAATATTGGTCTTTGACAATTAGGTGTCCACAGTGCGTATAATATTGTAAGACTTTAGTGAAGAACAAAAAACACAGAGTTTGTTTTCATCAAAACCAAAGTGGTCTTAAAAGTAATGACAAATAGTACAACAACTGTCAGCAACACGCACCTTTATAACACACGCTCCTGTAACAATCTTTATATCCCTTTTGCACGTACTTCTTACACAATGAACACTCTTCGCTATCATGGGCCCCGCCTCTGGAATTCAATTGATAGGCGAATTCGCTCGCAGTCCTCTGTTGGTCGATTCAAAGAATCCTTCAAAAAACACATTGTCTCCCATTATGTAACATATTTGTGATTCTGTCATTATTTTGGTTTAGTTCTATCGTCGTGGCCGTCTTATGGTAATTGTATTGTTTGTTTGTTTGTTTGTTTGGTTTTGTTTGAGGTGTTAGTTTGAGGTGTTTGTTTGTCTTGTTGGGTGTTTTGTTTTTGCGTTTCGTTTATCCGTCTCGTTTTGATGTTATTGTTGTTACTATACGCATTGTTTTATAATTTAAATGATCTTATTACCTTCCTTTGTTTTGTAAAGGCATCCCAGCTTGCAAGCTTTGCTTTAATGGGCCATGCCTCCATACAGTTTTCAGTCTTGTAACATCCTATTGTTTGTATTTGTATATTGTGTTTGTATGGAAATAAATGTTGATTGATTGATTGATTGATTGATTGAACTGTTCTGTTTAAAAATGCACAAATTTAATTAGACGTTCAATGCGCAGTTTTATTAAGATCTACAAACACCGACATGATTATTCTAAATTTAGTGATAATTTTTGACAAACACAGTAAAACTATAGCAAATTGTTTGAGAACGTTTAGTCTAAATTTAAGATCAACATAGAAAAATAAAATTGTGTGTTTATTAAGTAAGCCTTTGGGATAAATATTTTACTGTTGTTATTGGTGTGTTGTTCACGATGTTGAATGTAGTACCACAGGCATGACATTCTTTCGCTATTTTAGATTTGTTTGCACTAAGAAAAATAAAAAACTCAAAAACCCTTGTTACCAAGATGTGCATTATGCTCAGATGTTTGTACTTAATCATTGAACTTTTCCTACATTGTTTACAGACATCACAGAACGTTGCTTTACACACAATGTTACGATAACAAAGGGACAAGCCAAAAAACAACCTTGACAGTGGTGTGACTGCAGTATTGTTGTACCTTCAATATTGCACATAAATGGAAAAACCCAGCCACAGTAGTTCTGTCTGAGGGGACATAATTGGCTAGACTTGTGGACAAGCCGTTAATATGTCGTTGAATGTCGACTAGATAGCGCCCTCTTTCGGTTTCTCCGTCATTAGCCTACTGCGAGGTGGCGTCTGATATTATAGCTAATAATTTGGGGAGAGTTTTGGGTGGCTGATGCTGATAAAATAACCACGATCTCTCGGACTTGAAATCTAGTGCTCTTGTTCTCAAAAATTGTTATATTTCGCTCTCAGAAGCGTGGGTCCTTTCCTAAGTATGAGTCTTGCAATTTGACTTCGGGGGGGGGGGGGGTAATTTTAGATGGATGGCTTAGCTCAAATGTCCGAACGGTTAAAAAATTAATCGCCAAGAATTTAAAAGGTAAAAACGGCAGGGCTTTTGTCTCAAAATTTAAATAGAGATCTAGAGATCTAGGTTGAGAGACTTTTCTCGGATTGTTGAATCCTCCTCCCCAGCCCATATTGATTTCAGTGGGTGCGTTCGATATAGCTTCCCTTGTCCCGATATGAGCCGACCCTCATTCAGCTCATAGTAGACGGGCTCTTTTATTGACTTACGCTGGCTTGGTGGTCAGGGCATGCACCATACCCTCGAAAAACAGCAAGCTGTCATATCAATGGATGATGTCACCGTCAGCCAATCATCGTGCAGGAAAACCATGAGGTCTAATGGTTGATTTTTTTTTCGTAGTGGGAGTTTAGGACTACCGGTGGAAATCGCTGTATCCTGACTAGACTAGCTACGACTCGGTCTCGCTTTTATCATTTCCGGGAAGAATATGAAATAATCTATCCATATATACTAATTGGGGACTGTTGCCGACATTCATAACAGGAAAATTTGCCGTGTTTTTGTGACTTGTTTTCATTCTTTTTGAAGCAATTTTTTACGTACAAATTTCTCTTTTTAAAGTTTGAGTTGCACCGATTTTCATACAAAACGACAGATATGCTCTTCACTTCAATGTTCTGCTACATTATTTCTGTCAATACTTTTCAGATAAGGCCAAAAAAAGACTGAATTTCAGAAGCCCTTTGGACTAACTATAAACCGAGGTCACGCATGAAAAACCACACCAACCCCTGCAGATAAAACCCGGCAGATTAAGCTTGTTATGGGTTGCGGGTAGCGGTTTTTTTTTCCTAGGACGAACGTGGGCAATTAACATAAAATGGGCGTGTTTTTGCCCGAAAAACACTCTCGTGCATGCACGAGCTTTAGTGATGACCGCAAGGGACCTTGGGCCACTGGTGGTGGCATGTGGAATGAAAATAGTTGTGGTAAATTAATGGGGACCCACAACCTGCCATTCTTCTTCTATCGCTTCACACAATTGTGTACAGGTTGTGATGAACCAGTCTACCTCCTAATTCTTCCTCCATGGTCTATGGAGATATACCATCCATGGTCTATTTTTAAACTGGGCACATTTGGTAATTATTGTCGAAGACCAGTATTTTCACTTGATTTGGTAATTATTGTCGAAGACCAGTATTTTCACTTGATGTATCCCAACATGCATAAGATAACAAACCTGTGGAAAAAAAAAACATTATTTTTGTTGCAAAATTTTGTGTGCGCTCCAGATGCATAAGTGCTGTTTGTAATGCAGTGTACTATTAAATTTCATCAAAAAACATTCCGGACCACAACTGTTCATTATTGACCGTCAGTCTATTTTCATAATTGCCCTGCTCCCTGCCCCTCCCAACCATATCCAGACATATTTTATTGAGCAATTAAGACTTGGCAATGAAAGCAAGCGCGACGCATTTTATGGACAAAAAGGAGAGTTGTACAAATACGCAGTTTTACATGGTACTAAATATACATGTACACTGTACATGTAACATGTGTACGTGTATGCGTGTATCTGTACATGTTTAATATGCGTGAGTGTATTTCCACAACTATTACGTCGAAGTACGCGTGTGCATGGGAAAATGTATAGTTAACTACGCCCATTTATGTAAATTGCCCACGGCCGTCCTAGGAAAAAAAAAGAGAAAACGAGACTATTGCTTTTGTCATGCAACTTGGTACAGTGATTAATCAATCATCAACTACTTTGCAATTTTCTTTTTATTTGCAAGTAGTTATTATATAAAGCTTACACATTTTTGCCACTACGTCGTAAAACAACCTAAGACGGTGTTTTGTACCTTTAACGTAACGCATTTTCATTGTTTTGTTGTTGTTTGTTTTGCAACACTGGCTGCTACAATTATTAAAAAAGAATTATAGGCAAAAATATCGATAGGAATTTAAAGTAGGTCATTCTCTTCAACTGTTGAAAATGTAATACTCATTCACTTAAAAACCCAAGTAATAACATCCAACTGTTGCTTGGTGATTGTTCCTGTCTTTTTAGGTTCTCTTTGTTTGATGTTAAAATCAGGTCATACGAAGACCTTGGACTCCAGAATCTTATTGTCTGTCAGTAAATCGTGCAGGACTGTGGGAGGATAATAGATACGGTAGTATTTAAAAACCAAGTCTGAAATCAATAAAAAGGAAGTCAGGAGAGACGTGTCGTGCTCGTGATTTTGATTCGACAGTGACTTGTTTCTAACGTGAGCTGCCTTCATTTGCAATCTGACTCTATAACCGTCAAGTCTGGCTGCAACAAAACCTGCACTACATTACACAAATATATATTTCAAAAAGATTGCTGTCGCATTGTTTCCTACGGGTAATATTCCTCTTAAAGTTCATTTTCGTGATGGATGTTACTGGTGTTCTGTTTCTTCTGTTGGGGTTTTCTACAACCCGTGCTGCTATCTGCCCTACTGACTGGCAGAGATACGGCGAGTCATGCTACTTGCTAAAGATACAACGTATGAACTGGACTGAAGCAAATGATACCTGCATCAATTCAAACGCAGCTCTAGCTGTGCCTAACTCGAAGACAGAACAAACTTTTATCTGGTCCATGTTCCTTGATTTCTTTAAAGGGAGTAAGCCAACTAGACATCTCTGGATCGGTTGTTATTTCAACCTGGAGGCTGGTGAATGGCAGCACTGTCCGTTGAGGGACGTGCCTAACACCTATGAGAATTGGCGGGAAGGTAACCCGGAGAATCATAAGCCTGCCACGGATTGCGTTGCTATGAACTGGAAACACAACGGTCAATGGGTTGACAGATCGTGCAGTGTTAATATTTTTGCCATCTGTGAGCTCAAAGCTGACATCACCCCTGACTCTTTCTGCCATCAGACCGGTCACGATGGTCGCATCAAGTCCCAGTGTCTGGTCGGTCACGTCATGAAGGAGCTACGGGCTGATGGTGTGGTGTCGTGCGGGAAGGCGTGCCGATCAGAGCCCCGCTGTCGCTCCTTCAATCTGCTGATGAAGCAAGGTCCAGGGAAGATGGTTTGTCAGCTGAACAACGCGACTCGTCATGAAGCGACTAGTGTGGATATGATTGTGAAAGATAACTGCTACTATTTCGATCTGTAGAGACAAATAAACAAGCTCCGTGTCGATATCATATAAACTGTAGTGATGCTTTTGTCAACGCTTTTGTCTGATCATGTAAACTTCTTTTCAAAAATGTATTCTTAAATTTACGTTTGTTACTTTTAAAAGTGAAGATTCACATTTAGTATAAGACATTGGACACTTTTGTTAATTGTTCAAGATCAGTCCTCCTGTTTGGTGTGTCTAAACACATGCATAAAATAACAAACCTGTGAAAATTGTGAGCTCAATTGGTCGTCGAAGTTGCAAGATAATAGATGGAAGAAAAAACGACCTTGTCACACGAACTTTTTTTGCTTTCAGATGCTTGATTTCGAGACCTCAAAATCTAATTCTGAGGTCTCAAAATCAAATTCGTGGAAAATTACTTCTTTCTCGAAAACTAACTATAGAGGGAGCCGTTTCTCACAATGTTTAATACCATCAACCTCTCCCCATTACTCGTTACCATGTACGTTTTCTGCCAATAATTATTTTGAGTAATTACCAAGGGTGTCCACTGCCGTTAAGCTTGTAAATAAAGCAGGAATAGATACAAAGAGTCTCGCTAAGTATACAGTGCTGACTGAACACACATCTTTGTAAATGGGTAAGACCAAAATTAATGTTCTTCATCCCTGATGCAAATTTCCATCTATTAAATCATTCTAACAGTGTTTACCATCGACAGCTGCTATACCGGGCTCTCAAACTTAGTAAGTTTTGTTAGCAATAATTTTGTGATTTGTTATATGAATAAAACTCGTCTATCAGAGACTGTCTTGTCAAAGTAATGGTGTCTGTACTAATAATTATTATTTCGGGGGGGGGGGGGGCTAATCATACTTACTCGCAGCTAGAGCTGAATTGCGTAGGACGCGGCTACAACGTGTTCGAGAAGCAGGCATGCAAGGGCGCATTCAGCTGCCAGCCACATCAACCCATTATGACCACGGAGCACAGCCAAGATTGAATGTGTTTGATATTTCCCGAGAGAGGAAAACCGGATAGTCTGGAAAACCCTCGTGGCACAGCAGAGAACCAACGCTCATCTCAACTCAAGATGGCCCTGGCTGGCCGGGAATGAAACCGGGGTCACCATGGTGAGAGGCGAGCGCTTTACGCACAAGCCAACCTAGCCCTACATAGGACTCTTTCTCTGTACACAATACAAAAGAGTAAGGCCGCCAGGGCTAAAGCCAACCGTGCCAGTCTTATTGAGAAACATGGACATCTTTAAATAGAAACAGGGGTTTACCCACGATGATGGTACCAATTGAGATTGTGGCACATCGCCCCCAAAATGGCAATCACAAACGCCCTCTTGCGTTGCTTGTTTGAAGCGTAGAGATTCGTCTTCCCTGGTTTTCGGCGCACCCCTACTATGAAAACAAAACGTCGTACCAGGCAAAGGCGTTGGAAGTTCCCAGATGAGCTACGGGGAATTCCACTGATAACTGGGATTCTACGATGCCCAGGGGCCAATTTCATAGAGCTGCTTACGAAAATAGCTCGCTTATTTTTCACATGTTACTGGCAAAAATTTCATGCCATATACATTGCTTGTGACTGGTACTTAGCTGTTATTTACTTAGCATAACAATTGAGTGGAGTCTTGTCCGGTAATCTGATTTTACTAAGCAAGGATTTTTGTGCTTAAGCAAAATTTTGTGCTTAAGCAGCTTTATGAAATTGGGCCCAGCCCTGGAGGAGCAGTGCTGCCTTGAAGACCCGATGGCAACAAATGAGAAGGCCGTTGAGATGTGCCCAATTCTAGCCAAACACTTGAGAAGAAGATGATGGACTCGAAAGTAGAATATGAAATAATGTAAACTGGTCTATCTTGTTGTTACAACTGTTAATTTTGTATGATGCTTTTAAGAAGGAAAAAGAAGCAAGCAGTTGATGTTCTTGTCATTTTTGTATCGTGCATGTTCTTCTAAATAATTAATGACTTGCTTTCGATTTCGGCAATCTAAAAAAAAAACAAGATCAAACTGCGATTTCCTCGTCAGTATTTCAGACGGATAAGTGTTTTTACAAAATTAGGACTTCTCGTTTTCTAAATAGGGAGTTTTGTAGGTCTCCCATCAGGGTTGGTCTTGGTCTTCCCATTAGCTTGGACATGCTGGTCTTGGTCTGCCCCTTAGTCTTAGTCTTCGGCATGCAGGTCTTAATATTCACCATAGAGTTATATATAACTCTATGGTATTCAGCCTTGTCTTATTCTTCACCTTGGTCGTGGACATGCTTGAAAAAAAAAATTGCCTGTAAGACCAGGGGCCAATTTCATAGAGCTGCTTAAGCAAAAAATTTGCTTAAGCACGAAAATAGCTCGCTTATTTTACACATGTTACTGGCCAAAATTTCCTGCCATATACATTGCTTATGACTAGTGTTAAGCTGTTGTTTACTTAACATAACAATTGAGTTGAGTCTTGGCCGGTAATCTAATTTTACTAAGCAATGAATTTTTTGCTTAAGCAAAATTTTTTGCTTAAGCAGCTCTATGAAATTGGGCCCAGGGCCCAATTTCATGGCTCTGCTTACCGTAAGCACAGAATCGGCGCTTACGGAAGCAGGGAATTCTGTGCATACGGCAAGCGTACTTCACGGGCTAGCGGCGAATTTTGGCTTCTGTGCGTGCGTGCTCCACGTTACTAGGCAGTCTACGCTTACAAGGCTGGCGCAAAAATTCGGCGCTTGCAAGTGAGCGGGGAATCGTGATCGTAAGCGCAGAATTCGGCGGTAAGCAGAGCCATGAAATTGGGCCCAGTTCCTGTCATTATCCTCGCGGGTATAGACAGGAAAACATCTACTAGTTTCAAGAGAGCGTCTGGTTCCATAATGCAAACTTAACGTGTAAGACACAACAGGTTCGCACAATAGATTTTGTAAAGGTGATTAGTTGTACAAACTAATACGGATACACTTTTTATTTATTTGCATTGTTTTATTGTATGAATCCAGGGGTCGATTTCATAAAGAGTTAGGACTAGTCCTACAATACAATACAATAATCTTTATTAGATCCCAAAAAGGGTAATTCAAATGCTCGCATAACATAGACACATTAAAAACATTTAAAAACAGACAATGGCTAAATACAATTACAAGAAAAACCACTAAAAAGCGATAAGAAAAATACTGGAGACTGGGCAATAAATTTATAATTATCGTTAGTAAAATTGAGATAAGAAAAATACTGGAGACTGTGCGATAATTAACAATTATCGTTTAAAATTGAGATTGTGGTGTGTTATTGCACGAGGGATAAAGAAGGATGGGTAGCGGTTTGTCGCAGAATATGACACTCGCATACGACCAGATCTCCCCTTGGGATCAGCTCTGGTCGCGAGTGCCAAATTCTGCGACAAACCGCTACCCATCGAAGTACGAAGTGCCAAAGTCCTATATAGCTTAAGACTAGTCCTAGGAGAAATACCAATTGCATGGATAGTCCTAAGTTAGGACAGGTAACTGGTCCTAACTCGAGATAAGACTAGTCCTAACTCTTTGTGAACTCCACCCCAGGGTCCTCAGCAATAACACAGTTTATTGAGAACCGATGAGGGGCTACCCTTTTTACCAGAATGCATGAGACAATAAGCAATAGTTTCGTTACACATAAAGTAGAAAACCGTAAACTTAGGGTGTTTCTTTTTTTACGAGGTGCCAAATCAAAAATCGCTACTTATTCCATTTAATTGGGACACATGCCACAAACACGGTGCCAGTATAGGCGTGGTTTTACTTGCATTGTTACGATGTGACGAAAGTCAGTTCATTTACAGTGTTTACGTACAAGAATTATATAAATAATTCTCGAAACAGTCGCATTTATTTAAAAGAAAATAGTTACACAATAATAACAAACAACAAAACAATTCAACTCCAGACGAGATTTTCTAAAAACATTTTGGCTGCGGGTTGCTTCGTTCAAAAGAAAAAATGTTATATGGCCTGCATGTGTTGCACTGGGCAGTGGTTTTGAGAATATTTTCAACGGTTTATTGAAAGGTAGGGAGTGGAAAAGAATTCTTTTTATCAAAAGTAAACGATTTAAAAAAAAACATATGAAATACTCAATCACAAGGCAGTATATGTCTATTCTTGCTTTTATTTACAAGCATAATTTATATAATTTTCCACTTTTAGAAGTAGGCCTATTAACCGCAAAAATAAATGTTGCAAAAGCAGTTAAAACGATCAGACAATTATAGCGTTGACTATAAAAGCATCACTTCTAAAGACGCGTGTATTAATTAAGAGCAGTTCTCAAAATATTGACATAGCGATTGTTTCTTTCTGTCTACGGATTGAAATAGTAGCAGTTACCATTCTCCATTATATCCAAATCAGTCTCTTCATGTCGAGTCGCGTTGTTCAGCTGACAAACCATCTTCCCTGGACCTTGCTTCATCAGCAGATTGAAGGAGCGACATCGGGGCTCTGATAGGCACGCCTTCCCGCACGACACCACACCATCAGCCCGTAGCTCCTTCATGACGTAACCGACCAGACACTGGGACTTGATGCGACCATCGGGACCGGTCTGAAGGCAGAAAGAGTGAGGGGTGGTGTCAACTTGAAGCTCGCAGACAGAAAACTGATCCTCACCACAAGGTCTGTCAGCCCATTGACCATTGTGTTTCCAGTTCATGACAGCGCAATCCGTGGCAGGCTCGTTATTCTCTGGGTTACCTTTCCGCCAATTCTCATAGGTGTTAGGCACGTTCCTCATTGGACAGTTCTGCCATTCCCCAGCCTCCAGGTTGAAATAACAACCGATCCAGAGATGTTTAGCTGACTCACTACCATTGAGAAATTCTAGGAACATCGACCAGATAAAAGTTTGTTCTGTCTTCGAGTTAGGCACAGCCAAAGCTGCATTTGAGTTGACGCAGGTATCATTTGCTTCAGCCCAGTTCATACGTTGAGTTAACAAGAAGTAGCATGACTCGCCGTATCGCCGCCAGTCAGTAGGGCAGATAGCAGTCGTGGCTGTATAACACCCCAATAGAAGCAACAGAATACCAGTAAGATCCATCACGAGGAGGAACTTATGTAACTCTCGATAGTTGGATTGTAACCCGAATTAAACAATGCGGCAGAATTGTTGTTTTTTATTGAAAACAATATTTGCTCTGGTTTAGTGCAGGATTTGTTGCAGGCAGACTTGACGATACTAGAGTCAGATTGCAAGTGAAGGCAGCTCGACGTTAGAAACAAGACGCTCTCGAATCAACATCACGAACACGACACATTTATACTGATTTCCTTTTCATTGATTTTGGACTTGGTTTTCTCTTACTACTGTATCTATCCTCCCACAGTCCTGCACGATTTTACTGACAGACAATAAGACTTTAGAGCCCAAGGTCTTCTCATAACCTGGTTTAAATGTCAAACAGAGAGAACCTAAAAAGACAGGAACAATCACCAAGCAACAGTTAGATGTTATGACGTAGGTTTGTCATGTGAAGGAGTGTTACATCTGAACAGTTGGAGAGACTGACCTTCTTTGTATATATTGATGACAATGTTTTGCCCATATTAATATTGATATACAACAACCAGTTTTGTAAAACAAAGACCAGAAAAACAAAGACAGTTCGTCAGCCAACTTCCACTGGGTAGCCTTGCCTAACAAACAGTGCTCAGCGATAGTTTCTGTTTAAAGTGCTTTTTAAAATTTGGCCGCAAATCTGAAATGTCTCTCAATACGGTCTTGGTTTTTATACCAATCCTCAGAAAACATCATCTGACCTGTGTTGCTATCACTAAAAAGGGAGCAGTGACTTTGATGACATTTTCAGAGGTTTGTGTTTAATGAAAACTAGAGGATGGGAACGAATTCTCTCTTCTTAAAGATGACGATGTTGATGAAATTAGTCACTCGTGAGGCACTATTTATATATTCCTAATATATTTACAAGCTTATTAAACTAATGTGATTCTTCACTTTTAAAAGTGACTTACGCAATAATAAATGTTGAAATTACAGTTTACATGACTTTATATCCGACACCATTGACAAAAACATATCTAAACGCGTGCATTCATTACTAAGCAGTTCTTATAATTTAGAAACAGCGATTGTTCATTGTTTTCCTCTACGGATCGAAATAGTAGCAGTTATTATTCACCAATATATCCAAATCAATCGCTTCGTGATGAGTCGCGTTGTTCAGCTGACAAACCATCTTCCCTGGACCTTGCTTCATCAGCAGATTGAAGGAGCGACATCGGGGCTCTGATCGGCATGTCTTTTACTAAATGTGAATCTTCACTTTTAAAAGTAACAAACGTAAATTTAAGAATACATTTTTAAAAAGAAGTTTACATGATCAGACAAAAGCGTTGACAAAAGCATCACTACAGTTCTTATGATATCGACACGGAGCTTGTTTATTTGTCTCTACAGATCGAAATAGTAGCAGTTATCTTTCACAATCATATCCACACTAGTCGCTTCATGACGAGTTGCGTTGTTCAGCTGACAAACCATCTTCCCTGGACCTTGCTTCATCAGCAGATTGAAGGAGCGACATCGGGGCTCTGATCGGCACGCCTTCCCGCACGACACCACACCATCAGCCCGTAGCTCCTTCATGACGTGACCGACCAGACACTGGGACTTGATGCGACCACCGAGACCGGTCTGAAGGCAGAATGAGTTAGGGGTGATGTCAACTTGGAGCTCACAGACGGCCAAATAATTATTACTGCACCGTTTGTCAGCCCATTGACCATTTTGTTTTCGGTTCATAGCGACGCAATCCGTGGCAGGCTCGTCATTCTCTGGGTTACCTTCCCGCCAATTCTCATAGGTGTTAGGCACGTCCCTCATTGGACAGTTCTGCCATCCCCCAGCCTCCAGGTTGAAATAACAACCGATCCAGAGACATGTAGCTGACCCACTCCCATTGAGGAATTCCAGGAACATGGACCCGATAAAAGTTTGTTCTGTCTTCGAGTTAGGCACAGCTAAAGCTGCTTTTGAGTTGACGCAAGTATCATTTGCTTCGGCCCAGTTCATACGTTGAGTTAACAATAAGTAGCATGACTCGCCGTATCGCTGCCAGTCAGTAGGGCAGATAGCAGTCATGGCTGTATAACACCCCAATAGAAGCAACAGAATACCAGTAAGATCCATCACGAGGAGGAACTAAAGTAACTCTCGATAGTTGGATTATAACGCAAATTAAACAATGCGGCAGAATTGTTGTTTTTATTGAAAAAACATTTGTTCAGTTTATTGCAGGGTTTGTTGCAGGCAGACTTGACGATACTTGAGTCAGATTGCAAATGAAGGCAGCTCACGTTAGAAACAAGACGCTGTCGAATCAACACCACGAACACGACACGTTTCTACTGACTTCCTTTTCATTGATTTTGGACTTGGTTTTCTATTACTATCGTATCTATCCTCCCACAGTCTTGCACGATTTTACTGACAGACAATAAGACTTTAGAGCCCAAGGTCTTCTCATAACCTGGTTTAAATATCAAACAGAGAGAACCTAAAAAGACAGGAACAATCACCAAGCAACAGTTAGATGTTATGACGTAGGTTTGTCATGTGAAGGAGTGTTACATCTGAACAGTTGGAGAGACTGACCTACTTTGTATTGATGACAATGTTTTGCCCATATTAATATTGATATACAACAACCAGTTTTGTAAAACACAGACCAGCTAAACAAAGAAAGTTCGTCAGCCAACTTCCTCTGGGTAGCCTTGCCTAACAAACAATTCACAGCGATAGTTTCTGCTATGCTGCTCTTAGAAAATTTGGCCGCAAACCTGAAATGTCTCTCAATACGATCTTGGTTTTACCCAATCCCCCCAAAAACAACATCTGACCTGTGTTGCTATCACTAAAAAGGGAGCAGTGACTTTGATGACATTTTCAGAGGTTTGTGTTTAATGAAAACTAGAGGATGGGAACGAATTCTCTCTTCTTAAAGATGACGATGTTGATGAAATTAGTCACTCGTGAGGCACTATTTGTATATTCCTAATATATTTACAAGCTTATTAAACTAATGTGATTCTTCACTTTTAAAAGTGACTTACGCAATAATAAATGTTGAAATTACAGTTTACATGACTTTATATCCGACACCATTGACAAAAACATATCTAAACGCGTGCATTCATTACTAAGCAGTTCTTATAATTTAGAAACAGCGATTGTTCATTGTTTTCCTCTACGGATCGAAATAGTAGCAGTTATTATTCACCAATATATCCAAATCAATCGCTTCGTGATGAGACGCGTTGTTCAGCTGACAAACCATCTTCCCTGGACCTTGCTTCATCAGCAGATTGAAGGAGCGACATTGGTGCTCTGATCGGCATGTCTTTTACTAAATGTGAATCTTCACTTTTAAAAGTAACAAACGTAAATTTAAGAATACATTTTTAAAAAGAAGTTTACATGATCAGACAAAAGCGTTGACAAAAGCATCACTACAGTTCTTATGATATCGACACGGAGCTTGTTTATTTGTCTCTACAGATCGAAATAGTAGCAGTTATCTTTCACAATCATATCCACACTAGTCGCTTCATGACGAGTCGCGTTGTTCAGCTGACAAACCATCTTCCCTGGACCTTGCTTCATCAGCAGATTGAAGGAGCGACATCGGGGCTCTGATCGGCACGCCTTCCCGCACGACACCACACCATCAGCCCGTAGCTCCTTCATGACGTGACCGACCAGACACTGGGATTTGATGCGACCACCGAGACCGGTCTGAAGGCAGAATGAGTTAGGGGTGATGTCAACTTGGAGCTCACAGACGGCCAAATAATTATTACTGCACCGTTTGTCATCCCATTGACCATTTTGTTTCCGCTTCATAGCGACGCAATCCGTGGCAGGCTCGTCATTCTCTGGGTTACCTTCCCGCCAATTCTCATAGGTGTTAGGCACGTCCCTCATTGGACAGTTCTGCCATCCCCCAGCCTCCAGGTTGAAATAACAACCGATCCAGAGATGTTTAGCTGACCCACTCCCATTGAGGAATTCCAGGAACATGGACCAGATAAAAGTTTGTTCTGTCTTCGAGTTAGGCACAGCTAAAGCTGCTTTTGAGTTGACGCAAGTATCATTTGCTTCGGCCCAGTTCATACGTTGAGTTAACAATAAGTAGCATGACTCGCCGTATCGCTGCCAGTCAGTAGGGCAGATAGCAGTCATGGCTGTATAACACCCCAATAGAAGCAACAGAATACCAGTAAGATCCATCACGAGGAGGAACTAAAGTAACTCTCGATAGTTGGATTATAACGCAAATTAAACAATGCGGCAGAATTGTTGTTTTTATTGAAAAAACATTTGTTCAGTTTATTGCAGGGTTTGTTGCAGGCAGACTTGACGATACTTGAGTCAGATTGCAAATGAAGGCAGCTCACGTTAGAAACAAGACGCTGTCGAATCAACACCACGAACACGACACGTTTCTACTGACTTCCTTTTCATTGATTTTGGACTTGGTTTTCTATTACTATCGTATCTATCCTCCCACAGTCTTGCACGATTTTACTGACAGACAATAAGACTTTAGAGCCCAAGGTCTTCTCATAACCTAATTTAAATATCAAACAGAGAGAACCTAAAAAGACAGGAACAATCACCAAGCAACAGTTAGATGTTATGACGTAGGTTTGTCATGTGAAGGAGTGTTACATCTGAACAGTTGGAGAGACTGACCGACTTTGTATATATTGATGATAATGTTTTGCCAATGTTAATATTGATATACAACAACCAGTTTTGTAAAACACAGACCAGCTAAACAAAGAAAGTTCGTCAGCCAACTTCCTCTGGGTAGCCTTGCCTAACAAACAATGCTCAGCGATAGTTTCTGCAATGGTGCTCTTTAAAATTTGGCCGCAAATCTGAAATGTCTCTCAATACGGTCTTGGTTTTACCAATCCTCAGAAAACATCATCTGACCTGTGTTGCTATCACTAAAAAGGGAGCAGTGACTTCGATGACATTTTCAGAGGTTTGTGCTTAATGAAAACTCGAGGATGGGAATGAATTCTCTCTTCTTCGAGATGACGATGTAAAGTGTATGAAATACTCACTCGTAGGCACGACCATCGTCTAATTGGTCCTTTGACGGGCAACTGGAGCTGCGCTCGTGTCACTCGTGTTCGTTTCGAAGAGTAATTAAAATGTACAGCTAAAACCAAAAAGGGTGGAATAGCAATAAGGTATACTAAAGCAAAAGAGTACTTAAATTTACTATCACACATTCCATATAATTACGGTTATTAATTTGTGTTGTTATCATTGATCTCCATTATAATGGAGATCAATGGTTTTTATACAGAAGACACCACACTCTATACTGATAGCGCGCCCTCTCTTGAGTCATCTAGCCTGCAGTCCATACACTGATATCGGTCAAAATGCGAGTCTCCATACCAACAAGTGCGTCAATCAGGGCCAAATTGTATAGAGCTGCTAAGCACAAAAGTTTGCTTAGCATGAAATTTCTTCCTCGATAAAAACAGGATTACCAACAAAATTTGCACGTGATTTTAGGATAAGCAAACAACAGCTGAATACTAGTAACAAATGGAAAAGTTGGTTGGTAATCCTGTTTTTATCAAGGAAGAAATTTTATGCTACGTGGCAAATTTTCGTGCCTAGCAGCTCTATCGAATTGGGCCCAAGTGAGACCGCTTCATCATAAATATGCATGAGACTGCTCACATACACATTCCGCGTCGTCTGCGAATATATCTCACTGAGCCAGTTATACACGCACTCTAGGGATGCGTTTTGGCGGCTGTAACCAATAATTGTTTCTGACGTCATAACCAAAACGGTAACCGAGGTCACAACTCGGTTGTCGTTCAGTCAACGACCAACAACCGAAACAGTATTTGGTTGGGGTCGCCAAAACGCACTCCAGGAAACGACATTCAAACTTTGCATGATGGTATTTTCTGTTTGCTAGACCAACAAGTGCTGTCGTTGAACGTGTTTTGAAATAACTCCAATCGGGTCTATTCACGATGTTGTATTGGCCTATGTTTTTGGTAGCCGTGTTGTTTGGCATCATTCATCTAGTACCCGCCCAAAGTAAGTAATAAATGCACTGCATGGACACTATTGGTAATGCTCGAAAATAATTGTTAGCATAAAAACTTACTTGGTATACAAGCAGTGGAGAGCTGTTGATAGTATAAAAACATTTTGAGAAACGGCTCCGTCTGAAGTAATGTAATTTTCGAGAAAAAAGTAATTTTCCACTAGAATATTTGAATTTGATTTCGAGACCTCAGAATTAGATGTTGAGGTCTCGAAATCAAGCATCTGAAAGCACACAACTTCGTGTGACAAAGGGTGTTTTTTCTTCCATTTATATTATGTCGCAACTTCGGCGACTAATTGAGTTAACATTTTCACAGGTTTGTTATTTTGTGCATCACGTTGAGAAACACCAAGTAAGACGACTGGTCTTTGACAATATTACCAGAGGTGTCCAGTGTCTGTAGATAGCATACAGCGACTTTCTTTATCATACTATAAGATTTTAAATAATTACAGAATATTTTTTCTGGGAAATAACTCTTGACGTATAAGGCAGTTGGCAAAAGGGTGTATCTCAAAAAAATCACCTTTTGAGATAAACGGCGTTGAAAGTCCAATCACCTACCGTTTGTACATAATCCATTATAAATGGCCAGATTGTTCTTTAATTAATGTGTGATTTATATATAAACTACACAAACAATATCGTCTTTCTTGTATAGCTGGTTTTTCTGTAACAATCATTTCTGACTGGAAAATGTGGCTTAATGGTTGCAATGTTTTCTAGGCAAAAGGATGAGGATGTATGTGGGCAAAGGGTGTGTCTAGTCTTGGCCATTACGAAGGGTATATCTATGGATACTCTGTATCCTTTCCATAGAGAATTTGGAGAGATACATCTTTCTGACGCAAAAATAGTCAGTGGTAGCAACATACTTTGACATGGCAGAAGAGTGTGTCTAAAGATACCTCTCTCTGACATGAAACAAGTAGTTTTTAGTGCAATATTTTTTCAGGGCAAACATACTATAACACTAAGTTAGACTGTTTTGCCACAACAGACACATCTATAGGCGGGTAATATCTATAAGATACACCGTTTTGCCAAAGAAATTGGAATGGAAATGTGAAAATACTGTAAAGATAGCACATGCTATCTTTAGAAAGGTACATCGTACGGGCTTCAGGCTTCGCTCATTGGGAAAAGCGCCCCCACTTTCCCTAGAAATGGTATGTACTCAAAAAGTTGAAAAATTGAGTTACACCCTTTTGCCAAAACAGGGCCGCACTCTTTCACACGGTCCAGGCCTTGAATTTCATCCTTTTCTTGAAGGGGCGCGGCACTTTTCGTCTGGTAAGGGTCACTTCAATGGGGACAATTTTAATTTGTTCTGGAACTTTCAAAGGGCACTACAGCCATTGCCGTGGGTGCTGTGGGATATTTCAAGGCCTGCATAGCTACAGTTAAAGGCACTGTACACGTTTGGTATACTGTCAAAGACCAGTGTTCTCACTTGGTGTATCCCATTATAACCAAAAAATAACAAGCCTGTGAAAATTTGGGCTCAAGTGGTCATCGGAGTTGCGAGAAAATGATGAAAGAAAAAAACACCCTTGTTGGACGAATTTGTGTGCTTTCAGATAGGAATACAAGACTTATAGCTAGAAGTCTTTAATATTTTAGTGAGAAATTACCTCTTTCTACTTCAGAGGGAGTCGTTTCCCACAATGTTTTATACTATCAACAGCTCTCTAATGCTCGTTACCAAGTCAGTTTTTAAGTTATTATTTGCATTGAGTAGTTACCAAACGTGTACCTTCCCTTTAAAACTCTTTTTTGGGACTATTTATGAGGTTACAAGGACCAACCAACAGAGTCATGCTTTTGTCATTTAATTCAGTGTTATTAAAAAGGTGCTACAGATATCTGTGCTTGTAAAAATTGTTAAATAATTCCAAACATGTAGCTGCAGCTGCTCTGCATAATAATAAAAAATGAAGAACAAAAAATGTATGGCGATGTGAACTAAATACTATTTTTAATATGCATTAAGTTAGTTATTACTGCTAATAAAACCTATTAAGTAATTAAATACAAAAGTTAAATTCGGGGGTATTTTAGGGAACCAGCACATTGTGTACGGATGTTCTTGACGGTTTGTGCGAATTGTTTTATTTTTAAATGGTTTGGTCTAGAAAAAACAACTTGTTTTTTTCTGAATTACTCGATCATATTTTCAAGGGTTGTTGAGAGGTCATCGGCAGGCACATTGGTACGTTCATGTAGTGAAGTGGCTTGTATGGGCCATAATCTTATATAATATGTACAGTATTAATTGACCATTGTTAGTTGCATCATGATGCAACTTGCTCTCTAATCCTACCCTTTCATGTTTCCCTGCATTGCTGTCATTTACCACTTTTATGGTCCAGTAACCCATCCTTTCATACCAAACACCCTTTGTCCTCGCCACTTCACTCCTATTGGTTCATAGCCACCAATATTGTTTCTGAAATAGAAACTTTGATTGGCTGGTATTTTCCCGCTTCTTTCTGGATCCTTCCCTTAATCCCTTTCCCCTCTCTTTTTCTATAAATGGATATGTATTTGTTTGTACTTTTTTTATGCCTCTGAAGAAGGTCCGGTTTGGATCGAAAGCTATAAGGCCACCTACGCTATTCATTATATGTACAGTATGAATATGTTGAACCAATGATGTGCAAGGAAGACATTTACTGTGCAAACATTATACTTGAATGGCCAATATCGAAAAAGCAACGTTGATGTTCACTGTACAAACTATCCAATAATAAACTAAATGTGGTTTGAAGATTTGCATGGTGTGGAGAATAAGAGTAACTATATATACAAATAGGATTAGTAAACGTGCATCCCTCAAGCGATACATAATCACAACCACCACCAGTAGTCCAGCAAGTTCTCCTGAAAACGAGCAGAGTATACTGTTCGAAACGTCGAGACCAAACCGGCTCTTTTCAGAGCCACCACTCCTTCAAAAGAGATTTTACTCATGGTTGTACCCGCAAGTTTACTATTTATATTTATATCTATAGTAACTCTTAATAATAAACTCATTTTACCGTCCTGTTTCACCATTTATTGACCCAACCACATGGCACTCAAACGACGTGGACGAAATTTCATTTGTTGGTTTATTTATTTAATTTATTTATTTCCAGGCAAACAGTATAACATACAGAGAAATAACACTAAAAATAAGACTACAGAGAACAAGCTTGCGGATCCATCAAATTACAAGAGAAAACACGTCATTAAATGTTTAAAATTAGATTACTTATTTACATAGACAATACGAACTACAATTATAAAACCTATAGAAATCTACAAACCAAACAATACGTTGTGTGTGCCCCTGACGCGACCCGAGTATTCAAACATTTTTTGGGACCAGTTTGGTTCCATTTGCATTGGCTTTATTGACTTAAAGGCACTGTACATGTTTGGTAAATTGTCAAAGACCAGTTTTCTCACTTGGTGTATCCCATAATAACCATAAAATAACAAGCCTGTGAAAATTTGGGGTCAATTGGTCATCGAAGTTGCGAGCAAATGATGAAAGAAAAAACACCCTTGTTAGACGAATTTGTGTGCTTTCAGATAGGAAGAAAAGACTTCTAGCTAGAAGTCTTTTAATATTAATTTAGTGAGAAATTACCTCTTTCCCAAAACTACGTTACTTCAGAGGGAGCCGTTTCTCACAATGTTTTATTCTACAACAGCTCTCAAATGCTTGTTACCAAGTCAGTTTTAAGTTAATATTTGTTTGGAGTAACGTGTACCTGTGTGGGTTTTTTTTTTTACCGTTACTTTTGTTTTGATTTAATCAACAATTAATGTAGTTGAATACAATTAAATTAACCTGTGAGAATTTAATTTCAAAATGAAGTCGTTTTTTTTGTTTTTTTTTATACCTCCGAAAATGGAGTAATTTGACCCGACCCACATTTAAATTGTGGGCGATAAGAAGTTATATTTTTTCCATAACCACACTACTTCAAGGTGAAATGATTTTCAAAATGCTCTATACTATCGAAACCTGATGTAGGGCCGACTTAACCATAGTTTGTGATTACCCTTTAGAATACTACATTCCTCATCAGCACCATTTCCACGCCCCCATCTAACAGAAACACTCCAGCACACACAATCAGCATTCAAATAGAAAGGTAACTTCTTTTCTTTCTATTTTGTTTTGTTTTGCCAAAGACGCAAAGTTCTGGAATGACCAAGCACAAGCCGCCTTACAAAAGGCCCTGAACAGAGAGGCGTCGCTGAACAGAAACATCGCCAAGAATGTGGTGCTATTTGTGGGTGACGGCATGGGGGTGCCTACCATCACCGCTGCCCGGATTCTGAAGGGACAGCAGGCGGGGATGCCGGGGGAAGAAACGGTCCTGGCTTGGGAAGACTTCCCGAGTGTTGCTCTGTCCAAGGTTTTTACAATTTTGATTTTTTTTCTGTTTATTCAAAGGCTCTGGACACCTTTGGTAATTGTCCAAAACCCAGGGCCCAATTTCATAGAGCTGCTTAAAGGAAAACGTTGGCTTGGATCGGACGAGTTGGTCTATAAAAAGCGTTTATAACTGCTTGTTATAAAATGCATATTAAAACGAGAATACAATGATTCAAATTAATTTGCCTCGAAATTGTTTGGTTATCCTTTTACCTGTGAACTAACACGGTCGGCCATTTTATGGGAGTCATAAAAATTTGACTCCCATAAATGGCCTACCGTGTTTAGTCGACGAGGTAAAAGGAAAACCGTGCAATTTCTAGGCAAGTTTGTGTGGATTATTATATTCCACTTTTACAACATCTTTCTAGCCATATGCATTTTATAAAAACGGTTATAAACGCTTTTCAAAGACCAACTTGACCGAACCAAGGCAACGTGTTCGTTTTAGCCGACAATATTGGTTAAGAATTTTCTGCTCAGCAGAAACGGGCAGGATAATTATACCAGTCACAAATTGTACATTATGGCATAGCAGTTTGCGTTGGTAACATTATTCTGGTTAACAGCAGTCAATAAGCATATGTTATGCCGCAAAACGGCAGTAACTCATTTTGCACTTTCGTCCCAGCACAAAAAAGTTGTTCTTGATTCTGCCAAAGTAGGCCATTTGAAAGTGAGTTCAACTTTTGAAAACTAGCACATTAAATTAGGTCGTCATGCACCAACCTACGCTCACAAGTAAACACATTCCTTAGTTCATTTTGAATGTTTTTGAAAATACATTCTTTAGGATTGGGCCGTAGACCAAGAACACAATGCGTAACACTCAAGCGGAAAGATTAACTGGGTATCTGGCGACCTCGCATGATGTGATGTTATTTTTGTAAACAGAATCATTTGAGAAAGGCTCTGCTTAGGTCGAAACGTCATGTATTTATATCATGGTTCCTTTGGGTTGATAAGCAGTTCTTCAAAACCGCAAGTTCCATTTGCTCATAAGGAAAACAAACTGAAACCTTGACACTATGCCTTCAAAACTATATCTCGAAAAGACATGAGCATGCTAGATTAATTGTATAAAGGCTTACAGAGTTTACATAAAAAAAATTAAAAAATTGGATTAAAACTATCGAAAGGTTCCAAAAACCAGTTTATTAAATATTAACAGTGTAAATTTCAGCCACGGCAAACTGATTTTGAATTCATATTTTGTGCAGTAATCTTTCATTTTGCATTTTTTGTTTGTCAAGCCAGAATTATAACACCAACTCACAAGTGTCCGACTCAGCCGGTGCAGCGTGCGCCCTGTTGTGTGGTACGAAGACCAAGCGCGGTGTGATTGGCGTTGACGATCACGTGACAAGGGGTGATTGTGAATCCATGACCGATGCCGCCAAGATCGACTCCATCCTCGTCCATGCCAGAAATGCAGGTATATGAAAATGTAGCCTTCCGTCAAGGCATTCGCTGTTTGGTATAGCTGTGAAGCCGCGAATCGACTTGAACCGGCGACTGGAACCGGAGACTATATCCCTTGATTGTTGCTGCCCTCCCCGAGCACAGCAACAACTGCAAATCAATTGTATAAAGCAATGATAGCAGCATACAATGCTTTCATTGTGATTGCTTAATCTTTCAGCACTTTACTTTTAGTATAACACTTCATGAAAACATGTCGTCATTTGAAACTTAATTAAATGCGATCGTGGCAATGTGTCTTTATCACAAACACTGTTTTGGTCTAACTTTACAAAAATAAAAGGAAGCCAAAAGGTTCCTCAGGGTAGCCAAAAAAACAGTAGACACTGGTTCTGTATAGATTCATAAAGACAATCCAAGTCTCTTGTAATAACTTTTTTCGTGAAACAGGTAAAGCAACCGGGTTTGTTACCACCACAAGAGTGACTCACGCTACACCCTCTAACCTCTATGCTCATTCGCCCGACCGTAACTGGGAAGATAACAGTGAGGTTCCCCCTGATCAGGAGGCTTTGGGGTGTACCGATATCGCCAAGCAACTGATGGAGCTTGGAAGTGACATAAAGGTAGAAACAGGCAGAAAACTCTCTCCATATACTTTCGTTTAAAGACACTGGACACTATAAGTAATTGTCAAAGACCAGTCTTCTAACATGGTGTATCTTAACATCATATGCATAAAATAACAAACCTTAAAATCGAATTCTGAGGTCTCAAAATCAATTTCTCGGACAATTATTTCTCGAAAACTACGTTGCTTCAGAGGGAGCCGTTTCTCACAATGTGTTATACTATCAACCTCTCCCCGTTACTCGTAACCATGTAAGGTTTTATGCTTATACTTTTTTTTAGTAATTACCAATAGTCTCCACTGCCTTTAAAGGAACATTACAGAATTGGCGAGAAGAAACTCGTCTAAGATCACCTATTTACATAAAGACTTGCACAGTCTATTTTAATGATGATAGTAGAAGACATCCCTTAAAATATTTATGTCTGAAATGAAATATTATTTGATGACAGTTAAAACTAATTTCCCATTTGGAGTTTTTTTTTAAATCGATGTCATGAAATAATGTGTAATCGGTTTTATCAAAAGCTTACGTCACTGCAAGTTTATCCACTGATATCATTGAGCCTGTAAAGACGTGTGCCTGTGGAGCAGCCTATGGAAGTGTCTTACCATGTGTAACTTTATTACCCTATTAAAAAGGTTCACTTTCGACCTGCTTGAGTTGCTTCAGTCTGTCGCACAATATGAATTGGTCTTTCTCCAGCTTCAAATCTTTCTTGTCTATTCTAGGTTATTATGGGTGGAGGACGGAGCAAGATGTTACCTAACGATGTAGCTGACTACGAGTACCCAACTAAGAACGGATCAAGAACAGATAATCGCAATCTAATAAGTAAATGAAACAGACTTTCGGTATGGATGAGCGGTGATTGTGAAGTACGGTTACCGGGTGAGGTATCAGGAGGCAATATGATGTGTGGGAGGCGATGATAAGGTGGGATGGGGTGATGATTAGGTATGGTAGGGCAGCAGTCTTGAGGTATGGTGTGGCAATGAGATATTGGGTCAATGGTGAGATGATGAGGCAATAATGAAGTATGTTGGGGCAGTGATGAGGTATTGTGGGACGATGATGGGGTACAGTGAGGCGATGATGAGGTTTAGGAGACTTTGTAAGGAAATGTATGGCGAGGCACTTTACGTGATATGAACAGTTGAAACAAAAAAACAAGATCAAAAGGAGTTTTCTTAAAGGGAGAACTGTGTAGTTGGAAATGAGGTTTAACTCAAACACTTTCTTTTTGTTCACGCAGCTGAATGGATTGAGAGTAAAGATGCTTCAAGTAGCCGGTTTGTCTGGAACCTGGAAGAGTTCAATGCAGTGGATCCAGCCGAAACTGATCATCTGCTAGGTGACGTAACTTTTTACTCCTGACCCCCTGATTGTTTCTGTCAAAATTAATGTACTTTCCTATTTCTTATTTTAGTAATGGATGCTAAAGGTTTTTATAGCCATATCCAAAACCTTGTGACGTAGGCCTCTAGCGCCCTCTCGTAATATTCTAAAACGACAATTGTTTCTCTTCAGGTCTTTTCGAGCCAAGCCACATGCAGTACGAGGCCTATCGTCAGAACGATACGGGAGGTGAGCCCTCTATAGCTGAAATGGTTGAAAAGGCCATCAAGATTCTCCAGAAAGATGACGATGGATTCGTGCTTGTGGTGGAAGGTAATTTTGCTCTCATGAACTTGCTGTAGTAAAAACACAATTTGAATGAGTGGATATAATAGTCAAATGTTAATTTAAATGCGACTGTTTAAAAACAAATTAATGATTTGTTGCTCCAATTGGCACGGAACACCAATATCACCGTGATAAAACATGTTTTGTGTTTGTTCAAATTAATGGAAACAAATTACTGAAAAAAAATTGCATGCCTTCCATGGAATCTCCTCCTAACAGCTGGTCGAATCGACCACGCCCACCATGACGGCCTCGCCGCCCTGGCACTCCTCGACACCATTGCCCTAGAAGATGCAGTCATCAAAGTCATGGAACTGACCGAAGAAAAGGACACACTGACTGTGGTAACGGCTGATCATAGCCACGTTATGACCATAGGAGGCTGGCCTGTTAGAGGTAACCCCATATTAGGTGAGTTTCAGCCAGTTAAAGGTAGTAGACACTGTTGGTAATTACTCAAATTAATTATTAGCATAAAACCTTTCTTGGTATAACGAGTAATGGGGAGGTGTTGATAGTATAAAACGCTGTGAGAAACGGCTCCCTCTGAAATAACGTAGTTTTCGAGAGAGAAGTATTTTTCCAAGAATTCGATTTCGAGACCTCAGATTTAGAATTTGAGATCTCGAAATCAATCATCTGAAAGCACACAACTTCGTGTGTCAAGGGTGTTTTTTCTTTCATTATTATCTCGCAACTTTGATGACCAATTGAGCTCAAATTTTCACAGGTTTGTTATTTTATGCTTATGTTGAAATACAGCTAGTGAGAAGACTGGTCGTTAACAATTACCAATAGTGTCCAGTGTCTTTAAGAACTTGTTGCAAAGTGGTTGTTTCGTTAATTTCTTTAGTCATGTTTAAAATTTCTATACATTGTATTACTGTTCAATTATCTGGCATTTATCTTTACTGATAGTTATTTGCTTTCAACTGTGTGCTTATTGTCAATGTCGACATGAAAAATAGATGTCAATTGGATTGAATGTGGCTTTAATTTCTTGGTTTCTACTTTTAGTGTGTGGGCTTGTTTTCCACGCGTAAAATTTGCTAAAATTGTCCCGCATTGTTCTTGATGCTTCTCTTTATAACCCTTTGCTCCTCTGTTATGCTATATGAATTTACATGATTTTGTTTGTGTTTGGTTATGCCTCTGACGAAGGTCCGGTTTGCGAATCGAAAGCTTGGGTTTATATCTCCGCTACTGTGGCGATCATGTGTATCGATGTGCAAAATTATTTATATGTGTGTATATTCGTATAATTTCATTGTATATAGGCCTACTCATCTTTCACATTTAAACATCTTTCAATCTTCATTGTAAGTTTTTTATGAATACGTTAGTTGCGAGTTAGTTTTATATCAGTGTGTCAGTAGCTTGTTGCAAACTGACAAAATGCTTTAACAAAGTGTTAATGACACTATGTTCGAACCTTTTTTAAAAACACTGTGCTACCTCAAAAAGTTTAATACAACCTAAAGTTTAGAGATTTCCAGGTAGGTAAAATGCAGTAACGTGTTGTGCCACGTATTTCAGGACAGTTTTTGCAACTTTTTTTTCTTGACCATGACAATATATGTAGGCCTCTGTACTTATGTCCGATTAAAGACAAATTTTAATAAGTAAAATGGATTGTGTCTAAAATGTGTACTACCCGTCCCTAGAGGATTATTAACTTGATTTTATTTATTTATTTATTTTCGATTTGTAATTATGGTTGTGAATGGCTTCCAGGCCTATACGATGTGGAGCTTGCTGAGGATGGTCTTCCATACCCAACCCTCTCTTACACAAATGGACCTGGTGGTATTTTGGAGCAGGAAAGCTACGAGACAACTGGGAAACGACGTAATCTAACAGACGTTGACACTGGTACGTCGTAAAAACAAACGGTCACGGACGCGTAACGTGGCTCACGTTGTGGTAAACGAAACCCTTTTCGAATCAACGCTTTAGCTCCAGATTCGGCTCAGGCCGGCTAGCTTGGCCCGGCGGTTGTTTTGACAATTATTGCGCGTGCCTTTGTCTACGCGCTCAGGGCTTCAGACGAGAGGACCGCGGAGACTGAAGCCGAATCCAAAGCCGAAGCCGTGGTTTCGAAAAAAGCCATACACGTCAACGGCTTTGTACTTCAAAAGTGGCTTAATTGTTTTAATCCACGTTTGCGTGCTCTCAGATGCCTGTGAATGACTTCAAGCCTGAGGTCTTTCTCAAACCTAAATATTTGAGTGAGAAATTACTTCAGAGTGGGTCGTTACTCACAACTTGTTTTACTGTAAGTATAGTCCCCATTGCTCGTTACCGAGCAACTTTTTATTAAAGCAATATTTTCCATAATAAAAACCAAACCGTGTTCAGTGCCTGTAACCCTTTCGTTGTTTTGTAGCTGATTTTGTTGTTTTCTGTCTTATTATTTTTCCAGACGATCTGTCCTTTGTACAACCTGCTACTTTCCCTTTAGTCGAGGAAACTCACGGAGGTGAAGATGTCACGATTTACGCACGGGGTCCCATGTCCCATCTCTTCCACGGAGTTCACGAACAGAGTTACGTACAACACGTAATACGTTACGCAGCGTGCCTTGGAAATACGGAGCACTGTGATAAATACGTAAATCCGTGTGTGACGAATGGGGCTACCTCGCTCCGGGTACGAGGATGGGTAATAGCTTGCCTCAGCCTTATTTATATTGTTATTCCCCGTCTTCATGCTTAATTATTTATACTTCCACGATACAAAGTTTCAAATTCTACTACGTAAACCATTTTATGGTTAACGTAGGATTTGAAACTGTGCATGGTGGAAGTATAAACAAGAGAGGCGTGCGGTCACACCAGGCGAATGTCTCTTTTGAGTATTGTTGGTTCTGAAAAGAACCGGTTTGGTTCTCGTAAACATCTTTACAAGATCTTTACTGCGGACCGGGGACGGTTGGTCTCCCGCATGGGATTCCTGTGTATATTTATTATCACCCATAGTCACACTTGTTTAAATCCCCCGCTATGGGATCATTTGTTTCGGTCGATACTGTATTTGCTGACCGGCAAGACTGCTGTGTGTGTTTTGTCTTAAGTCCAGTCCTCTGTTTGTGTCTGTTTTTTTGTTTTGTTTCAGTGTTTACTAATTATTCTTTGTAAACATGCATATGCATTGAGACCTGCTGTTATATTTTGTTCATTGGTGGCTCGACTCGACCACGGACCTCTACGGTTCACTTGATATTATTTATAATCTCAATGCATATGCATGTCATTAGGGACCATTGCCTACAAGCTTTGCTTCTTAAATGGATCCCTCCGCAGTGTCAACATTGTTATGCATCTATTTCTTCAAACCTATGTTGTTAAACAATTATTTTTCATTGTTGTAATAATTTCTTGTGACTGCTGTTTGATATTGTTTTTTTTTGTTTTTTTGTCTTTTGATACTGTGGAAATAAAATGAACCTTGAACCTTGAAGACCATTTAAATGTGTGTTCTCGCATACACTGAGATTTTGGGACTTTCACACTTTCAGGGTCTACCCACACCTTTTTTTTTTAACTGGGTTCCAGCAAGGTCTTTAAAGGAAACAATAGAACAAAAGCAAGTCCCACAACTATGTGTACAAAGCTGTGTAGCTGTATGTGCACTTAGAGAACTTCGAGAACTTAACAGAGGGTCTAACCCACAGCCCTCTGAAAGAGTATGTTGTCATTTTTAACAAGGACAGAATCTTCAGATACAAAATATTTTATTCAGATTTTTTATTAAAAAGAATTACTTTAATAATACATTGTATTACTATTAATTCCTGTCAACCAACAAAAATAGACTAACAACAACAAAGTAGGTTCAATATGAATCGTTTACTTTAGCAATAATAGTCATGAGTGACAAAATAACCAAATATTGCCGTCGGCAAAAACAAACGACGTGAACATTGTTGTTTTTACAGTAATCTTTGTTGTTTTTACAGTAATCTTTGAGCTAGTTGCTATAAACCGTTAACTCGTCATCACATCCAGAGTCGTTTCGTGTCTGTTTTCTTTCAAAACGAGACATTTTTTATAAAAGTAGCGAACCTCTCATCACTACTTCTATGTTGTACTATAGACCATGTGACCTCTGACGTCACACGAAAACCGTAACATGATTCGCGCGCATACCGCCGGGCAAAACCTTTGTGTTTCGGCAGCCAGCTAGAAAGTGTACGCAATCTTACTATGACTACGCAACTCAGTGCCCGGCGAAACATGACGTATATAGTGTTTTGTCAACAGAGGGCGGTTTGAATGTAAACATAGGTCACATTGTCTATAGAGCCATGAGTACTGATACCCCTCAAACGAGAACATTTAACTGAAAGTAAATTGGAATTAAAAAGAGTACTTATTCTTAAATTAAAGTACAAACTTTATTTCTCAATATACAAACTAAGAAACTAAAGGATAATAGTACTTTCACTCTAAAAACGAAAACAAAACAGTACGAGACCCCACAATTTCCCACCTTCGTGTAAAACAACGTTTAGGGTCGATCACCTGAACGGGCAAATGAGGTTTTTTCTTTCTTTCTTTCCCTTTTGAACGCGCAACTATGCGGGATGCTATAGGTAGCGCGCACGTTTTTCCGTACCATTGAGCTGCCTCATTTTGTGTCGAGTGTACTGTGAGGGCACTGTTTGAAAGTGTGACGTGGTATGCAAGAGGTCTATTGCATGCGTGATTGGTGGTGAACCACTTTTTTGTAAATTGGTGCAGCTCAATGCGAAAACCATAAGTTGCCCATAAAGATGGCGTTCATTAGGAATTATATATTCGAACATTTATCTGCGTTTTAGTGGGCAAGTTTTCCCCATTATACCCCGGTTAAACAATTTAAAAAAATATTACTTGAAACCCGAGATTCCAAAGTACATTCAGACTGTTCAATATTTAAATATTCCATAGATAAACAGTAACTGAAAGAATTGTCGAAAGAACCATCAATGGAATGACACCCCCGAGAGAGGGCGCACTACTCGTTTCACAATCCTCGCGACCGTCCAAGCAGGCTGCGTACCTGATGACGTGGGCGATGTAGTTCTGTTCGTGGACACCGTGAAATAAATGCGACATCGGTCCATTGGCATAAATGGGCACGTCCTCCCCGCCGTGGCTCTCCTCACTTCTCGGTACAATTGCTGGTTGAATAAACTCGGGATGGTCTGACAAATATCAAAATATAAATATGAAACATTTAAATGTTGGTTAACCTTCCGAGCGAGATTTTTAAACTAATACGGGACCGTGAAACAAACACACTTAATAAATTTATGTTTTATTTGGTAAAGGTGTCCAAGCATAATGAGACCAAAAGAAAAAAAAAAAAAAACGTTTCCTTTCAATGAACCAAAACAGTTGTTGAAAACTTGTTGACAAATGTAAAAGGTCCCTTCGTATGTACCACTCCGCCCAAAAGTCATTAAAAAAAAACTATCCCACAACAAAAAAACGTTTCCTTTCAATGAACCAAAACAAGCAATCGATTACAGTTGTTGAAAACTTGTTGACAAATCTAAAAGGTCCCAAGCTTCGTATGTAGGTACCACCTCGCCCAAAAGTCATTTAACCGCTGCAATGTGGATGATGTATTTAGCCGGGGTATATACTAAGGTATCTGGTTATAGCAATATACTCGGTCCCCCGTAGAGGGTGGTTTCTTCGTCGAAACCATTTTCACATGTTTCCAAAGTAAATTTACATCAGAAAATGACGGCATACAAAACATGTAAACCGTAGGCCATACATACAGCTTGGTGTCCATCTTGGCAGTAAAGTATACTCAGTTTCGTTTTAAGGTGACGCACTGTTGTACATACTGGGCCATTGGGTATATCTCACCTGTATCAACGTTGCTTAAATCTCGTCTGCGTCCTGATTTATTATAGCTTTCCAGTTCTAGTTCTCCTCCTGGCCCATCGGCGTAAGCGAGGGTAGTGAATGGTAGATCGTCTTCACCCTCACCATAATTATAAAGCCCTGTAAAGATGAAGACAAGTAACAACAAATCACAATGACGCAGCCCTTGTTTGTCACCTGAAGGGTGCTTTAAAGTGCTCATCATTTTTAAAGTATGCCTTATTGATGGTGGTGCATAGATATCTACAGCCATCTTATATACCAGGAACACTAGGGCGAACCCATTGTGTGTAATTGCTTACTCACGTCACGGAACCTACGGCTTTACGTCTCATCAGAAGGACGAAGCAATGGTTAAAATGTCTTGCTCAAGGGACACGAGCGTCTAGACTAAAGTACACGCTCTGACAACAGCATAACTATCACTGGGTGCGTTCGTTTAGCTTCCCTGGGTCGACCCCGGTGTGTGGCGGTTTTTTTTTCCAGGACGAACGTGGGTAATTATCTGCACACGTTCGTCCTGGAAAAAGAAAACGCCACACACCGGGGTCGACCCAGGGAAGCTAAACGAATGCACCCTATATCTATGATAAAGCTGCAGCATGTAACGTACACACCAACATACATCTATTGGTGGTTTGTGTGCGGTCGCCTCTCAGCATAATTATGAACTCAACCTCCTTTACTGATTATTTAGCAAAGACCACCTTTGCCGTTCTCGTTCCAGCTGGACCCAATTTCCTAGAGCTACTCCCTAGCAGAAAATATTGACTAAAAGTTGTCTGCCTAACAGAAGTGAGCAGGACACCAATCACTGTACATGTGACATGGTAGACTGTCTGCTGGTAATCTTTAGTGT
This sequence comes from Asterias amurensis, assembly GCF_032118995.1. Classification (NCBI taxonomy): domain Eukaryota; kingdom Metazoa; phylum Echinodermata; class Asteroidea; order Forcipulatida; family Asteriidae; genus Asterias; species Asterias amurensis. Next base: position 12,716,423 of record NC_092665.1, read on the forward strand.
GGTAATCATTGTGTTGTGCTTCGCTACATTATGTGCTTAAGCAGCTCTTTACAGCGCTGCATAACGGGAAGCAATGTTTCATGCTAACCATAGCAGAACAGTTTGCTTATTAAGCGTAAAGTGTATTTCACAGGTAAAGGTTAGCAATACAATTTGACGGCCATCTTGCGCGCTCGCCATGGATTTGCATTGTTGTGTCATTCATTTTCTCACAAGAGGCACCGAAAGGTTAAGCACGCTTTTTCGTGTGCTTAAGCAGTGATATGAAATGAAACTTGCACAGTTGGAAACACAAAATCGGTCTTTAAGCAGTTCTACGAAATTGGTCCCTGGCCTTTAAAGCCATTATACACTTTCGGTAAACAGTATTGTCCAAGTCCCACACTTCGTGTATCACAACTTATATATAAAATAACAATCCTGTGGAAATTTAGGCTCAATCGGACATCGGAGTCGGGAGAAAATAACAGGAAAACCCACTCCTGTTTTCGCGCGTTTCGCCGTGTCTCGTTAACGAGAATTTATACTGTTTTACCGTTTTCTCAAAAAGTAAAGCATTTCATGGACTAATATTTCAAGAGAAGTCTTTCACCATTACCTTCTGTAAACCCTGTAAATTATTTGTAAATCTGTGTGAACTTTTTTTTTGTTTCTGTACCGAAAGGGTCCAATGGCTTTAATGGCAACAATTCTTACCTAAAATAGAATTGCCACGCTTTGGATAACTTCCAATGGTCATTGTATGACTGTGGTCCGCGGTGACGATGATCAACGTATCCTCCTCGTTTGTTAGCTCCATCGCCTTGGCAACGGCTTCCTCCATGGCTAGAGTTTCGTGCAGAGCGATAGACGCTATACCATCATGGTGGCCATGGTCGATGCGGGCGCCTGTTAAAAGAAACAATAATGTGAGAGCTGTGTTTTGAGAGACATTCGTTACGGAGGGACCAGTTTTCTTTTGGGTATCGTGACTGCTGGGGTCATTTAAGTCAAACATATTTCACTGTAAAGTTTTAACTTGCCCCATTCTAACTAAATCACCATCCCCATGATTAACACCCCTCTTAGACGTGTGGCATAGTCCAGCTTAGGATATTAAGGCAAAATGACCTGACCAGTCTAATGTACGATGTACAAATCTCAATGCCCAGTCTAGTGTGGCACCTTGTGTTTACACGTGCGTTTTGGGGCAAAAGATTGCGTCTTTAAGCGCATGATGTCACAACGCGGTCAACATACAATTTTTGGGGAAATTTTTACGATAAATTGGAGATTCTGAACGACACTGGGGCAAGTTCGAGAAGCGACCGTTTGACAAGTCGATATTTCATGGTTACCTACACATGCATTACACCCTGGGTACCAGACAAAATCAACCAATGGTCGACAAGAGTCCCACGCTCAAACTTGAGGTGGATGGTAGTATTGCCTCAAGCCGTTATATGAGCAGCTTTAGTTTGATCTGTTTTTGGGTTTTTAGTGAGTAATTTATTGTGCTATCTTCTTACCTTCAACGGCCAGAAAGAACCCATCCGGGTCTTTTCGCAGTATTTGAATTGCCTTTTCGACCATCTCGGCAAGAGAGGGCTCCCCAGCTTCGTCGTCCATACGCTCTTGTTCAAATTGCATGTGAGATCTCTCAAAAAGCGCTGTAAAAATTTACATAATTTTAACATTCTTCAATGAAACTATCAATATGTTTCAACCTTCTGACAAATATTATAGTTGTATAGTCTGGATATTATCTTTTACGACCCAAGACACTATTGGTTATTGTCGAAGACCAGTCTACTCACTTGGTGTATCTCAACATATGCATAAATAACAAGCCCGTGAAAATCATTTAACTCAATTGGTCGTCGAAGTTGCGAGATAACAATGAAAGACAAACACCTTGTCACACGAAGTTGTGTGCTTTCAGATGCTTGATTTCGAGATTCTAAAATTCTTAATCTAAGGTCTCGAAATCAAATTTGTGGAAAACTACTTCTTTCTCGCGACACAATAAAGTATATTGCACTCTTTCAGAGCTTTCATGTGCAACGTTTCAACCGCTAGTTTTGATTGGCACACGTGAGACGGCCTTCTCTGGAAAACATTTCACTCGCTAAAACATGTATACAATTATTGTATCACCAAAACATAGCTTGGACCTGTCTGGTTTCACAAGCTGACATGTTTATCCATTTGGGGTTATCGTATCAAATAATTATTTCATATTTAATAGTGTGTTGTTCACCTGTACAATAGCTGGGTAAATTTAAAAGTTGACCCTTAAAGTTGTATTGTCAATTGTCATAACGATTTTGTATACAAAGAATGCTGGCAGAGTTTTGTCCTGAATCCTTCTAACCAAATCAGTGACCTCTGTTGGTCGACACCCCTCTATGGCGTGTGGCATGGTCCAGCTTAGGATATCAATGTATAGTAGGCTGACCAGCGTGTACGATCCGGCGTAACCCAAATGCAAGAACCGAAATGGTTATGATCTCAAAACGACCGGAAGTAAAACTCACCAATCAGATGGTCTGTTTCGTCGGGGTCCACATTGTTGAAGTCGTCTAGGTTCCAGACGTACTTGCTGCTCTCTAATGGTTTGTTCAGAAGCCATTCCTCTGCAGATGGACAACATAATCGCAATAATTGTGTCATTGTGTACGGTCACATCAATTACTCATTCATTATCGCTAAATATGTGACGTATTCATAGGGAGTTTTGTTTCAATTATAGATGTTATACAAAATTGTTTCGAACCAAGTCTATACTCTGAACCGTGTGTTTAGTGTTCCGTGCGCCTTGAGATTATGAAGTTATTATATCGGCCATGGTTTATTGTGTGAACAATATTTCTTTATTGTAAAAAAAATGTCATGTTCATGAATCACGAACGTAAATAACCATTGTGTATACTTGCTGTGGACATTCTTGTATTGACTTCAGAAAAAAAGACAACACAGTACGAGGTTAACAAAGTTCATCAACAATCTGCCAACTGTTTTGTCTGTACAATCTCGACATTTATGGCGTTGTCCCTGCTCTTCCCGACCCCTTGTGACCTAGAATAGTTTTGTGTTTTTTTTACACGAGGTTTCATTATTAAGATTTCGGTGCAATGTTAATCCGTATCATGACAATTTGGACAACGATACCCTTGTTCCTATATACCCTTTTCGAAACCACGGCTTCGGCTTTGGATTCGGCTTCAGGCTCCGTTCTCTCGTCTGAAGCCCTGCGTGCGTACGCAAAGCACGCGCCAGTATCAAACCAACTGCGGGGCCAAGCTAGCCTGAGCCAAATCCAAAGCCGAAGCCGTGTTTTCGAAAAGGGCCACAGTAATGTTTGTTAGAGGAGTACGTACGTATAATGTTGCGACCGTCCTCCCGGTGGCCGTCTTTTTCGGGGTACTCAGGGTCGATAAAGTCCCGCGGAGTCAGCTCTCTCCGTCCGCCTCCCATGATAACCTGATTTATGATAAAGGACAGACACATATTTATTTATAAACAATACTTTACTTTAAAGCACAACCTGGAACCTAAGACGGGATCAAAGTTAAAAAAGGTCAGCCAAACACCATTGTCTGCTTAAAGTTACATGAAGATAAAAAGCTTTTTAAATATTTGTCAGGTATGATGTTCTTCCCACTAAACTCTGATTTCTGACTTGGAGAAGTCAGACCAGTGATTAAATAGCTTGAAATGTCTTCTACGGCCAATTTCATGTATGCGTGGATTGAAGGCACTGGACACTGTTGGTTGGAGAGCTGATGATAGTATAAAACATAAGAAACGGCTGACCAATCGAGCCCAAGTTTTCCCATGTTTGTTATTTGATGCATATGTCTGGACACTATAAGTGAGAATACTGGTCTTTGACAATTACCAAACGTGCCCATAAATGTTTCTACCAAGTACCAAGTATCAGGCCTGACTTGTTCACTAACCTCAAACATCTTCCCGTTTTCTACGAGCTGGGCCCCGATGTCCGTGCACCCCAAAGCTCGCTCCTCAGACGGCACGTCCTCATCGTCCTCCCAGTAACGATCCGGACTGTGGGCGTAGAGGGCGGCTGGTGTAGCGTGAGTCACGCGTGACGTGGTGACGAACCCCGTAGCTTTACCTAGGATATGAGGAGGGTGACAAAATACACAATAACATCTCAAAATATTGACAACTTTGGTTGAACGGCTAGCCTCCTTTCCCCTCATTTCTAGTTTACTTTTAATTGTCATATTCATCGGTAATATGTTTTTCTGATATCAAAAAAATCTGAAACTGTGATCTAGATCTTAGGAGGAACATTGAAATAATGGCAAATCCACTCTTAGATAACCCCTGGAGTTATAGACTTCTTAGGAGCTTCTGTGAACAGTATCCTCGGAGCTAGACAAGTAGATACAACATCATGATTACTATTGAAGAACTGGTCTGAACTCGGATAGAAGTCAGTACATCATTTTCTGACCTTCTTAATAAAGGCAGTGGACACTATTGGTAATATTGTCAAAGACCATATAGCCTTCACAGTTGGTGTATCTCAACATATGTATGAAATAACTATACTGTGAAAATTTGAGCTCAATCGGTCATCAAAGTTGCGAAAGAAAGAAAAAAACACCCTTGTCACACGTAGTTGTGTGCGTTTAGATGGTTGATTTCGAGACCTTAAGTTCTAAATCTGAGGTCTCGAAATCAAATTCGTGGAAAATTACTTCTTTCTCGAAAACTATGGCACTTCAGAGGGAGCCGTTTCCCACAATGTTTTATACCATCAACCTCTCCCCATCCCCATCAGTAAGTGTAAGGTTTTATGCTGATAATTATTTTGAGTAAATACCAATAGTGTCCACTGCCTTTAACATCATTGTTAACAACGTAGTTTTAATTTTACCCCTCCAGTTTTTTCCGTTTTTTTGTTAATATTCAAAGACTGTGATTAAAAAATAGTTTATAATCACATGGTGACATACAAAATAGCATGCATAAAATAACTTGCGTCATCTGAGGCCGAGGAGTATAATTTACTGTCATAAAAAAATGACCCCCCCCCCCCCTCTAAGCCGTCCCTGGGGGTTTCGGGCGTAATAGCCTAAACATCTGACGTCACACTTCGAGGCTCGTAAATTACGCCAGAGATCGGCTTTTTAGCCCACGCACATTATCACCTTTGACCTTGTATCACTTCACACGGCTTTCATGATTCTGGAGAGTCGCAGTTAAATTTTGACGTACATGTGTGTAGGCCTACATAAAAAGCTAACACCTGGGCAAATTTTCACAGAGCTGCTTAAGCAAAAAGAACTCGCTTAGGCTAAACAAATCCTTCCTTATTAAAATCAGAAAACCGGTTAAGACTGTACTCAATTATTGTTATGCTATGTAAACAACAGCTAAATACCAGTTACAAGCAATTGATATCATGGGACTTTGGCCAGTAACATGTGTAAAATAAAAGCAAGCTACATGTAGTTTCATGCTTATTGACCCCAGTCCTTAAGGACAAGGCACCAGTCTACGGACGTACCTGCCCGATGACCGTCGACCATGAATGAATCGACGGACGCATTGATCGTAGTGGCGCAATCACGGAACTGTGCTCGGTCGTCCAGGCCGACCGTCGCGTCGTTGGCCTTCACGCCACAGAAGAACGCCGTGGCGGTGCTGGAAGAGTCCGACACTTGTCTGTCAACGCAGTAGGTCTGTTTACATGAGGGGGAGAAGAACGTTTATATATTTTATTCTTTGATCACAGACAGATTATGTTCCTAAACAAGTGATTTATGTTAGAGCATAACTTAGTCACTTTGGTCTTGTCTGCATCCGCTATGTTGAAACCATCTTTTAGAACCTTTTATACCGACAAAATGGCTTCAGAGTGCCAGAAAGTGTCAATATCAAAAAGGTAAATATACACCAAGGTTAACAAGACAAGGAAAACTTTTTAAGAGAGAGAACCATGCCCTTATTGAGTTAACAACATCATTTGCACGAGTAATTATTTTGCTTTGTTCAGGCAACCTCGGTAGTCTAGTTGGTAAGACACTGCTCTAGAATTATTGCAGCAAGGGTCGTGGTTCGAATTTCTCCCGAGCAACATGCCTGTGGTATTTTTTCACAGGACTCGGGAAAGTACTGAGTATACATTGCTAACACACATCGGTGTATGGGTAAAAAACAAACTTAATAACCTTGTGACTGTTTTTATAAAGGCAAATGAAGGGTAGGACACGGCAAAACTCTAAAATGGATTCATCCGTGAATCGTCTGGGATAGCCTTTGAAGCCCCCCCCCCCCCCCCAAGAAAAAAAGTATGAAAATATTATGTACAAATAAATGATAACAATAACAATATGAACAGCTAAGTATATACAAATCGCGGTCGCCTTTTTCGAGTAGGCCGATTATTGTACTTTAAAAACCCTCTCCAAATGCAAGCCGTTTTCGCTGATTTGACTTAAATGTGGCCGTCAGCTTTGTATGCAATTCCAATGTTTGTATTTGTTTGTTTTTACTTGCAGAGTGTGTTTTGAAAACAAGGGGGGTAGTTGATTTTTGTTTCTATTCTTGCCCTCCAACAACTATTATCGTTCATGGATAAATAAGCATGAAACATAAAGACTATCGTTGAAGTTGAGCCGTGTCGGCACGCAACTGTTCTGTCATCAATCATTTTATTCACAACACGGACAGTTTCTACTGCGATAACATACAATAAAAGGAGAAGAACGGTATAGGAAATATGTTACGTACTGGGAAATAAGGAACCTTTTATAAGATGTTTGAACCTAGCCACAGAGGATAATGCTTTGGTAGACTGGTCAAACGAATTCCAAAGACGAGGACCATTGAAGTGTCGTCGCCGAGCGGTTAAGAGCACCGATTTCAAACTTTGGTGTTTCTTATCACTTGAGTGGGTTCGAGTCCAAGTCGTGACACTTAACCATCTGCTCCCGTGTGTTGTGTATAAGCACGTGAAAGAACACAGTACATTATAATGGAAAAGAGAGAGGGTTCGCCCTTGTCCCTGGCTGTGGCTGCTGAATGCGACATAGCAACTTGTAAACCCTTATGATGTGCTATACACAATGGGGTCCCAGAATTCATAACTTAAATAGAATATCTTTCTGTAAAAAATGTACTAAGCGCATTGAGTACTTTGTTTGTAGATACTTTGTAAGACTTAGATATTATAGTAATGGAGAGTATTGGATGTGGTTACCAACCTTGGACAGCGCAATACTGGAGAAGTCCTCCCACGCGAGCACCGTCTCCTCCCCGGTCTTGCCAGCCTTTTGACCCTTGAGGATCCTGGCTGCCGTCACGGTCGAGATGCCCATGCCGTCACCCACGAACATCACCACATTCTTGGCGGGGTTTTTGTTGAGAGTCCTCTCCCTCTGCAGGGCTTTTTGCAAGGTGAGCTGGGCCTGATCGTTCCAGAATTGAGGACCTGTTAAGATATTCACATACATACAAATAAAACAAATACCATCTATGAAAGAGTCTTGTAAGATCATTTCGAATGAATTAATTTCACAGTAAACAAAACAATGATTACTACTCTAATCCAGTGCAGTTGGTAAATACGTTTGAAATGCTAACACTGAGACACAAATTATTATCGTGAGATTGTTTTACTCATCACTTCTTAAAAACTACATCAACTCATCGTGTAAAATTTTAAAGCCATTGGACCCTTTCGGTTCAGAAAAAAAAAGTTCACAGATTTACAAATAACTTACAGGGTTTACAGAAGGCAATGGTGAAAGACTTCTCTTGAAATATTATTCCATGAAATGCTTTACTTTTTGAGAAAACAGCAAAACAAAATAAATTCTCGTTAACGAGAATTACGGATTTATTTTAAACACATGTCATGACACGGCGAAACGCGCGGAAACAAGGGTGGGTTTTTCCGTTGTTTTCTCCCGACTCCGATGACCGATTGAGCCTAAATTTTCACAGGTTTGTTATTTGATATAGAAGTTGTGTTACACAAAGTGTGGGCCTTGGACAACACTGTTTACCGAAAGGCTCCAATGGCTTTAAGGGAAGCTTTCTACTATATCATTATCTTCAAACTGTGTAAATTGTAAGTGTATTGTAAATCTGAGGACGTTTTACGAAAAGTACCCAGACCCTTTTGGTGACACTAATTTTTGCAAATATCGAGATAAGAACGAGGACTTCATAAAATTTCTTCGGGATGAAAAGCGTGTAGAAAAACCATTAGTGTGCAAATTAATAATTGCGTTTAAAGAAAACTGTGAGCATGAACTTTTATCCTTTTGTTCTAACGTTCCCCAAAACAATTAAATTATGCGAGCTGGGAATAGGAAAACATTTTCTTTGGAATGCCATTGTTGTTGTTTTGTCTTGGGCCATGTTATTGTTTATGCCATCAGACAAAAGGGAATTTGTGTGCATAGAAAACTGGTTTAAAGGGCATAAACGACGTATCTGAACACATGCTGAGAGTAGGAGCATTGCTCCATGATAGGAGCCAGTCAGTGTTGCAATGTCCTTTAGGCTGGCCCCGAGGTCATGGTTCTGAACGTCTTGCATGGGTCAATGCTGAATGTTAATAGGTTTGTTAAAAATAACCCAGAAGTGTTGATGGACTGAAACCTTCGAGGTATTTGCCCAGCCGGTATGAAACAAACGATTTGATGGCAGAGGTCATGCACTGATGGTGACCCCTTGATTGACCTCATTTAGGGTCAGTGACCTTGACAAAGCCGAGAAGGGAAGTGTTGTGGCGGTCAGACGGCACGAGCAAACACAGTTCGATCACACACTTGCAAATAATTGTATTGGTATAGAAGGGGGCTTTCGGGTTAGTTGTGAACCTGTATCGGACCAAATGGCTTCGATTGGCCAAAGACGGAGAGTAAAAACGAATCTTTTAAATTCATGATCTCCAACAGCCCATATCATGTATTTAATGATTGGAGAGTGAGCAAGTTTCCATAAATTAAAAGCACTGATGAACACTATAGTTACCCACTCAAAATAGCATAAACGTACTTGGTAACGAGTAATGGAGAGCTGTTGAAAACATAAAACATTGTGAACGACGGCTCCCTCTGAAACACAGTTTTTGAGAAATATGTTTTCATGTAATTTAAATGCATTGTGCAACAAGTTTGTTTTTTGTTTCAATTATTCTCTTGCAACTTCGATGCCAAATTGAGTCCAAATTTACAGAGTTGTATATTATGCATTTGTTGGGATAAGTGATATGCTGGTCTTTGACGATTACCAACGGTGTCCATATGTGACGTTATAGGCCCGTCTATATAACGAATTGTATAAAATGTACATTATAATGAGTAGGGTAGATGGCCTTAGCTTTCGATCCAAACCGGACCTTCTTCAGGGGCATAAAACAAGTACAAACAAATACAATATCCATTTATAGAAAACGAGAAGGGAAAGGGATTAAGGGAGAGATCCAAAAAGAAGCGGGAAAAATGTACATATTATTATATGTATCGTCTCAAAACATTGTTCATTGGCGTTGTTTTTTGGGGTAAGTGTCGAAGACAAGTCTTCTTGATCGGTTTATCTCAACATATGCATAAAATAGCAAACATGTGAAAATTTGAGCTCAATTGGTCGTCGAAGTTGCTAGATAATAATGAAAGAAAACAAAACCTTGTCACACAAAGTTGTGTGCTTTTAGATAGTTGATTTCGAGACCTCAAATTCTAAACTTGAGGTCTCGAAATCAAATTCGTGGAAAGTTGCTTCTTTCTCGAAAACTATGTCACTTCTATGTCACTTCAGATGGAGCCGTTGCTCACAATGTTTTATATCAACATCTCCCCATTACTCGTCACCAAGTAAGTTTTTATGCTAATAACTATTTTGAGTAATTACCCATAGTGTCCACTGCCTTTAAGCAGATACGAAGACTGAGAATTGCCCCGTAAAAAGTGGAGGGAAATCGTCTAAAACTGGGTAAAACATTACGAAGGACAGAATCACTGCATTTTTTACACAATAGTCTCAATAATTTTAGTGGAAAATACATAAAGACATCCCTATAACATAAAGAATCACAGCACTCACATAATACAAAAAGGAGATTTTAATTTGAAACACTTGCCTTGTGCGCTGACCGGGTCACTGCATGACATTAGCAGCAGGCATACCGCGAACAACATCGGCACCAGCTGCCCAACTTGTCGGTGTCCCATGCTGAAACTGACTGCAAGCACGGGGCGATAATTACACCGGGTTAAACTCTGCGATGGAGCGGCGCGGGAGTTCGGCAGAGCGAGCCCGACGAACCTTTTTTTACCCGTAGAATCAAAAAGTCCAAGGGGGTTTGTGCTGATGGAGCGACGGTAAGAATAGTTGGTAGGAATGGAGTGTATAGGGCGTCCGCTCCGTGCACGAACTTAAACCAAAGTGACGACAACTCTGTTAAAGTAGTGCAGTGCTGTACTGTGAGTGTAGTGACGTCAGAGATGGGCCGGTCATATCAAGTGATGCTGGACCTTCAAAGCTTCCATCATTCTTGGTGTGTTTCCTGTCTGATGCGCAGGCGAACGCCGTGACTCTTTGAGCCCCCCCCCCCCCCAAGCCTCGATGTGGATCCGTTCGCTGATTGTAATGGGATAAAATGAAAGATAGATGGACTGTGAGAAAAGTCTACGATTGTTGAAGACGTTTTGAATGGGTTTTTGCTTATAGCAGACATAGCTCAAGCGATATTTTCTCAGTGCTAATAGTGAAATTGGGCCCAGATCATGGGCTCTACGTAAAATTGGGCCCAGATCATGGTATCTATGTTCCTCTATTTAACACCAGCTCGAAGCTCGAATTGAGGGCACGAGAGGTAGGGCCTACGGGAAGTGCCCATAAACTTGATGTCCTTTTGTTATGACCCGTACTGTGGTGGGCGGTCTATGATTCATGTTAGAGCTCAGCGTGGAAGTGGGAGGACTGCTACACTTTCCTGAGCTCGGTTTCACTTTCGCTCATCGCTGTGAGTGAGTTCTTCTCTTGTGTCACAGTTTGATCATAACCGTACCCCACAGCTAGAGTTCAAGTGAATTATGATGTGTGTGGTTACTGTAACAATTTCTGTAAATAATGTTAAAGATACTGGACACTATTGGTAATTGTCAAAGACCAGTCTTCTCACTTGGTGTATCTCAATATATACGTCAAATAACCAATCTGTGAAAGTTTGAGCTCAATTGATCGTCGAAGCTGCGAGATAATAATGAAAGGAAAAAACACCCTTGTCACATGAAGCTGTGTGCTTTTAGATGCTTGATTTCGAGACCTCAAAATTCTAAATCGGAGGTCTCGAAATCAAATTCGTGGAAATTACTTCTTTCTCGAAAACTACGTCACTTCAGGGGGAGCCGTTTCTCAAAATGTTTTATACTATCAACCTCTCCCCATTACTTGTTATCAAGCAAGGTTTTATGCTAATTTTTTTTTTATTTTGAGTAATTACCAATAGTGTCCACTGCCTTTAAAGGGGCTGTACCGTCATGATCAAAGCATGTCTGTAGTCTGTACATGAGTTGGGTAATAGTATTCATTTTGGTTTTTACCCATACACACATAGTGTGTTAGCACTGTAAACTCAGTACTTTCCCGAATTCTGTGAGAAAAAAAATTACAGGCATATCTTGGGTGGGATTCGAACCCACGACCTTTGCAATTCTAGAGCAGAGTCATACTATTCTAGACCGCCACGATTGCCCGGTAGCTATAGGCAGTTCGAATCCTATGTTTTAGCAGCGGGAACTGCAACGCGTTAATAGTCACATCACAATTGTCACATCAAAGCTTATAAAACGTAACATTTTACTCTGGGGATTTTTAAATCTCACATTGGAGAAGTTCAGACGATATCAACTTCCGCCTAACATTAATCGAGAGATAACAGTTATACATTGGAACACAGTGCCGAAACTATAGGTAAACTAAAAGTTCATGATTTCCAGCACCACTGTTATGTAAACTATAACTTTCATAAGATAATCTGAAGTGGAGTTTTAGACTTAAATTGTTTGCCTGTTAATTGGAAAATAGTTTCAGAATAATTGAAATGATCACATGAAGAGTTATACAAATTTTACTCTGGTCATTTTTAATCTCAAAAGTTATTTTTTTTTTAAAATGGGGGCACGGGTTCTGTTGCAAGGACATACATTGGCCCAATTCTAGCAATTGATCAGCAAGGTCGCAGCATTGCATTAGTTGGCATTAGGCCTATAGTTTGAAGCCAACATTGGAAGTTGGTCAGTAATTAATGTTGCGTTTATTTTTATGAGTGTCGGCATCGTTTGAGTCAGGCAAATGAAAGTACTTCACCCTCTGTTAAAGTTGGCCTTCGCAGAATTCCCGGATAATGTTTACTGGGAACTACACACACGATTGTGCTCAAAACATTTTGGGGTCATCACGTTCATATCTCAGGGTAGAGTTGAGCATCCTTCCAACTTGGTGTATCTCAACATATGCATATATTATAGAATAAGAAACCTGTGAAAAATGGAGCTCAATTTGTCGTCGAGGTTGCGAGATAAAAATGAAATAAAAAAACACCCTTGTCACACGAAGTTGTGTGCTTTCAGATGCTTAATTTCGAGACCTCAAATTCTAATTCTGAGGTCTCGAAATCAAATTCGTGGAGAATTACTTCTTTCTCGAAAACTACGCCACTTCAGAGGGAGTGGTTTTTCACAATGTTTTATACCATCAACCTCTCCCCATTACTCGCTACCAAAGTGTTTATGCTAATAGTTATTTCCAGTAACTACCAATAGTGTCCACTGCCTTTAAAGATGTTTTCCAGTAAGCAAATTATTTATGCTTACTATCAGAAAAACATGAACATTAAAAGTTTACAATTCCAAAAATGATTGAGAAGATTATTTTTGCGTCACTCATCAACATTATTTGAGTGAGAAAATTACTTCTTTCTCAAACAAATTATATTTCATGGACGGAGCCGTTTCTCATGATGTTTTATAACTATCAACAGCTCTACGTTGCTCATTGCCAAGTAAGTTTTTAAGCTAACAATTATTTTGAGTAATTACCAATATAGTGCCCAGTGCTTTTTAGAGCTCACCATTCATTCATGATTAATATCGTCACCAGGTCACAGTAAAGTACAGATGTCTTGAAAATTAATTACGGAACAGAAATCTGGTTTTATTTTAGACATGTGTGGTGTTATTACGTGGGAGCATTGGGAAATGTAACCTTCGAGGAGTTGACGTTTTGGTTTTATGAGTGGGATGTATAGCGTTTACTGCCGATAATGTAGTTTTGGTAATGGAGTCCAGGCACAACATACCACTATTGTTCAAACACGTACTGTTGTATTATTTCTTAGTGAACAAAACATGCAATCGTAAAGTGTGGCAAACTGTGACGTCATGCAAGGCTGAACTTGTCGTAAATGAACTAAGATTGTGCTGGGATGGTTGTTGTTGTTTTCATCCCTCCATCTTTTCTTTGGTCTACCACTGGATCTTTTATACTATTATGGCTTGCCAGTAGTTGTGGTTCTCGGTGCCCTTTCTGTTGTGTACATTAATTTTGTACAGAATAATTTTTTTTTTGCAGTATTAACCCCTTCGTCACACGCGGCGATTGATGCCACGCTCACCATGTTAGTAGTCATAGGTTTGTTACGTGTAAACGCCGCATCGCCTAAAAATGCGCACTTCTCTGAATAACACACGTAGACATTGACCACCAAAATGGCGCATCCAAGATTATTCCGATGATGACGTCAGGTGAAATGGATCAATAGTCACTAACTTATTATCTTTGATAGTTTGGTGAGGTATCCGGTCTCTTAGTGAAACCACTGACACTATTCTTTCCATTGCCCTCTGAGTGGTGGAATGTATTATGTTTCTTAGTTATTGCCCAAGTTTGACACCCATAATAAAATCGTTGGATGTGCACACAGCGTGCGTTCGATTAGCTTCCCTGGGTCGACCCCGGTCTGCCCCTGGTGCGTTCGAATAGCTTTGACGTCATTCCACGGGCTCACCCGGGTCATCCCCCAGCGCCCTGCTTGTGGAGTGGGTCACTTGGGGGGTGATCCGAGGGCATGACGTCACCACGAGCGGGCGAGTGTGATCGTTCGATTAGCTCATGGCAGGGGCTCACCCGAGTGAGCACCGCGGGGTCGACCCAGAGGGAAGCTAATCGAACGCACCCATTGATCAAGCGCATTTTCTTCAGAAATAGCCTCATGGTGGATTTGTATAGACTTATCTACTGTAGGCCTACCAATCAATACTCGGCCTATTAATTTTAAGTGCAGTGAAAATCAAGTAGGCCTATACAGTCATTAATTTTATGACTGCTGTACTCGATTTTTACTCAGCTTCCCCGGCCTTCCACATCCCCCAAAAATTTTGATAAAATGTTTCATTGTTTGTATATGAATGGAATAATTGTTGTGTAATAAACCTTATTTCCGATCTGAAGCTAGGAGTGAAATGTCCAAAGTGGTTGCCCAGCTGTAGTTTCATCATCATGAATGGGAACTCTGATGCACGACCTCGGGCACCCGATTTATATCGAGCTCGCATGATATAATAATTCGAATTTGAACAATTTGATAATTATATGAACTACTGAACTCTATAACTTAAACCTTGCTTTAGTCTCGATATAAAGTCGCGTTCCTTATTCACAACGAGTGTAATCCACACAATGCGTAATACAGACATTGGGCAATCGCACTGATGGCACACTCTAAAGTAGTTTAAAGGGAAGGTACACGTTTGGTATTGTCAAAGACCAGTCTTCTCATTTGGGGTATCCCATCATAACCATAAAATAACAAGCCTGTGAAAATTTGGGCTCAATTGGTCATCGAAGTTGTGAGAAAATGATGAAAGAAAAAACACCCTTGTTGGACGAAATTGTGTGCTTTCAGATAAGAATAAAAGACTTTTAGCTAGAAGTCTTTTATTATTTTAGTGAGAAATTACCTCTTTCTCAAAAACTACATTACTTCCGACGGAGTCGTTTCCCGCGATGCTTATACCATCAACAGCTCTCCAATGCTTGTTACCAAGTCAGTTTTTAAGTTAATATTTGTTTTGAGTAATTACCAAACGTGTACCTTCCCTTTAATCTCGCCAAGTTGTATCCTCGCGATCTGTATTTTTTTTCTCGCGAGGCCAAAATTCACCGTTCGAAAACAGTGAAAAGGCCACTATTTCCTTTTGGCTCCGATGACCGATTGAACTTATCCCTTCACAGAATTTCTTTTTTTCATTTTGTTGAATCCCACTTATAAGTGCATAATAGGAGCCTATACGCCCACGCCCATTGTTTATTGCCAATGCACTCACGCAAATTTTACATTTTTATTGCGCGAGCGAGGCAAATTCAAGGTTTGAAAATGGAATCCCACTGGCTCATCAGGATGCACTTAAATGTTCACAGGTTTGTTGTTTCATTTTTCGGGAGTCCAAAATTGCAGAATTTTGTGGATAGGCCCTAATACGCCTATAATTTATACGCCTATTGTTCATGCGGCTTATAGTCGGACTAGTTACGAAATGGGAACAACCTTATTATTCAAGGTTGGTTTGATTCATTCAGACATGATATTAGTGTGGGCATATAATGTTTCACTTTGTCCACGTTCTGCTACACTGAATTCAATACATACATTGTACACGGCCGGATACACCCATCCGGATTGTTGATGGGGATACCAGCTGTTGCAGTGCACTAGCCAAGGATGACCAGCAAGTTGACTGGTCCCCTGATTATGGTTTATTTTATCTGAATAAAAGAAACAACCAAACAGGTCGATACATTCAAATTTACAAAGTTGTTACGGTGTCCGCACGAGCCTTGAAGTGTGACGTCATAAGATAAGATAAGATAAGATAAGATGATATAAGAACTTTATTATCCCTCAATGGGGAAATTAAAAAATCATTATTTTTTCTTGAATTAAAAGTGACACCATTCATCCATCGCTTCATAATGTTAATTTATGAAATGCTGGCTGTTTTAATTAAATTGGCCGTTTTACTAAAGCGCTTAACCCACCAGTGACATCAAAGAATGCCGCGCGGAAAGTATGACCACAGTTCAGCGTGTTGCTGGAAATTCTGTGTCCCCCGCCGCCCGGCCCCTCTTGAATCGAAGTTTGACGTCTTGCTGTCAATGGGGGCGCTATTTCTGTCAAATGTTTCAACAGTTGAGGGCGCACTCTCTGTAAAGTTCTTTCATTTTGTCATGAGATTGCATGTGTTTTGGAAGTTAACATTTTCGTGAAAAATTCCGACCGAATATTGTTCGTTTCAGTGATCCACGATGTCTGGCCTTGACTGGGATAAGGAGATAGAGGAACAGGAGAAGAGAGAGTTGGCATCCAAGGTTAGTTTATGTTGGATACTTTGTTAATTTGGATCGCAGTGGAGTGAATTCATTTGCCAACGTTCAATTTTTGGCATTTTTGTTTGTTAGAATTAGACGTTTTGACACCGCGCTACGTACCACTACCAGTCAAATTGGGGGATTTCCAGATTTTGTAATACTGTACACACAATCATATGAGACGGAGAGATACACACGTGACGTGTCAAGTTGGACAGAAAGAGGAAAGAATTGATACTCTGTAAAAACAACCAAGTATTGGCAGTCATGCCTCCGTAAAATATAATTATAATATTAATAATAGGGGTCTCTCTCAGTCTACTCTTACCTCCATTCTTTTAATTTAATTTTTAAAATTAAATTTAAAATTTACATTTTTTTGTGGTTTAAGTAATTAAATAATATTTAATTAACTTAATTATAAAATAATGAAGGCTAAAGCATGAATTCATGGATATTTTAATCATTTGGAATCTGATGGAATCGTACTCGACTTCAAGGATTTTCGAGATTGAACTTTTCAAAATGTCTCAACGATCTTGACAACTTGCTCATGAAGAAGTTGTGCATAAATTCTCGTGACATAAATTAGTTGTGATAATGTAACCCTCCCGGCCGTCGGGAGGAGGGTTACGTTATCGCAACTAGACATAAATATGTTTTCAACATTATCGTATGGATTGGTCAAGCACCAGCAACATTCAAGATAGAAAACTAGGTTTGGTTTAGCTCAGCTGCAACAATACAGTATGATCAATTGCTACAGCTAAATTTAAATTGGACTGTGGAGTTAATCAGTTCGGTACAAACTGAGGCCTTAATTACAATCCAATTATTTTTGTTCCACAGGTTCAGAATATTCAACTCAACCAATCAGACAAGCCGAAACAGCAGGCTGGAGCATCGGGTGATACAAAACCAGCACAACCTCCACCACAACCCTTGGCACAACCCTCGGCACAACACTCGGCACAACCCTCGGCGCAACCCCTAGCAGATACCCCGACAGACAATGCTACAGCAACAGAAGGTTTGAAACCAAACTAATTCACAGGGGGGTGATTGATTCTGTCCGAGCAATTTTTTGTTTAAATCCAGCATGCGCTGCTTGCTCATAAAACTCTGGTAATGGTTAATCAAAATGTTCCAGATATTAGGCGCGCCTGTGTCGGATCCACTCTACGTACATACAAGATGCACTCAAGTATGGTAGCCCACTAAGAAGACATCAAGTCAAAGAGCAACTG
Source organism: Asterias amurensis (assembly GCF_032118995.1). Classification (NCBI taxonomy): domain Eukaryota; kingdom Metazoa; phylum Echinodermata; class Asteroidea; order Forcipulatida; family Asteriidae; genus Asterias; species Asterias amurensis. Next base: position 12,734,068 of record NC_092665.1, read on the forward strand.
GTACCCTGTCATTCTTCTTTCGATCTTTTGACATGTCTAAGACTCTAACTATTTGTTCTGTGAAAAAAGGAGATTGATTTTCGTATTTTAAATTTGTTTTAATTGCATCTAAATATATTATTTGTTTATCTGATCATCTTTTTTTCTTTTCGCACATCCCTATGAGAGGTCTCGATCTGTACACTGCTCATGGTAGAGAGGCTGGTTTGAAACGGCATTTTTGTTTAAAATACGATCGGGAAAACCTTGGTTAATAAGTTGTGATATATTTTGTTTTATCTCCACAGATAACAACAGCAAAGGAGATGATGTTAATGGTAAGACAAACACCCAAAGTTCCATAAAAACTGAAAAACACTTAAACAAAGTTGTTTAATTCAGACAGTTTCCTCTTTCGGGGGCCAAACCAAAGCCGCATTCCTGATTTAAAAACATCTCCCCTCATTCTTGTTCTACCCTGACCCACAGATGCCGAAGCAGCCGCTGATGCCTCATTGCTCAACAAGGCCCTTCACAACAAACTACAGGACATCTCACAGACGCAGCTTGAAGTTCAACAGAATGATCCGAACTCTCCGCTGTACTCTGTCAAATCCTTCGAGCAGTTGCGCTTGTGAGTCTTTACTTTGTTATTACTGTCAACCCGTCTTAAAGGCACTGGACTCTACTGCTAATAACTCAACAAATATCGTGATAAAAACTTACTTAGTAAAGGAGCAACGGACAGCTGTTGATAGTTTTTAAAACATTGCAAGAAATGAATCCCATGGAAGTAAGTAATTTCTTTCTCAAATGTTAAAAGCCCTGAAGTCTTTTAATATTGTTTTAAGGGTCTGAGAGCACACAAGTTTGTGCAAGAAGGTTGGTTTTTCTTTCATTTTTCTCTTGCAACTTCGATGACCCATGTTGAGTCCAAGTTTCCACAGATTTGTTATTTACGTACGTTGGAATACACCAAGTGAGAATACTGGTCTTTGACAATTACCAAACGCGTCCAGTGCTTTTAGACAGCCCTGTGGGAGTGATCCTTGGAAATTATTTGTTTTATAATTTCCAACTTAACTTAATATATTTATTAATATTTTCATTATTGTCCTCTAGAAAACCAGATTTATTGAAAGGTGTGTACGGGATGGGTTTCAATGCTCCGTCCAAGATCCAAGAAACAGCGCTTCCACTACTCCTTGCAGATCCGTAAGTACTCGACGATTCAATGCAACTTTTACGTTTCATTCCTAGAGGACCCAAATCATTTTTTTTTTGTCTCGGAGAGCTAGCTGGTGAACTTTACTGAACATTTACCAGGAATGAGATAGTTCAGACATTTGGCCAAATTTAGACTTTTTATGTCGGCCTGGTGAGGAAAATCAGACAATATTTTTTCCCCACAAATAAAGAAATCCTGCTCATTGGTCTACTTCTCTAGTGCTTTGGATACTGTTTCAAAAAGCTCCTTGGAATCTACAACCCCAGGCATGCCAGGGATAACCAATGAGTTACTTAAGGTTTGGCTCATGACAAGAAAACCGAGACACCCCAGAGTAATTCTGAACAACTGCAACAATCGATCTTTCGATTTCTAGCACGTCCAGTTGTCCTAACTGTTTCAGACGTCAAACTTTTCATGTACTTTATTGAACAATTTGGTTGGAGCGACTCTAGAGCACCTGTCTGAACCAGATGTCACACAGCATGTGCTAGGTTCTGGGGTTTTCAACACCCCCTGCCAATCAAATCATGTTTGGCTTACTGGGGAGCTGGTAACTAGTGGTATAAGTTAAGAGTGTGTAACATTTTCTTTGTATTTTTTGTTTACCTCAGTCCAAAGAACATGATCGCCCAATCACAGAGCGGTACGGGCAAGACTGCAGCGTTTGTTTTGACGATGCTTAGCAGAGTGGACACCAACAAGAACTATCCTCAGGTATGCACAGAGATTCAGTAGAAAAATAAAAACCACTGTTGCAAACTGCTTTTACTGAATTAAGGTAGTAGTTCTTGTGTCTGCATATGATGTATTTTGAGTAATACAATTTTTTTGCAACAACTTGTTCTATGTTTGAACCTGTACTAAATAACAAGGGAGTTGGTTGGGAAATCGGGAGTCTACCAATTTCAGATAAGAACTTGTCTTGCTGTTATCTACTGTCACAAATTCATGTAGATTGTTCAGATAAGAACTTGCCCTTCGTACAAGCTTTGGTGACCATTGCCTACAGGATTTGGGAACCATTGCCTTGGGTACCGTTTCCTGCAAGTTGAGTGTACCTGTTCCCACAAGCTTTGGGTACCAATGCCCACAATTTTTGGGTGCCACTATCCACAAGCTTTAGTTACCATTGCCTACAATCTTCGGAGACCATTGCTTTTTACTATAAGTTCACCATTTGTTTGCTAATTAATGTGGATTTTCTATCATTTTTCAAAGGCAATGTGTCTGGCGCCAACCTTTGAGCTAGCGAGGCAAATTGGTGACGTCGTGGAGGAAATGAGCAAATACATCACAGACCTGAAGATTGCCTACGCCATCAGAGGAAACAGACGTAAGTAGAAGAGTAATATGCCTGTGATTTTTTACAAAGAACTTGGGAAAGTACAGAGAATACAGTGTAAGGGTAAAACCAAAATTAATATTCTTTATCCTTTATTCTTCTGTGCCAATTTAACATCTATCAGAAGAGCCATATAATGCTGGTGCTTAGTGCCCGGTTCCCTGTGTCTACATATTAACCTTCCTACATGTACTCTCATTAACGTTTCCCAGTGAGTTGACCAACCATTTGAAACCATTCAACTGTAGGAGTTGTGTTTTGTTGCAAACTGCGAATAGGGTCCAATTTCTTTGCAGGTATAAGCATACATGTAGGTTTTTTCGGTAAATTTTTTCTTCATAAGCATCATTGATTCTCACCAATACATTTGCTCCCAATTTACAGTGTACTGCTGCTGAACTACATTATGGAACAATCTTCCACACCAAATCAAAAACTGCCCAACCCTGGAACAATTTAAGTAGAAACTTAAAACTCACTTATTTACTCACCCAAGAGCGTAGAGACTGTATTGTATAATGCCCTTTATAAGAACTGTTTTTTATTATAACTACGTCAACCTTTGACATTTGACCTGCAGACGACAGGGGCACAAAGCTCACAGACCACATAGTCATCGGCACACCGGGGACAATGCTGGATTGGAGCTTGAAATATAAATTCTTTGACCTGAGCAAGGTCGGTGTATTTGTGCTGGACGAGGCTGACGTCATGATCGCTACCCAAGGACATCAAGATCAATCCATTAGAATCCAAAAGTGAGTGGCCAGAATAATACATCCTTTTGATCTTTATCAACCCACACCTGTTATCTCTATGTAATTCTTTTTCCAAACCCTTATCTTTTAATTGAATCAACAACAAGCTAGTAGTGCTGCTGACTGCACTGGGCAGATCAACTGCTCATCCATTAAGTTTAAAGACCCATGTTTTACATGACAATGTAAACACAATTAATACCTGCAAAGCATGTATAGTTTCTGAGTTTTGGTGGCCAAACTCGGAAATTCTTGAATGGAGCTTTCCCGCAAAGCTAGAAAATAAAAAAAGGATGTTATTTTTTGGTTTAGACTCTACTTGAGGTTTTTAAGTTCACACAGAAAGTATCATGCAAATATTGTATGCGTATTAGTGCATGAGCGCAGAAGGTGAAATCTGAACTATTTAATGGAAAAGCCAGATTTCATCGAGCATGCGGAGTAAAAAAAACCTGTACGCTCTTATGGACAACTTACACAGTCTATTTTGTTGGCATTTTCAAAAGACGAAATCTGGTTTTGAAATGCATTTACAGGACACTAACCGAACTTTCAACAGATCGTACAAACAAACAGAGAAAGCAACAGGACAAAGCAAAGAAATGACTCTCCTGAACACGAACAGAGTATACTGTTCGAAACGTTGAGACCAAACTGGCTCTTTTCAGAGCCAACACTCACTCATAAGAGATTTACACATGGTTTTACCCGCAAGTTTACTATTTGTTTATAGTTTCTTCATATTTCTCCACACCATGCAAAGCTTCAAACAATACTTAAAGAAATTACTGTTCTAACAAACTGTTTTGTTCTTCTGGTGTTTATCTTCAGGAAGCTGCCTCCGTCGTGCCAGATGATGTTGTTCTCCGCAACCTACGAAGATACCGTCATGGGCTTCGCTCACAAGATCATCAGGGACCCCGTTATTATCCGCCTTCGTAGGGAAGAAGAAAGTCTCTCCAACATCAAGCAGTTCTACGTGCTTTGCAGTAACGAGAATCAAAAATACGAGGCCCTGGCAAACATCTACGGGGCCATCAGCATCGGACAGGCCATCATATTCTGCCATGTAAGTCACCGGAAAGATACTTTATGCTAACTATCTTAATTGCAGCGTTTACACTAGGGTTGTGCATGTATATGAGACCACAAATGATTTTTTTTTGTGCTCGTCCGACCCACTGTCTGTTGAGGTGTGACCAATTTATTTCTCTTATCTTTGTTTTCTTCACATTCGTCACTAAAATAAAAAAAATAATAATAACAATTTAAAAATGTTGAAATATGAAAGAACTATGTATTGAGTATAAAGCAGTTTACCAACAAACGATGGTTATACATTCATGACTTAAAGGCAGTGGACACGTTTGGTATTGTCAAAGACTAGCCTTCACAGTTTGTGTATCTCAACATATGCATGAAATAACAAACCTGAGAAAATTTGAGCTCAATCGGTCATCGAACTTGCGAGATAATAATGAAAGAAAAAAACACCCTTGTCACACGAAGTTATGTGCGTTTAGATGGTTGATTTCGAGACCTCAAGTTCTAAATCTGAGGTCTCAAAATCAAATTCGTGGAAAATTACTTCTTTCTCGAAAACTATGGCACTTAAGAGGGAGCCGTTTCTCACAATCTTTTATACCATCAACCTCTCCCCATTACTCGTTACCAAGAAAGGTTTTATGGCAAAAATTATTTTGAGTAATTACCAGTAGTGTCCACTGCCTTTAACATTCTGGTGAAATGTCAGTTCTGCAGAAGTGCTGTGCACTCATCAGCTGTTAGCTCTGGTCAAGCTTTTATCTCAACATCAACAACTTAAAATCTTGTTAGTTGAACCTTGAAGAGGCAACATGGCCCTGGTTGGTTTGGGTCGATAGCCCAAATCAGTTAAAGACAGTGGACACTATTGATAATTGTCAAAGACCAATCTTCTCACTTGGTGTATCTCAACATATGCATAAGATAACAAACCTGTCATAATTTGAGCTCAATTGGGCGTTGAAGTTGCGAAATAGCTGTGAAAGAAAAAAAAAACCTTGTCACACAAAGTTGTGTGCTTTCAGATGCTTGATTTCGAGACCTCAAATTCTAAATCTGAGGTCTCAAAATCAAATTCGTGGAAATTACTTCTTTCTCGAAGAGTATGTCACTTCAGAGGGAGCCGTTTCTCACAATGGTTTATACTATCAACCTCTCCCCATTACTTGTTACCAAGTAAGGTTTAATACTCATAATTATTTTGAGTAATTACCAAAAGTGTCCACTGCCTTTAAGTGTAGCCCTCACCTTGAAGTGGCCATCTGGCCTTCTGGGCCCAATTTCATAGAGCTGCTTAAGCAAAAATTTTTGCTTAAGCAAAAATTTTTGCTTAAGCAAAAATTTCATTGCTTAGTAAAATCAGATTACCGGCCAAGACTCCACTCAATTGTAATGCTAAGTAAACAACAGCTTAATACTAGTCATAAGCAATGTATATAGCAGGAAATTTTTGCCAGTAACATGTGTAAAATAAGCGAGCTATTTTCGTGCTTAAGCAAATTTTTTGCTTAAGCAGCTCTATGAAATTGGCCCCTGATGTTAGGCGATATCTCATAAGCGCCACGTTGAAGAACTAATTTTGAAAGCTCTGTCTTTCTCGCTTTTGTTTGGTGTCGACAATAAAAATTAAGCCTTTATCGGTAGTTGAAAACAAATAACAATGAGTATTATAATAAAAGATAGATGCCAGACAATTTAACAGCAATACAATGTATAGAAATTTCAAACATAATAACTAGAGAAATTAATGATTTCAGACGAGACGAATGGCTAGCTGGCTGGCTGGGAAGATGGTACAGGATGGCCACGCCGTGGGGCTGCTGAGTGGAGAGCTGGAGATCAACATGAGACTCTCCGTCCTTCAACGCTTCAAGGAAGGCAAGGAAAGAATCCTGATCACGACAAACGTCATGTCACGAGGTATGCAAACAAATCTCATGTTGAATCCCAGAGTCTCAAGTACAGGTTGGGTTTCCAGTCAATAGCTGATGTACATGTGTTTTTTTGCCTCCAACATTCTAAAACTCAACAGGTTTCTTCAGGCCTTTGGGTTTGGTGATGTAGCCCTTTTTTAGTTTCCCTCATTTATATAAAGGAGAAATGAGAAATTGCACTCGTGTCATGGATGAGCGGTGGAGGAGCACTGTTTCTGATCAGCAGAGTGTGGGTTTGAGTCCTGGTCGTGGCACTTGTGTGCCTAAGCAGGACACTTAACAATTATTGCTTTGTCCTTCACAACCAATCCATTTTGACAGCACCCATTTTTTCATGTTAGAAGTTATTGTAGTCTTAGGTATTTTTTATTATACTGATTGTTTACGTATTGTATTGTGTGCGAGGATAACTATAGTTTTTTATGATGTGAGATCAATACTTCAAATTCCTGTGATTGTTTTTAATCATTGGCTTAATCTATTTCAGAAAGCTGTAGGGCACATGTGTGCTGGTACTCCATGTACAGTATATATAGCAGCTTCCTGAACACGAGTTAAGAGGAACCAATTCATGTTTTTGGAAAATTTAGATTGCCCTCTTTGATGATTCTTTGTCGTCTCATTTCTCTCGTCTTCCAGGAATCGACATCGAGCAAGTCACCATCGTGGTGAACTTTGACCTCCCCGTCGACGTCAACGGTCAGGCTGACTGCGAGACGTACTTGCATCGTATTGGCCGGACCGGACGATTCGGCAAGAACGGCTTGGCCATCAACTTTGTCGACCGTCCCAAATCCATGGAAGTCCTTCAGCAGATCGAGAGACACTTTGGTAAGCTTGTGAGAGTGCGACATTAGTCAACAACTGTGTTTCTCACTGATTAAAAAAACAAAAAAATACAAATTTGGTTTTGATTTTAAGCAAATTGGTGCATTTACGACAGCACACAACATGTTCTGAAAAATGTTGGTGTCAAGTACATGTAATAAACCACAAGGACGAACAAAGAAACCACTGACTAAAATTGGATTTGAAACTGCGATCTCTGGTTTTATAAACCACAAAAGAAGCGGAAGACAGGGTATGTACAAATAAGTTTCGGGTGAACCAAGAAACATTGACTAAAACGGGGATTTGAAACTGCGACCTCTAGTGTTACTACTGGAGCTCTACCGACTGCTTTCTATTCCTATGTTGTTCCATATAAACCCTTTCACCTTGTGATATTATATTTTAGGTTGGCTTAGTATACCTTTAGTTTTACCATTTTAAAACATAGTGGATGATATTAAATGGTTAGACAGTAAGAGAGTTAACTGTGTATTGTGTAGATGCTTACGCTTCATTTTTTAGGTTGCCTTAGTTAATTTTCAGTGGTCAGACAGTAGGAGGGTTAACTGTGTACTGTTTTGCTGTTTTTTTTCAAATGGTATTGTATTTTAGGTGGGCTTAGTTTACCTACCATTTTAAACCATAGTGGATGATATTAAATGGTTAGACAGTAGGAGGGTTAACTGTGTACTGTGTAGATGTGTTCACCATTATGAAAAGAAATTGCAGGCTGGCATAGTTTATATTCAAAATCCCAGTGGATGAAGTTAAATCGGCAGACATTGCAGAGGGTGAAAACATGATAAAATAATGAGTGTTTTTTTATTTTCTTAAACAGGCCGCAAGATCCTCCTGTTGAGCACGGACGACACGGAAGAATTGGAGAAGATCGTTTGATACAAGAAAGAGTGAACATCGTCAAAGTCGGACAACTGTCTGGACTAATCTCAAGACACTTTACAGTATCTTGAAAAGTACTGTGATCATATATGTTTGTAGTCACTTTGTGATGGACTCTCCCATAAACTGTTAGTACTTTTTTTATATGATTTTTTTTTTAACCTTACGAAAAAAGGGTGTTATTTCGCTACTCAGCGTATTCTTCTTTTGTCTGGATCTATTCAATTTGAAGAATATGTTACACCTTGGTCAAATGTACGCGTGTCCTTGCGAAAATGATAGAGGAAATCGGGAGTTTTTAAGGAGTAGGTCATTGACTTTTTTTTCCTTTTTTTTCTATTGATCTCTACTCGCCTTTAGATTTTCTTGAAAGAAGCGAATCTTCCATCACTGAGTTGAAAGATTCAGCTCTTGGGTTGACCAAGAAAAGTTGGGCTTGAACCTTTGAACCTCCCACTGATTCTGCCGGATGTTCCCTGAAAAAAAAAAACCTGAATCTTTCCGTGTTCTGATGAACAAATTTGAAATCTCCCTGATTATGGAAACTTTTGTCAAATGTTTGACTCCCATAAATGGCCGACCGTGTTAGTTCGCAAAGTAAAAGGAAAACCACGCAATTTAGAGGCAAATTTGTGTGGATCATTGTATTCTACTTTTAAAACATCTTTCCAACCATATGCATCTTATAACAAACGGTTACAAATGCTTCTTATAGACCAACTCGTCCGATCCAAGGCAACGTGCTCCTTTAAATTTAGTTCTAAATCTTCCCATGATCGTTGTACAAAATGCAAGATGCATGGCTAGCAGGTCTGAGATTATTGTACAGTTTCAGGTTTCATTTTTATAGGATCTTCCTTCTGGAGTCATACAAGTAGCTATTGACCCCTGGCACGCGCGTCACTTGCGGCGACTGATGCCATGCTCACCATGTTGGTGGTCAATAGGCTGACGTGTAAACGTCGCGTCACCTGAAAATGCGCACTTCACTGAATAACACACGTTGACATTGACCACCAAAATGGCGCATCCAAGATTATTCTGATGATGACGTCAGGTGAAATGGGTCAATAACATCACGAAAAATGGATTTAGATTATTACATGTTGGCCTCGATGAAACTTTCATAAATAAAGAACTTCTTAATGTACTGAACAGGCAAACTTAGGTGATCGTTAAAGGGACACACCGGCTCACCGTTTACGCAATGTAGGGGTGTAGAATCATAAATAATGTTTTTATAGATAGTTGCTATAAAAAAAATCATCAAAATGTCACGAATTTAGCGAAAAATTATTTTAAAAAACCAAAGCGGCCAAATAACAAGCTTCCGTTACACGGACTCTTTGAATGTGAATCTTACGTTAGATTTTTCACCATTATTTACATTTTGTAGCGATAATTTGAATACATGATCTTTTTCGGCAATTATTCGTAAATAATTTTGTAAAAAAAAGATTTAAATTTGGTTAAGTAAGTTACTTTTAGACGGCTGAAAGTAAAACTAGCCCGGAAGGTCACGTGATTGTTTGTACCACTTTTTGGTTAGAACAATCACGCGACCTGCGTTTTTGTCTTAAAATGCTCAAAAACGGCTAAATTTGATGATTTTTTTTAAGGACTGTTCTTCTTTATTCCTGGAAGACCGTTGAAGTCATATCTTAGTCTATTTTGTAGCCCAAATAGCCCAATTCGGCCGGTGTGTCCCTTTAAGTCGTGGATGATTTAAAATGACTGTTTTCTGAAATGCTTACCTTTTATATGTCCACATTGTGGAGGAGGGAAAAATAGTCTTATGTTAAGAAAACTTTTACTCGTAGAAATGATGAGCTTTAAGTTGGTTTTTTTTTTCGAAGATAACCACAAGTGTCTTTTGAAGATGGTACATGAACGTTGTTACTCCAGCACAAAACCCCATTGCCTTCTTTAAAGGCCAGTTCGTAAGTTGATTTCTCCAGGAGAATGTTGAAAGCTGATAACCATCATCTTCATGGACTTTTGACTGATGCCTCTGTGAAATCTGTCGGTGAAATTTATTTTGTGCTTTTATACCATCGGTCCATAAGCTGTGCGCAAAAGCTAACTTTATTTTCTAAAATTTTCGAGTGGCAGGCCATTGTGTTACCGACTACAAGCAAGCCTTTTTACTATGGGTTTGGTAACTTTCATAGCCACTACACCATTGTACACCACCATAGTGTTCTCGATTGAGTCCAAATGCCAGTGAAAACATCCGGGGACCAGTGAAAACATCCGGGGACCATTGTATAAGTCGGGCCAGTGATGTGTTTTTAATTGATTTCTCTTCACCTGTAAAGTGACTATTTCACCACTTATGATTAAACAAGCCACTGTTCCAGACATTGTCAAACAAGTCTGACACACAAATAGCTTTTTTTTTGGGGGGGGGGTGGGGGGGAAAGGAATAGGATCGGGGTCCTGTGTAACATCAAGCCCCATTTCCTCGCTCACAAACACTTGGAGTTTACGTACTACAGTGTATGGGAAAGTACCTGTTTTTTATGTAAAGATTACTTTGCTATTGTTTTGTTTTTTAAGACGGAATGGGTCGCACCCGTTTCAGACAGACGCTCAACCGACAGTTGTGCTGAACCAAATTCCGAATTAAGTACATGAAAAGTTTGGCATCTGACACAGTTAGGAGCAACTGGCAACGCGCTACAAGTCAAAAGAACGCCTTGGTTTCATTTTCAGACATCGATCTTTGTCATGAGATGAACCTAATGTTAAAGACAGTGGACACTACTGGTAATTGTCAAAGACTAGTCTTCACAGTCAACCTAGAGGTGCCCCTAATCTGTTTGGTTCGTCGCGACTCTGTCGCGCCTGTCTTAAACAGGTGTAAGGTAGTTTATGTTGGGGGAGGAAAACAGAAAAAGCAATGGGGTGGGGGGAGAATACAAGACTCTACATTTTTTTAGTATGTATGAACGAGATCCGACGAAGTGTTACATGTAATACTGTTCTCTGTTGTTGTCCAAGCAATTAAACATGAGAAGTGTTCAGGACTTGATGACTTAGAGTCGCCATTTATTGAAATTATTGCCACATTTTTTCACACCATTCTCTACCCTGTCACATCTACGTACACATGTTTAAAATATATTTTTTTTAAAGTTTACAATAGTTTTTGCATTAAGTTGCATGCCTGCTGTGGTCCTGTTGCCTTACTGTTTACATTCAGGGCAATGAATCCAGTTCTGTATGTTTTGCCGAAACTATCAAATCAAACATTTTCTTTGTGCTTGTTTTTGTATTTTTTGTACCAGCTAAAAACTGCCGTATAGTTTACATTGCTGCGACTGGTGCCTTGCACTTTTTTGACCGAGATTTGTTATGCAATGTCTGTTTTAAAACAGCTTCACAAGTTTCTATACAGTTATACATGTACCCTGTAATATGCACACATTTAAAGTACTACTAAAATTACAACTGTACAACTGAATTCATCAACCACATCTGTCTAACTACAGGATTGCCTGTAGACATAGAACACACAAACGCTTGAAGGAACACGTTGCCTTGGATCGCACGAGTTGGTCTTTAAAAAGCGTTTGTAACCGTTTTTTATAAAATGCATATGGTTAGAAAGATGTTTTAAAAGTAGAATACAATGATCCACACAAATTTGCCCCGAAGTTGTGCGGTTTTCCTTTTATTTTGCGAACTAACACGGTTGGCCATTTATGGGAGTCAACAATTTGACTCCCATAAATGGCCCATCTTGTTAGTCAACGAGGTAAAAGGAAAACCGTGCAATTTTAAGGCATGTTTGTGTGGATTATTGTATTCTACTTTTACATCTTTCCACCAATATGCATTTTATAACAACCGGTTACGAACGCTTTTCAAAGACCAACACGACCGATCCAAGGCAACGTGTTCCTTTAAATGCCTATCTACAGGAAAAACCCACATTGACCCCCTTGCATGACGCACAGCACACTTACATTCTGTCATGTATGTAGGTAGTCAGATAAAGCCTAACTATCATGTGGTTTAATTCAAGCGGCAGTATATGCATATATTTCTGAATGTGGCTGTCACTAGTAGACTTCATTTTGTGTTTTGTACGCACAAAATTTTTGTTTTGTGGCTAATCAGTTTTAAGTTTTGATTACATGTGTTCAGTTACAGACTTCATTTTCTGGCAGTACTTTTTAAAAGCTAGTACATGTACATTGGACACATTGATCCCAGCTGCATTAGATACTGAAGTTTGTCCCTCTGACCATACATGCTCCATGGTCTAAAGGTGCGCCACTTATATAATTTGGACAGTGTTGTACATGCTCAGTACACTAGTAGCCTACTGTGCTGTCATTGACTTCAACTATTTGTTACAAAACGTGCATTGGATGCTTAAGTTTTGTCCGTCTGACGGTGCGTCACTTTTATAATTTGGACAGTATAGTACATGCTCACACACTGTACTGTACTGTCGTTGACTTCAGTTTCTGGTTACAAAACATGCATTTGATGCTGAAGTTTGTCCGTCTGACGGTGCGCCACTTTTACAATTTGGACAGTGTAGTGCATGCTCATTACACTGACTGTACTGTCAATGACTTCACTACTGGTTAAAAATATGCATTGCATGCTGATCGTTTGTCCGTCTGACGGACCGCCACTTTTATAATTTGGACAGTGTAGTACATGCTCAATACAGTGTACTGTACTTTCATCGACTTCAACTATGTGTTACTAAACATGCATAAAACGGCAGCTGCAAAGTTCCATTAATCTAGTTCGTTTAGTAGCCCATCTATCCCTTGTTTGATATCGTCGACAACTCTGTCTATGTCGTCTCTTGTAGTGTGACGTCCGACACTAAGCCTTAGTGCATTCGCTGCAATATCTGATGGCACTCCCACTGCTAGCAGTATGTGAGACGGCCTGAAATAACCATAAAACCAATTGATATTATTAGTCAAAGATACAAATCAGTTAAAGGTATAGGGTCAATACTCCAAAAATTAATGACCAAATAATACTTAGTTAAGCTGTTGATAGTATAAACTTTTTTGGGAAAGGATTCTTTTTGAAGTAATGTGGTTTGGTCCTGGGAACAATTCATTCTCAGATTTGTGAGGGTAAATGTTCATGAATGATGTGGCCAGAGATGCAGTTTGTACCTGCTACCACCTCGCTAAACACTGCAACGGGTTTTGTTTGCTGTTTGAGGTAAGGGCTTGAACCCCTCCCTTCGGTCGGGCCACTGAGAACCATTGCTGTGATGGTAGAATTTGGCAGCCCTCGTTATATGTCATGGTTTCTCCAACATGAGAAGCTATAGTGACTCAAATTTAAAACTCACTTGCATTGAGACTCGGAATGACAAGCTGCTCCTACACTCGCCTGTAGAACATTCACCCTCTCTAGTACTTTATAACCTGTAAACGCAGATATAAAAAGAACAGCCTTTAAAACAAATGTGCATCGTATGTCTGTTAAAAACCAAGCGATATTCAAAGCTTTGCATGGGTGGAACGTTTGAAAAACTATAGTCTTAAACTTACACCAAGCTAAATCAATCACGAGAACAGTCTCGGCCCTAACAGGTACCCATTTACTCCTGGGTGAAGGGAATCAATTATAGTTTTTATCTTCAAGTAGGCTTGAATCCTTGATTCTGATGGTCGATCCTTCGTATTGTGTGTTATAACTCCGCAGATTGCGCTTCTATAAGCTTTACGCACAACGTAGGCCTACAGCTTATACATGTATAAGAAGTTGATGTGAATCCAAAAGAGCCTTGTTTGCATCAAATGCTGATCGTCACAAGCATTGCGTGAAGTTTGCTTGAAGATAAACTCGTTATCACACGCGCTCGTGGATATGGCACGCAGAGCGCTATCATTTTCCCTGTTCCACTCGCGCTTTTGTGATTAAGTTATTAGTTGCTCAAGGACACAAATGTCTTGACTGGGATTCGAACCCATATCCATGACATCCTAATGACTTGGCCACCAGAGCTTGAGCTCGGTGCATTAGACCACTCGGCCGTGACATCAAGACGTCTTTGACATACCCATGTCGTCCAAGATCGACTTTATATTTTACACTTACCCTGTATTCCCTCTCCGATTACTGACACATTGCTCGTATTTGGGATCCTTCTACTTCCAGATGGAAATCTACTGTTGAAATGAACTCGACTTCCAAACGTTTCCTGCAGGAAGAAACACAAGTATCTACAAGTGAGAAAAGACACCTGCTGTACTTTGGAACTCCATATCTGTATCTTGCTTGTCGTTACAATCTATTCCAGTTTAAAGGCAATGGACACTATTGGTCATGTTGGTAATTACTCAAAATAATTATCAGCATAAAATCTCACTTGGTAACGAGTAATGGGGAGAGGTTGATAGTATAAAACATTGTGACAAACAGCTCCCTCTGAAGTGACGTAGTTTTCGAGAAAGAAGTAATTTTCCACGAATTTGATTTCGTGACCTCAAGTTTAGAATTTGAGGTCTCGAAATCAACCATCTGAAAGCACACAACTTTGTGTGACAAGGGTGTTTTTTCTTTCATGGTTATCTCGCAACTTTGACAACCAATTGAGCTCAAATTTTCACAGGTTTGTTATTTTATGCATATGTTGATATACACCAAGTGAGAAGACTGGTCTTTGAAAATTACCGATAGTGTCCAGTGTCTTTAAGAGGAATATGAATATTTAATTTTCGTCCTTTAACTTTAGACCTATTTGTTCCAAAGGCCATCACTGAGATAATCTACTAGCTTTTTTAAAATAATAATATAGCGCTTTAAGGTTCCACCTATTTCCTCTCTTCTTTCAACTTTCCTTATTTTGCTTCCAGCCCCAATCCCTTAGTTGGCCTTCTGTTGGGTGGTTTTTCATTCTCAAAGACCCAACTTTTACCTGTAATCTTTCCTCAAGATAGTCTCGTACTTCTCTCATCTGCTCCTCGTACCTTTCAATGTTCTCGCTCACCAACTCAGCAGCCTAGTCGGACAAACGATCGAGACATTTAATCTTGTACAAATCAAATGAGAAAGCTCCTTTAAAGAAAGAGGCCAGAACAAAACATCCTTTTCCTCTTGCAACTCACACCTGTAATCTCCATGTAATTCCTTTTCCAAACAGTGGACTTTTATAATTGGATCATGCACAAACCGGTATTGCTGCTTACTTCCCCAGGCAGATTAACTGCTCACCCAGTATTAAATTTTTAATGACCAAAGTAACAGAGCTGACATCTCTTCCTGATTCTGCAGAAAGTTCTCTGAAAGTAAACCCATCCTTCAATGTTCTGTGGAAGTGTCGTGGCCGAGCGGTTAAGAGCACCAAATTCAAACTCTGGTGTTTCTGAACATTGCTTTGTCCTTCGGATGGGCCGTTGGTCCCAGGGGTTTGCCCCAGTGTCCCTGGCTGTGGCAGCTGTATGCGCCGAAGCACCTTGTAAACCTTATAAGGTGCTACATAATTGGGTCTCAGAATGCATCTCTGCAATAACCTATCTTTCTGAAAGTTTGTATATACTCGGCACCTTGAGTACCTTGTTTGGTAGATGCGTGCGCTATATAAGACTTCGATACTAAGACTTCGATACTAACATATTTGAAAATCTCCCTGATAATGGAAACTTGTCCCCCATCAAGTTGAATGCAATTCTAAGTATCTTTCTGATTGTTGTACAGCATCTCACTGATTGCCAGATGCAAATGTTGGAAGCTCTGAAGTAATTCAATGTAAACACACCCAGGCCTGATACTCCAAGATGCAAATGTTGGAAGCTCTGAAGTAATTCAATGTAAACACACCCAGGCCTGATACTCCCCGGAGGCAACGAGGGCGATTGCCTCCGTGTCCCCTGGTCATTACCTTGGGTACCCTTGAAATGCTCCAGTAAAAATTTGCAATTTCATCATAGGATGCCTTTTACCAAGAAAAGAAATGCCTTGGTGCCCTTGCCCTTTCAAAAACGAAGCACACAGGCCTACACACCCACTTCATTGAAAAGGATGTATACTTTCCGAGTTCTTGTGACCAAACTCGGAAACTCTTGAAAATAGCTTTCCAATTATAAACCGTTCATATTTCATCTTTTGTTTTACCATGAATCATTAGAAGGAATCTGTACCTACCTTCCCTAACCCTGCAATCATTCCAGTGTTTTCTGTACTGAAAAGGAGAAAACAATTCTGAAAATTATTCCTCGTTAAACCTAAAAATGCATCCCCAACCCTTCCTGGTCCAAATCCCTTTTCACACTGCTTATTAATTATCCACATGGAATACTGTAGCCCTGGGGAGGCCCCGAGACCTTCTTTGACCCAGGATTTTCTCCTGATTGTAAACTTTAAAAATACCTAAGGGTTTACTGCTTACCCTACTCCGGATCAAGGGTGGTTTATCCCTGGGATTTGCCGGGGCAGACCAGGGGAAAACCAGGGGTAAAGGGATCATACATGTAGTGTGAAAAGGACGACTAGTATTTCCAGGGGCAACCCCGGGGGAATAGAGAAGTGTGAAACTTGCTATACTGTATATGTTCTATGGATAGACTAAATAAGGACTGTACTAGTAAACTGATCATGCTGTATATCAGGGCCCAATTTCAGAAAAAATTTGCTTAGCACGAAATTTCTTTCTTGATAAAAACTGGATTACCAACCAAATTTCCATTTGTTGCATATTGCTTGTTACTGGTATTCAGCTGTTCGTTTCCTTATCCTGAAAAATCATGTGGAAATGTGGTTGGTAATCTTCTTTTTTATCAAGGCAAAAATTTCATGCTCAGCAAATTTTTGTGCTAATAAGCAGCTCTATGAAATTGGGCCCTTGGGTGGAGTAACGTAATGGTGTTGGATTGAGGATTGAGGATTGAGGATTGACTGTGTACTGTTGAGGATTGAGGATTGAGGATTGACTGTGTACTGTGTAGATGTATTCACCACATAATATCATATTGCATGCTGGTTTGCCTATCATTGATAACCACAGTAATGATATTGAACGGTCAGACAGTAGGAGGGTTGACTTCATTGTGTAGATGTAGTCACCAAATGATATTGCAGGATGGCACAGTTTATCTAGCATTAAAAACCACAGTGAATGGTAACAATCGGTCAGACAGTGGGGAAGGTTAAAGAGTAAAAAAAGGAAATCTTTTCCCCCATACCCTGGTCTGTAGTTCCTCTCCTGCCCACCTCCATACAGCATCGGGTAGAGGGGCGTGGTCTTACCTAACCCCCTCACGAAAACCGCTCCAATCCTAGGTCCATAAAACTGCATTTGAATAAAAACACAGTAAGTTTATTGCATCATAGATCCCACAAGCAGAAATTAGTATTTACAATAACCCGTAATTAGAATACTCAATCTGAGAGACGTTACTTTCAGTAATGCTTCTCAGCTCTAATTTTGGGGGATAACCATGACCACATAACTTTTATTCTCAAAATGCTATCGAAAGCTACTGTGACTTCTAAGCAAGTAAGTTTTTATTGCCAAACGTTATCTTCCCTTTAAAGCCATTATACACTTTCGGAACAGAAAAAAAAATAAAAGTTCACAGATTTACAAATAACTTACAGGGTTTACAGAAGGTAATCATGACAGACTTCTCTTGAAATATTATTCCATGAAATGCTTTACTTTTCGAGAAAACTTTAAAACAATTATCAATTCCCGTTGTCGAGAATTACGGATTTATTTTAAACACATGTCATGACACGACGAAACGTGCGGAAACAAGGGTGGGTTTTCCCCGTTATTTTCTCCTGACTCCGAAGACCAAAATTTTCACAGGTTTGTTATTTTTATATCAGTTGTGGTACACGAAGTGTGGGCCTTTGGACAATACTGTTTACCGAAAGTGTCCAATGGCTTTAAAGGCATGACACGATTGGTAGTTACTCAAAATAATTACTAGCATAAAAACTTACTTGGTAATGAGTGATGGAGAGCTGTTGATAGTAAAAAACATTGTGAGAAATGGCTCCCTCTGAGGGAACATAGTTTTTCAAGAAAGAATTCATTTTTCGCTTAAATATTTTGAATTTGATTTTGTGACCTCATAATTAGATTTTGAGGTCGCGAAATCAAGCATCTGAAAGCACACAACTTCGTGTGACAAGGATGTTTTTTTTTCCCATTATTATCTCGCAACTTCGACGACCAATTGAGTTCAAATTTTCACAGGTTTGTTATTTTGTGCATATGTTGAGATACAACAAGTGAGAAGACTTGTCTTTGACAATTACAAATGTGTCCTGCCGTCGATTTCACGAAACTCTTCCTAACTTAAGACTAATCTTAGGACTTAGGACGAGTCCCAACCCTGCACTGTAGCATGCAGACCTTAAGATTAATCCTGAGTTAGATAACTCGAGATAAGACAAGTCCTAACTCTTTGTGAAATCGACCCCAGTGTCTTTAAGCCTCCTACACTGATGTGTAATAAGTGCTATGTGGTTGGTGTTTCAACTCTCCTCATCAAAACCCCAACCTGCTTATTAGATGCTCACCTTGTGGCCAACGATAGTCAGGTAGTCAATGCCCAGCTCCTCTACATTCACCTGAATCTTGCCGATAGTCTGAGCTGCGTCTGAGTGGAGAAGGATCCGTGGCATTTCTCGTCTCGAATCGCGTTTGATGGCTCGGATCTGGCGGCAAATTTCTGGTATAGGCTTCACGGAAAAACAATTCAGAAAATGCAAAACCTAGTAAGCTACATTTAATTTTTTTCTCACTTCTGTTATTCTGGTTGCGAAGCCAAAGTATTCTGGTTGTGAAGCCAAGGACTCTCAGCAAAGCGAACTTTAACCCAAATGGAGAGACGACAAGAAAGGAAGAGTCAGTTTTAGATGTTGGAGGAAAACCCCAGAGAATTATTCCAGCATGTCCAAGGAAAACCTTTGCAGTCAGGTTTGGACTGAAAACCCAATCCACGGCGTGGTTTGAACCGGGTGGAAGGAGAGGAAAGATACCACTACACCAACCTGCCCACATGATCACTGATGTTTGCACCTGGGCCCAATTTCATAGAGCTGCTAAGCACAAAAATTTGCTAAGCATGAAATTTCTTCCATGGTAAAAACAGGATTACCAACCAAATTTCAATTTGTTGCATATTCCTTGTTACTGTATCCAGCTGTTGTTTGCTCATCCTGAAAATCACGTTGAAATTTGGTTGGTACTGTTTTTATCAAGGAAGAAATTGCATGCTGAGCAAATTTTCATCCCTTAATAATTGTGCCATTTTTTCTGAAGCAAGTATTTAGCAAAAAGTGCAGAGGATTGTTTCAACCGTACCTGAATGATGCCTGTCTCGTTGTTTGCATGCATGATGGTTACCAGACAGGTCGTAGGTCGTAGGGCAGCAATGATGTCACTGACCTCAACATGACCCGTGAGCTTTGAAGCTGGCACAAAGGTCACCACTACGAAAAAAATAAGAATTGAGGGATGAGGAAGGGTCAATCAAAGAGAACTGTTGTTTCTATACCAATGTTAATCCACAATAGAAGAGTTTTTAATTGCAAGGGGATAAATAACTTCAACTAGACCAGTCTTGTGTCTTAACACTTTAATCATAGAGAAAGGACAAGTCTCTATGCTTTAATCAACTTAAACATTTGATACAAGACCAAACATATCTTTTTATTTTAATATACGTGTAGGCTGAACTGTTTAGGGTGATCTTTGGACTTGAAAAATGGAATCGCCATAAAGTTTTAAAAAGCATAAATTTACCAGACTTTTTGCAAAACACCAGACTGCAAGGTTGTAGGGTTACTCGCCCGTAGTTTACTCTCCTACTGTTGGTAAAGGTTTTCCAGCATGGTTTAGCCTAAGGGCTAAGGACACATCGTCATGCTTTCAAAATAACTTTGTGTATAATTACTTTTTAACCACACCAAAAAAGAAATTGTTTTAAAAATAAAATGTAACTGTTTTATTTACCGACTTGTCGCTCATCAGCCAGTTGTTCAAGTACTAGTTTGATGGAGTCGTGCTCCAAGTTGGACGTGATCACATGGGGGAGGAATCTATGCTGATTGGTCGGTCTGACTCCGAGGCTCGGGTCACCGGGGTCGAGCTGAGGAAAAGTCTTCCAGAAATGTTGGAGCGCAGTGTGGATCACCATGTTGTTAGTCTTTAAGAATGATAAGTTGAAGAGATTATGATACAACAATCAATTTTTTTAAACATTTTTTATGATCAGCTTTCGTCATTCACCAGGGCCTAATCACATCACGATGCTTAGCACAGAAGTATCTTGCTAAGCAAGTATTCTAAACAAGAGAAAATAGAGTTAGCTGTTGCATACTGCTTACCAACCAAAAGGATTTATGGTATAAATGCAAACAGTATGGCCTGACATTTCTGTCTCTAGAAAGACTCGGCTAGGGTCAAAACGTCAGTCCATTTTAGTACTTTTTGTATTTTAAACAAGTACACAGTTCAACTGAAACTTTCACATGTGATTTCAATTGTATCTTTTTTGTAATTGGCTATAAATCAGCATTATGTTGACAACAACCAATCTATGACCCTACTTTTAACAAGCTCTTGTGGCATTTTCTCTGGGATCTGATGAAAAAAGACGGATTTTGAAACTAAACTTAACAGCCACCCTACAAACCTCTGTGCCGCCTGAAGTGAATACGATGTCATCTGATCGATGTGCTCCAATCATCTTGCAAATGTTGTCTCTTGCCTCAGTGATGATCTGCTTTGCTCTCTGACCTGAACAGAAAATAAAAACAGAACAAAACTCCACCTGGGCTAGATTTCACAAAGAGTTAAGTTTGTCTTAACTGCCAGCAATTAAAAAACACATCTAACAAAACTGAATGGATGAAATTTGAGCATTTTAAACAAGTAGGTTGCAAGTTTTTAGTAGCCCACAGGGCAAGTTGAGAGGTGGTGTTTACTAGTTTCGACAATAGACAATGTATGCCGGGCTTAAAGGGCAAGCCCTGACCATGTTTGTTATGTTTTATTACCCATGTTGGTCTTGCAATTCTGGATTATGCATTACAAAGATTACTGTTCCTAGAATGTTGAGTTGTAAATCTTGACATTTATGACAACAGCAAAGACAAACTGTGAGGTCGTTAACCAATCTGTATCAGTGTTTACACAATGTTGTTTATGGCCCAACTGGAGTTGCCGTCCAGTTGGGACTGTCCAGCTTATAGTTTAATCAAATTGGGCCTGTCACTGACAATACTGTTTACCGAAAGTGTCCAATGGCTTTAAGAAATAAATAAACAAACATATTACCTGCATGATATGGACTACTTGGATTCCCCCAAGCAGCACCCAACGCGTTGTGGATTGCATCAAGGACTTCTGGTTCCAGAGGAGTGGTAGCGTTGTAGTCCAAGTAAACACTGTAAACAAACAACAACAACAACATTACTTTTTTTGCTCCAGACGACGATCAGAGCATATCGGATCAAAACATTGAGTTGAAACCAACAGTTCTTTTCAGAACCACCCCAACTCATTTTGAGATAGTTATTATCTTTCCAAATCTTTCCATTTATAACATTAGTTGTATCTCAAATTGTCAGTCTTTTCATTCATCCAATCCAGCCACCTTTAGTCAAGTTAGTGAGAAAACATCAAGTACACTGCATTTATGACGAACAAAAGCGCACCACAAAGTTTTGAATTCATCATTCAAGTTTTGAATTCAAGTTTTGAATTCAATTCATCCAAAGTTTGTTGACAATTTGTTTGTTATTTCTAATCAACTGGGCCACTTCAGAGTCAGAACCTTACTGGATGCTAGTACTACTACCACTGATACCATCTGTATCACAAAGTACACCATAAAACTCCAATCTGTGACCTTTGTAATAATCAACATGTCATCAACAAATAAGTTAAATTTAAATTGTATTGTTTGTTGTTGTTTTTTCTTATCAAAAAATTATTGCAAATTGTTGTCTTAGTCAAAAACTTACAAATATACTTCCTTTCTTCTAGCTCCTGACATACCTATCTTCTGATGAATTATTTTCATAGCTTGCACATGCAGACCTGCTGACTGGGGTGTTGTCTTCCATTACAAAAGTCTCAGTCTGCTCACTCGAGCCTGTCTGACCTATAATAAAAAAAAAAAATTATAATCAGCTCTCTCAGACTCCAGGCAAAGAATTATTTACAGAATTTAGAAAGTATATGCAAACTATATCCCCCTTTCTAAATGATTGCTGTCCCGTGTCAGTATATACTGAAGTGCTTTTAATTGATTGATTTATCTATTATTATGAATATGGTGACACGATGTGGACAGACAGAAACTCTCAATTAATTAAGAGGAAGGGACTTACCCCGATGTCGTAGCCTTTTTTTTTTTTTACTAGACTCCACCGTCCGTCCGTCACATGTGGACACTGTGTGTGTTCACGAGCTCATCGTTGTACACTAAACAGGTTAGTTTCAATATCCTGATAATTTTTAAAAGATAGTTTTTATTTTAAGTTGTATTACAAGGAACACAAATTGGGGCTCGTCGGCACGTCTGACTTCATCGCAAGAAGGAGATCAACAACATTCACTGAGATTTTTTTTTTTATTAAAAGAGCTAGTCAATAGAGGTCGCCCTTCAATATTTACTGTCATCATCTGCGCGCTCTGCTGCCATATCGCGTGTTGTGTGCATGGTTTAGCTTATCAAGGAATCAAACCGGAAGTGTGAGGGTCGTGTTGTCGTCGTGACTGGGCAAATATCTGGCTGATTTCTCCTGCTCGTTCGTTCCGCTTCGCTGACCTGGTGCATTTTCGGTCAGACTAGTCTGGAAATTGTACAGGTACAAAAAGCCGGTTAGTCTACACCTAGCTAGCAGCACCTTTCACTTCAGTGAGTGAACCAACGTTACTTTACAGCACAGAGAAAAGTTGTGAACACCCAGCAATCGACCGCTACAACGTTGTCAAAACACTCACAGCTCATCAACACATCATCATGGCAGAGTAAGAGAAGTTTTATTTTTCCCTCCCTCCTTAAATTTTTAACTTGAGTTTTCGAATGCATGGTGCAGACTGGAACTGGGTGCAGACTGGAACTGGATGCAGCCCATCCCATTTACTAGCCTAGGCAGTGGTCCGGCCTTGTTGATTTTTGTCGTTTCCTTGTTTGCTGTCCGTACTCTTTCTCAAGGACGTTTCATTCATCGTGTTCCTTCGTGGAAACTAATTATTAAGGAAGGAGTTTTCATCTTGGCTTGGGAAAATTGTCGGATTTCGTCTCGGTCTTTTTTCTGTCATATTAAACAGCAATGATCCACAGTTTTAAACGTTGTTACTATTAGTAAAAAAAAAAATTAAGAGCTACTGACGTACTGTAAAAAAAAAAGACAATTTTGAAGTAATAAGTATTTTTGACCTGGCTTGACCATGGTATGGTTTGACCCCAAAAAAATGACCAAATTATTTCTGAACTGAGTTAATCCAGCCTTCCTTGTGTTTCGAAAGATTTAAAATGTGTAGTGTTGCTTTAAAATGAGTTATTAACTTTTAACTAAATGAGTGTGACTTAAAAATTTTATCAATTTTTGAAAAACAGTTTATAAATGCTTTTTAAATGTGTGGCGTTGAAACTATCATTTTACTCAAATTACATTTAAACTTAAAAAGCATATTATACCACACCTGTGTGTTAGTCATTTATATCCTGGTTCAATCCACTTCCTTGTTCGTTCTAAGTACCACTCCACTACTCTGGGTAAATCTTATTAAATGTTTGTACACCTCAGTTTAAAAAAAAACCAATTAATTAATGAAATGTTGTTAGATGAGAAGAGCTTACTGTAAAATTTAACAAAAACTTTAAAATAAATAATGTTTAAAAATATACAAAAATATTTCTGATCTTAGGGTGGAATTCACAAAGATTTAAGACTAGTCTTATCTCGAGTTAGGACGATGTACGACTTTTTTTTTAGTCCTAACTCATTGTGAAGTCCACCCCTGGTTTGACCATGGTTTGACCAAAATTTCAGGTTTAAATTGTAAATTGTTGCTCTCTAAGCTGTATGACTTTCAAACTTTATAGTAGGCTAAAAGCTCCCGTTTTAAATGTTCCCTCAACAACATGAACTTCAAGAAAGATCCTATTTTACAAGACAAAATTGTATTCAATCTTGCAGTGCATGTTATGCAAATTACATTTACACATGTGTATCCGAATCCCTTGTCAATGGTCTGGCTGGCTGGCTAATTTCTACATTGCATTTTCATAGACCTTTTTTTTTTTTTAACCAGCACAAAATGTTCAAAACAAATTAAAAGTACCATACAAATAACAGGGTTGAAAGAAAATCTTAGTCAATGAAAAAGCTGGTGGACCAGCCATTTGAAAACTAACTGGTACTGGCTAGTCACTGAAAACAAAAGCTATTTTTAAAAGTAATTCTTTTTCCAATGGTACAGGTTGAGATGATCATTTTACACAAATTGCAAGCATTTACCACACCTGTGTGTAAATTTATATCCTGGTTCAGTCCATTTCCTTGTTCGTTCTATAGTACCACTGCGAGGTCAAGCTTTTTTAATGTTAGTACACCTCAGTTTTAAAGGAAGGCCAAGCACTGTCTGGTTACTATTAAATGAACTGTTGTTGACTTTAGGACTGTTGTTGACTTTGGGACACGTGGCGTGTTGAAGCGCTATACTTGGCACTTGGAGTGTTGTGGCTGAGCAAACTACAGCCTCAACACCCTGCATGTCCCAAAGTTAACACCAAGGTGCTTTAGACTCAAGTTCTGGTGGTCAATCAATCAATCAATAAAACATTTATTTCCACATTCACATCACATGGAGGCATCATCCTAAAAGCCGAGGCTTGTGGCGGATGTGCCCGTTACAAGATTACAGAACAAAACAGGAATACAGCACTAAATAGACGAATAAATAAATACATACCACTACGGTAGATAACTACACAAAAGTGCTGTTCACATGACATCAATTTAACTGGGGTCCCTTGCTTAATTTTAGCGTGGTTGTAAAATGTAGTGTTTGACAAGCTAAATTGCAAAAGAACCTAGACGTAGCAGAAAATGATTTTGTCCTTTCACACAAGGTAAATTTTGTATAATTTTACAATACAACCATGCTGTACCTTAGCAAGGGACCCGTGTAAAAATGCTTACGTGTGAAAGGGGCTCTAGTCTTTGAATCGGCATGTGGGTTCGAATCCTGCTCGTGACACTTGTGTCCTTGACTAAAACACCTATAGCTTCACCCAGTGGTAAATGGGAGTGTGTTATGGCAGAGATGGTTCTTTCTTGTGAATGATTTGGCTTGGTGCGCCACATTTTTAGGCAGTACAGGCTGTGTGATGTAATAGTCGATGCTCTACATCCAAAGTAATTTCTTTTGCCAAAGCTGTGGTGCGGTGATGATTTTAATTCAAATTGTGTTCAAAAGTTTTAGCTTGGAGAAAGGTCGTTTTTAGAAAGGAAAGTTATAGTTTTACTGAGTACATTTCTGTAACAGCATCAAATCAGAGGTCATAATTTGTACAGGAAATGATAGACTTTCTATTTTGGCTAAATTACCATGTAGGCCATGTGTGTAAGTTCCTCAGGTTAGTGCTGGTACCATCACATGCTTTAAAGGAACACGTTGCCTTGGATCGGACGAGTTGGTCAAAACAAAAGCGTTTGTAACCGTTTTGTATATAATGGTTGGAAAGATGTTTTAAAAGTAGAATACAATGATCCACACAAGTTTGCATCGAAATTGCGTGGTTTTCCTTCTACTGTGCGAACTAACACGGTCGGCCATTTATGGGAGTCAACATTTTGACCCCCATAAATGGCCGACTTGTTAGTCGACGAGGTAAAAGGAAAACCACGCAATTTTGAGGCATGTTTGTGTGGATCATTGTATTCTACTTTTACAACATCTTTCTACCCATATGCATTTTATAAAAAACGGTTACAAACGCTTTTCAAAGACCAACTCGACCGATCCAAGGCAACGTGTTCCTTTAAAGGCGGTTTTGTTGCTGACAAACTACTTTTAAAAGGATGAATGAACTGATGTTGGTATGCTTAAATTCCTAAGTCAAAATTCATGTGTTTTTTTTAGACGAACTCAAAAATACAATGCCTACTTTTATATGTCGAGCTTTTCAAGTACCATGTAAAGGTCCAACATATTTTTTTTTAAATAAGAAATAACCCTCATGGGAATGCTCTGTACACAGGTACAAATGTACTTAAGACTACATACAGTCTAGTGGAGATTTGTTCCGGAATTCTAGCACAGTTACAAACTATCTGAGCATTCCCTCTATTTTATTTGATCTACGTTTATTACCCTCTTTTGTAATCCATCTTCACAAATGCGGTTGTCGTTCACCATGTTGTTGCTTAAAAATAAATAACTTGGCAAAGTGTTCTCCAACTTTGAATGTTAGTAAGCTTGGGCGATATCACGATATTATCGAATATCGCGATATTAATTTGGAAACGATTTCGATATCGGATGGATTTGGTTTTAATCGAAATATCGATATATCGCAATAATCGCGATAATCGCGATATATCGCAATATCGATTAAATATCGCGATGTATTTGCTAGCTGAGACATCTTGCACCTCATAGGTTTGGAGTAAAAGCAGAAGAATAGGTCATTAGAACACCTCTCTTAAGCTATGACTGTCTCTTCTACAACTTTCACTTGGAGTTTTAAGACTGATGATGTCAAATTTCATTAATCGCGATTATATCGAATATCGCGATATATTGTCGGCGATATATCGTGAATAAAATAAATCGATATCGCCCAAGCTTAAATGTTAGGCCTAAAGGTCGGCGCTTTGGGGGATCAATGTGAGCCCATTCATGCTTCAGGTAGTTATTGTCGTGTTCAAAGACCAAACTGTTCAGACTTTAGACCTTTCATTGGCACTTTAGTTTCCATTGTTATAAAATAGTTTGGTTGGTCTTTCACTGAATGTTGTTTAAATGTCACAGGATGCAGTCCTGACTGTGTGATGGGAGTTTAGAGATGATGGGAGTGGCATACTAATTTGTGTTTAAGGGACCCATGTAAAACAGTGAAGCCAGAATATTGGCTTTCAGCTAGCCACTGTGTGAAGTCCATACATGTAGTAATAGGATAGTCTCTCGAAGGTAACAATTATAGCTATTTAGCTCTGAAATTTGTTTCCCTAGTGCAGCATTTTTGGTAATTTGCATTCATTTGCTTCAAGCAGTGTTTGACATTTGGACAAATGTTGTGCTTTTGATAGGAGTGTATTGAGGGTAGAGCAGACTCTGCTGACTGAGTGGTAGGGAATGGTTTCGTTTTTTCTTTCTTTGTTAACCCTCCTACTGTCTGACCAATTCCAATGGGGGGATGACTTCAAGTAATAGATCAAGTGAACTACGTTATGCCAGCCTGCATTTATGTGATGGAGGACTTGAAATTTACAATGGACCACCACTCGTAGTATTGAGCCACTACTTAGATTAAGTCTGGCAGTCTTGTGGGTTTTTTTAAATGTTTTTTTTTATAATTATCGCTGTACATATTACTATGTTAAAAAAAACCATAGACAACAGATGTTCAGATGTTAACTTTGACTCTGATAATTTAATTAAGAATATACATTATTACTACATCTATTATTATCGTTGCGGTACCCGCTGCCACAACATAGGATTCGAACTGCCTCTAGCAATTGCACGGTTTTCCTTTTACATGTGTACCTCGAGGACTAACACAGTCGGCCATGTATTAGTTCCGACCGTGTTAGTTCGCAAAGTTATAGGAAAACCACACAAATTTGTGTGGATCATTGTATTCTACTTTTAAAACATCTTTCCAATATATGCATTTTATGACAAACGGTTACAAACGCTTTTTTAAGACCAACTCGACCGATCCAAGGCAACGTGTTTCCTTTAACATAAGCCCAGAATTCGGCATTGGAAAGCAGAGCCAAGAAACTGGTCCCTGGTTTGAGCTTTCGAGCAGGAAGTGCCTGGTTTTAGCATGGGTTTGTTGCTAATTGTGTTGTCAAGAGGTGTTCTTCATACTTTTCTTTTGTCATGTCCCACAGTGTACACAGTTATTTTTTGGCATAGTCATGGTGGTGAAAGCTCAATGGTTCTGTGTATAGTGATGCCAGCAGTAAACAATTTGTTGAACAGTCAACTTGCTTAGAAATGTTGCCATAGAGTGGGTCATACACAATCTTAGTATTTTTAGCCTTCATTTTGGAGCTCTGTACTTTAATACCGTGTTATTTAGTTTTTCTGTTATTATTGTTGTTTTCAAGAAATTCATCAAGTGTTTTTTCCTTGTCCATTTGCTTTTACTGCAATTGCTAGTTTCTTGAACCTTAGTAAGTACTGAAAACTTCATCCGACCAGTGTATAAGACCCTCTCCTCCCCGTTTCACTTGACCCCCGCTCCAAAACTCATGGGTAAAGGGAATATGGGTGGTTGCCAAGGCAAAGAAAGCAATGTCCGGGTTGTTCCGGACCATGATAAACCAATTAGTGAAAAATCAATGGATGTAAAGAAACAGGCGAAACAGTCCGTTGACGATGGTCTGAAACATCGAGGCAATGATGAGAGGTAAGAAGGTGGTTTTTTACAAAAACACCGGTGTGTCCCCTTTTTGGTGATGGAACAAATGTTATCTGCCCATATCTTTATTTTTTACTCATTCAGGATTTCAACAATAACAATTTTGCATTAAAATATAATTTTCCATTAACCGTTGTGTATAAAGCAATTGTATGATGGATTGCACTCAGGCCTATATAGTGTAGTCGACCACCATATTTGATGATTATAGTGGCGATGTGCACGCGATGCACACAACTCTTGGCCAATGATAGCCTTTCATGCGTGCACGTTTCATCAAAGATTGTGGTTAATGGCGGCATGCGCAATCCATTTATTATACTCAGTACTTTCCTGAGTTCTGTGAAAAAAGTGCTTCAAAGTTGTTTGTTTTGGTCCCAATAATTAAGGCAGATGTTATAAACCAATTTACTTCCCAATGCAACAGGATCCCAACTTGTGAAAAATATGCTTCAAACTTGTTTGTTTTTGTCCCAATATATAAGGTAGATGTTATTAACCAATTCACTTCCCAATGCAACAGGATCCCAACTTGTGAAAAATATGCTTCAAACTTGTTTCTTTTTTTTTCCCCCAATAATTAAGGCAGATGTTATAAACCAATACACTTCCCAATGCAACAGGATCCCAACTTGGTGCATGTCAGACTTTTGCTTTCAACTGGGCAGTTTGATGCATTTCATGCCTAGATACTCTTTAGCTGTAGATTGATTCAAACTGATCTTTGAAACAGTTTCAACTAACATGCTCACAAGTTCTGTAAAAAAAAAAGTGCTTCAAACTTGTCTTTCTTTCAATACTGAAGGCAGC
Organism: Asterias amurensis; assembly: GCF_032118995.1. Classification (NCBI taxonomy): domain Eukaryota; kingdom Metazoa; phylum Echinodermata; class Asteroidea; order Forcipulatida; family Asteriidae; genus Asterias; species Asterias amurensis. The sequence goes on from NC_092665.1 coordinate 12,763,521, forward strand.
TGTTATAAACCAGTTCACTTCCCAGTGACACAAGATCCAAATTTGGGATCCCACTTTGCATTTGTTCATCAAGTAGTCAGAGTTTCATATCGAACTTGTCTTTCTTTCAATGCTGAAGGCAGGCATTATAAACCAGTTCAGTTCCCAGTGACACAATATCCAAATTTGGGATACCACCTTGCATTTGTTCATCAAATAGTCCGAGTTTCAAACTTGTCTTTCTTTCAAAACTGAAGGCAGCTGTTATAAACCAGTTCAGTTCCCAGTGACACAAGATCCAAATTTGGGATCTCACTTTGCATTTTGTTCATCAAATAGTCAGAGTTTCAAACTTGTCTTTCTTTCAATACTGAAGGCAGCTGTTATAAACCAGTTCAGTTCCCAGTGACACAAGATCCAAATTTGGGATCTCACTTTGCATTTTGTTCATCAAATAGTCAGAGTTTCAAACTTGTCTTTCTTTCAATACTGAAGGCAGGCGTTATAAACCAGTTCAGTTTCCAGTGACACAATATCCAAATTTGGGATACCACCTTGCATTTGTTCATCAAATCGTCCGAGTTTCAAACTTGTCTTTCTTTCAATACTGAAGGCAGGCGTTATAAACCAGTTCAGTTCCCGGTGACACAAGATCCAAATTTGGGATCCATCTTTGCATTTGTCATGTTTGTACATCAAACAGTCAGAGTTTTGCTTTTGAACCAACTGTGGTGCATTTTGATGCATATCATGCCTACATTCTTCAGGTGAAAATTCCTTGAAACTGATCTAATTTCAGACAGTTTTTTAATAAATAAACATGCCTCGAAAGGTTTGACTGATGATGACGATGAGAACATGTTTTTTTTTCTTTGTTTTTTTCTTCTTCTGATTGTTTTTTTTTTCTCTCTCTTTTGTTTTCAGGGCAGACATTGCACTGATCGGCCTGGCCGTTATGGTAAGCAAAATATTTTCTTGTTGAAGTTGTTATTGACCAATTTCATATTTTTATAAACAACCCAATCCCGCCAATGGCATGTAGCGCTAACATGACCAATCAAAAAAGTCACGAAGAAAACTACAGGCTAAAAAAATGCAGAGCAACATTTATGTAACTGGAATGTTGCAAGGGGCACCACGGCAATAATCATAATGGGCATAGAGGAAGTTGCTTCCATTGCCTCTGTGAAGTATCATGCCTGAAATTGGGACATTTTAAGGTGCACCGAGGCATTAACCAGAAAGGCCAGGCAGTGCTTCCATTTATGAAGTATCAAGCCTGATGAATCTGGTCAGAGCAGTTCAAGGGGCACCAAGGCAATGACCAGGGGGCATGGAGGCAGCTTCATAAAATGTAGACCCCCATTGCCTCTGTGAAGTATCAGGCCTGAAACTAAAACATTTCAAGGGGCACCAAGGCAATGACCAAAAAGGCCAGGCAGTGCCTCTATTTATGAAGTATCTGCCTGAATCTGGTTAGAACGTTTCAAGGGGCAGCAAGGCAATGACCAGAGGCATGGAGGCAGTTGCCTCCATTTTCTCTGTAGATTATCAGACTTTTGAAGTAACATTGTACCGCAGAAGACTCTGATAGCAATGCAGTAGTACAATTCATCAAATTTATATTTCTGATTGTAATATTTCTTATGTTTCTTTTAACAGGGACAGAACCTGATCCTGAACATGAATGACCATGGATTTGTGGTGAGTATTTTATTTTTTGGGCAAAACCCTAACTGTCTGACCATTCTGACTATGCCAGCCGGCAATATCACACAGAACTCGGGGGAAAGAACTGAGTATACAGTGCTAATAACACACATCAGTGTAGTGGTGTATGGATAAAAAACAACATTCTTTAACATTTTTAACCCTGGGGCAAATTTAACATCTCTTATACATACATGTAGCACAGCCAGCCATCCTACTTCAGATTATTCAATATCAACCACTGTGATTGTGAGTGAGGAATAAATTTGCTAACCTGCAATTTGATGTGGTGAAAACAAACATACAAAGAAGTGCGGAAGTCCCTGATCTGTAAGCAGAGCCATCAAATTGGACGCTGTTGGTATTCCCACTGTTTGGCCGTGTCAGAAACGTTGACTTCAGCTATTACAGCTACGGCTAGATCGCGCGTGTCTGCCTTTTCTTCAACACTGGTAGACGTGCTGATCTAGCCAAAGCTATAGCCGAAATTGCCAATTCGAACAAGGCCTTAACGCCAAGTCACACTGCAGCGATAACGATAACGACGCAAAGAGAAGGCATTCTACTGGTTGAATTGCTCCACGCAGAATATACCCACGCTCATTCAACCAATCGAGGGTGTGCATTTTTTCTCGCTTTCGTTCACGTTATCGTGGCCTGTGTGACCAGGCCTTTACTCTGAATTGGAGGACTAGAATTTGTCTTTACCCGGTTTCTATCGGTGACAGGTCTGCGCCTTCAACCGTACCGTCTCGAAAGTGGATGACTTCTTGGCCAACGAGGCTAAAGGTACTAAGATCATCGGTGGCAAGTCCTTGGAGGATATGGTGTCCAAACTGAAGAAGCCTCGACGTGTTATGATGCTCGTCAAAGCCGGGTCTGCTGTGGATGCCTTCATTGACAAACTGGTACGTCGTAAATGTAGGACATGTAAGATGGGAGGTTCTGCATGGTGGAGGTTGTTAATGAATTAAATTTCTTTTTTGGGGGGGTTGAACAAAGAATTGACTAGAGTGGGATTCGAACCAACAACCTCTGGATTAACATGCCGGCGCTCTACCAACTGAGCTATCTAGCCCTATATTGGCGGTGTCCCTATTTTGTCAATATCTTTGTTCGGGGGTGCCATTAAATTTTAATAGACACAAGTTGTGATATTTTTCAGAAATTCTTTTGACTCTCCCCAAATTTTTATTTCAAATTTCATTTTTGTAAGGGGCCATTCAGAATAGTCACTTTTAAAAAGGTGTGAGATTTTTCCGAAATTCTTTTGACTCTTCCCAAATTTATTTTTAAAAGCTGGTCTAACTTTACGTATCTTATACACTGAAGAACAATCAAATGTCTGGTACCAAGCAGAAGATTAAGATCATATGCTGATTTCAAAACAGGGCTAGTGTAGCTAGCTACATGTACGCCCTAGGCTAGCCTATTTGGCTGAAAGTTCTCTTTTGAAATTGGTCCCATAGGTTTTCAAATTACTTGGGGAAAGTACCGAGTTAAGTGCATTTACACTATGTACTGTAGGGTAAAACACAGTACTGCAAGAGTGGCTCTAACTTACATGTAGCCTTGCTAAAGGCAGTCAAATTATTCACTCCGAAAAAAGACCGCAGCTGTATAAAAATCCACCCGTATTCACTGTGCGTAAAATGTGTGTAACCACATCGCACGACACGATGCCCCCGTACACTAACCGCATGTGTCGGCCGTCAGCCTGACGGCCTCCGCATGCGGTTAGTGGTACGAGTGCTTGTGTGCACAGTAGTCGTACGATGTGACAGTGTGTATACGGGTGGGTCATGCGGTGTGATTACACGCACCACGCACAGTGTATACGGGTGGGTTTACAGCGGCGTCTTTTCGGTGCCTTGAGCAAGGCTAGCTCTAACTAAGCCTTATTTTGGGCAAAATAAAGTCACCGCTGGGGGCGCTTGATCCGGGATTGAATAGGTGAATAAATGAATATTATTAAGTCAACAAAGATGCATAAAAAATACGTTTTTTATAGGTTTTTCTGTCCGTCACACCTACATTATAATACAAAGATATTAGTAAAAGTTATAACAATGTGTACTGTTAATGCACTTTTTTCAAGCCAAAATTGCCCTTCAAAGTGCCTTGCATTATTATTTAACTATGATTGTCATCGAGCTCTAAGCCTTCCTCAAGCAATCTCAACCTCTTTGAGGAGTGTAGCACCATCAGCCAGGAGGGCACAGGTTTCTAATCAATCACAACAATGATCTCTACCCTCGCAGGGTCGCAATCTCTACCCTCCCTGGAATGAGATTGCCAATTATAATTAAGTGTTTTGCTCAAGGACACAACTGTCACGACTCAAGACCTGAATTCACACCACTTAGGCCATGCAGCTGCGGACACACATATTAATATTTTGCATTATTATGTACATGTACATGTATGCTGCACATAAGTTATGTCAATCCGAATGTCTCAGGGTTTTTTCGAGGCCAATTATTTCTGTCTACTGGAATGCCAAATCAAATTTGGTTAATTTTATAAATTTATGAATCATAAAAAAAATTTTAAAATTAGAAAAAAAGTAAGGGCACCAGAGCAGCTCTAAATTATTGAGTTAAAATCGCGACTTTTATCTGAATTGTTATTGTGTCTTGTTTTCAGGTTCCTCTTTTGGAGAAAGGTGATATCATCATTGATGGTGGTAACTCTGAGTACTTGGACACGACAGTAAGTATAGCATTATGGTCATGTCACATCTCAAACAATTTACAGGCAACCAAGTTAAAGCAATTACTGTTTTTATTAATAGTATTGGTTTATTGAAATTAATTAGATGTACATTTTTCATCTTGTCTTGTCTTAAATTAAGGGTTCTTTGGCCAAAGTTCAAAAATTTAGGTCCAGAATGCCCCATAGTTGAGAGACCCCTGGTCAAAGATTGGTTAATACCCAACAAAATGTATTGACCAAAAAAAAACTTCTTTTGTAGGAAATGTTGGACATATTGGAAGAAAAGGATTCCCATTCAAAAAAGGGATTCCCTTTTGAAAAAAGGATTCCCAATTGAACATTGAAAATATGGGTAGTGTTAATTGTGTCTTCCGCCATCTGATTAATATTGGTTTATAAATCGTGTTAACAGCGTCGCTGCAAAGCCCTCCAAGAGAAGGGGATTCTATTTGTTGGTAGCGGTGTGAGTGGAGGAGAGGATGGTGCTCGCTACGGTCCGTCCCTCATGCCCGGAGGAGCCAAGGAGGCCTGGTAAGATAGTGATGTTTAAGTTGAGAAATCATTTCATTCACCATGTTCACTTTGAAGTAATATGGCTACTTAAATAGATATATGTTTTTATGCCCCCAAATTTGAATCTGAGAAGCATTACTGCAGTAATGTTTCTCAGATTGTGTATTCCTACTAGGGATTACTCTTCGCTCCGGATTTGATATCTCCAAAAACGTGACCATCTTTTGAATTTAATTAGTCACCAATTTATTTTGTTGTATTGACCACTGGCACGCACGTCACACGCGGCGACTGTGTCACGCTCACCTTTTTGGTTGGCAAATAGGTTTACGTGTAAACGCAGCATCGCCTAAAAATACCTACTACACACTGAATAACGCATAGTGACATTGACCACCAAGATGGCGCATCCAGGATTTTTTTATGATGACGTCGGGTGATTTGGGTCATTACACTACATTATACTGTCATAGGATTAATACGATCAAACGGTTACAAAAACCAACTTTAAGGTATACTTTTCAGCTGCTGTTGCAGGGACCTAATGTTAAAGGCAGTGGACACTATTGGTAATTGTCAAGGACTAGTCTTCACAGTTGGTGTACCTCAACATATGCATAAAATAACAAACCTGTGAAAATTTGAGCTCAATCGGTCATCTAACTTGCGAGATAATAACGAAAGAAAAAACACCCTTGTCACACGAAGTTGTGTGCGTTTAGATGGTTGATTTCGAGACCTCAAGTTCTAAACCTGAGGTCTCAAAATCAAATTCGTGAAAAATTACTTCTTTCTCAAAAACTATGGCACTTCAGAGGGAGCCGTTTCTCACAATGTTTTATACCATCAACCTCTCCCCATTACTCGTTACCAAGTAAGGTTTCGTGCTAATAATTATTTTGAGTAATTACCAGTAGTGTCCACTGCCTTTAATAGACAAGTAGGACTTAGCTCTTTGCGATGGCTTTCTACACAAAAAAACATTCTCCCTATTACTTTGGAATTGGCTCTGTTGATTGATAAGTATAAGAAAATAATTTTGAGAAATTTCCTCTTTGTTTCGTTGTGTTTCAGGCCACATGTCAAGGATATTTTCCAGGGCATTGCAGCTAAAGTTGGCGATGAGCCATGCTGTGATTGGGTGAGTGATTTATTCATGCGTTTATTTTTATAATGGGTCACACTACATGAATGTTCCCTTCAGGGCTTAATGAAACTGATACATATTCAGTATCTTTGGTGTTTATGAATAATTCAGTTACCTCTGCGGCTCAGGAGATTTTTGTAATCACTCTTAAAGCCATTGGACCCTTTCGGTAAAACAGTATTGTCCAAGGCCCACACTTTGTGTATCGCAACTTCTATATCAAATAACAAACCTGTGAAAATTTAGGCTCAATCGGTCATCGGAGTCGGGAGAAAATAACGGGGAAAACCCACCCTTGTATCTGCACGTTTCGCCGTGTCATGACATGTGTTTAAAATAAATCCGTAATTCTCGATATATCGAGAATTGAATCGAGAATTGATATTGTTTTACTGTTTTCTCAACAACAAAAAAGTCTTTCACCATTACCTTCTGTAAACCCTGTAAGTTATTTGTAAATCTGTGAACTTTTTTGTTTCGTTTCTGTACCGAAAGGGTCCAATAAGCCTTTTTGAGATATGGCGGACACATTGCTAAATGTACAACACTATCAGGTTTGGGTAAATTTGTGTGTGTACACCCAAACCAAACAGTCCACCCCTATCACGTTCGCCATACCTCAAAAAGGCTTATGGCTTTAAAATGAATGGCAATAATAACGTTTGGGTAGAAGCTTAAAGCAGCCTTCGATAGTACATGTATAAATCATTTTTAGAAACATTTCACAAAGTAATGTAGTTATGCCCCAAATTTGAGTCTGAGGAATGTCCTCAGATTGTGTATTCCTAATAGGGAGTATTCTTCTTGCGTGGACGTACATAATCACTCCCGATTTTCGGCGCTATCTCAAAAATATTACCACATGTTAGTTTTATTGTATTGACCCCTTGCACGCGCGTCACACGCGGCGACAGTACGCAATACACCAGATGGTGGACTGTACTTTCACGGAAGAAGAAGAAGAAGACTGATGCCATGCGCACCATGTTGGTGGGCAGTTAGGTTCACGTGTATTAACGCCACGTCGCCTAAAATGCACGCTTCACTGCATAATGCACAGCATAGAGTTATATATACAAACGCACAGTGAAATTGCCCACCAGTATGGCGCATTCAAGATTTTTCGGATGATGACGTCAGGTGAAATGGGCCATTACACCTACATTTATATAAGATTGAAACAATCGAGCGGTTAAAAAAACCAAAGGTATATTTTGTCGCAAAAGAAGTTACCTTAACATGATTATCCGTATTGTTACTAGATATCATGAATATTTATTATGTTTGTAAACTATGAATAATTCATTCGTGTCATACAGGTCGGAGATGAGGGAGCAGGTCACTATGTGAAGATGGTACACAACGGTATCGAATATGGAGACATGCAGCTGATCTGTGAGGCGTACCACTTGATGAAAGACCTCCTTGGAATGTCCTGTGATGAAATGGCAGAGGTAATTAAAGGAACACGTTGCCTTGGGTCGGTCGAGTTGGTCTTTGAAAAGCGTTTGTAAACAGTTTGTTATAAAATGCATATAGGATTAGAAAGATATTTTAAAAGTAGAATATAATGATCCACACAAGTAGACATCTGGGCCCAATTTCGTAGAGCTGCTGCGCAAAAAAAAATTGCTAAGCATGAAATTTTTGCCTTGATAAAAATAGGATGACCATACAAATTTCTTCGTGATTTTCAGGATAAGCGGAGAATAGCTGAATACCAGTAACAAGCAATATGCAACACATGAAAACTTGGTTGGTAATCCTGTTTTTATCAAGGAAGAAATTTCATGCTTAGCAAATTTTTGTGCTTAGCAGCTCTATGAAGTTGGGCCCTGCTTTAGACATCTCATGTACAATGATGAATTTTGTTTGTGGACAACAGGTGATGGCTGAGTGGAACAAGACAGAACTGGACTCCTTCCTGATTGAGATCTCAGCAGACATCCTCAAGTTTAAGGACACAGACGGTTCACCGCTGGTGGAGAAGATCCGTGATACGGCTGGACAGGTTGGTCTCTAAAGATATATCTTTGGTTAAACCAGACCGATCCATTAAGCCCAGCCCCATAACATATTGACCAATCACAACCCATTGTGCAACCAAAGGTCCGTCAAATTAAGGTCCGACATGCGTGCGCGTATGCTTGGCGCGCGCGGCAGAGTTGTGCAGAATGGCATGGGAGAGGCACACGTGTTTTTGCTCGCACGTGCGCCGTGGGCGAGCCTAATGGATCGGTGTATTATTTCTCCAATATGAGGTTCTTTCCTCTTCTCTCTTATAACAACTGCTCCACCACTGGTCTCAAATTCGGGTGACAAAACCTCAAGACTGTATGTACACCAGGGCTTGATGCTTGATGTTTGATGATTACCCCTATTAAAGCAGTAAGCTTGTCCAAGGTGTGGTACATGTATAGGGGTGGTCGTGTTGTGCGGTCAGGAAGGTGCAGTATTTTACAAGGTGCGAGTAAAAACATCCTTGTAGCTCGGCATTTTTACTGGACCATAACTCTTTTTACATAACGAATCAAAATGCACCAGACTGCAGGGCTTGTAGCTCAGCATTGTTACTGGTTTTTGAGTATTGATCTTTGGTTTTGGTCATCTTCTTTCTCGAACAGAAAGGAACGGGAAAATGGACTGCCATCTCTGCCTTGGATGCTGGTATGCCAGTCACACTCATTGGTAAGAAGTGATTATGCGAAATATTTTTACTTGGTTATTAAATAGCACACATATCCCAGCAGCTATATATCAAGGGGCTTTACAACATTTTTATCTTAAAGCCATTGGACACTTTCAGAACAGAAAAAAACAAAGGTTCTCAGATTTACAAATAACCTACAGGGTTTACAGGAGGTAATGGTGAAGACTTCTCTTGAAGTATTGTTCCATGAAATGCTTTACTTTTTGAGAAAACATTAAAACAACTATCAACTTTCAATATCGAGAATTACGGATTTATTTTAAACACATGTCATATGACACGGCGAAACGTGCGGAAACAAGGGTGGGTGTTCCCGTTATTTTCTCCCGACTCCGACGACCGATTGAGCCTAAATTTTCACAGGTGTTATTTTATATATAAGGTGTGATACACAAAGTGTGGGCCTTTGGACAACACTGTTTACCGAAAGTGTCCAATGGCTTTGATAATCGAAATGAAAAAAATCTGAAGGTTTTGGGGGGTTTTGTTTTTACCACGCCTCTGACCTATTCATGTTTTTTCTCCCCCACCAAATCGTTCCCTAACTCAGGAGAGGCAGTGTTTGCTCGTTGTCTGTCTTCCATTAAAGATCTACGCATTGAGGCTAGCAAGGTCCTTCCCGGCCCAGGCCCAGCAAAGTTTGAAGGAGATAAGAAAGAAATGGTTGAGCACATTCGCAAGGTTTGTAGTTCTTAAAGCCATTCAGTCTTGATGACAAATCACGACACTGATTAAAAGATTTTGGTACTTTTTCAAAATGTCCACAGATTTACATTAAACTTACTGGGTTTTTAAGATAATGACAGTGGAAAGCTTCCCTTCAAATATTACTTACTGAGGTGCTGTAGTTTTTGAGAAATAGGTAAAACAGTGTCATAAAAATATGTTTGTAAATGTTTAAAATAATTTTCATGACATTGTTTTACTCATTTCCCAAAAACCACAGCACCTCAGCACATAATATTTTCAGGGAAGCTTTCTACTACCATTATCTTCAAACTGTGTAAGTTTAATGTAAATCTGTAGACATTGTGTTTTTTGTCCTACAAAAAGTACATACCGGTACACCCTTTAATCTTCGACCTCTGGATTAATGTATTGGAACTCTACCAACTGAGCTATCCACCCTAATGTTGGCGGTCTATCTATTCATGCTAATGGTCAATATCTTTGTTCAGGGTTGCCAGTCAGAAGCCATAAAATAATCGTTAGATGCAACGTTTTTTGTAGTTACCATCAATTTTGAAGACTTTATTTCATCTGGTTTCAGGCTCTGTATGCTTCCAAGATTGTTTCCTACACCCAGGGTTTCATGCTTCTCCGTGAAGCAGCGAAACAATTCAACTGGACCCTGAACTACGGTGGTATTGCGTTGATGTGGCGCGGTGGCTGTATCATCCGCAGGTATGGAATAAAAAAACATGCAACCCAAACCTACATGTACCCCGATTAATTTAATTCGGGTTTCATCTTTGAGGTAGCAAGGCCATTTTCATTTTGCAGAGGGCACTTTTGGCGGACAATCTCAAAAGTTGTTTTAAAGGGAACACCTTGCCTTGGATCGGTCGAGTTGGTCTTTGAAAAGCGTTTGTAACCATTTGATATAAAATGCATATGATTAGAAAGATGTTGTAAAAGTAGAATACAATGATCCACACAAACATGCCTTGAAATTGCACAGTTTTCCTTTTACCTAGTGGACTAACACGGTCGGCCATTTATGGGAGACAAATCTTTGACTCCCATAAATGGCTGACCGTGTTAGTTTGCTAAGACATCTTTCTAACCATATGCATTTTATAATAAACGGTTAAAAACGCTTTTTACAGACCAACTCGTCCGATCCAAAGCAACGTGTTCCTTTAAAGTTTTGAAGGGGCACCAGGGCAACAAAGACTGTTACCTTTGTGTGACCTTTGTCTAATACCAAGTACATTATTGCAGTTGAATTTTTCCCCTGTTTCGCCTATATTCATTGAAATCTGAATGATGGTATGTCTTCATTTTACAGCCGTTTCCTTGGTAACATCAAAGAAGCCTTCGACAAGAACAGTGAACTTTCCAACCTTCTTCTTGACGACTTCTTCAAGGGAGAAATCCTGAAGTGCCAGGTAACATCATTTATATCCCCCTACCCTACCCCACCCAATACTCTAACCCATCCTTCCCAGCTGCTCTCTCCTCCATCCCATTTTGTAATAAAACCAGTTTGTTCTCGATCTCTCTTCAAGGACTATTGGCGCAAGGAGGTATCCCAAGCTTGACTGGTATAGCCGAGTGCTGCGCCCTGGCACCGCTAAACTCAATTATCAACAAGGCCTACCAGCCCCACCCCAACTCTTACAATCCCCTTTCTTATAATAAATCCACTTTTATTTTTTCTCAAGGACTCTTTGCGCAAGGTTGTTTCCCAAGCTGCCTTGACTGGTATAGCCGAGTGCTGTGCCCTGGCACCGCTAAACTCAATCATCAACAAAGCCTACCAATCCCACCCAACCCAACCCCAACTCTTACAATCCCCTTTCTTATGATAAATCCACTTTGATGTTTCTTCAAGGACTCTTGGCGCAAGGTGGTGTCCCAAGCTGCCTTGAATGGTATAGCTGAGTGCTGCGCCCTGGCACCGCTAAACCCACTCATCAACAACACCCACTTTGGCACCTGTAATCCCGTCCATCAATAATGCCAACCCATCCCATCCCCAACAATCCCCTTCCTTATAATAAATACAGTTTGTGACTTATGCTCCCCTGACCAGCTGATTGCTGGGCCCTGGCATCCCTTAACAAAATCATCAACAATGCCTACCAACCCCACCCCAACTCCATCAATCCCTTTTCTTATAATAATCCTGATTATTCTCGATCTCTCTTCAAGGACTCTTGGCGCAAGGTGGTGTCCCAAGCTGCCTTGATCGGCTGATTGATTGCTGGGCCCTGACACCCCTAAACCCACTCATCAACCATGTCCACCTTGGCATCCTTAAACCCACTAATCAACAACGCCTACCAACCCCACCCCAACTCCATCAATCCCCTTTTTTATAATAATCCTGTTTATTCTCGATCTCTCTTCAAGGACTCTTGGCGTATAAGGTGGTGTCCCAAGCTGCCTTGATCGGCTGATTGCTGGGCCCTGACACCCCTAAACTCACTCATCAACGACGCCTTCTAACCCCCACCCCAACTCCATCAATCCCCTTTCTTATGATAAATCCACTTTGATTTTTCTTCAAGGACTCTTGGCGCAAGGTGGTGTCCCAAGCTGCCTTGAATGGTATAGCTGAGTGCTGCGCCCTGGCACCGCTAAACCCACTAATCAACAACACCCACTTTGGCACCTGTAATCCCGTCCATCAATAATGCCAACCCATCCCATCCCCAACCAACAATCCCCTTCCTTATAATAAATACAGTTTGTGACTTATGCTGCCCTGACCAGCTGATTGCTGGGCCCTGACATCCCTTAACAAAATCATCAACAGTGCCTACCAATTCACCCCACCCCAACTCCATCAATCCCTTTTCTTATAATAATCCTGATTATTCTCGATCTCTCTTCAAGGACTCTTGGCGCAAGGTGGTGTCCCAAGCTGCCCTGATCGGCTGATTGATTGCTGGGCCCTGACACCCCTAAACCCACTCATCAACCATGCCTACTAACCCCATCCCAACTCCATCAATCCCCTTTCTTATAATAATCCTGTTTATTCTCGGTCTCTCTTCAAGGACTCTTGGCGCAAGGTGGTGTCCCAAGCTGCCCTAACCGGTATTGCTACTCCAGCGTTCAGCTCTGCCCTGGCCTTCTTTGATGGTTTCCGCTCTGAACGCACTCCAGCCAATCTCATTCAGGTACTACTCTATACTTTTCTCAACCTAGAATTACTTTAAGAAGAATAATAATATAAATTACTTTTATATACTGCTTAAAGTCACCTGGAAATAGAATTGTTTTTTCTTTCAAACATAAGAGTATATGCTTACGAACAATTCATCATATACATAATTATTATTTTGTTCCTCTGAGCACTTACAGACTTTCTTTTGGAGGTGTTTGGCTCTATAGAAATGCGATTGTAATTATTGTTATTATTAGTGTGGAGATTATTGCAGTTTTTGACAGATACCCAACTATGTATTATTATTATCGCCAAGTACGCACTAATCCTCCAATCAGATTTGCAGAATGGAGTGGTGATAAAAACCTATACTGCACGGCTAATATCACTACCATGCGTCTTGTGTGTTCTATGTCACGCGCCAAGTTTGCTTGAAGATAAATACGTTATCACACGCGCGCTCGTGAAAATACGGAAATTAAAGCGCGTCTGCGACCCATATTCAACTCGGACTTCGGCCTCGTTGGATATTGGACGCAGAAGCGCTATATTTTTCTGTTTTATATATAACTTATATTATCATCACTGCTCAAAATTGTCCTCACTGATGATTGTTTTCCTGATCTTCTCTCGTTACAGGCCCAGCGTGATTACTTTGGGGCCCACACCTACGAGCTCCTGGCTTCCCCAGGCAAGTTTGTCCACACCAACTGGACCGGTCACGGAGGGAATGTTTCTTCCAGTACATACAACGCTTAGACTCCGTAAATAAACAAGGGGATGTATACTGTGTATCCATGGGAAGTGGATGGTTACATTTTGTTATTGTTGTTGTTGTTATTTTTGTTTTGTTTTTTCTTGTGTAGACCAAAAGTTGGAAAGTTTTCTCAGAAATAATTGCTTTTAGTTCTTAGGGAGATTCTCAAAAGTTAGGTATGTTTCCGATGGTATACGTCATTGTGCCAAAGTGCAGAAGCAATCCGACAGCAGCAATATGTGTGTTAGTATTTTGAACGTTCCACTGGAGCGTTCTAGTGGGCTAACGAAACAGTCCATGAACACATGCTGGAATTCTGGACCATTCTAAGTTCTAAAATGCACCCATTATTATATAACTTGGGATTGTCATGTTCCCTGCCTCAATGGCAGTCACTCAAATATCATTTCTGTAAAGGGACCACGCTAATACGGACACTTAATCTCATGGGCCTAATTTCATAGAGCTGCTTTAAACAGCAAACAGGATACCAGTCACAGATGGTACTTGAGTAATGTTTTTTTGTGGGTAACCTTATATTCTGGTAAACATATGTTTCTTGTGCCAAGCTACCTTTTATGCTTATGTATCTCATTGAAATTGAGCCCTGTTTACCAATTGCTGTGTTACTTCAAAAGTCAACTATTTAAAACAAATTTTGTGAGTAAATTTTATTGTTATAGTACAGATTTGGTAACGGTGCTGAGTTTGGGTCATATCTAATGCAGCTGGAGTGGTCTTAAACGCACATGTTGAATTGTTTTCATGTTGTAAACAAAATTATTTTGTCGACAAGAAATCCTTCCATTAAAATGCTCTTCCAAAATACAAAATTTCTTCTGTCTGCACTCTAATGAAACTAAACTTTGAGAAAAAGGACCTAGTTTACCACCATGTGAAAACCACCATAATTGAATGACTGATTGACCAATCGCTCTGGACTAAAGTTCTGGTGTTTTGGATCAGCAGAGTGTGGGTTCGAGTCCCAGCAGTCTTGACACTTGTGTCCTATAAGCAACTCACTGAACCATTATTGCTTCGTCTTTCTGATGGGGCGTAAAGGCGGGTCACGGTTAATGCACATAATATAACTCTGCTTCATTCATCACTTGTAAGGAAGAAGTAAACCCTTGAATGGTGCTACAGAAAAGAGAATCATAAACCAAAAACTTCTTAAATTTGTAAACGTATTTCAAGCGCTTTGAGTACCTTAAGTTCTTGGTAATGATACGTCCACTATAAGACTGCTGTGTTATTATGAACATGGATTAAGACTAAACTATTAACAGTGAGTAAGTTTTGAGAATTGAACAAAGACCCAGCAGCGCAGAAGTTTAAAGATGAATGTTTTTGCTTATCAGATTTTGTTTTTTTTTTGCTTAAACAGATTTATCATTCCTATTTTTGTTAGTCAAAGTACATTTGAAAGCAACTATTTTTGTACATCATAGTTAGTAAGTTGGTTGATCGCCTTTAAAAGTACTTGTTGAACATTATTATTAATCAAATAAATAGTATATGTCAAGCTTTATATATGTACTGATAAAAAAAAGTTACTGATATAAAAGTTTTTCTCAGATTATGTGTTATAGATTCTTAAACTTTAAGTTTAAAATTGGCTTTTAAATAGTTTCAGGGCGCCCTTATTTTAAAAATACTAAAAAGTGTGTGGGGAAAAAATCTACGGGTGACATTCCTCAATTGCATAATGGAGGGCACCCTCTGTCTGTATGAAACTGATAGTTTTTATAATTTTGGGGGAACTATGGTAATGATATCTTTGGAAGTTGTTGACACTCAAAAAAAAAATATTAAAGCTTGCTCACAAACTCCTTGTTTCACACTGGACAAAAAAAAATGTGAAAAGCAATAAGCCACTTCGGAGTGGGTATTGTCAAAAGGTTACGAGAGATAGACAAAGTCTGTTGTCAGCAGTAACAGACATGCGCCACTGACATTCCGAAGTGGCTCATTCACTTTATCAGATGATGCAATCGTAATAAAGTTATTTCAGTTTCAACAAAGTTGTATTTCGAGCAATATTATTGTACTTTTGGAATTGTCTTGATCGAGGTGGAATAAAGTTTATTAGCTTTTGTAATGCTTGATGTATATACTAAGTGTTTTAATTTATATTCCCAGGTCAAAATTCCAGTTGAACCTAGTTAACTGGGGTCAACTGGTTCAACTGGATAGTGATAAAACTCGTCCATTTTCCATATTAACCAACTGGTTTGTACTAGGTTTAACTGTGTTCAACTAGGTTGAAATTATAAACCAATTGGTCCCTGTACATTTTTAATATTAAACCAACTGGTTTTAACTGTGTTTAACTAGTTTATCAACTGGTCAGTTAAACCCAGTTTAACTAGGTTCAACTGGAATTTCGACCTGGGTTTTGTGTATAAGATGATCTTCCCCATCAAGGTAAAACTCGGCAAACTCCTACGCACAAGGGGAGTGAACACTTAGCTGGCAACAGGCAATCCTAGAAATATTTTATTTAATTACCAATATAGTGAAAAACTATAAATATTCATTGGATTAATAGTGGCTGTATTTCTTTGTAATCCAATCACATTTGCAGAATAACTAATATTGGCAGCTCTCCACAAAACTATGCAACTATGCTCCACACAGATGCTGTGTGCATATATCTTACAAACATTTATTCCCAAGCAAGCTTATTGAATCCTCACTGAAGGTTGAGGGACGAAGTCACTTTAAGGTACTACAGAGATGCCAAGTCCAGAGGCCAGGTATGCGTGAGATTTTTCAAAGCTCAACACCCCCATACACAACCATACACAAGTCAATGGGAATTGACACAACCATATACACAAGTCAATGGGAAACTACACAACCATACACAAGTCAATGGGACACTTCACAACCATACACAAGTCAATGGGAATTGACACAACCATACACAAGTCAATGGGAAACTATTTATACACACTCATGCACAAGTCAATGGGAAACTACACAACCATACACAAGTCAATGGGAAACTACACAACCATACACAAGTCAATGGGAAACTACACAACCATACACAAGTCAATGGGAAACTACACAACCATACACAAGTCAATGGGAAACTACAAACAACCATACACAAGTCAATGGGACACTGCACAACCATACACAAGTCAACGGGAAACTACACAACCATACACAAGTCAATGGGACACTTAATGGGAAACTACACAACCATACGCAAGTCAATGAACACTTCACAACCATACACAAGTCAATGAACACTTCACAACCATACACATCAATGGGAAACTACACAACCATACACAAGTCAATGGGAAACTACACAGCAACCATACACAAGTCAATGGGAAACTACACAACCATACACAAGTCAATGGGACACTTAATGGGAAACTACACAACCATACACAAGTCAATGGACACTTCACAACCATACACAAGTCAATGGGAAACTATTTATACACACTCATGCACAAGTCAATGGGAAACTACACAACCATACACAAGTCAATGGGAAACTACACAACCATAAACAAGTCAATGGGAAACTACACAACCATACACAAGTCAATGGACACTTCACAACCATACACAAGTCAATGGGAAACTACACAACCATACACAAGTCAATGGGAAACTACAGTACAACCATACACAAGTCAATGGGAAACTACACAACCATACACCAGTCAATGGGAAACTACACAACCATACACAACATCAATGGGAAACTAAACAACCATACACAAGTCAATGGGACACTGCACAACCATACACAAGTCAATGGGAAACTACACAACCATACACAAGTCAATGGGACACTTAATGGGAAACTACACAACCATAAACAAGTCAATGGACACTTCACAACCATACACAAGTCAATGGGAATTGACACAACCATACACAACATCAATGGGAAACTACACAACCATACACAAGTCAATGGGAAACTACACAGCAACCATACACAAGTCAATGGGAAACTACACAACCATACACAAGTCAATGGGAAACTACACAACCATACACAAGTCAATGGGAAACTACACAACCATACACAAGTCAATGGGACACTTCACAACCATACACAAGTCAATGGGAACTGACACAACCATACACCAGTCAATGGGAATTGACACAACCATACACCAGTCAATGGGAAACTTTACAACCATACACAATTGGTCAATGGGAAACTACACAACCATACACCAGTCAATGGGAAACCAAACAAGTCAATGGGAAACTACACAACCATACACAAGTCAACAGGAATATACACAACCATACACAATTCCAGAGATGCCAAGTCCAGAGGCCAGCTATATGCGTGAGATTTTTCAAAGCTCAACGCCCCCTCCCCCCCCCTCCCCCCGAAAAAAAATTACCAGTTTTAGAAGACCTTTCGAAATCGCCGCCCAACTTTTTTTTTTTATAAAAAAAAATCAGAAATTTAATTATGAACAAAAAAGTGTTCCAAAATGCATCAAAAACCTCTTCATAATAATTAAAACTAACATGAGGTACACAGAATATGTTGATGGTTAATGTGGAGGTACGATTGTGTCAGATTATTTTCTTCCAAACTAAAAAAAAAATTGACTAAAAATGATGTCCAAAATCCTCCTCTCACACTTCCTCTGCCTGTTGTGTCTTCGCTAGTGGAGCGCATAACGAGTTTGCCAAGTGAATCGGCTGGGACGTAAAGGTTGGCAATAGTTCACAAAAAGTAGCTACATATCCAACTTGGCAACAACCATTTCGTTATGAAGGCGATATGCTTAGAATATACCATGAAACATGCCATAATTTCTGTTGAATTGAATTAACCTTTTATTCAAACTAAATATATAGGAACAGAGTTCATCATAAAATAAATACAACAGGTGATCGATGTAGGCCCTATAATAAAGCTTAGAGCTTTTGGTTCAGGTCACTAAAGTTGAAACAAAAAATTATATTCAGTATAGACAACATTAAACACTTTGCATTTTGTAGAGAAGTTATTTTTTTGTCTTAAATCAGGTTTAAATTAAGCCACAATGCTGATGTTGTCAAAAAATCCCCCCTCCAGATATGCCTGTGTTCCCGCCCCCCAATAATTAATTCGAAAGGGCGCCCTCTCGCTTTGCGGAAGAAAATTGGCACAACAAATGGAAATGGACACATGTGAGTCGAACGTATAGACGAGAAAAACACATCAAAATATCTTCATATTTTCGAGTATTTTTTCCCGTACAACAGCCACAATGAGTATTCCTCCGAATCGCCATCCGTGTTGTTTGGGGCATATCAATTTTTACTGGAACAGAACAGGTGAAAAGAGGGGCCCCCGATGCCCAATGTGTCTTTCTCTGCCGTTGCGAGACGCCTGCATCGCGTCCGATCGACCCACCCAACTAGCGGGCTTCGTGAAGCTCTTGAGTAGCGTGACGCGGCGTCAGCCCGGTGAGAAACTGGACCCGGAGGCGATGGCTTTGGCCCTGGGTAGGGACAAGGACTGGAGGGTTAGACAAGTGGAAATCATGAGGGCGATACAGAGGGCACTGACGGTGGCGAAATTTGACCAGAAGGTAATCAAAACAAAAGGCCTAGCATAGGGACTTTAGACTTTTAGATTTTTAGAGTTAGATCCAGTAACTGGGGCGCTGTAGTGTACAATGTTTGTCAAAATTTCGAAAACAGGAGTATTATTATTATTATTTATTATTAACAAGTTCTTATATAGCGCATTTTCACAAACCGTATCAATGCGCTTTTTAGTCCCCTGGTCATAGGGCCAATAAACATCCCTTTAATCTTTCTCCAGCTCCCATTAGGGAGACAGCCCCGAGCTGCCGTGGCGCTCCGAAAGCTTTTCATTCACAATATCAACCTCTACCCTCGCAGATTGATACCCCTGGGTGAAGAGAAGCAATTATAGTAAAGTATCTTGCTCAAGGACACAAGTGTCACGACCGGGATTCGAACCCACACTCCGGTGAATTAGCACCAGAACTTGAATTTGATGCTCTTAACCACTCGGCTGCGACACTCTACAGCGCCCCAGTTACTGGGTCTAGCCTACATTACACTGTACTTCAAACTTGATTTTTTTTTTAGTTTGCCATACTTTTTGATTTGATTTGATTTGATTTGTTTCTTACTATCAATTTATCACTCTGATTATATTCATATCATTGTTGTCTAAATTTCTGCATCGGGATTTGGGGATATTTTTCCGCACCTCGCTACCAATTTTTCACTCATTTTTACAAAAAGGGATAGGCCTATCTCTATAATGAGGTAACTAATTAAATTGGATACTAAATTATTTCATATCAAACATGTCGAATGAACAAGTGGTGGCGTGATATGGAAACTTTTCCAAATCCCAATCCGGATAACTTTCCATATAGACGCCACCACTTCTTCACAAATTTTTACTAAAAGGGATATCTCATTGAGGTAAATTAAAAACTATATTATTTCATATCAAATGAAAAATTGGTGGCCTCATACAGATACTTTTCCAAATGAACCATGCGATTGTGAACCTCATCATCAGCAGACACACAAGGATAGGAAAGATAACATTACCACACTCCTACTCCTACTTAGGCCAAATAACAAAAATTACCAGTTGATCGTCCGGATTTTTCAAAAAAGAGGAGGATGAGGGCCTTACTATTGACTATTTACTGTTTTTTTTCAAGATGGCCGCTAAGTATTTCAAATCAAACAGGCCACCAATTCTTCAGTTTGAATCAACCGCAAACTTATTTATACCATATTGTAGTTGCATGAGGACCTGTATGAACACTAACACTAACAGGGTCGGATAACACTAAAAAGATTTGCCGGTAATAAGGCATTCACTAATATTGTTATTATTAAACAGACGATTACAAGTGTTCGAGAGCATCAAGTTAGATACGGGAAAAGTTCCTAGGCCAGTCCTTGATGGATAACAAATTTCTTTTTAAAAGATCAACGATCAACTGGTATTTCTTTTTATTTTGGCCTAACATGTAGTCCTATCTAGTGAAGTAGAATTATCTTAACAATAGTTTGAGGAGTTGGCAACGCACCAAAGAGAGGAACATTGCAACATTCAAATATTTTCCTGTGGTCTGGTGGATGGTTTTTGAAGTATTTACTTTACACAAAGGTTTACGCCTACAAGGGTGCTGTGGCGTAATATATGCAGCCAATCATATCAACGCCCGTTTTACAAAGCAATAAAATTCATCGCAAGACAAGTTTTCAGTATCACCATAGTGATTTGTATCGTGACATCACACTTTGCAATTACGATCAATTTTAGATCTTTGTGAAATCAGCCCTAGCAACACTGGGGCAAACCCCTTTTTTTTCTCGACAAGTGCACGTTTTCTCCACCCATTACACAGCACAGGATCATCTGCAGACTTGTAGACTAAAAAAAAAATTTGTGGGGAATTGTGCCTTTTCACTGAACCAGTCAATATAAAATGGAGTGTTAAAAAATGAACAAGATTGAAATTATTTATTATTACTCTGTTTCAATTATTTTTCTTTGCAGATTACATTTTGTCAAATCATCGATACAAGGGGACCAATAAGTATCAACGTAAGTACTTGGATATTCATCAAAATTTGAGAATTATTTATCAGCCCAAAAATCTGGAGTACATGTAAGCTTCATGATCATTATCATTTAGAGATAATGGCCCAATTTCATGGCTGATGGACTCTGTTGTATCTATACATATGCCTACAGAAGCTCTAGGCCCTTTTCGAATCATTGGGGCAATTCCAAGCAAACATGGACAGGACACCAAGAAAAATTCATCTTTCCACTTAGAAGTTATAGCTAACATATGAAACAAATTTATTTTTAGTTGTTGACAAGGAATGAAACAAATTTTTCAGAATAAGAACTCAGCTTGGGCTCCATGTAGGTGTGGCTACATTGTCTAGGAAAACTGTAATGCGACTGACCGTAATGCGACTGACCATGGTTTTGCCATGTTTACCTAAAAGTTCAAGTTGCTGACCATTCATAAGTATCCTGTTGGATACTCATGTATAAGAGTTGTGTGTTACATATAGTGACACTTTCGCAAGCTTTTTGATATAGGAAATTTTTGAATTGTGACAAGTGTGTTTTTTACCATGTCCTTTTTGTGTAATGGGACTGACCGCTTTTTACAGCGTTATAACATCCAGAGGTCAAAGCCGACAACATTTCTAATATCCTCGCTTCAAAGCCTTGGGTGTCAAGTTCAAATCAGTCTATAAACTTAGTGGAAAGAATATCTCACATAGAACTTCTAGCACCAAGATCGAGAAGTGACACTGAAAAGTGTAATGCGACTGACCGTGGAATTGTCCGTTGGCTTCAGCTTTGGATTTGGCTTTACGCTCCGCTCTATCGACTGAAGCCCTGAGTATGTATGCAAAGCACGGCGGCGCCCAGCTACCCTGAGCCGAATCTGGAGTCGAAGCCACGGTTTCGAAAAGGCCCACAGTAAGAGTCTATGTTTCTTTGTGACCGAGGTGTTTATTGTTGACTCTGACTCTGTTTTTATTTTCAGCATGACATGGAATGGCGACAGTTAGCCAACCTTCTTATGGATGCAGGAATCTTAGAGGTATCAACTCTACTCCTCAAGATCCGCATACCAAACCTAACTGATGAGGTAATGTTTTGTCAGAGTGATACACAACCTTGTTTCCCTGTTTCAGCTTCAGGAGTACATGTACATTGTAGGCGGCACGTGCCCTGGTGACAGTTGATTTGGGCAACACCACAAATCAGTTAAATCATGTAGGCCTAAGTGAAGCCCTTATTCTTGAAGTGATAAAACAAGAGAGAGGATTTTTTTGGGGGGAATCAGTGTGCTTTGGTTGAATAGTTTTATAACTGTATCAATGCATTGTCAGTTATTTATGTAGCCTTAAAGCTTTGTAAATGGCTTAGATTTTTGTGAGGCACTTTAATATGCCTGTATGTGTAGTATGACAAAGATTTACCAGCAAAAGGTCTTGAACTGTGCTCTTGAAGGGGCACAGGGGCGTTTCTACAAGGAAAATGTCAATTTGTAAATTAAAACTTTGCAAAGGGCACCACAGCAAAGCATCGCAAGTACTGTAGAAGCCTTGGGTTATTTTGAGGTCTACAGTAGGATTATTTTGTTTGCTTGTTTGCTTGGTTTTTTTTAGACTGATGTCTACGGCGACCCATGGGAGTCTATCTATTTTTATACGCTTGAGACCATGTCTAACATCTTGTTGACCAGTCACTGGGAGAACCCCAGAGCCAGGGCGTTCACCATCAAGGCAATAGGAACTGACTACATCCATGCTGTCATGGCCTTCGTCAAGGGTAAGAAATTTACACTCCACTCGTCTGATTTCCCCCCCCCCTTTTTTTTTATTGGTATAATACACACAAAATGACCAGCAGCAAGTAGCGTGTTCTTTGCTCTCAATGAAATAAAAACAATAATAATTTTATGAGAATTTGGCTACTTGAACAAAAATCTCAGAAAACCCCATAGCCAACATTGCACTCACCATCAAGGCAATAGGAACTGACTATATCCATGCTGTCATGGCCTTCGTCAAGGTAAGAACTTAACACTCCCCTCGTCTGATGCTCCTTTAGTTGCGTGTTCTTTGCTCTCAACGAGATGAAAACAATAAAAACTTGATGAAAATTTGGCTACTTAAACAAAAGTTTCCGAGAACCCAAGAGCCAACCTTGGTTTGTTATTTTATGTATGTTGGGATATACCTCATGTGAATACTAGTCTTTGACAATTACCGATTGTGTCCAGTGCCTTTAAATCTCCAAGGACCAAGCTCAGACATTTTTCCATTTTCTACGAGCTGCGCTATTAGAAACTAGTAAAACAGCAAGCTGAATGGTCCTTGCTGGAAAGTCAACTGAAAAAGTTATGTACAAAGTCTGTAGATCTCCATTCAGGGCTGATTTTCATTAATCCTGTAAGCACAACAAATTGCTAAGCACAGGAAAGTATTGCTTAACAGAAATAGGTTACCAGCCAAACATTAATGTTGTTGTGACTGGTAACCAATCAATTTTTACTTAGCAATGACATTTATCTAGCAGTATTTTCTGCTTAAAGGAACACGTTGCCTTGGATCGGACGAGTTGGTCAAAACAAAAGCGTTTGTAACCGTTTTTTATAAAATGCAGATGGTTGAAAAGATGTTTTAAAAGTAGAATACAATGATCCACACAAGTTTGCCTCGAAATTGCGTGATTTTCCTTCTACTGTGCGAACTAACATGGTCGGCCATTTATGGGAGTCAAAATTTTGACCCCCATAAATGGCCGACGTGTTAGTCGACGAGGTAAAAGGAAAACCACGCAATTTCGAGACATGTTTGTGTGGATCATTGTATTCTACTTTTACAACATCTTTCTACCCATATGCATTTTATAAAAAAACGGTTACAAACGCTGTTCAAAGACTAACTCGACCGATCCAAGGCAACGTGTTCCTTTAACAGAGCTCATGAAATTTGGCCCTGATG
The DNA here is from genome assembly GCF_032118995.1 of Asterias amurensis. Classification (NCBI taxonomy): domain Eukaryota; kingdom Metazoa; phylum Echinodermata; class Asteroidea; order Forcipulatida; family Asteriidae; genus Asterias; species Asterias amurensis. The sequence continues at coordinate 12,787,423 of NC_092665.1, forward strand.
ACATTTTCTGTTTTTTTTTCCCTCTCTATTACCAGAGACCAAATACTTCATGGTGACAATCATGGCCATCTACAACTTCTGCCACATCTTCACGGACTTCCCCGCCGTTGGCGTCAAGCTGGACAGTTCAGGCATCATGACTAAACTCGGCTACTTCCTCCACAAGGACAACTCCGTCCGCATCATGAACAAGTGGATGCAGCAGGGACTCTTTGCCTACGAGCTGGACCAGCTGATGGAGAACCCCGCCGGATTGCTCCCGCTGACCACGGTCGCCAACCCGGACGTCAAGAATCTACCTGACTGCAACGACCAGGAACTTCGAGAGATCGGGATCCAGTTTGCGAGCACCTTGCAACAGACGAGTCTGCAGTGTTTAGGGTTTGTAAGTAGCAATATTAATTTTGGTTTTACCCTTGGCTGTTGCAATTCTAGAGCAGTGGCATACCATTTAGACTACCTAGATTGCTCGATAGCTAGAGTTGGTACCGGAAAGATTTAATAGATGGAAATTGCATCAGGGATTTGCATCTTTGGTTTTACCCATAGTACATGGTACAACGATGTGTATGAAGCACTGTATTCTCAGTACTTGTTAGTAGCAGTCATCAAATTTCAATCAATCAATCAATCAAAATGTGATGCGATCAATCAAATTTCAATCAATCAATCAGTCAATCTGATTCAATCATTCATTGATGTGTGATAATCTATAAATGTGATGCGATCAATCAAATTTCAATCAATCAATCAATCAATCTGATTCAATCAATCATTGATGTGTGATAATCTATAAATGTGATGCGATCAATCAAGTTTCAATCAATCAATCAGTCAATCTGATTCAATCAATCATTGATGTGTGATAATCTATAAATGTGATGCGATCAATCAAATTTCAATCAATCAATAAGTCAATCTGATTCAATCAATCATTGATGTGTGATAATCTATAAATATGATGCGATCAATCAAATTTCAACCAATCAATCAGTCAATCTGATTCAATCAATCATTGATGTGTGATAATCTATAAATGTGATGCGATCAATCAAATTTCAATCAATCAATCAGTCAATGTGATTCAATCAATCATTGATGTGTGATAATCTGTAAATGTGATGCGATTAATCAAATTAAGTCTGTTGTCAACACAGGTATTTCTTTCTTTTCTTTTTTACATTTATGCTTTAATGCTGTTAAAACCCCATGTTGAAACCAACTTTGGTGTAAAAGACAATTAAACTGTGAAAAAGGGGTTTGAAGTCAATTTGTTTTTTTGAAAAAACACTGGCACATTTTATTTCAATGCTTATTTTAACCCCTTTTTGATGTTATTCATAAGGATTCAGGAAGTTGCCAATATCAATTCAAACATTTTTTTTGCATTTAAATTTACATTTAAAATGTTGCCCCTGTTTTGGCGTGTTTCTCCAAACTGATATTTCAGACAACTGACACAAACCTGTATTTACCTGGCAAGTAGATACCCACATGATGTTTCTGCAAACCAAATATACATTGCTATCTCACCATGCATTGCCTCGAATCCTATTAATCGCATCACATTTATACTTAGTGCTTGTGCACTCGGTATTTTAGATTGGTTTATGCCATTGTTTTCCAACATTTATTGTAGTATTTTTATCTTTGATGCAGTTGTCGAAAGATAAAGCTGTGCGATCGTATGTTACAAAAGATCCACTTGCAGGAAGGGTGAGTTGTTAGGTAGCAAGGGAATACAAGAGCGGTGGCAAGGTTTTAACATCTGTTTAAAACCAGCAGGCTTGTGGTTGGACGCTAAAGGACTGAGTCGAAGGCGTGCTGTGCGCAATAAGTGACCACACGCGTGGTCATTTATTCATGTTATTGCGCGGCCATGACCCTGCAAAGTAAGAAGCGGATTTTGAAGACTTAGTCATCACTCTTTTATTCCCATTCATAAATACCTTTCTGTAAAAACATTAAAAAAGTTAAGTACGAAATCGGACAGTTCAAGCTTCTCACTTGGTGTATTCCCGCATAAGCATAAAATAACTAACTTGTGAATTTGAACTCAATTGGTTGTGGAAAGTGAGAGAGAATAATGGAAGAAAAAACACCATTGTCGCACAAGTTGTGTGCTTTCAGATGTTTTAAAATTTGAGACCTCAGCTGGGTCTCGAATTCAATTCAAATATTTTAGTGAGAAATTACTTCCTTCTCAAAAACTACAATACTTCAGAGGGAGCCGTTTCTCACAACTTTTTAAAATATCAACAGCTCTCCATTGCTCATTACCAAGTAAGTTTTATGCTTACAACTATTTTGAGGTATTACCAATAGTGTCCAGTGTCTTGAAAATAAAAGTTATTGATGGTTTTTTGTGTCAGGCTGTCAGTCGATGGCTGCGCATGCCCATCCTGTCTACAGAAAATTGTTACATGCTACAAGCGTGTCTTAAAGTTTTATCGGAGATGGTCCACGTCAACGGCTTTGCCTGGAAGCTTCTCGATGACTATGGCTTTATGGGTCATCTGGAAAAAGGAGGTGAGTTGGTCAGGAGGGAATAGAGAAGAAAAAAACACCATCGATGCACAAGTTGTGTGCTTTCAGATGTCTTTTGTATTTTCTTTTCCTTTTTCAATAATTGTTTGTTTAAATATATTTTTTTGTTGTGTTCCCTTTATAAGCTTCAGTAATGCCCCCATTTAGTATTTTTTCTTGTATCTATTGTTTAGTTTTTTTTAAGATGCTATGTCAGATTTTTGGCCGATTTGACTTAAAAAAGGCATTTTGATTGGGGTCGAGAAAGTTAAAAGCTTTCATTTGAGCCATTGCTCAAAAAAGTCCGCCAGTTATTAGTAGCACTAAAATAAAGTGCTCAAAATTAGTTTTTGTCGGGATCCCGACAGTATATCACGTGACCAATTCTTATGTGTTTTATTAGAAACGTTTTAAATTGTTTTTCCTGGTTCCTGTCCATTAAAAGTAAAAGTTTAACTTGTTTTCGTTAGAGCGGGTGATACTCTTTGAAATACCATACACTCAAAAAACTCTATTTTTTAATGTTTGGGGCCAAAAATCTGACATCTTTAAAGTGCTTTTATCCCTGTGAAAATAAATGTTGATAAATTTTACTGAATTGAATTGAAGTTGAATGGTTTCAAATGGTTGGCCAACCGGCTGGAAAATGTCACCAAGTGTAGAAGGATGTTACAAGGAATGATTTTATTTTTTTGTTAACTGTTTTCTTTCTCGTCTCATTGTGATGCAGCTTTCTACCCCAGTAAAGACGTCATATGGCATTACTTAGAGGTAGCTACGAGAATAGGAATGCACCGTGGTCTTTTGCTAAAGAGAATCGTAGAAAATCCTGTGAGTTTATTTGGCTTTCATTAATGAGAATCTTGAATGCAGTTTTTTTTGAGGAGAAAAAAAAAGAATATTTAATTGAGATAACAGACCTGGAATAACATGGAAGCCAAATTTGCCAATTGCTTCCCAGTCACCTGGAAGTGGTATTTTGTCAAAATAAAGCTTTTTGATGAGTCGAATATGAATACACAGTCACCTAAGGTTCCAAAAAATTAGTTTCCATTTTATTTACAAATTTAAAAATAGGCCTGACCCGAGAGGGGACTGATCGATATGATCATTATCACGTGGTAATTCTCAAATTATGTCCTTTTCTTGTATTCATTCGGACTTGTACATGTAAGCCTGCATCTATTCTTGGTTTGTCTGATAAAGTTAGTCATTAGTCAATAGTTATTTGTTGATAATCATTAGTCAATAGTCAATAATCAATAATTCTATTTTCTTTAAAATGTCTCTTCATTTCCAGTTCGTCATGCGGTCAGCCGGGATCCACATGTACAGCCTTGAGCCCAATTGTCATGTCTATTCCATAGCTCTACTAACACTGGCCGTTGATAACCCTGGGGTGGAATATGTTATCAAATACTTCGGCCCCAGACATTTCTACTACTACTCTGATTATTTTTTCAACAAGGTGAGTCATCGGCCATTTTTAAGAGGAATATCAATTCCTTTCTTCAGCTCCACTGAAGCATGTCTATGTGTTCATCTCTGAGCTCTTTACCTAGAGTGGCTTTTTTAGCCTTGTGTTGGCTGAACTTGCATAAAAGCATAACAAAAAATTGTTTTTGATATATATTAACACAGTTTTCTGTGCTGGCCATTTCCTGTTTTTTTTGTGTGCAATAAACAAAGTTATGTGATCGCGTTCTGAAGTTTGAAGCTTAGGAACTTTTTTACTTGTTTTTTTGTACTTCTTCCTGCAGACACCAATTATAGGAATCAAAGTGTCTGAACTACAAAATGGCTGCCGACGCTTAGGCAAGAAGTAAGTTATATTCAAAACTATGGAGATGGTTCTTGTAATTGATTAAGCCTGGTGCACTACATGTACATACTTGGCAACACAGGTTGTATACTCCCCAGGGAGCTGAGATGGTTTAAGAATGAAGTTTATGGCCCAGTGAACAGGGGTATTAATTTGTTGGTCATTCTTTGGAATTGGGCCATATAAGAGCTGATATATATATATTTTGTAATTATTTTTATTCCGATTCTAACACTATCAATACTTTTCTGTTCTCTTCAGAATGTACGATAGAGCAGAAAAAGAATTCAGTAAAACCCGTCATCTGATTCTGGATGCCAGTAAAGCCAGCGAGCTCAAGGAGAAAGGAAATCAATGCTACAAGAGCGGAAAGTGTCAAGAAGCTATAGCGTTTTACACCCAGGCCCTCAGTGTCTGTCCACCTACAAAACCAGACAAGAAAGGTCAAAAGAGGGAACCGAGTAGTCCACCATTATGGTAAGCTTTAGACTCCCCCCTTGCAAAAAAAGTAGAAGGAAGTTCTCTTTCGTTCCAGTGGCAACCAAACTTCTGAATGGTTGACGTTTTGCACTTGTTTTCAACTGTTTCCATGTGCAGGTTGCAACTGTTGGGAGGTCTGGTTTTGTCATTTTGTCAAATAATCTTTCTATTTTTTAATTATTGTAGATTGTAGATTTCTCTAAATATTTTTAGATGGAGCTGATCTACTGTTGTAATTGTCTGTAAAGGATGATTACAGTTTTTTTAATTGAATTGAATTGAAATTTGTGGTTCTGCTGAAAAACTGACTACGCAGGTTTAATTCTGTGGGAATCTCTGGGGTTTTCCTCCATCTAAAACTGAAACTTCCTTCGTCTTATTCCAATCGGCTGCAGTTAAGATATGGTACAACTTATTATTTATTTCTAGTTTTTTCTACTCATTAATAGCTTTTGACGCACTCAGAATTATTCAAACTAATTCCGATGGTTCCCGCTCTTTCTGATCTACTGCTGTTCAGTTATGAAATGAATTATTGATAATTATTACTTCCAGTTGTCTTCTACTCTTTAATAGCTTTTGACACCCTTAGTTTTTTAAGCTAGTTCCAATGTTCCCCTGTCTTTCTGATCTACTGCTGTTCAGTTATGATATAAATTATTGATAACTATTATTTGTTGTTGTTTTCTACTCATAAATAGCTTTTGACACCCTCAGTTTTTCAAACTAGTTCCGATGTTTCCCCGTTTTTCTGATCTACTGCTGTTCAGTTATGATATAAATTATTGAAAACTATTATTTGTTGTTTTCTACTCATAAATAGCTTTTGACACCCTCAGTTTTTAAAACTATTTCAGATGTTTCCCGGTCTTTCTGATCTACTGCTGTTCAGTTATGATATAAATTATTGAAAACTATTATTTGTTGTTGTTTTCTACTCATAAATAGCTTTTGACACCCTCAGTTTTTAAAACTAGTTCCGATGTTTCCCGGTCTTTCTGATCTACTACTGTTCAGTTATGAAACAAATCACTGATTATAATATTACCTGCTTTTTTCTCCTCTCAAGGTCTCCCCTGCCAGCGACGTTGCTTAGTAACCGCGCACAATGTTATATCAATCTTGGCGATTACGAGAAAGCTGTTGAAGATTGCGATGAGGCGATTGCAAGATGCTTAGGAGGTAATTGAATTCCATCTTAAAGAAAGTTGCAATCTTGATTCCATGTCCAATTATCAGAGCTAAGATGCATCGTCAGGTTTGTTGGTCAATGAATTCATTTTTGGTGCGATTGAAAATATGATTCCTACTGCAACTTAATGGACCTAATGCAGTGACATAATGTGACTTAGCATATCAACCAACTTTGGATCCCCCAAATTGGATCCCTAATTGGACCCCTAGGTCAAAGGTCAATGTCATTATGTTTAAAACAAAGTAATGTTGTCCAAGCATAAGCTCAAGAATTACTTGGCATATCTTGTTTATTAATTTTGTTTTTTACCCATACACCAATGTGTGTAAGCACTGTATACTCGGTGCTTTCCAGAGTCCTGTGAAAAAATATCACAGGCATGTTATTCGGTGTGATTCGAACCCAGGACCCTTGCAATTCTAAAGCAGTGTCTTACCAACTAGACTGCCGAGGTTGTTTGGTAGCTAGAGGCAGCTCGAAACCAAAATTACGGATCTTTATCCCCGATGCAAATTTAACATCTCTTATAAAATTTTGTTTGTTGGCTGGTCTTGGGATCCGCAAGAAGCTCGTTATTTTATGGGTCAAACATCTAGGTCGTTATGGCTAAAACAAAATAAATGTTGTCTACCAGTGATAACTCAATAGTTGGATTAATCTCAGCGGGGCATTTGTGTGTGTTTGTCAACACACCATTCTTGTTCTCTTTTACAGCCACAGACGAAGACGACCCAACCTATCCGGACACGGTGAGATACAAAGCCATCTTCCGCCGCTCCAAAGGTCTGTTTGAGCTGGGGCAGTACTTCCGCTCCATGCAGGATATTGCAGAGTGTCAACTCAATCAGCCATCTGAGATGTTCAAGGCCCATCTGGATAAGGTGAGCAGGGCCCAATTTCATAGCGCTGCTTAGCGGCCGATTTTGTGCTTACTGTGCAAATTCAATTTACTGCGCTGCTAACCGTATAGCGTATAGCACACGGAAAGGCGTGCTAACCTTATGGTGCTTACTGCATGAAAATAAACGACGTCACAATGCAAATCCATGTTGAAGGCTTATTATGGCATGGCTGCCTAATTTTTCTGCGACACTGTGAAATTCACTCGCACGTTACCAAAAAATACAGTGAGCATGAAAATTTGCGTACCGTTAAGCAGTGCCAATTTCATGGCTCAGCTTACCACCAAGTTCTGCACTTACCATTGACATTGTCCGCTTACAGTGCAAGCGCCAAATTATAAAACCCAAACCATAACTTTGTACTATTCCTGTCTGATGATGGAGTCGAACCAGGCTTTTTAAAGATAAAAGGCAGATACAGGAATCTCTGAGACAACCTTGGACTCATTTTCATAGAGGTGTTCAGGGAGAAAATATTGCTTCAACAATTGTCTGCGAAGCAGAAAAAGCGGAATACCAGTCATAAGTTGTACATGTAATATGGTAGTTTTGCAGGTAACCTTATTATGGCATTGTTTGTGTACTTTTTTTGCTATTTTTTGTGCTTAAAGCCAGTGGACACTATTGGTAATTGTCAAAGACTAGTCTTCTCACTTGGTGTATCTCAACATATGCATAAAATAACAAACCTGTGGAAATTTGAGCGCGATCGGTCGTCAGAGTTGCGAGATAACTATGAAAGAAAAACACACCCTTGTCACAGGAAGTTGTGTGCTTTCAGATGCTTGATTTCGAGACCAAGTTCCGATTTCAATTTGTAAACTTGAGGTCTCGAAATCAAACCCGTGGAAAATTACTTCTTTCTCCAAAACTACGTCACTTCAGAGGGAGCCGTTTCTCACAGTGTTTTATACTATCAACCTCTCCCCATTACTCTTTACCAAGTAAGCTTTTATGCCAATAATTATTTTGAGTAATTACCAATAGTGTCAACTGCCTTTAAAAGAACGTTAAAGAATTGGTAAGAAAAAAAAATCGCGAAGATCACAGATTTACATAAATATTACACGGTCTAATCAGTATTCTCTCGTGACCAAGATGGCCGATCAATCTCAAACTTCTACAGGTTTGTCAGTTTATGCATATGGTGGATTACATAAAGTGCTTACACTGCCAGCAACTGTTTTGTTAGCAAAAACTAATTCTGTAATGTTCTTTTAAGCATGTGTATGAAATACCCCGCTAACTCCATTAACTTTTGTTTTGACAGGTGATGATCCGTTTCAGGGCTATGATGGGACCAGACCCGATGCCGCGATGCGACGAGTGCGTGCATTACAACGGAGCCAGGGTCAAACGCTGCGCTCACTGTATGGCCACGTACTGCTCAAAGAAATGCCAAGAAACCGCTTGGGTTAAACGCCACAAGGTGAGTGTGATAAGCGGGCTCATCAGGGTAGACTGGTTTTCAGCTGGAGGTCAAAGTTCACCATATTCTACAACGACAGATGTGTTCTGAAACGGTTTTTGGAGGAAAATGCCTGAAATTATATACATTTGGGAGATCTTTTCACAAGGGGGATGCATTGCTTTTCAGTGGAAGGCCCAGGGGCCTTGTTTATTCTTTTTGGGGTACTACTTGTGTGTGGATTTTTTTAAGGAGGTGGGGGGGGGGGGTTACACCTCATATGCCCCTGATAGCTGTGGCTATGGATGTCGACTTGGCCACCAGAACTTGAGTTTTATGCACATTTTCTTGTTTTGTTTGTTTCTACTTTGCTAGATTAACTGCCAGGAGTATCAAGCTGAGATGGCGGCCAAGAAAGAAGGGACTAGACCCAAGCCTCAAGATCTAGACTAAGGAGCTCTACATGGTACCCTCACTCCTGGGTCTTCTAAGGACTTCTACATGGTACCCTCACTCCTGGGTCTTCTAAGGACTTCTTCATGGTACCCTCACTCTTGGGTCTTCTATGGACTTCTTCATGGTACCCTCACTCCTGGGTCTTCTATGGACTTCTACATGGTACCCTCATCCCTGGGTCTTCTAAGGACTTCTTCATGGTACCCTCATCCCTGGGTCTTCTAAGGACTTCTTCATGGTACCCTCACTCCTGGGTCTTCTATGGACTTCTACATGGTACCCTCATCCCTGGGTCTCCTAAGGACTTCTACATGGTACCCTCACTCCTGGGTCTTCTAAGGACTTCTTCATGGTACCCTCACTCCTTGGTCTTCTATGGACTTCTACATGGTACCCTCATCCCTGGGTCTCCTAAGGACTTCTTCATGGTACCTTCACTCCTGGGTCTCCCAAGGACTTTCTTCTTCATGGTACCCTCATCCCTGGGTCTTCTAAGGACTTCTTCATGGTACCCTCACTCCTGGGTCTTCTATGGACTTCTACATGGTACCCTCATCCCTGGGTCTCCTAAGGACTTCTTCATGGTACCCTCACTTCTGGGTCTCCTTAGAACATCTTCATGTGACCCTCATCCCTGGGTTTCCTAAGGACTTCTTCATGGTACCCTCACTCCTGGGTCTCCTAAGGAATTCTTCATGGCACCCTAACTCCTTGGTCTCCCTAAGGACATCTACATGGTACCCTCCCTCCTGGGTCTCCTAAGGACTTCTACGTGGTACCTTCAACCCTGGGTCTCCTAATGAATTCTACATGGTACCCTCACTTCTGGGTCTCCTTAGAACATCTTCATGTGACCCTCATCCCTGGGTTTCCTAAGGACTTCTTCATGGTACCCTCACTCCTGGGTCTCCTTAGGACTTCTTCATGTCACCCTAGTTCCTTGGTCTCCTAAGGACATCTACATGGTACCCTCCCTCCTGGGTCTCCTAAGGACTTCTACGTGGTACCTTCAACCCTGGGTCTCCTAATGAATTCTACATGGTACCCTCACTTCTGGGTCTCCTTAGAACATCTTCATGTGACCCTCATCCCTGGGTTTCCTAAGGACTTCTTCATGGTACCCTCACTCCTGGGTCTCCTAAGGAATTCTACATGGTACCCTCACTCCTGGGTCTCCTAAGCTTTGTACAGCAAAAATTGCTTAGTACACAAGGCTATATATAGCCATGTACATTTTCCAAGCAAAAATTGCTTAGTACACAAGGCCTTGTGAACCTTTTCAGCCAAAATTTGACAAGTTCACAAGGCTATAGCCTCGTACACTTTTTCAAGCAAAAATTGCTTAGTTCACCAGGCTATAGCCTTGTACACTTTTGCAAGCAAAAACTTGACCAGTTCACAAGGCTATAGCCTTGTACCATTTTTCAAGCAAAAACTTGCTTAGTACACAAGGCTATAGCCTTGTACACTTTTGCAAGCAAAAATTTGACAAGTTCACAAGGCTATAGCCTTGTACACTTTTTCAAGCAAAAATTGCTTAGTACACAAGGCTATAGCCTTGTACACTTTTTCAAGCAAAAATTTGACAAGTTCACAAGGCTATAGCCTTGTACACTTTTTCAAGCAAAAAATTGCTTAGTACACAAGGCTATAGCCTTGTACACTTTTTCAAGCGAAAATTTGACAAGTTCACAAGGCTATAGCCTTGTACACTTTTTCAAGCAAAAATTTTACAAGTTCACAAGGCCTTGTACACTTTTTCAAGCAAAAATTGCTTAGTACACAAGGCTATAGCCTTGTACACTTTTGCAAGCAAAAACTTGACCAGTTCACAAGGCTATAGCCTTGTACACTTTTTCAAGCAAAAATTGCTTAGTACACAGGGCTATAGCCTTGTACACTTTTTCAAGCAAAAAATTGACAAGTTCACAAGGCTATAGCCTTGTACACTTTTTCAAGCAAAAATTTGACAAGTTCACAAGGCTATAGCCTTGTACACTTTTTCAAGCAAAAATTTGACAAGTTCACCAGGCTATAGCCTTGTACACTTTTGCAAGCAAAAACTTGACCAGTTCACAAGGCTATAGCCTTGTACACTTTTTCAAGCAAAAATTGCTTAGTACACAAGGCTATAGCCTTGTAGACTTTTTCAAGCAAAAATTGCCTTGTACACCTTTTTAAGCAAAAATTTGACAAGTTCACAAGGCTATAGCCTTGTACACTTTTTCAAGCAAAAATTTGACAAGTTCACAAGGCTGTAGCCTTGTACACCTTTTCAAGTTCACAAGGCTATAGCCTTGTACACTTTTTCAAGCAAAAATTTGACAAGTTCACAACCTTTTCAGCCAAAATTGTACAAGTTCACAAGGCTATAGCCTTGTACACTTTTGCAAGCAAAAACTTGACCAGTTCACAAGGCTATAGCCTTGTACACTTTTTCAAGCAAAAGTTGCTTAGTTCACAAGGCTATAGCCTTGTACACTTTTTCAAGCAAAAATTGCTTAGTACGTAGCCTTGTACACTTTTGCAAGCAAAAACTTGACCAGTTCACAAGGCTATAGCCTTGTACACTTTTTCAAGCAAAAATTTGACAAGTTCACAAGGCTATAGCCTTGTACACCTTTTCAAGCAAAAATTTGACAAGTTCACAAGGCTATAGCCTTGTACACTTTTTCAAGCAAAAATTTGACAAGTTCACAAGGCTATAGCCTTGTAGACTTTTTCAAGCAAAAATTGCTTAGTACACAACCTTTTCAGCCAAAATTTTACAAGTTCACAAGGCTATAGCCTTGTACACTTTTTCAAGCAAAAATTGCTTAGTACACAAGGCTATAGCCTTGTACACTTTTGCAAGCAAAAACTTGACCAGTTCACAAGGCTATAGCCTTGTACACTTTTTCAAGCAAAAATTTGACAAGTTCACAAGGCTGTAGCCTTGTACACCTTTTCAAGCAAAAATTTGACAAGTTCACAAGGCTATAGCCTTGTACACTTTTTCAAGCAAAAATTTGACAAGTTCACAAGGCTATAGCCTTGTAGACTTTTTCAAGCAAAAATTGCTTAGTACACAACCTTTTCAGCCAAAATTTTACAAGTTCACAAGGCTATAGCCTTGTACACTTTTGCAAGCAAAAACTTGACCAGTTCACAAGGCTATAGCCTTGTACACTTTTTCAAGCAAAAATTGCTTAGTACACTTTTTCAAGCAAAAATTGCTTTGTACACTTTTTCAAGCAAAAATTTGACAAGTTCACAAGGCTATAGCCTTGTACCTTTTTTCAAGCAAAAATTTGACAAGTTCACAAGGCTATAGCCTTGTACACTTTTTCAAGCAAAAATTTGACAAGTTCACAAGGCTATAGCCTTGTACACTTTTTCACGCAAAAAATTGCCTTATACACTTTTTCAAGCAAAAATTTGACAAGTTCACAAGGCTATAGCCTTGTACACTTTTTCAAGCAAAAATTTGACAAGTTCACAAGGCTATAGCCTTGTACACTTTTTCAAGCAAAAATTTGACAAGTTCACAAGGCTGTAGCCTTGTACACCTTTTCAAGTTCACAAGGCTATAGCCTTGTACACTTTTTCAAGCAAAAATTTGACAAGTTCACAACCTTTTCAGCCAAAATTGTACAAGTTCACAAGGCTATAGCCTTGTACACTTTTGCAAGCAAAAACTTGACCAGTTCACAAGGCTATAGCCTTGTACACTTTTTCAAGCAAAAGTTGCTTAGTTCACAAGGCTATAGCCTTGTACACTTTTTCAAGCAAAAATTGCTTAGTACGTAGCCTTGTACACTTTTGCAAGCAAAAACTTGACCAGTTCACAAGGCTATAGCCTTGTACACTTTTTCAAGCAAAAATTTGACAAGTTCACAAGGCTGTAGCCTTGTACACCTTTTCAAGCAAAAATTTGACAAGTTCACAAGGCTATAGCCTTGTACACTTTTTCAAGCAAAAATTTGACAAGTTCACAAGGCTATAGCCTTGTAGACTTTTTCAAGCAAAAATTGCTTAGTACACAACCTTTTCAGCCAAAATTTTACAAGTTCACAAGGCTATAGCCTTGTACACTTTTGCAAGCAAAAACTTGACCAGTTCACAAGGCTATAGCCTTGTACACTTTTTCAAGCAAAAATTGCTTAGTACACTTTTTCAAGCAAAAATTGCTTTGTACACTTTTTCAAGCAAAAATTTGACAAGTTCACAAGGCTATAGCCTTGTACCTTTTTTCAAGCAAAAATTTGACAAGTTCACAAGGCTATAGCCTTGTACACTTTTTCAAGCAAAAATTTGACAAGTTCACAAGGCTATAGCCTTGTACACTTTTTCAAGCAAAAAATTGCCTTATACACTTTTTCAAGCAAAAATTTGACAAGTTCACAAGGCTATAGCCTTGTACACTTTTTCAAGCAAAAATTTGACAAGTTCACAAGGCTATAGCCTTGTACACTTTTTCAAGCAAAAATTGCTTAGTACACAAGGCTATAGCCTTGTAGACTTTTTCAAGCAAAAATTGCCTTGTACACCTTTTTAAGCAAAAATTTGACAAGTTCACAAGGCTATAGCCTTGTACACTTTTTCAAGCCAAAGTTGCTTAGTACACAAGGCTATAGCCTTGTAGACTTTTTCAAGCAAAAATTGCTTAGTACACAAGGCTATAGCCTTGTGAACCTTTTCAGACAAAATTTGACATGTTCACAAGGCATATAGCCTTGTACACTTTTTCAAGCAAAAATTGCTTAGTACACAAGGCTTGTACACTTTTTCAACAAAAATTTGACAAGTTCACAAGGCAATTACCCGGTAAGCCTTGTACACTTTTTCGAGCAAAAATTGCTTAGTACACGAGGCTATAATAGCCTTGTCGATTTTTCAAGCAAAAATTGCTCAGTACACAAGGCTATGACCTTGTGAACTTTTTCAGCCAAAATTGGACAAGTTCACAAGGCTATAGCCTTGTACACCTTTTCAAACAAAAATTGCTTAGTACGCCTTGTGAACTTGTACACTTGTTCAAGCAAAAATTGCTTAGTTCATAAGGCTATTATAGCCTTGTGAACTTGATTTTCAGGCAAAGTACACAAGGCTATTTACACTTTTCAGGCAAAAGTTGATGTGCATTTAATGTAGTGGGACGAACAACGGTCCAATCTAATGACAAGGATTCATTTGGGCTTTTAAATTGTACTTTTGCTTGAAACTATTGTACTCTTGTTAGTAAAATTAAAATCAAGTAATAAAATTTACTTTATATTCTGTAGTTCTTTTCCTTGAATCTCAAATCAGGGAATCAAACAGTTTGTGTTAAACTTTAATGAACTGGTCTTTAACTATTGTACTATTGCAGGTAAGATTTAAATATTCTATCAAACTCAATAAATATTAAGTTCTGCCACTTGAACCTTAAATCATGGACATAAACAGGTTGCTTTAAAAAGCAGAAGAAATGCTCTAGAGACACTGGGTTTTTTTCAGGTATGAAAAAATATTAAATATTATGTGTTTGTTTTACATGTAAGGTTAAAATAGGGTTTTTTTTAAAGACAGTGGACACTATTGATAATTGTCAAAGACTAGCCTTCACAATTGGTGTATCTCAACATATGCATAAAATAACAAACTTGTGTAAATTTGAGCTCAATCGGTCATCGAACTTGCGAGATAATAATGAAAGAAAAAACACCCTTGTCACACGAAGTTGTGTGCGTTTAGACGGTTGATTTCGAGACCTCGAGTTCTAAACCTGAGGTCTCGAAATCAAATTCGTGGAAAATTACTTCTTTCTCGAAAACTATGGCACTTCAGAGGGAACCGTTTCTCACAATGTTTTATACCATCAACCTCTCCTCATTACTCGTCACCAAGAAAGGTTTTATGCTAATAAATATTTTGAGTAATTACCAATAGTGTCCACTGCCTTTAAATATATTTTTGTTTGTTTTACATACATGTTAACGGTTAAAATAGTTTTTTTTTTTTAGGAATATATATATTTGTTCATCATACAGGCCTGAATTATTTGAGGTTGATTCTTGCTGGGTGTTTCTTTTTTCCTGCTTCAAAATTTGTCGTTTCTAAACAAACTATTATGTATTTATAACCTAAACTGGTTATGTTTAATTGTGCTTGTAAATATAGCTCAATAAAATTCGCAGTGAAAAAAAAAAAGCTGGATTGTTGTTTCGTTTAACATCCCGTGTAATTTTTGCAGGATTTTCTCAGAAACTCCTTTGAGCACGGCATTGTTTTGAAAGAAGTTAAAGGAACACGTTGCTTTGGATTTGGATCAGACGAGTTGGTCTATAAAAAGCGTTTGTAACCATTTGTTATGAAATGCATATGATTAGAAAGATGTTTTAAAAGTAGAATATAACTATCCACACAAGTATCACTCAAAATTGCACGGTTTTCCTTTTTACGTCGCCAACTAACACGGTCTGCCATTTATACTGTGTTAGTTGACGATGTAAAAGGAAAACGGTGCAATTTTGAGGCATTCAGAGAAACATTGCTATGGTCATACAAAGAATATGAAGGAGGGGTGCACTTACACTGGTGATATCCGGCTCAAACCGGTTTGAACCAGCTGTGCACAATTCAAGCTCACCATTGACTACGTTGTACTTGCTGGAATGTCTGTATCTGTTTTAGACTGCCTGGCACTAGTGTCATCCATACTGCGCACGCTCACCTCTTTATCTAGTTCTGACTGACTGGAACTGGTTGCTGCTGCTACTGGTGTGGACTGGTTTGAACCAGCTACATCTGGTTTGGACAGCTTGTCAGTTTTCTTAAGGTAGCAGGCGGTCTTGTAGGGTGGATCTATCGGTGATTGCGTCGGAGGATGATAGGAGTAACCTGCACCCGGTTCAAGCTAAGCAAGGAAAGAAGAAAAAACAAATTACTGTTAAAGATACTGGACACTATTGGTAACTGTCAAAGACCAGTCTTCACAGTTGGTGTATCTCAACAAATGCACAAAATAACAAACCTGTGAAAATGTGAGCTCAATTGGTCGTTGAAGTTGTGAGACAATAATGAAAGAAAAAACACCCTTGTCACACGATCCTTGTTTAGATGGTTCATTTAGAGACCTCAAATTCTAAATCTGAGGTCTCAAAATCAAATTCGTGGAAAATTACTTCTTTCTCGAAAACTACGTCATTTCAGAGGGAGTCGTTTCTCACAATGTTTTATACCATCATCCTCTCCCCATTACTCGTCACCAAGTAAGGTTTTGTGCTAATAATTATTTTGAGTAATTACCAATAGTGTCCACTGCCTTTCATCAAATCAACATGATCAAACACTGTCTTCAAACAAGGGTTGGGCTTGCAGTATCTTTAAAGTTCAGTTTTAAAACAATAGTCGGGTTCTTGTATTTGTCAAAATACTATGCAAGTCTTTCGCATATTTGAACAGTGGGACCTGGGCTCAATTTTATAATGCTTGTCAGCAGGTGTTTTCTGCTCATTGAGTGGCCATTAGTACAATTAATATTTCATAAACGCTGCTTACATTAAGCAAAGCACAAGTAGCCGCTTGCTGGGCGTTCTTGTAAGTAATGAGTGATGAAACAATCCAAAGCCATTGTGAATGCGAACACCTGCTAACAAATCATATCGAGCATTGAGGCAACATAACACAGGGCCCAATTTTAAAAACTTGCTTACCGATAAACGCCTTAAATGTAAGGTTTTTCTTCTATAGTAAGAACAAAAACTTGCTTACCGGTAAAAACCTTTATGAAATTGGGCACTGTGTTATATACGACATTCCTCTTACCTCTAGTGGATAGGTTTTGTCCGAGTCGTAGGCACTGAGGTCACCACATGCTAAGAACGGAACAATTACTCTGTTTGGTCCCTCTAGGCTGTTGAAATCTACATCTGGGGAAGGAAACAAAATCAAATTATCAATAATTTCAAATGACCATTTCCAAAGGTAGTAGGGACTGTTGAAAGAATTATTGTATATAACCGTGCAAGTCTCGGCTGTATCAAAAATAAGAAAAAACTTGAGCAGAGAGTTTATTTTTCAATTAAATCAAACCTTTTTAAGTTCTATAGACCCCTTGCATTTGACGACACCACAAGCCAATACAGCGCCCTCGGTTGAGGTCAATGAAGATCTTTCATTGGCTGAGAGTTGTGCACTGCGCGTAGAACTTACATGTAACACGATTCCATTGTTTGAGCAATGATAGTGGCCTATCTAGGGAGCTTTTTCTCTGTTAACTATTTGTGGCCTAGAAAGATGAAGAAACAGAAAATGTTTGCAGAGTTGCAGTTAAATTGTTGGACTTACTATAACGTTGATCAAGTAGTGGGTTAGACATGTTGGGTTTGTAGGCAGCCGGCGGAGCATAGCCCTGGCAAACAATAAACGCTTCTGCAAAGAAGAAGAAAACAACTGAATTAAATAAACAGTTAAAAGTGAACAATTTTACACAAAGCTTTATTTTCCCATTTATAAAATCTGGTTGTGAAACCAAGGACTCTCAGAAAAGATGAACTAATTCACGATAGCCAAGTATCCCAAAGGACATAAGCCAAGGAAGGAAACTTCAGTTTTATGGGGGAAGGAAAACCCCAGCGAATTAATCCTGGTCAGGTAGCAATCAGGTAGGGACTCAATCCATACAGGGCACCAGGCAGGATTCGAACCGGGGTTCCCCAGAGGTGGAAGGCAAGAGAGAAAAAACAACAACACAAGGCCAACCCGACCGCCTGACAGTAAAGACCAATCCTTCAGTTTTCAAGAAACTTCGAACTGACGTTTAAAATGATCAACTCAAAAACCAAGCAGGCAGGAAGAACCACAGAGTTATTCCAGGGAAAACCCATGCAATCAGGGACTGAAAAACCCAATTAACACTGTGCCGCCAGCGAGATTTGAACTTGGGGCACAGAGGTGGAAGGCGAGGAAAAGACACCACAACCTCTCAGTTTCACAGAGGGAGACAATATTTCTCACCTATACTTGAGTTTCTGCTGCTTCTCGGCTTGGCGACTGTTACATTCGGGAAGAAGATCTTGAGTTGTGAGTAGAGGAGAGTGACGTCTTTGCCACGAAATATCTAAGATGTAGAAAACAGATCATGCCATCAATTAGGGTGCAGTGGTGTAGCTAGTA
This sequence comes from Asterias amurensis, assembly GCF_032118995.1. Taxonomy (NCBI): domain Eukaryota; kingdom Metazoa; phylum Echinodermata; class Asteroidea; order Forcipulatida; family Asteriidae; genus Asterias; species Asterias amurensis. The sequence continues at coordinate 12,805,350 of NC_092665.1, forward strand.
GCCTTGATCAAGGCGCTACAGCCAGCCGCGATCTGCAAAATCCCAGTCCCCATCACTGAATTCCGCCAGCGCACCCCCATACATAACACAGTGCATATAATACGTATACAGCGTATGTACACACATACGTACTGTACATGTACATGTACCATCTGTATACGGTACACTTACGGTACATGGGTACTTCCTAAGTAGCGCCTTGATGGTTTTGTATCTGCCAAAATTTAGGGCGGAGCTCATTATGCTAATGTTTACTAACAACCCGTTCTCATTGGTTGTTGGTTGACCTATAAACTCTCGCTGCGATGTCAATCACAACGTTCTGCAAGCACTCGCACACACGTGCTCGTCGACGTAATTGTAAACAAACCGTGGTTGTAGTTGCAATGGCGGCGAGCGAGGGAGAAATCGCTACTAGTAAAACAAAACAGTAAGTCGCTGGAAATCAGTGGTGTATAATTTGCAACACAACTACAGAAACTTTCAACAAAATATAACAACCGCGTTTAATGCATCAATCATGGGTTTAGAAATAGAAGGAAGAAAATTAGAACATGTGAAATGTGTTTGAGAAAGGTTAAAAAAGTATCCAGGTGTCATAGGTTTCCGGCAAGATGGCTACTTGGTAAGAATTCTTAGGTGTTGGGCATATGACAGTACAACACACCCCATCCCCTTGAAGCACAAACACAGACCAGATGAGATAAGAAACCCAGCTGTTTATTTTGTCTTAATGTAGACATATATTATTTATTACGTTTCTCGCGGTAAATCAAAGTTGGGGATCGAAAATATGTGTTGTCGAAAACATACCAGACGGTAGAAGATGGCGTGTGGCTGAACATGTGGCTGAACAACAACTACAAGTAAAGTTCAATTTCATAAACTAACTCTTGCCATACTACTAGTACTACACTACAACGTCACACTTATAGTACAGCAGCTTTCAATTCAGGGACAAATCTACCAGCTACGTTGTAATTATGATGCTAGTCCTCGTGTTATAATGAAACACAAGACAACGGAAGCTGTTCGAGGTTGTTCAACACCATTACCGACCGGGCGAGTCTTGTCCGGCTCACCCGTCCGGCAGCGCATTCAGACCCCTTACAATCATAGCTAATATACACACCACGCTCCCGACACTGCTATAAAAAGCACGTATTACAGTACATCGTCCATACAGCTAGCGTACAGCGTACACACACACACACACACGCATGCATGCATGGACGTGGCATGATTGCTTGCAGTAATACGTCATTCTCAATCGCGCCTGTGATTGGCCAATGTTTAGAATGACACGCCCACATCATGAATACCCTTTTATCGGAATTCCGATAAAGCTTTACAAACCCATCAAGGCTGTTGTTTGAGCCACGTGTGCGAGGTTGAAAGTAGAAAGACACGACCGTACTCACGACTACGCTATACTGTTCTCGCTGTACAATGTATGGTAATGTACATTTGTGTATGCACTGCATGCGTGTGCAGCGAACCGGGCCGGGGAACAGTACGTCAACAGCCTTGATCAAGGCTATGTAGCTAGGGGCACTCCCTTTGTTAGGGGTGTTAAGATTTGAAAATAACTCATTTTGGTTGAACAAAACTCATAATAGGTTGGATTTGAAACACTGCATGGTGTTGCTGCAATGGGTAACACCATGTAAATGAGTAGGATTTTAAAAAAAGAAAAAATTCAAAATGTACCTTTGCAACAAAAGTTCCTCCAGTCTTCAGGACATGAGTGGTGATATTAAGCGCCTGTTAAAAGCAAAAAGAAATCAAAGACCAACTTAATTTTCTACGAGTGAAGTTATTTCCAACTGAAGTCCTATACAGCTCCTTGGGAAACAAGTCAAAGCCTTCTGCGATTCCAGCATACCATGGTCAGTGGCTACTCAATTTTACCACTCGCCAACATCAAGTCAAGAAACTAATTACAAGAACCTTCATTGTCTTATCTTTGTCAAGTCAGAGTTGTTTTGTGGCAATGATGATATCAAAAGAAAAAGATTACTCAAGAAGCTCAACAAAGTTCGTACAAAAATTATACCATGGGTGGGCACAGACAACTTTTGAAAAAGCCAAGATGTAGTGCTTTGAAAGGTGTAAACAATTTAAAAAGTCACAGGAAAAAAAAACTTACAGCAAGAAGGAGCTGTGCTTGTATATATTCATCGATGTCATGAAGTCCTGTTACGTCTGGTGCCCCGTCACACACTACTAAGTCAGCCTGCTCTCCTTCAAACTGACTAATGATCTCATTAGCTGTTGACTCCTGGTGATGAAACAACAACAAATAATATTGTTTACCGAATGTTTCGTCAAAAATCTAAACTGGTTTAAGAAAAAAACAGCTTTGGTTCTTTTGTCTTGTAACCCTTCAGGCCATGTCAGATAGGGAAATCTTTACAGGCAACTTGGGGTCAACCAACTGCGCTGCATGCAAAAAAAGAACACTTTGGTTGTACCACAGACATTATTCTAACACTACCCAACAGTCCCAAGAAAATTGTGATGAAGTTAACATGTGAATGTTTCTTTTTCTTGGAGAATCATGGAGCTCTGAAATTTGTCCGCCCCAGAAACGGACCCTCATATCTAGCACTCTGTATCTGTGTACAGCACAGAGGAAGAGTCATATAGGACTGGGATAGTCAGGTCGGCGTAGTGGTATCTTTCCTAACCTTCCACCTCTTGGATGGACCCTGGGTTTGAATCATGCTGGGGGCACTATGTGGATTGGGTTTACAGTCCCTAACTGACTGCACGGGTTTTGCACGTGGAATGGTTCTCTGTGGATTTCCTCCCACATCTAAACACTGAAACTTCCTTCCTTGTCTTCTCTCCATTGGGTTCTTGGTCAATTCAGTGATTAAGATTGTTTTGGCGAGAGTCATTGGCTTCACAATCAGAGTAAAAGAAATTAAATGAAATAGGGTCCACAGAGGTGAAAGGAAGGGACAGAAGCCACCTAGCAAACCATAATACCATATCACTTAAAGCCATTGGACCCTTTCGGTAAACAGTGTTGTCCAAGGACCACACTTTGTGTACCACAACTTCTTTATCAAATAACAAACCTGTGAAAATTTAGGCTCAATCGGTCATCGGAGTCGGGAGAAAACAACGGAAAAACCCACCCTTGTTTCCGCGCGTTTCGCCCACCGTGTCATGACATGTGTTTGAAATAAATCCATAATCCTCAATAACGAGAATTTGTATTGTTTTGCTGTTTTCTCAAAAAGTAAAGCATTTCATGGAATAATATTTCAAGAGAAGTCGTTCATCATTGCCTTCTGTAAACCCTGTAAGTTATTTGTAAATCTGTGAACTTTTATTTTTTTTCTGAACCGAAAGGGTCCAATGGCTTAAAGCATGAAGTATGAACTGAGCTTAAAGGCCTATCCCTACCGTTTGAGTCTGTAAAGTCACAGATAGAAGGAAAGCCTTTTCCTGATTCTCACTTTTGTTATATCCCCCTGCAGCTGAATGACCCCTGGTAGAGGAGCCATGGCCTGAAGGTCAACTGCTACAATCTTGACCTTTGCCTTGTCCGCATCGCTCTGTCTAAAAAAGTGAAAAATAGAGTGTCTCTATTTACAAAAAAGGTTTAAAAAAAATACACTAGTCAGTTAAGACTCCTCCACGAGCCCACCTTCTCTGGGCAGTTGGTGAAAGACAACAAACAGAGAAAGAAACACCAAACACAGAAAAAACAAGACGCAACTTACCTGAGTTTTCTACTCAGGACTTGACTCCAACTACCAGGAGCTGCGCACAGATCCACTGCTTTGCTAACACCTGTATAATGAAGAATAAATCATAAGCCATCCTGAAGTTGACCAAAGCACGCTCATAATAATAGTGGATATTTAAGGGCAAGTACCTGCCAATTTTGACATGCATGGATTGTGACAACTATAGTTAATGTTCATTGGGCCATATACTTCATTCCCTAACCATCCCAGCTTCCTAGTATGTAGCACATCAAGCTAAATCAAACACAAGAACCACCTCTGCCCTACAGGTACACATCTACACCTGGGTGGATAGGATAGTCAAAATGTCATTACTGGGATTTAAACCCACACTTTGACGACTAAGCCACCAGAACTTTAGTCCAGTGCACTTGTTTTTTTCTGATATGACACTCAGTTATAACATTGAGAACAAACCCAGTGGCTCTTTATTGAGCACCTTTTTTTCTCTGTTAAATTTTTCAACCAGTTTACTTTGGAGGACTGGGCATACATGTACATGTAGGTCTATGATTAGCCTGAACATCTGACGTCACACTTAGAGGCTTGTGAATATTAACGCCAGAGACCGGCATCACAACCGTTGTGTGGTTTGACCTTTGACCCCCATACATTTCACATGAGATACACAGTCAAATTATATGGCGGATGTGATAGGAGTATACTGCTTGGGCTCATGTCACTGTGCATGTTTAGCCAATATCATTGTATCCAATGGAATCACTGGATCTGGGAAGCTGGGACCTGTCTTTACAGGGGCCCAGTATAGTCTATGTTCAGCTGTTACATTTAACAACTTTCCAACGGTGTGATTGAACTTGACTTGAGAAACACGACTATTAAAATCTGTAACGTCTATGTGAAAGGCTCTTCATTATGGGTTTCCAAATTGACTTTCACTGACGAGACAAACTATTAACATCTTGAAAGTACAAAGTTATTTTTCAGCCAAAAGTTAGCCTGCACGGTGGGGTAAATTTAATCCCAGAGTCTACAACTTTTTTAAAGAAAAGTGTCTCATGTATGTAGTGGTGCTTAGATTTTATTTGTAAAGTTTTTCAACTGATAAGGCCCTACCTTTAAAAATGTTGAATTCCTCGTTGATCTGAAGCAGTTTGAAAGCGCTACGAGCTCGCCAGCCTTCTTCCTTGGCCAATCGATAATAGATATCTCTCTTGTCTTTTGAAGAGCGGCCCATGATGATCTCATCAACTCACATCGACGAAAGTTAAATCTGATTATAAAAATTGATAATTGAAATAAGATGACCAACCCTATAAAAAACCCAGTTCTTTCTTGAAATGATTCTTAACACACAGGGATGTAATCAGTTTTATTTGACGCAACTGGGGGAGTGGGGTGCTACTCCTCAAACTATTGTCTCCACTATTTATATTAGCGGAACAAACCTCATTGTCCAAAATCTGAGGCCTTCTCTAGGGTACAGGCCGTGAGGGACAGCAGAGCCCCGTCCCCCACGAGCTTGCAACTGAAAACACGGTCTGCTCCATCTGAGGGGGTGTGTGGGGCCCTTGGCACACCAAAGAATGTGTATATGTGATGGAGGGGACTGAAAAAACATGGGTGGGATCCCTCATAAAATCTCCTACTTGAGTACTACCAATCTGGTCAGTTGAATGGAATTCACCCGATTGAAAATTTTCATTTATGAAAAAGGCTTACTATTCCTTTTGTAAAATGGTAGTTCAACCTGTCGACATGTCCCCCCCCCCCCTTGCCGGTCCGTCCAGAGCTGAGAGGAGGGTTACCAATTCATCCACACCAACTCCCCAGGTCTCACCATATGAGCAAGGGTCAAACTCACTCACAGCTGCTGTGATGTGTAGTGTTGTCGTTGTCCTAGCCCACACAACAAATACTATTTATTATAATATAGTGAGTTTTGAACTACACATTTTGTGGTCATTGAACATCGTCTGATCGTGTACGTGTGCTTATAATATACTAAAATAAGCTCTGATCCAATGCTCACATCTCCATACTTTTGATTATTAAAGTCGTTATTTGACTGAGTAAATTGTGAAAAATAAACAATCTTACCTCTATCTTTCCATCACCACACAACGGGTCTGTTTATCTTTTTAGTAGTGTGTATCTCATTTTGGAATAGCGCCACCAACAGTTCTCGTCAGGTAAGGTTTTGCCATCACTAAAGCGCGCCCACTACGCCATCCCCATTATTTTGATCCTCGCATTGCCTTTCCTACTTCGAGCTTTGTTTTTGGCTGTATTCATTTGATACTAAGCATTGATTAACAAGGTCCTCCCAGTTTGTTTGCAATTAGAGTTTTAATTTAAACATAAACTTAAAGGCGAGGCTTAATCTAGCCCCACCCCTTTAACAAGGTTGTGGACGAAAGTTTTAAAGTTCCACCCGTAAATGTTCCAAAATAAGAAGCAATTTCAGCGACAACTTTTTATAAAAACTTTTCTGAGTACCAAACTACTTTGTCAAAGGTTTTTTATAACTATATGTGCACCTTGAGTATTTTGAGAAGTTTATGGGAGTGGTGACAATACAGTAAGCCTATAATCATTTATACGAAGCTCTGAATTTATTTTATTGTAAGAAAATAAAAAGGATCCACAAAGAATAATGCAAGGCAAGTAACTAACTATAAACATAACTTAAATAAACTGAGGACAACACGAATAAGAGACTTTTGAAACAATTATTTTTTCTTTTAAAACGAACATTGTATGTTTTATTTACACCAAGAAATTAAACCAACAAAAATTATAATGAAACTCTTTTATATAGACCCTTACAATAATAAGTTCACAAAGTTGACAAAAAGACAACTAAAAAACTGTAGTAGCTCTATTACTATTGGTCTTTTGGCAAAATTGTTGCAAAATGGTTGATATTATTATAAACAATTTTTGTAGTTTTAGAGAAAGGAGGTAATTTTTCTTTGCATTTTCATTGATTTCATCAATTATCATTGAATTTCAGTAATCAAATAGTGAACATTGTTATTCTATTATAATGACTATTATTAGTACTGTTGTTTAAACTAAAGAAGTTAATTTGGAGAGACAAATAATAGATGTTTGGGTGCAAACTAGTAATGTTTGTGATTGTGTTCACTAATACTGATTTTATTTTACTGATAACTGGCTGAATAATAAAGAAACTGTGCCAGTTGGGAAAGTCTCTCTACTCTAAGTGCTATTGGTTTTGATTGTAGAGAGCTGTGACAAAAACAGGTTCCAAAGTTGCAAGTTGACTCAAGCTTGTTTTGAGAGCTGGTATTATTTTGTTTAAAAATTTAATCTTTTTGTTAAAGACTCATCATCAATCCATGACTCATGACTACAATTTGAAAATTCATTTAAGTGCAAAAGTAGCTAAAGAATTTTGGATTTTTCTTCAAGGATGATTATTGTCTCAACTCTCTGATTCATTTTTGTAAAGGCATATCTCTAAGAACCCTTCATGCATCTTACAAGAATGAACCCCCAAAATAATCTAACATGGGCATATATTTTAAAAAACAAATTAAATTTTTAGAAACGGGGCTCATTTTCATAGAGCTGCTAAGCACAAAAATTTGCTTAGCATGAAATTTCTTCCTTGATAAAAAACAGGATTACCAACAACATTTCCATTTGTTGCATATTGCTTGTTACTGGTACTCAGCTGATGTTTGCTCATCCTGAAAATCATGTGGAAATTTTGGTTGGTAATCCTGTTTTTTATCGAGGCAGAAGTTTCATGCTAAGCAAATTGTTGTGCTCAGCAGCTCTTTGAAATTGGGCCCTGGTCTTATAACATACATACTTTTATCATGGTTTGACCATCTAGGTCCCTGTATACACAATAATCTAAGCTCTATATTCTCATTGCATATGGAGGGCCAGACTATTTTTATCCCAGCCTTGGTTTAGCTAATTATATGAATTTATCAGGGGAGGAAAAAATTGATGCAACTTAATAAAAGTATATAGATCTTTACCATGGTGCGGCCATCTTAGTTTTCTGCTGTTGATCACTAAATCAATGCCACCAAACTGAGGGTGAAATGAGAAATAGTCTGGTTCCTTTTTGTACACTGAATAGTAGCATCTGTAACTGTTACTGGATACAGGGAATATTGACCAAGATGGTGGCAGCATGACAAAGGTCTATAGGTCATCTACAAGGCTGTGTCCGAATTAATGGCTACAGCTATGGCTACGGCTAGTTTTGACATCATCATGCAATGAAGTATAAGAATACTTCACTGTCATAGCCGTAACTGTAGCCACCAATTCAGATACAGCCCAAGGCTCTAGTTGTCACTTCAGGAGAGTGCGCCCTCGTGATCCGGATGATGTTGATCTTCATCTTGATTAGACTTGCTCCAGTCAGTCTTCAGCTCTTCTTGTCCAGCCCGGAGTTCCATCCCTGTATCTCTGATGTCATCTTAGGTTGATGTCCATTGTCAAATTGAGTCTCTCCCAATCTGTAGATTGAAAAAAAATCGAACCATTAAATTATTGTAAGATCACTCTCACCGACTGTTTTCAAAGTGGTTGGCTAACAAGAATCTAAAATGTACCTCCTTCATCCCAACCCCAATTTTCATTTTCTGGTGTCTCTCGTCTTAAAGTGGTCTATATCACCGGACCCAAGCCCTGGCGCTGTCAGCAGAAGAGTGTGGGGGTTGATTCTCGGTCACAACACTTGTGCCCTCTGAGCAAGGGTTTTTACTATAACTTCTTTGTAAACAGTTTGGGAGGTATAATGTGAAGGGGTTACTGCTTCAGCCCCAGGAGTAGGTTGCAACATGCCCCTGGTGAATGTTAAGTGTAGCCCTCACCTTGAAGTGGCCCTCAAGGTGGCCTTGTGATGTTAGGTGATCTCTCGTAACACCTTTTTTTTTTTTACAAATCAAAAATGGGTATGTCTAATTGTTCAACTTTTCAGTCCTATGCATTTGTGATTAATTGTGGACTACATCTCCAACTGTTGGTATCAATTTGTATCCAAACAACCGAGGTGAGAGTGAAGTGTCAAGTAAGTGTCAGCCTGAAACTTACTTGAAAGAAAGCATTCTAGAACTTTGAAAACTCAATTCAATTTTGTCTAAGCAAAAACATCATTGAGAAGTGAGAATTTAAAAAGTTATTATAAGTTATTCCTCTGAAAACTTCAAGTCCCATGAGTAGGAGATTTAGTTTGTGGATATAATGTATGCTTCACGCAGCTTGGGGTGAGGTCTCTCTTTTGGTAATTCTTTCAAAATTTTACATTGTAGTAATTTAAACTGGAAATAGAACTGGCTAGCCTGTTGCAAACAGGACCACGGTATAAATGCACAAAAAAAGTTAATGGCCTGATGTTTCGACACTAGCAGAGTCTTGATTGAAGGCTACCATAAAAGACTCTACTAGGTTTGAAACTTTAGGTCATTAACTATTATTTGCATTAATAAAAAGAAAATGCTTTACCGATTTCCCTGCTGAAGTTCAAACTGCTAGACTGCATCAATGAAGTAGCATCACCTTCGGTATCTGTGCTAATGAAGATGTTCTGAAGACAAACAAGGAAAAGCTGATAGTTATAAAAATTAAACTATATATTTATCAACTTAAACTTTTTCCAGTTGCTCAAGAATTTCGGTCCAATGCCTGTGAATTTATCTGTGGACTTTCTAATGTTTAGCAATAATATATCCAAACAACTTGAGATGAAAGGTATAGTTTTTTAAATAGATTTTAGCAAAACATTTCATCAAATTATTTCTATTATAAACAACATCAACTTTAGGGTTGCTCCTTTGAAGATTTAAAGTCCAATGAGTGAGAGCATAATTTTTGTTATGATTGCCTCCAAATTTGTGTACCAATGTAGCTTAGGCGAGAGATATTTTGGAGAAAAAAAAACTCTTTTGATAATTTACACCTGTGAAATAGTCTGTAGATTTTTTTGGGGGAAAGGAGAACTTTAGAACTCATTAAATTCGATCCAAGCTTTTCACAGCTTTGTTATTTTGTGCTTATGTTAAGATACACCAACTGTGAAGGCTAGTCTTTGACAATTACCAATAGTGTCTGTTGCCTTTAATAATTCTTTTCCAGTCAAACCTTGTCATACTTATAATGATACATTACCAAATTCCTTGCCAGGCCCACAGTTGAAACTGGCAGACTACGTCAATGAAGAGCAGTCCTTGAGAAGTCCATCAGCTCAGATATTCTATCTGCCAATGAAGAAGGTCTGAAGAAGTTTTTGAAAAAAGGGTACATTTATAAACCATCTAGACCAATCGTGATGAACGTAAATTAGTTGCTTCTGGAAAGATTTTCTCAGTCCAATGCCAAAGGACTTATTGTGGAGTATTGCTTCCAAGTGCATCAGATAAATCTTAACAACTTGAGATGAGAGATAGTTTGTAGAATCATTTTCAGTTAAAAGAAAGTATTTTAGAACTTACAATTGTACCATCATAATTTAATAAAAGCAGCTTAGGGCCAGAGAAGGTTCCTAAAAGCTCCTTTGTGGTCAATCACCAACATTTTATAATAACCTTGTAACTTAAACTGATACAATACCCAACTTCCTGCCACGCTTGAAGTGAAAACTGCCAGGCTGCATCAACGAAGAGTATCTGAAAAAAAAAAAGTTCAGAAGAATTATAAACCATGTCAAGTTGAACTTCACTGTAACTTACCCAAACTTATACGTTACCCAAATTCCTGCCACCTTGAAGTGAAAACTGCCAGACTGCATCAACGAAGAGTATCTGAAAAAAAACCAAAGTTCAGAAGATATTATAAACCATGTCTAGTTGAACTTCCCTGTAACTTACCCAAACTTACAAACTTAGCTGCAGGCAGTGAATGAGATAACTGTAATTATGTGGTAGGAGTAAGGTTTAAGGGTTGGCTAAACCATACTATTACCTCATGCCTTACTAGTCATCTCTACCTGTCCTACAACCTACAAGGTTGAAGTTCCATCTGCTGAATGGAATCAAGTTGCAATCTGTAAAAAAAAAAAAACAATTATTAGTTGTGAAAATGGAAAGTGATTTCTTGAAATGAAAGGGGAAGAAACGGGGGTTACTGCTGCGAAAAGAAAGGTGGTTATTGCTGTGAAAAGAACGGTTGTTATTATAGGAACGTCTATACCCTGACCCTACTCCTAGAACTATTTCGGTTTTGTCCGCTATCGTCTCCCATAAGACGATTTAAAGACAAAACTGAAATAGTTCTAGGACCTGACCTTACCTATGATCAGGTGATACTTAACCTGTTTGGCAATCAATGTGGACTTCCGGTTGTTCAAAACATCTCTATCTGGTACATCATTAAGGCCCGGTCAAACAGGCCCCGATAATGAGAACGATAAAAATGCACGCCCTCGATTGGTTGAAATGCTCCACGCAGAATAAGCCCACGCTCATTCAACCAATCGAGGGCGTGCATTTTTATCGTTCTCGTTTTTGGGGCCGGTGTGACCACCCATCTTTAGCCCTCAATGAAGGCAAAGGTGTCATGGAGCTGTTGAAAAACAACACTTAGGTTCTAGGCCTTCTCTAGGCTTTACTCTATGCCTTCTGTAACCACCTACCATTATACATACCATAATCACCTTTACATCATGGGATGTCTTCTTCATCTTTGTTTGACGTTTCTTCTTCAGTTCTTGTTTCTCGAACTTTCTTTTTTGTTTTTTTGCTCGCTTTGCAACATAATTATTGCCTGCCTGCAGCACAGTGCTTTTAAAAGTATTGGATTTTTTTTCCCCTAAAAATTAACTGTGATTACTGTTTATTTCTCTCACAATCAATCGATACAATTTATTCAGCAGAAATATTTGATGATTAATTTACCTCAAATAAATTAGCCTTTAAAATATCACTAGCTGAAAGATTTATTGACTGATTAGCGCAAACTACAAATGTGACATGTTGACATGGTTTGACACTAATGGGGAGCACCTTAAATGTGGGAAATAATTTTGTTTTTGTCAAGCTCAACTTGAATTCTTATTTTGTTTCTAGTAACACAAAGCTTAGTCAGTTTGTGCGCTAGTCACATACTGATTTATCATTGTGAATAATTTGCGCTTTTATGGACCTTTTTTGTTGCTTTGAAAAAAAAAAACTGTTAGTGAAAATACTCTGATAAGCCTATTACTTCATTTAGAAGTTCATTACTGGGTGTTTAATAATGCTTTGTCATAGAAAAACTTTACACAAAAGGTTATTCATTATAGAGAACCTACTATTTTGAAACAAGTTCTTGTGAGTTGCATTTCCTTAAGACTTTTTAAAATAATTCTCAAATTTAATAACTGAATGCAATAAGGGTCCCTATTACTGAACATTTTAATGCTAAATTATCAAATTAATTATGCCAATGTACTCTAAAATGTCAACAAAGTAAGGTCGTCATCGGAATCTTCCAAACCCAGGGGAAATGCTCCAAGAGAAATTATTTTACTCTTTAAGGCACCACTCTGGCTACGACCAAAATGCCCTCAAAATCATGAAAACCGGATCAGAAAAACTGTGGATGGCTTCACCATTGACAATATTAGTAGACAACATCAACAAGTACTGAAGCGAGTAAGGATAAGAAAAGAACCCTGCTTGTTATTATTGGGGGAAGAATGTGGTTATAGATCTAGATGCTTACCAAAAATCCATGCCTTATTTTGAGGGCTGGAGAACTTTGAAGTCTTTAAAAAGATCTTAAAGTTTTCCACTCCTCAATGGTGACATATTGAAACTGTTATGGAGCTGTTGAAAAACAACACATTAAGTTCTAGGCCTATTCTATGTCCCTCTAACCACTTACCATTATACGTACCATAATCACCTTTAACATCAAGGGGTGTGTTCATGTTGTCTTTATCTTCGTTTGATCTTCCTTCTGCTCCATTTTTTACTTTGAGGCGTGTCTTCTTTGGCCTTTTCTTTTTTGTCCTTAATTTTTGTTTTGCTCACTTCTCAATGTAGTGCCCTAAAAATATTTTTATTTTTTGTGTGACAATTTAATTTTTATATAGTAATATTGTCTATTCAATTTGATGAAATTGTTTTCATCAGAAATATTAAACGATTAATTTAGCATATCTAAATTAAACTTTTTAATATTCCTTACTAAAACAATTCATCATCTACTAAGGTGTACTAATATTTGTTTTAGTCTTACATGATTTTAAACTAATTTCGGGAGCTTAATGGAAACTGTTGCCTGGGCCGAGTTGAAGTCTTTGCTTCTCTTTTTTTATGGGGGGGGGGGGGGTGGGGCTCACTTCTGAATGCCTGCAAGCAGCACTCTGGTAACAGTTATTTTTAATTTTATTTTGCTCAATAAATCTATTTCACACATTTAATTGATGAAATTTATTCATCAGAAATATTAACTGTTTAATTAAGCTTATGTTAATTACACTGGTGTTTTTTTTTACATTTTGTTTTTACAAAACTTAATTCTGGAAAAAAAAAAATGATTTAGGCTAAACTTTTTTTAGTAATGTATTTAATATTCCCATTTTATTTAGAACTTCAGTAGTTGGGATGTTTTTATGAAAACAAACTTTATAATTTCTGGGAAAAAAAACAATTGAGATGATTTTCAATGTTTCTTTATTTGAATTGGGAACTGACTATGAACTGTTTAAAACTATTTTTTTCTTTTTGGTATAAATCAAACTTTGAAGAAACTTTAAAGAGTCTCTAAGTGAAATATGTTTTTCAGATTTAATCATGCCAATTTAAAGCTTTAGAATGACAACAACATGAAGTCACAAGCTTCTTCCAAACCCGGGAAATGTTCCAAGAAGTTATTGTTTACAGGCATCACTCTGGCTACGACCAAAATGCCCTCAAACTCAAGAAAACCGGATCAGAAAAAGAGTGGATGGCATCACCATTGACAATATTAGTGGACAACATCAACAAGTACCGCGATGAAAATCATGTTATTATTGGGGAGGAATGGGGTTAGATTTTCGCTTACCACTTAACGTCATCTTAATGATCTTGTCTTCTTACCACCTTTGACGACTTGTTGTAGCCACACACCCATACCACACAATCCATAGATAAAAGTTTCAAAGTTCTGACAACAGTCGGACAAAGTGTTCAGTTCTAAAACTCAAACTAAAGAGTCACTTTTTACAAGTTCTTTTTTTTGTCACTGAGACGACTTCTTTTCACTGGGACGACTTCTACCAACTCGGACAACCTCAAGCACGTTGGACGACTTCGCCGAACCCATACCACACAATCCATAGATCTTCTGTCTTCACCCATTGGGCATAACCGCTTCAAAGTTCTGACAACAGTCAGCAAAAAGTGTGCATAAGAGAACAGTTCTCAAATTCAATATCGCAAGTCCCCTTTTCAGGGTAAATCAGTTATTCTGTCCAGGGTAGAGCTTCTCATACCAACTTGACGGAGCTCAACAGGAGAGTGTGAGTCCATTTGAAAGAAGCTCATTTCATACAGTTCTCTGGTTGTCTTTATAGCAGAATTTAAACAAACTCCTGGAACTTTCCAGCCCTACTCGCAAGCTCAACATCGAAGTCAGGTCATGACACCAGCAGGTTGGTTGAATATGCCGGTGACAATTATTCTGTCTAACTTCGAGGAATTCTCAACCCAGCGAAAACTCCGAGGGAGTTCTCAAGCGGGTCGTAAACTCGACTGCAAAATTAGACCAATGTGAGATTTTGCTCATAAAAAAGACTCTAGTGAAACTTGACCAAAAGTCTTCATATTCAGAAGTCATTTTTACTAAAGTTTTACCTTCAGAATTTCGTAGGTAATGTCCACAATATGCAAAGGGTCTATTACAGTTTGTTTCAGTAAAAACAACTGTGAAAAAGTTCATCCGATAAACGAGGTCCAAATTATCCAGCCACGAAGAGTCGCCATGCTTCCCGTCCGCTGTCCCGTGCAAAACTAAACCATGCGGTCTTTGCTGTGCCTGGATTTCTATGCTAAAAGCACAAGGATTCTTTTCTATGCTAAAAGCGCAAGGGGCGATAAATTTGCATAACAATGAAGACTGCTCTGGCACGCGCGCACCTGGATTGGTTTAGTAGCAGTCTCGACCAATCACAACGCGTATCTGGTCCAATAACAACGTGCGGAGTTTCTGGGGAGTGAAGAAATCTCAACCCAAAAAGAATAATTATTAGCCCCGCCCTGTCTGTCTAACGAGGCAATTTACATGCAATTCAGTTTCAGGCAATGCAGCCATTGAATCGACTCTTCAGTTGTCATTATTTTCCTGGGGATTAGTGAGTTACAGTTTAAAGAATGTCCATTGTACATAATCCGAAGTGTTCATTGTGCATTCAGTGCAGTTCGGGTTGCCTTCAAGTTGACCTGACATAAGTCATGGCAACGTTGTAGGATACAAGCTTCTTCGTATATGGACCATTCAGTGTCATCACTAGTTATGGTTAACACTCACAAATGGAAGAAAACACAAAGTCTTACATTTTTATATTTAATTAGCAGAGAGTTTGCACTGTCTGTTTTTCGAGGGGCACGTCTCAAACCATGTTCACATATTATTTTATAACTCAAAATTAAGGTGGAAATTGTGAAACACTGTAAACATTTCCCTTTCGATCAGTTTAGTATATCGCCTGCCACAAAAGCTATGGAATGAACAGAGTCACTCTTTGTTAGCAAAATATTTAATACTCGTTCTATAACCGTACCAAAACATCGCGTCTGTAAAACTGTCCATTGCAAGGGCCCAACAAAATTGGGTAAATATAGAACAATATAGTTTGAAACATTGAGTTATACCCCACCATTGCTACATACAAGTTTTCTATATCGTTATATACATGTATTTCATTTGTTGGCGGGGTCTGGGAGGGCACATCGCTTTGATGACAGTTTTTTTTTTTTTTTTTTTTTTTACCTGCCAACAAAGATTTATGTCCGTAGGTTTAAAATAACTAAATAACAACAAACTTGAACAGCATGTATCCAGACTGAGCTCATTTTCATGAAACTGCTTTCAGAATACAATTTAAGTTAAACAGTTTATTTGAAAAACGCAAATAATGGGATACAGTTAATATTAATTTACGTATAGGCCCTAGTGGTTTTCTAATAGCCCTTTTTACGCTCGGCTCTGCTTCATGAAACTACTTTCAGGTAACAATATTCAAACAAAAATTTGAAAAGGTAATTCAATGGATCCAGTCAAGATCAAAGTCTCGGTATTTGGCTGGTGACCCATTTTTGTAGGGCAAAAATATTGTACTCTTCGTGCAGATTTGTAATTATTTCCTAGATATAGGCCGTTTCCGAATGAGTGGCCTACGGCTGTTTATACGGCTAGATCACCATATTACTACGCGTTGGAAAGTAGGCTTGCCTTAGCAACGCCCTTAGGAACAGACACAGCCGCAGCCGCCTGAGTGCGGATAAGGCCCAATCAAGAATGAGATTAAACTCTGTGATAAACTACCTGGTTACATTTTTTTAATGTCAGGTTGACAAGCGTCTCTATCAATCTGTCTTCAGCCTCTTTTTGGCTTGTTTGTGTCCTGACCCAATCAAGCAGCATTTGATAGATCTGCTCTCTGACGTCATTTGGGTGGTCAATTGGGTATGTGTCAATCTGTGCAGCTTTAATGCCTAAAGAAGTGCCGAGTTGCTTCCAATCCTTTCCAATATTCTTGGCTACGTCTCGTAACTTCTCATTAATACCTGATGCATCGGATGTTGACTGATGTTCCGGTGACTGCCTCTTGCTACATGCTCTTGGGGAGTGGGGTACATAACCTATAAGAAGAATGACAATCACACAAAGGGTTTATCTTAAAATCTTATTAATAAAATAACCTGCCTGCCGCGATGTTTTACTTGTTTCATCGTGGTGATGACATACTTCATGATTGGAAGGTTTACCTGAGGTTTGTGGCAAATCAGTCCTGTCTGCCTCAGGGACTCGTAGTTTCTTCTCATCAGTATCTGATGCATCCGGCGACTTCCCTTTGTTACCTGCTCTTGGGGATGTGGGTTCGTAACCTTCAAGAAGAATGACAACACATAAAGGGTTTTATTGTAAACAATCTTACTAACAAAATAACATGTCACTAACAAAACAACCTGCCTGCCATGATGTTGTACTTGTTTCAACGTAATAATTCATGAGTGGAAGGTTTACCTGAGGTTTGTGGCAAATCAGTCCTGTCTGCCTCAGGGACTCGTAGTTTCTTCTCATCAGTATCTGATGCATCCGGTGACTTCCCGTTGTTACCTGCTCTTGGAGATGTGGGTTCGTAACCTACAAGAAGTATGACAACACACAAAGGGTTTTATTGTCAAATCTTCCTAACAAAATAACATGCCACTAATAAAAAACCTGTCTGCCGTGATGTTTTACTTGTTAGAACGTATTAATTCATGTTTGGAATGTTTACCTGAGGTTTGTGGCAAATCAATCATGTCTGCCCCAGGGACTAGTAATTTCTTCTCATCAGTATCTGATGCATTCGGTGATTTCTCTTTGTTACATGCTCCTTGGAATGTGGGTTCGTAACCTACAAGAAGTAAGACAACACATAAAGGGTTTATTGTAAAATCTTTCTAACAAAGTACATGCCACTAACAAAATAACCTGCCTGCCGTGATGTTTTACTTGTTTCAACGTATTGATGACATAATGCAGTACTAGAAGGTTTACCTGAGGTTTGTGGCAAATCAGTCCTGTCTGCCTCAGGGACTCGTAGTTTCTTCTCATCAGTATCTGATGCATCCGGCGACTTCCCTTTGTTACCTGCTCTTGGGGATGTGGGTTCGTAACCTTCAAGAGAATGACAACACATAAAGGGTTTTATTGTAAAAAATCTTACTAACAAAATAACATGTCACTAACAAAACAACCTGCCTGCCATGATGTTGTACTTGTTTCAACGTGTTGTTGACATAATGCGGTACTGGAATGTTTACCTGAGGTTTGTGGCAAATCAGTCCTGTCTGCCTCAGGGACTCGTAGTTTCTTCTCATCAACTCCTGATGCATCCGGCGACTTCCCTTTGTTACCTGCTCTTTGGGATGTGGGTTCGTAACCTACGAAGAAGGTGTGACAAAACACAAAGGGTTTTATTGTAAAATCTTACTAACAAAATAACATGCCACTAATAAAATAACCTGCCTGCCGCGATGTTTTACTTGTTTCAACGTATTGATGACATAATGCGGTATTGGAAGGTTTACCTGACGTTTGTGGCAAATCAGTCCTGTCTGCCTCAGGGACTCGTAGTTTCTTCTCATCAACTCCTGATGAATCCGGCGACTTCCCTTTGTTACCTGCTCTTGGGGATGTGGGTTCGTAACCTACATGAAGTATGACAACACACAAAGGGTTTTATTGTAAAATCTTTCTAACAAAATAACATGCCACTAACAAAATAACCTGCCTGCCGTGATGTTTTACTTGTTTCAACGTATTGATGACATAATGCAGTACTGGAAGGTTTACCTGAGGTTTGTGGCAAATCAGTCCTGTCTGCCTCAGGAACTCGTAGTTTCTTCTCATCAACTCCTGATGCATCCGGCGACTTCCCGCTCTTGGGGATGTGGGTTCGTAACCTACAAGAATGACAACCGCGTATCTTAAACAGCTACTTCAGCGAAAATGGCCAGGGCGGGAATGCTATTTAATCTTGTTTATGACGTGTTTGTTTACCATTTAAATGTAATTGTTCGTAATTATCGATTCAAAAATTAGGCCCCAACCTCCAGGGTTTCAAAAACAAGGTGCTACGGCGCATCAGCCAGGAACACCGGGGCGAACCCCTTCTTATTTCGAAAAGTGCACTGGTTCTTTGGCATGTGTTACCTACAACACATGGGGGACCAACGGCTCTACGTCCGAAGGATTCGAACCCACACTCTGCTGATCAGAAACACCAGAGTGCTCTTAACCGCTCGGCCACGACACTTCCAAGGCAGCTGTACGAAATTGGAGCTCCCAAGTCTGACGTAACATGAGTGATGACGTTATTTTTTTATTGATTTAGCATTTCAAATGAAATTCAGCAAAGATCACGACTTGCCATTTTCGCTCAAGTATCTGTTTGAAATTGTTTTAATAAAATACTGCTGCAATACCAATACAGATCAGGGATCGATTTCACAAAGGTAGCCCTAACTTAGGACTAGTCCTAAGCTAAGCAATGCTAAGAGATAGGACTGGTCCTAAGTTAGGACCAGTAACTCATCCTAACTTAGGACTGGTCCTATCTCTTAGCATTGCCTAGGACTAGTCCTAAGTTAGGACTACCTTTGTGAAATCCATCCCTGGGTTGAAGAGAGCAGTGCTCAGTTCATGCCAAATAACTACACCACTTCAAGACCGCCTCACCAATAGGCCTACCTACCCACATCAGTCTGCCCCTCATATTATGTTGTCAATTTTCATTTGTCATCGCTGTGTGCATATTAATTTAGTAAAACAAAGAAAACAAAGCAAACCTTTTGTCATCAATAATATTGTATTAATGTAAGAATAAAACATAATAACATGCACGGATTCCTCTTTCTCGACAGAGAGACGGTTATGATGTTTCATATATAAAAATAAAAATAATCCAACCCGCCCTAACCAGGGATCCTTGCAGCCAAATCTCGACGACCTATTTGAGTCAAAGCACTTCTCAACCATTCTCCCGCTTCTCTGTCACCAGCTTGCTGCTCACTCAACCAAGAAACTAACATCTGGTAAGCCTGTTCCTCTGGGCTGCTCTCAGCGAAGCGTTCAAACTTGCTAATCTCTGCTGGTCCGAACTTAAGCTTGACTGCGAGTTGCTGCCAGTCCTTGCAGAGGTTTACCGCTAAAGTCCGAAGCAGTGTCTTGTCTACTGCTTTAGGCCAAAATATTTTAGAGAATAAAACACTAATGAACAACCTTATATTGGAATATTAATGTCTGTCTCAAATACTGTTGCATGTAAGAATGCAAGAATGTAAGATTTTTGTAAACACAAAATAAATCAATAGGGATTGGAATTACTACAAAATGTAAATATATGTTTCCATCTTATGAACGTTATCTCTGCGCAATCCTACAAACTTCCTAGCACAAAATGAACCTGCCAGTCGTTCGGGTAATTGTTTCAGATAATGTTATGAAAAATCAAATGCAGCTTGAACAAAACAACGTCACTGAATTTGAGATTTCGTTCCTTAGTTTCATTTCATTGATGATAAATCAATTAAAAGGTGTAAACAAAGACGAATTTCATTTATTTGACTATGTGGAGAAAAACAACACAAAGACTGACACGTCATGAAAATGCACTACTCACGTGTTGGGGCGCCACCAAGCAAACCTTCTGCTAGTGTTAGATCAATGTTTGTCTCCGGTTTAATGCCAAGATCAAGAAGAGTCAAAGCGTCACATAACTGGGAAAATAATGGGGGGAAAATTTTTGTAAAACTTATATGAACGATGGTCCCTGAATTCTCACATTTCTGCTCGGATTGCTTCCGTTGTTTTCAGTACGGGTTTCATTCTTGTTCTATATCTTCGCAGATCAACTTTTTCTTTTCATATTTTATTTCAAGATATAACACGAGCCGTCGTTGTAACCATCCAGTATTTGTTCTTCCATTTTGTAACCTTTGTGAAAACAACTCTTGGTCCCATCTTGTCCCTTCCCTGAAGTGAGATAAAACGAACCATGGTGATTCATTAAGACAAATTTATAAATGCAAAGGTGAATGGTTCATGAATAAAAATTAGTTTTACGTAGACCAATACCTTGAACCTTTTGTTGTTTGTGTACAGATTTTGCAATGCAGGACGAATGGCCAAATTCCTGTGAATGATGTGTTTAAGGTCGGAGACGGTTGTTTTATGATCGAGTCGTAGACAGAGGGTTATGGGGTTGGTGGGCGTCTTGATAAAGATCTGTATCATGTGATGAGTTTCTTTGCTTCTACGGGAGGAGGCTTCGTCTCTGTAGGGATGAGAATTACAATTTTGATATCCATTATTTCTGATATCAGACGATAAAGATAATGATGGTCGTATTAACAATGGATCTTAAATAAGTACACGTTTAGAAAAAAACTTTCGTAGAGCAATTTGAGCTGAAAAGCATTAATTAACATGCATTTGCTAACGGATATTTTTGTCTCATTGACTTGAGTTCTTGCATAAAAAAAATAAGCGTCTTCTCAGTTCCCTAGGAATGATGGTTACTAGGTTGGAAAAGTCTCACGTCATGCACAGAGTGACTGCTTTTAAACCTCGGTTTGCTGTGACGGCAAAAGCTTTGAACTCCTTGAAAACTCCACATACGCCTTCCCTCTACTCTCGATATTCTGTTCGGGTGAATGCACCAAAGCTACGGTACCTTTTTGCTTGTGCTCCGCATTGTTCTTTGCCCAATGATGAATCTGACGTGTTCGTCTTAGCGTCTTGATGCTGTACCGATGGCTTTGTCCTCTCTGCTAATGCAGACTTGAAAGCCGCCTGTCTACTCTTCTTGATTTTGGTCTTCATCTCTACTGGTTTTGCCCTGGAATGATCATAGACGACCCTTAACCTCTTCCGGTCTTCATACCACTGTTTTAGAGATGGCTGAGACATGTTTGGCGGCGCTTTGGGATGTAATCACTGAAGAGAGATCAATGCTCAATATTCTGAAAATTTAAGTAATTTTAGTAGAATTCAGTATAATTGTGATAACATTTCTTAAAACGGTGATGCTGACCAAATTGCAATTCACATTTTTTATTTATTCATGTATTTATTTTTAAATTGTATTTTATTTCTTTTTATTTTATCCCCCCCCTTTTTGAGTCAAGTTTTTGACTCCATAAAATGGCCGACAGTGTTAGTTCGCAAAGTAAAGGAAAAACCGTGCACTTTGCATATTATATTATATTTGTATATTGTATAACCGTGCATATTGTGTGGATCATTATATTGTACTTTTTAAACATCTTTCTAACCATATCGATTTCATAACAAACGGTTCAAATGCTTTTCATAACCAAGGGTTTCAAACGTTTTACATGGACCAACTCGACCAATTCAAGGCAATGTGTTCCTTTAACATACATGGCCCCGTATCTAAACCTAAAAGACTTGCACACGTACCTCAAACTCATATATGAGTAACAAGTTAAGTTTATTGAAGATTGTTGTAAAGTGTTGTTTTTCGATCCTCTCCTGAAAAAGGGACCTATAACCGAATTCAGGATTATATTACAAAGAGTATATCCATTTTCTTTCGCACATAAAAGTTTTCAGAACTCTATGCCAAGGAAGGGTGTTTTAATTTATTATTTTTACCGGGGACGAAGATGGCTTATTATTCTTATTATTATTATAATTATTATTATTTATTCGGCATAAAAACACATACAAAATAACAAACATAAACAAAACAAAACAAAAGCCAGGGACATATGCCTGGAATACGAAAATTTTACCTAAAAACCTGTAGCCCGAAGCCCTCAAATCCAATATCTCTGGCCATATATTAAAAATCTATAATTATTTACAGTCAATATTATAAGCACGAATGGGCGTATCTTAACTCAAAAGACTTGCAAACACTCTAGGCATTAAAATATTGTTGTAGGTAGACTTGTTTTGTTTATTTACACATTACAATAAAATTATTAGGAACTCTATGCCTAGGTGTGGCACTCCAAAGATGAACTTTTTACCAGGGACGAATGTGGGCTTATTAACATAAAATAAGGGGCTTATCTTAACCCAAAAGACTTGCGCACGGTTGTTGTATGTAGACTTGTTTTGTTTATATAAGTGTTGATATTATTATTGTTAACAGTAATCAGAACTCTATATGCCAAAGTGTGGCGGTCCAAAGATGAGCTTTTTACCAGGGACGAATGTGGCTAATTATTAACATAAATGGGCGTATCTAAACCCCAAAGACTTGCGCACGCACACCCCCCTCGTAGAATGTTAATGTAAAACTTGTTTTGTTGCTCATCTCCTGAAAAAAGATACCTACTTGTTCAGGATTACAAGTCCATGTCCATGTGTATTGCTTGGGCACATAACAATAAGGAACTCTATGCCAAGGTGTGGCGGTCCAAAGATGATATTTGTTTACCAGGGACGAGAAGGTCCCTGGGCTTATCTATAAACCCAAACGACTTACGCAGTGTCGTGGCCGAGCGGTTAAGGGCACCTAATTCAAACTCTGGTGTTTCTGATCAGCAGAGTGTGGGTTCGAATCCCCAGCCGTGACACTTGTGTCCTTAAGCAAGACACTTAACCATTGCTTCGTCCTTCGGATGGGACGTAAAGCCGTTGGTCCCATGTGTTGTGTAACGCATGTAAAAGAACACAGTGCACTTTTCGAAAAGAGAAGGGGTTCCTGGCTGTGGCTGCTGTATGCGCCGCACCTTGTAAACCCTTATAAGGTGCTAAATAATTGGGTCTCAAAATTCATCACTGCAATGACCTATCTTTCTGAAAGTTTGTATATACTCAGCGCCTTGAGTGCCTTGTTTGGTAGATACGTGCGCTATATAAGACTTGAATATTATTACGCACGTAGGCCTTCACCACGCTCATCATGTTTTTCTTCAGATTTACATCACATATGTTATGTCTACTGGCTAACGCACATAAGTACCTTAAAAACACCTGAAGTAACTGTGATTGCACAATGCCAACGGGAATGTCCCTTAAAAAGCCCGGGTGGTGGGATTAATAATTAATTATATATATATATTTTTATAGATTTATATTTGCGTGTCTATCCTGCTGAACGTACGAACCGACACCACACAATAATTATGAAAATAATGTGGAATATACCATATTTTTCGGGTGTTTTCAAAAGGTTGGTCTTGAGAATGAATTACTTACCTGTAAGAACTAAAATCTGCCTTGTTGAAATCGACTGTCCTCCAGCGAGTCAGTATCTGCGAGTCAGTGACAATCAATGCATTATACTCAACATCGTAAAGCAAACTATAGCTAACTTAGAAGATAATCATTAATAATACCCTTCTGCATTCTCAAATCGTTCTTTGAAATAATTCTGACTTAAATTGATCATCGAAAATTACAGAACTGGTTTTGCTATCAAAAGAGTTGCTGGCAGTGTAAGCACTTTATGTCATCCACCATATACATAAAACTGACAAACCTGTAGAAGTTTGAGATCGATCGGCCATCTGGGTCGCGAGAAATAAAACCGATTACTTATTTTGCATGACATTTGGTGCAAACAAAACAAATGAATAAAACGCTCACTGAGCGATAAACTCCAAACGCAAAGTTAAATTATTTATTTGTCATCAAATATGGCATTTCAGGCAGAAATATTTCAAGGGATGTTTTCTACTATCATCATCATTAGACCGTGTAAGTTTGATGTAAATCTATGGTCATCACGATTTTGTTTTCTTACCAATTCTGTAACGTTCCTTAAGTAACGTCGTCACTGTTCAGTTTCCTTCGGGATATGTTACCGTAGGCTTCTTTCTTGTCGTTCCGTAACTTCACTCTACGCCAAGGTGTGGGCGGTCCGTCCAAAGATGAACTTTTTACCAGGGACGAATAATATAAAATGGGCATATCTAAACCCCAAAGACTTGCGCACGCACACCCTGCTCGAATGTTGTTGGTTTTTTTCTCCGCTTTGCCATAATCAAAAGACTGTAGATGATTTTTAAAACTATTATATTCACGCGACTGACAAGTGATGGGGGGAGGGGGGGGGGAGGGTGGGGGTTTGTAATTTTGCCAGAGCCGTGATGTTTTAAATCACTGATACTGCTCTTAACTTTGCGATCGTAGACTGCCCTCTTGTGACGTCTATAAGACCAGTCGTGTCCGGGCTATGCAAAAATCATCCGGCGGACATGTACATGACTGTACATGTATGACCAATGATAATAACTGTGGCTAACATAAGTGTTTAGTTTGCCAATGGTTGCTTGCCTCAGCATCTGGCGTTACACTCTAGACTTGATTCAAGTCCCGTTCTCGTGCGAGAGGTCCCTAAGCATTATTCACCGTCAAAATGTAGCTATTTTGGTCCAATGCAGAGAATGCAGAGCATCACAAAACATTCGTTTTCTGGCGATGGCACGGGATTGGGACTTGAGTCAAGTCTAGTCTACACACTCCAGGCTCGTGAATTACGCCTACGTCAATTCCTGTCAGTATTATCACCTTTGAAAACACAAACAGTACAAAGCACGCTGCAGTCACACGTGGCAACCGAAATTGCAGCTGACATCCACCTTTGACCAATCAAACCACAGATAATTATATGGAAGCTAATACGTCACTGCACGTTTATCCAATGAAATTATTGTATCTATAGCAAATTAATACTGGTTCTGTAAAACCTATCTTTATCCTTGCGGATAAAGACAAGGGACCAATCTGAGGGTTGCATTGGTTAAGTGTAGCAGGGCGCCACCTTGTGATTAATCCTGCCTAATACGTTTGCATTAATAACAGTAGCCAGGTTAGACTATAGGCCTGGATAAAGACAGGTACTAGCTTTTTAGAACCAGCGATTTCATTGGATACAATCATTTCAGTTACAATTCTCGTCATCCGTGCCGTAAATATCATTTGGCACGGACACGGTTTGTTGTAAAGTCTCCTAGCAACAAAATGTGGACTCTTAAGGTAGCGATCCTTCTGTCCTTGGTGTTCTTTGCGGAAGCTGCGATGACACTCTGTGAGCTGTCGACTGTCTACCTACCGTACGGGTACGCACCGAGCGGGGACGGACTTTTCGCCCGAGATACTGGTGCCGCGGAACAGTGCGTGTACGACGCAGCGACGGCGACGGTGTACACTGTCGGTGAGTTTTTTTTTTTTTTTTTTTAGGTCATCATCATGCAATTTGAAATTTGTTTTTTGTTTTTTTGTGGGGAAATCGAAGTTAAATTTGCATCGGGGACAAAGAATAAAGATAACTAGAGATTGAGTGTTTGTGTGGGTATTCGTCGGCTAAGATATGTCGTCAGTGCTTGATTTAATGAAAAGAATGTTGATCAACTGCCTAAGCCCTCTGTTCATCTGCAGAGTTTGCGTGCCCAGTCTATAGGAAAGATCATCAGCGCAAAGAACACAATGGGATTTGTTTTAATCTTGCTCGAGCATTATATGAATGAAACGGCCGGCGCACATTTCCAGCGATTTTCAACATACTGACTCAAATAACAAAGTAGATAATATAAATTATCAAAAAACTGATTCCAGCAATTTTTGAGGCATTGTAAGTGAGCATGGAGAAGCGATACTGCGTGCCTATCCCCAGGCGCTTCCTAAAAGCTGTGTTATTATAGGTAATGGGAAACGGTGGGCGCATCCAAAAGCTGTATGTATTAGAAATGGTGGGTACAGATCAAAGCCGTTTTCATGCGTTTTAAAGGCAGTGGACACTATTGGTAATTGTCAAAGACTAGCCTTCACAGTTGGTGTATCTGAACATATGCATAAAATAACTAACCTGTGAAAATGTGAGCTCAAGCGGTCGTCAAAGTTGCGAGATAATAATGAAAGAAAAAACACCCTTGTCACACGAAGTTGTGTGCGTTTAGATGGTTGACTTCGAGACCTCAAGTTCTAAATCTGAGGTCTCGAAATCAAATTCTTGGAAAATTACTTCTTTCTCGAAAACTATGGCACTTCAGAGGGAGCCGTTTCTCACAATGTTTTATACCATCAACCTCTCCCCAATACTCGTCACCAAGTGAGGTTTTATGCTAATAATTATTTTGAGTCATTACCAATAGTGTCCACTGCCTTTAAGTGAGGAAAGCATGCAGTGGTGCACAATTCAGGCCGTTTCGAGACTTTGTAAGTTTTGAATTTGGTGTAATTACGCTTGTCGGAGCGATCTTTGAAGAAGATGTCAGAAAACGTAATGAATAAAAAAAAAATATATTAGCTCTTGGCCCATATCGTAGCAATTTGTTTTTACAGAAACAGCAATTTTGGCACATCCAAGGGAAATGTCCGACTGATGAGCTATAAGAAAGATCAAACAATACGACTCCATGACACGTGGTCACTTCCTTTCAGGAGAGATCTTTGGCTACCTAATAAGAATTGAATTAGCGTGACCTGACATCTAATGATGTCATGGTGAACAAAATTAACTAACAATTATAATTAGGTCTCTGTTCTACAAACTGGAGTTAAATCAAACTTCAGCTTGCACTGCTGTTCGACATACACTGTAAAAAAATTGGGTAAAAAAATGCCCAACTTTTTACCCAATTAAGGGCGAATAGTGAACTCCTCCAACTTTTGGGCAAAATATTACCCATCAAAGTTGGGCACTCTGATTGCCAAATAATTGGGTAATATATCCTTATCAATAGTTGGGTATATTTTGCTAACCAACAGTTGGGTAATATTTTGTTTACCCATTTTCTGGGTATTTAATACATTATCAATAACACACTTATTGGGCGATGATTTTATTAATGATTTAACCCTTTTCGGTGTTATCCAACAAATGGTGAATATATTTAACCCTTTGATTTACAGTTTCTCCTGTGATACGTCATACAACCAGGCATAGAAAATATCTTTTCCACGTTGGCAAACGGTAGTGAGCTGTGACCTCGACATCTCTCTCAAAATCGAGAGGGTGCTCAGTGGTTTGTAGATGCTTTGGAAGGTTAGTTTTCAACTAAATACAGTTTGTTGCCTGTTCAGTTGTTGTACACGGTCGTGACAGTTGCAGCGCAAGCACACGCATACATGCCACAACCGGCATTGCACATAATGGCATGATAAAACTGAAACAAAAAACTGAAACTAATTCAACTTGTGTCACTGTGTTGCTCCCTCTGCAACTGTCACGACTATGTACGACTGAATAGAAAACACAACTTCATATTTAGTTAAAAACTAACCTTCAAATTGGATCTATATCTACTGGACAACCCCGCTCGTCACAGCCACTCCTCCACTCGCCATGTTGGAAAATATCGTTATGTTTTTTATACCATACCCAACTTTTGGGCAACTCTTTGATCGTAGTGCGCATGATTGGATGATTTTGACCAACTAATGTGCATTATTTTAACCAACAATCAAAATTAATTAAAATTACCAAAAAAGTTGCCCAATAAATAAGCAAAAGTGTAACCAACAGTTATGATAAATTCAGATTACGAATTATTTGCCCAACACTTGCCCAACTTTTATTCCGCTTTTTAAACAAAAAATTGGCAAACAAAATGTTTGCCCAACAACACCAACTACTGGTTTTGTTGGGCAATTATCGACCAATAATTGTTGAAGTTACTTTGCCCAACAAATGATTTGACCAACGTTTTTGCAGTGTAATTATCCCAATTACTGCACTTTGATGGCTTTTATATTTATGAAAACAGATGTAAACAATTAAATGGGGGAGCTTATTGTTTGTAATGTCAAAAGTTACACTAAGAGTTGCTAGCTCATAAATGACAATACAAAACATCCACACCAGCTGTTGGAACCCTTAATTAACAATGCTCTAAACATGAATAATTCACCATTATAAACTAAGGTGCACATTTTAGCATGTGAACTTTTAGTGCACCCCAGTTTAAATCCAGGGACGAAAGCTTGAATCGTGTGGATTGATTGTTCAGACCCTACGTGATTGTTTGAGGTTTCCCTCTATAACGGTTGCCTACCACATCTAAAACTGACATTTCTTAACCACTACACGAGTATCTTCATGTAATAATGGTTCTTTCAAAAAAGATTTATAAAGAAAAACTTCACATGTATAGTGGTTGTATTTTTTACAAACACGGTGTACACAACTCATGTTTGTATCAGAACTTAACCCCTTCAATCCTTACCCAATGTGTTTTATAAAACGGGTGGGATTCGAACCTACTAGGTTTGCCTTGCTGGAGCAGATCGCTAACCACTGCGAAAGCAGATCTCTTACCATTAGACCACCGAACTCGTGTGTCTTTGTTGTGACACCCTACGCTTTTGCGAATAATATAACAAGCCTCGTTCCAGATCGGGTCTTGTATGTGGTGATATCATCCGTTTAAACACCACCACGTGATGTCCTCTCAACCAATCAAAATAGAGAAACTGTCCAATGTATATTTTATGAATAGCACTTTATTCAAGTTAAAGTGCTATAACAGTATGATAATGTATCCGTGTTTTTCTTCAAAAGGTGACAGTTTCATTCACGTCACGGATTACTCTGACGTCACACAGCCCGTTGTCGTTTACCACGAGGCACTTCCCGCTGTAGGAAATGACGTAGAATTATGCGGTAATGTGGTGGGCGTGGCTCTGGATGGACATCCGGGCACTGTTGGATTGTACAGAGTTTACGACGCACAGAGTGGTCAGCTGGAAACACTGGCAATGATAAAAGGTACGTAAATAGAGGCCCATTCGCGAAACGTCACTACGAATTTCCAAATAATCACAACCTGGCCATTGATTCCCACATAGGCCGTCTCTAATTATGTAACATACTGGCTCTGATAGTACCGTACAACGGAGGCCTGGAAGTGCCATTTAACATGTTGAGAATTACTGCTGGATGGTGACATCATAAACGTAAGATGGCCCACGTTAATTTTCCATATGGGGGGACAGAATTTCCGGCGGACAGAACTCCCTGGGACCGCCGGATGTGTAATACAATAAATTAGCGTTTTACTTCTTTCAGTTGGTGATAGGCCAGATATGCTGCAATTCACCGAGGACTGTGGTACGATCGTGGTTGTCAATGAAGGCGAGCCGTACGAGGACTCGGGCTACATCGTTGACGCTGAAGGGTCCGTCTCGCTCATCCACGTTGATGGCGTCAACTCAAATGTCGTGAACTTAGACTTCAAGTCGTTCAATTCCAGGTATATAGACAAAATAATATTTTATATCTCACAATATTTTCCGTGTATCACAGGTGGGAATTATTTGACAGGGCCTTTGACTACAGTCTACTGAAACCATGTATTGATTGAGACTGAACCTCTGACGTCACTCTTCGATGCTTGCGACTTAAGCGTATTGACCTTGCATCCATCACATGGCCATATTTGCAGTCAAATCATACGTGCATGTATACATTAACAGTTGTGCAAACACGTATGTACTTTATAAAATTATACCAGCATTGGTATGTCCGCTGCATGCAGACAACCGACAAAACAGCTGACAATGATCACTTCGGACCAATCAAGACACGGAAAGCTATACGTCACTCTACGTTGATCCAATGAAATCATTGTATCAAAATGAAATTCAATGGCCCGTAGACCAGTGCCTACTGTCTTCATCCTTACGGATAAAAACAGGGAACCAGTCTTGTCTTGGATTGCCTCATTATGTGAAGTTGTTTGACAAAAACATCGAACTGTAGACAAAAGCAGAGTCAAAACTCCATTGTGAATGAAGCGTTAGTTATTTATAGGACAAGAATTAGCATTGCATTACAGTGAACGGGAAGGTACACGTTTGGTAATTACTTAAAACAAAAATTTACTTAAAAACTGTCTTGGAAAGCTGTTGGTAGTATAAAACATTGTGGGAAACGACTCCCTCTGAAATTACGTAGTTTTTGAGAAAGAGGTAATTTCTCACCAAAATATTAAAAGACTTCTAGCTAGAAGTCTGTTATTCTCATCTGAAAGCACACAAATTCGTCCAACAATGGTGTTTTTTCTTCCATCATTTTCTCGCAACCTCGATGACCGATTGAGCCCAAATTTCCACAGGCTTATTATATTGTGGTTATGAAGGGATACACCAAGTGAGAAGACTGGTCTTTGACAATTACCAAACGTGTACAGTGCCTTTAATAAGAAATAAGAAGGCTCATCTGAAAAGCATTGGTAAAGTGAGTTTTTATTACAAATATTTATTCGCTTGCAGGGCGGATCAATACGTTCGTCAGGGAGTCAGGTGGCCGTATAAAGGAGAGTTGGGTCAGAGTTCAAACAATCTATCCCAGTCTCTGGAACCGGAGTATATCGCTTTAAATCATGACGACACCAAGGCCTACATAGGTATGATAAACCTGTGGAAATGATAAACCTGTGGACATTTTGGGCTTAATTGGTCATCGAAGTTGCAAGGAGAATAATGAAAGATAAACCAACCAAATTGTTGCAAACAATTTTGTGTGGTTTCAGATGACTAGGCTTCAGGCGTGAAGTCTTTTAATATTTAAATTAACTCTTTCTCAAAAACTGTATGTTGTTTTTGTCAAGGAAGAAATTTCATGCTAAGCAAATTTTTGTGCTTAGAGCCTCTATAAAATTGGGCCCTGGTGGCGATGAAATTTTTTTTTCCAACTGCCTTCCCTGCTGTTTTTTATAGCAAAACAATGCAATCGCCGTTATCGACCTGGTATCCGAGACGATTGTTGATATCTATTCCCTGGGTTTCAAATCCTGGCGTAATCTCCTACTGGATCCCAGCGATATGGCTGGAGGTAGGCCGTTGTGTTTTACTTCTTTGACACTCCCTATTTTAGTGGACACTATTGGTAAAGTGTCAAAGACTAGCCTTCACAGTTGGTGTATCTCAACATATGCATAAAATAACTAACCTGTGAAAATTTGAGCTCAATCGGTCATCGAAGTTGCGAGATAATAATGACAGAAAAAAGCACCCTTGTCATACGAAGTTGTGTGCGTTTAGATCGTTGATTTCGAGACCTCAAGTTCTAAATCTGAGGTCTCGAAATCAAATTCGTGGAAAATTACTTCTTTCTCGAAAACTATGGCACTTCAGAGGGAGCCGTTTCTCACAATGTTTTATACCATCAGCCTTTCCCCATTACTCGTCACCAAGAAAGGTTTTATGCTAATAATTATTTTGAGTAATTACCAATAGTGTCCACTGCCTTTAAGAGTTTGGGTACTTTTGGGGCTCAATCCGGATACCACTTTGAAGTGCGAATGGTGATTGTTTAAATCACGGATCGCCGAAGCACTAAACCACGCAGCACAAACGAGACGTTTTTTATGTCCCGTTTGTAATTTCACGAAGTGAAAACAAGAGCGCCTGAGTCCACGGCGTCTAACAAGACGTCGAGAAAGAATAAATAAGGGTGGATTCAGTAGTGTTAGTAACCGTCGATGTAGTTTGTACTGATTTTATTTAAAGACCGTACAAAATGGTAACAATAAATTTCACCATTTTAAACATTGTATATTTACTAGTACAAATGACCCAAATGATTATGTGTAACAATTTTTAATTTCCCGGAAAAAAAATATGAAAAAGTGCTTTGCGTCTGCCTGCGCGCAGCCAAAACTCAAACAAAAGCCGTCGGGTGCATTTTGAGAAAGGCCCAAACGGTGATGTCACTGGACGTGGGAGATAAGCAAACGACTGTTTACTGCGCCGGGGACAGATGCCATGTAATACACGTCGCACACGCAAGCATGCAACACACACAACACTATAATAACAGCGAAAGTAAAACCAACTGAAGCATGTCGTCGTCTGAAAGCGAACTCGATTTTGAAGAAGTATCGAGTGCAAGTGGTGAACAGTTATATTGTTCATCTTCTTCATTCGATGAAGAGGATTCTGATCTGGAACAAAATGAAATTCAGGGGATTGAACCATACCAATTCGAACCCGAATTGCCCGATGATGAACCTGAGGACCCCGAAGACGATGCGGATGCCGACGATCTTGAACACCGGCGGAACAACACAGATTGGTAGGCACATTTACCTTTTCTTTTTCTGAAATTTTTACGACAAAACACGCACAAAGGTCACCATGAATATTTGCAAACTTGACTCACAAGTTTCATGAAGTGTAAGTGTTTGTCTATAGTGAATTTCTCATGGTAGTGTCTAGGAAAATATCTTTGTTTTTTGTTTCGCATAAACAGTACAGTTGTGGCGACCTTCGCCTTGTGTGTGACACCAGACTACATGTATGTACCACACGCACAACGTGCAGTGTGTATGTACACTATACATGTACATCATGTACTTTATGTACACGTTGTCTGTGTATGAGAACCTTGCACTAACATGAAGGCTATTCGTGATTTAAAATAGTCGGCTTGTATTTAAACCCGTTTCCTGTTGTCTGTCTTGAATTTTATGTTTAATGTTTTTGAATCTTTTGACCTTATTGCAAATTACTTGCCATGCGTTAATCATCATTTAATTGTTTACAATAAGAAAAACAGTTTCGACAACTTCTTGTTACATTGATGTTTTCAACAGTTGCGTGACACAATAACAATGTGGAATGCATTTTTTTTTACATTGACACATATTACTACTCGTCCCTGTACTTTTATTTTTACACACCTTTTCGAGCTAATAATTTATAACAACTGAACTTTTCTTTCACGTTTTGTTATTTATTTATAATATTTTCACTTCAGAATAAATACACATGACAAAACAAGTTTGAAATAGGCATCCAGTACAGTAAAACATATTATTTTTTATTTGGTTTGTCCCTGAGGCGTTTAACTCTTTTTTTAACTCGAAATTTCCTCTATGGGTTATTTTTGTTGAAGGTGTACCTGTGGCGAATGCGCAATAATGGACAACATCCAGAACCACCGATGCTGCAGAGAGGAGGAGAAGATGGAAAAGAAGTTCCAGGAAATTGACCAAACACTGGACCCAGGCGTGTGTTTTACAACCCACCCATTTTTCGATGCTGTTTGTTTGAACACTGCCGTTTTACAGACAGCATACTTACAATATCGTCAACAATACAATAACCCAGTTCTTGGTGATTTGGCCAGGTAAAACACAATGCTATTTATTTAATACATTTTGGGGGACAAATGCTTTGCCCCTACCCATTTTAAAATAATCATTAACCTCAAAACCCGGTCATATTAACTTAATATTTGTTCCATTTTTCTTAACACTCTACAGCAAATATCGCCATGTGGCATATCGCCAAGTAGTTCGGTGGTGCTGGGGATTCCTCGGCCGTCACAACCGGGTACCGCTACCATCGTGTGTGATGTTGAAAATCAGAGCCACCCATCCTGATGTCAACAGCACCTATAAAGGTTTTAGATTTCCGCCCTTAGATGATTATTAGAATTCAGAGTAACATACTGCTTACTGGAAAACATATAATGGCAGAATGTTGTGTTAGAAATATGCTTACTTTTGTAAATAAACTTGTAAATACTGTAAACTTCACTCCTGGAACAATTTCACCCTGTCAGAGGCACTGTTCATAATATTTTTGATTGTAATTTCAAAGTTTGCCATAATGAGGCCAGTAATGTTTTTTAAGTTTTGTTTTCTTTATGGCCATGGTTATTACTCTTGCAATCATTATTACTGCCTTATTATTAATTATTAACTAGTTTCTGCTTTTTGGAAGTGATATGGGCCGAATTAAACAGAGCCATGATACTGAGCCCTGCTTCCCTGTCCTATAGGATTCTCAAAGCGCACACATGTGTTTCATAATCATAATGTACATCTTATACACCAACTTTGTCTGAAAACTGTGTACAACTTGATTCAGTTGTTTGTATTAAAACGGGATGTTAAGTTGCTAATGGCATCTTCCTTGGTGGGCTTCTGGTATTTTGAACAGACGGGTAGTGGTTTCTTTGCCAATATTGGTGTTCTCTGCCGTAGTGTTTTGTCACCGCCTGAACAGTTTTCTAATGCTAAAACTGTGACCTGATCGGCATAATCTGAAAAGAAAGAAAATATTTAAACATAATGTTGCATAATGTATTTGTGCATTAACTCGTATGCATTCCAACACAGTTTTTGTTTATCTCTAGTGTGAAACAAGCTTGCATAACAAAATACTTACTAAATGTTTCACCTTGAAGAACTTTCACGACAGTGTGGCCTCCACTCTTCGCTCGAGGATATTGTATTCCATACTGTAGTTTTCCGTCTTTGCTCTTTGCCTGAACCCTCCCAGCGTTTTCGTTGTAGTGAAGAGCAGACAAATATAACCTTGAATGTATAAGGGGAAAACCTTCTAAGATATTGTCTGATTTTATAAAAAGGTAACTGAAATACAGTAAATGAGACTATTGTTCACGAAAGATTACCTGCATGTCATTCCTTCATATGAAAAGGCAACCATTTTGGGGGCGAACTGGTTTATCAGTGAATGGAATCCCTCAATTCCCGACGTCTGCATGTAGGGGGAGAGCTTGTAGATGGCTTTCTGCATTCTCGTATTGTCGAATATTTTGGTAACCAACAATTCATATGGTTTGGAACCTGTGTATTAAAAAAACAAAATATTTAATTAAGGTTTTTACATAAAATAAACAAAATGCATTTATACATTCATCTACATCCCTGGTTGTTTGAGGTTTTTAATCACCTACTCCCCCCATGACTACCCCCTGACTAATTCAAGAGTACCACATCTAAAATTACCTGGCTGAAACCATTTTTTTTTTCGTTGTCCAGTTAGTGGCCCATGTGCACAGACCGGGTAGGGCTCGTCATGTTCTTCGTGCACATTTATGATGTGACGGCTTGTGGATTTGAATTTAGCTGCCATCAGTTCTCCGTCCCCGGATGAAGTGGATGAAGCTATCCAGTATATCTGTTAAAAATAGTCAAATTTGATTGAACTTAATTAAATCCCATTTTAACAGACTCCACGTGGTTTTCCCAATGCTGACTGGGTGGGAAAGGAGTGTAACGCAATTTACAATACCATTGGAAAATAATTCTTAATTCATGAAATCTGAACATTTCTCACCTGCCAAAGGAATCACATTATTTAATTATTTATATAAGCTTGTGATGCATGCATGCCCTATGCATTCACAATAAAATTAATAAGTTCATTAGTAAAGAGCAAGTTGTCGAATAATTAACTTACTTGGCTCACAATGGCTTTAATCCAGTCCACAATGATGCCACAGTCCTTCTGTCGGCCACAAGCAACCATCTTCTTTTTTATTCCTGTGAACAACATTATGTGAATCCTTTATAATGATTGTTGTCTCCTGAAACACTTGAAACATTCATGAAACTTGTTGAACTGACAACAAGTGAACACCTGTGCCATGATGCCCAAGTTTCTGCATTTTTTTATTTATTTTTTTTATTTTATAAAAAAAAAAAAAAAAAAAATCCGGCGGCGATTTCGAAAGGCCTTCTAAATCTGACGATTTTTTCCGGGGGTGGGGGGGGGGGGGGGGGGGGGGTGGAGGGGTGGTGGTGAGCTTTGAAAAATCTCACGCAAAGCTGGCCTCTGGACGTGGCATCTCTGCAAACGAACCCAATAAACAGAAGTAATAGGATTACCTTTAGCGATGTGCCAAACATCGAAGTAGTGTGACACCCCATTTTCACAAAGGTTCTCCCGAATCCACTTGGCGACCTGTAGGTGTCTGTCTGTCACGATGGTGTCTATTTCCACGTTCTTTGATGCCATCCATTTGACGGAACGTTTTAGACCTTCAAGTTCCATGGCGTTTGAGTTTTTCACCTCATTGCTCTGAAATCGAGTATATAAAAAGCACACGATAACGCACATGAATGTTACAATTGATGCAAGGTTTAAGCCAGGAGGTGCCGGCTAATCTACAATCAAAAACGTATTTCTCAAAACAAGCGTAGCGTTTTCACAACGTGGGTCAACACCTTTTCACCAAATTTTACCATGATTTTACCAAGGAATATTCATTCGATTAAATTCGAAACTCATTTATCCCAGAACAAATGAAAAAGTGGTGGCAGGTTATGACAAATAATTGTCCAAGTTGGCCTTGAAGCATGCAGGCCAAATTTTGGAGAGCACTTATGGAAGCCAACGCCAAAAACGTTCCGTCACACAAAACCAGGGAGTTCAGCAAAGAACAAAGGCGCCGCGCAAGGCGGCTGGTCTTCTGAGTGAAGTAAGAGTTTTACAATGTATAGCAAACTCAAGTAGTGAATAACAAAATATCGATTATTAGTATTTGTTTTGGTACTAAAATAGATAGGCGAGTAGACAAAATAAAATTTTAACCAAGTGCTAGAAATAAAAAAAGGGATACGTTAAATATAAAGTTTACCTGTACAAGTTGTACATCCAATACTTTGTTGGCTCCAAGATCCATAACACTATATGATCCAAATTTAGCGCAGTGACCCATACTATCACATCTTCCGTCTCCGCCAATTATAATTTTCTGTCCTCGCTGGTTTCTAACTAGCTTCGTTTGTTCCGTTTGCCACACCTGGAGTACATTATATCGAATACTTGAATATTTTACCAAGTTGATAAAAAAAAATATAGAGTCAATTTTATGTATATTAATTATTATTTTAATTAAATCAATATTTTCTTTGTTTTAGTGTACAAACATCGATGAAGAAACGTATACCTTCACAATAGCAGGCTGGATATAGTACCGTTGGTGGTTGAAGTAGGTATTTTCCGTCGTGCATGCCAATCTAAACTGGTTCAACACTCGCAATACTTTTCTAACAGATGCCCCAGAAGTCAGTATTGCCGTCGAAAGCAGAATATTCCCTGCCGGTGTGTCCCGCACATAGGGCTGGCTCTCCCACTTGGTGACGGATGTGCAGTTGGTACATGTTTGCACTACAACAACCATTGTACCAACTGTCCGATCAACTTTCCCTTCAGCAAGGGAGGCACAACTCATGCACCTTCGGAAGAGCACAAGAAGTTTCGACCTGAATACGGTGTACTTTGGCTCGAGGTGCAAAGGGGCGTCCTCATCAGGGCCTGAGTCACTGCAAAGAGACCACAATTAATTGTATTTAGCGCCATTGGCACTTTGATGGATTTGTGCACTTGACAAGTTTTCGTTATCAGTATTATTATTAATACTAATTATTAAAAAAACTTTAAAATAAATAACTTATTTAATGAACATATTTAAAATATTTAAATCATAATTACAACTTTAAATCAACATTTCAATGACAATAAAATAAAATAAATAAGTTTGCAAGCCGAAAAAAGTTTTTATTTTTGTTTTGTGGGGGAGGGGCGTTTTACTACACTGCAATGGCATTTTTCCAACAAGCATGAACTTACAGGGCACATTCGTTACTGCCGTCATCGCTTGATGGTTGGTAGTCATCATCACTCTCATACTCGCAGTAATCACTGTCGCTAGTGTCACTGTCCATTTCACAATCACCATGGTTCATATCTTCATGTGCTTTTATCTGGTCGTCAGGAGCAATAGAAATGGGTCTAAGCTCCAGCTTCGGAGCACTGATCAACTCACATTGTATTGAAATGTCTTTTCGTTTAGGGGACCACTGAACACCTTGAAAAATATAAGGAAAGAAATAATTAAACAATTTCATTTGCAACAAAGATAAAATAAAAATAATTATAGTAGTTAAAACAACTGTGTATAGCTTAAATTTTGTCCATGATGCACAAACCTCTGCTAATTCTTGGATTTCGAATCTTAACTTGCACACTCTTGGATCGTTTCTTGACTACCCTGCGTTCAATGGATGTTTGACAGCTTTTATCTGAGTCGGCCGTTTTAATGTCGACCTGAATTCCTCCATCTACCTGTTTGTATCGGATCACGAACACGTAAATTATTATTATTATTGCATTATAAAAAATATAAAAAAAATAAATAAAAACATATATACAAGGATTGTCTCTGTGTGATGTTTTAGTATAGAACAATGATACACCCCCCCCCCCCACACACACACACACACGCCCACCAAACATAATAGAGGTGCAAACATTTAATAATAATAATAATTTCTTATATAGCGCATTTCACAATAAACCGTATCAATGCGCTTTACATTAGTCCCCTGGTCATTGGGCCAATAAACATCCCTTTAATCTTTCTCAGCTCCCATTTTATACCTTGCAAATCACAGCGGGGTTAGCTTGAAGTTGTCCTTTAGTGTGGACCGGATGTGGCGCTTTAGAAACCGGTAAATGGCTCCCTGCATTAGAGCAGCTTGATGAGGGGCTAAGAAGTTCATCCAATTCCTTTACACAGGAACAGAAACGTGTGATTTAGTTTCGAATTTGAAGTTTGTTCTCTTGTGTTCTATGGTATCATGGAGGTGATATATAGCCCCCCTTACATTTCATTATTTTGTCTGGAACGTATTTATAACATAACCCTTAACCAAAATGTAGGGTCATTAATTCAATCTTGTTTATTTTTTGGATGTAAGCCTACCTTTTTAATTTTTGATTTAGATAGATTGACCCTGCACCCCCAATCGTTGCATAACGTCGGGAACTAATTAAAGACACTATAAAAAAAAAAAACGAAGGACTAAGCCGGCACTGTACAGTGGCCTAAGACTATTATTATCCAGTGACCTGTGAAAGCATGATACTGAAAATGACCATCAAGCCGGGGCACCCCTTCCAAGGACACCTACTTGGAAATGGGCGATGCAGTCCTCAATAATGATGAGCAATGCAAGGTCACTTTGGTTTGTTTCCGTGTTGTGTAAGAATTAATGGCAAAAAAGAAACCCAAGCACTAAAAGGAGATAAGGAGATTGTATCATTAGCTGACGAGTGTGCAAAGTCTTGGGTTGAGGTTGATCTGTAGTCAATCTTACTCTATTATAAACGGTTGAGTCAAAAAATAAAAGTAAATGATGTTGTCAAAGTTTTAGCGTGATGTGTCTACAGTACATTTAAAAGTAATACGAGGAGTCCTTACCCGCTTTCGTACCCACGTATTGCTTCGTCGAATACGTTTGGCAGGAATACTACTACTACTACTAGCAGTATCGACGGCAGCCATAGATGGGTTCTTTTCTGTAGGAATGGCAGTTGGTGTGAGAACCATTCGAACAGGTATTCCCAATTTCTTTTTCATGATACACGTATCATCAAATACATCGTCCAAGAAGTGGGCTTTGCAAATCCTTGAATATTTAGAAAGTATGAAGTCTGATCTTGTAAGGTCTACAAACTTCACCCATTGACGGCGGATAACATTATCTTTGGGAAATCTGTAAAAACCCAACTCGGAATCATCCCTCTGATTTCTATTGCAGCCACCAACAACACAAAATATTGGCATATTGATAATGGAAGAAAGCTTTAAAATAAATAACAAAAGAGCGACTAACTTTCAACCACTAGCACATAACCACAGCGAAACGTAATAACAAAGAGTATTGTGTGTGTGCATTGAAAAGTTCAGTACAACTATGTACGCACGACGGGAACTAGAAGTTCAGTCAGCCGTGCTAAGTGTGAGTCCGCAACCAGACCGTTGCTATGCGGGGGGCGCTTACACAGGCAGAAAGATCCACACGTCCAGCTACGTCACTATTTTTGGCAAAATGTTTGCTGCCACCATCGGTGAAAGGCGCTCGTGTTTGGGGAAGCCCTGATGTTGCGGGGTAATTTTTCGCCGCGAATTTCGTTTTTTTCTCAAATACAAGATGAGTGTAAAAATCTAGGAAAATTGTAGGGTACTTATTAATACATGATCTTTTAAATAGCGAAAGCTGAAGGGGGTATTTTGCATGGTCTTTAAGATATGTGGGGTCGTCATACGCCTCTCTTAATATCCATGTATGACGTCACAATTCTAACCCAACATGAGGCAATTAGTTGCTTCACCACTGTATTACGTCTTCACCTTTTCTTCTTCGTTTTCATAGATCATATCATGTGTTTATTTATCACGTTCGTCTCCCCGGAATTGGGATGGATGTGATTACTGTTAATGTGGTTCATGAACCTCCTTCCAAAAAGTAGTTTATAGTACGCCATTCATAAAG
Source organism: Asterias amurensis (assembly GCF_032118995.1). NCBI lineage: Eukaryota > Metazoa > Echinodermata > Asteroidea > Forcipulatida > Asteriidae > Asterias > Asterias amurensis. The sequence goes on from NC_092665.1 coordinate 12,845,821, forward strand.
ACAGGATTACCAACCAAATTTCCGTTTGTTGCATACTGCTTGTTACATAGTACTCAGCTGTTGTTTGCTTATCCTGAAAATCACTCGGAAATTTGGTTGGTAATCCTGTCTTTATCAAGGAAGAAATTTCATGCTAAGCAAATTTTTATGCTAAGCAGCTCTATGAAATTGGGCCCAGATGGTGGACTGTACTTTTACGGAAGAAGAAGAAGAAGACTCTAAACCACCCCCGCCAACTATAACTGCGCCCTCTTAGCCAACCGGTGTGTTTTGTTTTGTTTAAGAAGCTCTGATGAGCAGTAAACACTCATAGGGTGCGTTCGTTTAGCTTCCCTGGGTCGACCCCGGTGTGTGGCGTTTTTTTTTCCAGGACGAACGTGGGTAATTATCTGCACACGTTCGTCCTTGAAAAAAAAAAACCGCCACACACCGGGGTCGATCCGGGGAAGCTAAATGAACGCACCCACAGTCGCTGTGTTTATTTTAAACGAATACCCCTGACCATCCATAGGTTTATCAAAGCGTCGGAGACCCCATACGGTAAACCGTTACTAGTCGTCACTAGCGCTCAAAGTGGGACAGTGAGTATGTACGAAGTCATCGATAGTAATGACCAAGAAACAACTACCGGCACCAGCGACGGCTACACGGGTAAGTCTGTTCATGGAGGTAGGCCTACCACTTTTGTTCAACAATCGACAAGGGCTCACTGTTTATTTTCAAACCTCATGTGCCGGACATACCATTAGAGTCACTACCAAGTATACACTTTCCACTTTCCACTATAAAACAAGCAATGCAAACCTATTTGTTAAACCAGGCACACTGTCCATGCAAATCACTAACAAATATTCTCATTTTCCTTCTTCTTTTGTGTATAGTTGGCAGTCCATAACGTACGTCAGCAATGGCATGGGTTGTCTCAGCATTAGTGTACGCGGTCACCATGTTATAAATAATCATCTCTGCACGCCACAGACAGCTGTTGGAAAGGATCTCCAAATAAAATGAACCTCAGAATTTGTTTCACAAACCTTCTAAAAAAACAAGTCCATATCGAAAATTATAGTCGGTTATGATTATTCGGCCCTGGCTTTTTAAATCGGTGTTTTTCTTAATTTGTTTCTCTCCATTATTCGGGCGGGAAATTTGAATTGTGTCTCAACTCCACGTGTGTTGATAGGGTAGGCTTACTTGTACTTTACATGTGTCCAACTACACGTTTTATTTGTGTGCCGCAGCACACCCATTCACTGCTGTGCCCATTAATGTTATCCATGGTCATCAGCTACAGGCTCTGCTACAATACAGAGCGTCGGTCGAAGGTCAGGAATAATGAATACATTATACTTATTTTATTATTGTATTTTGTTTGTAAAGAAGCAGCGCAAAACAAAATCTACTTTTTAAAAATGCCATCGAAAGTCTTCCATTTTATCGGGGGTAATGTTATCCATGCATGGTCAAGTGTAAGATGAATCGGCGATGCTCTGTTACATTACCGAATGTCGGTCAAAGGTCATGGAAGGAATAAACATTTAAATTTCTTGGTTTATTTTGTAAATGAATATTACAAAACAAAACCGACATTTTATAAATGTCAGCAAGTCCACTCTACCCCCGAGGATTTTAAATAGAAAAGAATCTTTAATACGTATGCTTTCAATGTTGGTGATTGCACATGTTTTCTTCCAATACATGCGTAATTCTTTAATGATCCCTAATTGATTTGGGAGTGTTAATTTTGTCGGTAAAGATTTTCTAAAATGAACATTTTTCGTTGGAAGGAAATGCATTTGAGGTGTCCAAAAAGTTACTAACCACAAAAGGACTTATTCCACAATTAGACTAAAATACATCCAAACATCATAGAGTAAAACCCTGAACCAAATTAATGTACAATTTAGAGACTATAATAATAGAGATTAAATATAAAATTTAAAAATTGTTTGAAGATACACAATAAACACATTTACACAATGAATACAATTATCTACAGGCCATTAAAATTATTAATGATTTAGCAACTCAATAGTGCGAGGATGCAACTTTTTCTGATGCAACTTTTTCTGAACCGGTTTGTCCTGCACTTGGGCTTATAACTAAATTAAGTTATTCAGTATTTCTCAAGTTCTTATTTCTAAGTGGGGGGGGGGGGGCGCATTGTTTATATCTGTCAGAGTTGAGGAGTGATTTACCAAAATTAATGAAGAGCTGTTCAAGCTGGGAATATATTTCTGCAAAAGACTTAGTTTTACAGTAATTGGTAGGGTCGACAACGAAGAAATAGAGAACTCACACCCAGTCTACATGTATGTATGAGAGATCATTTTATTGATCACCATTCAATTCTGTAAAGTAATGAATATGAACAGTTTGAGTGGATTGAAATTCACTCTACATAGACTCTCTACATAAAATTAAATATTGTAAACAAATAAATTAGAAATAACACAACCTTCCATATATTACTGAATAGTTCTCAAATCAATAACAAATCAATCATCGAAACAACTTATACTCAAATTCCAACAGTGTGCTTGAAAATTATTATAATCACTGAATTACTTCAATTATCTTAAATCAGTACAATAAACTTACTACTGTGACCGGATGCAGTCAAAACTTCTCTGGGGAACACCGATGTGGTAACTGTCACACAAAGGTCATCAGTACAAACAGTCTAATAAATTACCTTTACATATCTGAGGTAAATACCCCCAAAACTGTATTTTCAGCTAAACTCATTCCCGTAAACCTACACGTCTGGGACGCGCCATCTTGTTCTCACTTAGAACCTGAATTTGAAGAGCGCCCTCTGTTGAAATTAAATAAATCCAAGTTTCACTCGAAACAGTTATCAAAAGTTGTTTTTTTCGAAGGGCCTTGCACTGCAACTTTTCTAGGCATCCAAGCTGAGACTTAAAGACCTGCTTGAACGATTTATAATTGAAGGCTTTGCACATTGAAAAGATATTACATAAAGACTTTGTATACTCAACCACCGAAATTGTTATCATTATTAAAATATCTAGCATACTTTATCAGGGAAATTTTATATTTGTTTGTACAAAAAATCAAAAGGTAATTCAAATCTCAAATGACGACCAATGATCTTTATAACCTCATAACAAAATCGAAAGTTATGGAGAATGAGTCTAATGCTGAATGAGAAAATCTAGTAATGTTCATAGTAATGTTCATTCTCATGTTCATTCTTATTTTCTTCAATTGTTTTCTTCTTCATGTAATGTGTTCTTCTGTCTTTCCATATACCTTGAATAAAAACTCCGGATGGAAGCTAATCAAATAAGCAATTTTGAGATGTGGCGGACACACTCGTATGTCACTAATAGGTTTGGGTAAATTTGTCTGTATATACCCGAACCAAACAGTGCAAACTTTTAGTTTTTGGTAATTTTTTTTATTATAATAATATACCCAAACCACAGATGCTATCTACTAGGTTTGGGTAAATTTGTCTGTATATACCCAAACCAAAGAGTGCAAACTTTTAGGTTTTGGTAAATTTGTTTGTATAATATACCCAAACCACAGATGCTATCTACTAGGTTTGGGTAAATTTGTCTGTATATACCCAAACCAAAGAGTGCATAGGTTTTGGTAAATTTGTCTGAGTGTATACATGCCACCAAACCAAACAGTGCAATCATTAGTGTCTGCCATAGGCCTACCTCAAAAACGCTAATTATTTGCATGTGGTATATAGTAGATGGTGGACATTTTTCCAAGAATAGGCTTTCTTCAAGTTCTTCTTCACTCTGCGACGTTCAAGATGTATGAAAATGCAGCTTTCGGCTTCCACTCAGGTCGCCCTGTTCTCTCAAGTATAGACCTTTTCGCAAATACCCATTGCGCAAGCGCTAACTGTTGAAAAAGGTGCATGCTGGTTTAGCTAGCAATCAAATTTGACCACTAGCTAGACTAGTATGTTCCTCATTTATGGTGTTCTAACGTCACTCGTCACGTAGTCCGTCACGTCGTCCGTCGCGTCGTCCGTCGCGTCGCCCATCGCCCGTCACGTTGCCCATCGCGTCGTCCGTCGCGTCGCCCGTCACGTCGTCCGTCGCGTCCCCCGTCGCGTCGCCCGTCGCGTCGCCCGTCGCGTCGTCCATAGCGTCGCCCGTCGCGTCGCCTGTCGCGTCGCCCGTCGCGTCGCCCGTCGCGTCGCCCGTCACGTAGTCCGTCGCGTCGTCCGTCGCGTCGCCCGTCACGTAGTCCGTCGCGTCGTCCGTCGCGTCGCCCGTCGTCCGTCGCGTCGTGCCGTCGTGTGTGTACCGAGTATTTGCGACAAGGTCTACATGGCCACACTGTGACGTTTTCCATGAGGTTTGTCTGAAGGGTTCTTTCGACAGCGTCGGCCAATACCTGCATATAGATGGTTAGATTGAAAACACTACGTGAGTCCCATTGCAGCTGAACAAACTTTGTCTGGTATGATGAGAGCACCCTCTTTTGAATCCTCCTCTAGAACCCCCAACCCACGTTTATGGTGGACATAATCTCTGGGGGCAGATTTCGCCATAACACTAGCCTTTAATCAAGGCGCACGCTTCGGCGGCACCCCCAGATGTCACACGAAAAAATACCAGCGCCTTGAGCAACTCGTTTTTATCTAATCAGTTATTCATATGCAGCTTCTGTGTATGTGTTGCTCTCAGCACGTGACTTTTTAGCGCACCATTATGTGTGTGTGGGTAATGGGGAGTGCACGCGGCATGCAATTAAACCAAAAAGTAAAGAAAAACATAAGGCCCCAAAACGAGTTGCTAAAGGCGCTTCGCAGCTTCGCACTGGTCTTTTTTCGTGCGTGATATCTGGGGTCGTGCTTGACACCCGGGGGTGCCGCGTGCGCCTTGACTAAAGGCTACCATAATACATGTACATTGTTCGTTTAATTATCAGCGCTATGATTTCATTGGCTTACCTGTATGTAGTCCCACAGATGGTAGCAAACATTGTTCGTCGGATTTGCCGGGTCCAAAACGATTGGTCTGTGGGTAGGGGGAGGGGAAGACGTTAGCATGGTTGTGGTTACAAGTACTAGGTACAGGTACAAGTACTCAATGGGAGACTTTTGTGACGCTTGGTGGCAGCAGACTTACCAGGTAAAATCCATTGTTCGCGGTAACGTGCGCATGCTCAGAACTACATAAACAATATAAATTTACCTGGTAAGTTCGCTGCCACCTAGCGTTCCAAAGTCTCCCATTGTTTCTCTTTGCATGAACAATGAAGGTGGTACCAGATATCTTATGAATAGGGAGCGGCATGCTTGTTCGCAAGCAGCCTGTGCGTGGGGTTTCTGGGTACTAGACTTTACTCAGTGATTCTGTTTTCGTGTAAATGATGTCAATTAAGCAAAGTCAGCAAAGTATTATATAACATTTTTATGTTACACGGTCCATTGCTTTTTGCTAATGCAAATTTCCATGCAAATGTTTTGTCAGGCAGAAATTTCAAAGACGGTTGCATAGATATGCAAAAAAGGAAGACAATGTCCTTCATTTGTTTATTTTTTATTCGCGCAAAGCACAATTCTTAGTTTACCTTTTCATGTCGAGTTTCCTGATGATAGTTTCGTTGAGCTGATCATCGACACTGGGCATGTAGTTCCAATAAACACGCAGCTCGTCCAGATTGGTCAAAACCTCCAAGACGCTCCTCAAACCCTGGGCTTTATCAAGATAACTTGGCTTCCCTGCCTTCTCCCACCGGTAGATGGTGATCAACTCCAGAGGGTAGGACTTCTGGAGATACTTAGGAAGGAATCTAGACGCCCAATACTTCACCAGGCGTATTAACTCCTTCACGTGGCCGGGTTGTCCCTTAACAAACCGCACTTGGTGATGAACGAATGATGCAGAATAAAGCTGTCTTGTTCCGTTCCCGACTTCTAGCATAGACAGAAAGAGTTTGCGAAACGCTGAAGGAAGAAATAAGAATCAGAAAGAAACACTGTTGGACATTCCCTTTCTGAAGATGACAACATTATTCAAACTAAACACCATTGGCCGATGGATTAATTTAACTGAGAATGGTAATGTTGAAATGCAGGGATTAAGGGACACCGTCTTCGGACTGGGCGCTTTGGGCTTTATGAACTATTGTTGGAAAAGGTGTTTTATAAGTAAATAGGCCTACATGTATACCTCGAAAGTTATTTTATGTGGTTTGCCTTTTTCTTCGTGAACACACACAGTCTGACATCAATTTTGCAACACCAATTTTGTTTACTCAACTCACAAAAAACTATTGCCCAATCCGAAGAAAACTTATGTTTATCACTGCGTTCTCGATTCACTACTTACGCATCTGACATTTTAGAATGTTCTCCGTCGTGGGAAGAAGATCGAAGTCAATCCACCGACTGCCGACTCTTATCTTGAAAGTCAACATGAAACGATTGGATCGTATGATTTGGATGCTCGGCGAACCATCTAATAATGACTCTACATCGGAAATTATTCCCGCCAAAGTTTCCCTATACTTTTCTTTTCCAATCACTGCGATGGGTTGTAGGTATGGCTTGTTGACAAACGCAACCAGATCCACGTCCGATAGATCTTTTACCATAGTGCCCTTTCCGAATGATCCACCCTGCGAATGATACAAAACAGCTGATCACATACACTTCATTATATACCAACTCAATCTTCAAACTATTCCCAATGTCATGGAGCTGTTTAAGTACAACATGTGGTTAATAATAGACCTTTTCGCAAATACTGGGGCGCGCGCGTAAAGCTTGGAATTTGGTGCATTGTGGTCTAGCTGGTAGCAAAATTTGATGCATATCTATCCCACAATGCACCTCATTCAACAGTCTGCGCTTGCGCATTTGTATTTGCGATAAGGTCTATGTAAGGATCGCAAGTGCGCCCTCGACGGTGTTGAACTTGTCAAAAGTTAACTTTGGGTTCGTTACGTGATAATCCATCTCTTTTGTCCAAAGCTTCGTTCCTCTGAGTGGTATTACTCTCTATATTTTGTGGCTCTGGCCATGCTCCAAAAACTATTTATCTGGAAGGGATAAGCTCACATAGCCTTTTGTGAGTGTCACAAGTTTAAACTCTAATTGTTGTAAGACTCTATTTGACGAACAGCGCCATCGTGCCTTTTTCAACGCCTCATAACTCAATGTAGACTGGGCCCCTGTCTTTATCCGCTTAATGTAAGATCCAGTGATTCCATTGGGTACAATATAATAATAATTATACGTGCAGTGACATGAGCTTTCCATAGTAGATGCCCGAGCAGTACACTGCTGTCACGTCTGCAATAGAATTTGACTGCGTATCTCTATGTGAAATGAATGGGGTCAAAGGTGAAAGTACACGCCGGTTCGAAGGCAGGTCTCTGGCGTTATCACACGAGCCTCGAAGTGTGACGTCAGATGTTCAGGCTAAACTCAATGCGCTTATAAGATCCCATGACTTAACGAATTTCACATGATAGAGCTTGCAACCCTAAAACAAATTTAAGTGCAAAATGGGTAGGATCTTGTTGATTGGTACAGAGAGATGATAATAAAGATCAAAGGTCAAATTTTACCAATTGCATTTTCACATCTATGTAACCTCACGCGCCAACATAAAAAAAACTGTTTACTGAAAACCAGATGAAGAAACAGCTTTCATCTAATGACAGATGAAAAAAAGAATCATGGGATCTCTGCAATTTATATGTCAAAAGATTTGTTGAAAATGTTCTACGTATTGCCATTCCACACGCATTAGTCTAGAATTGGCACAACATTCACTTTACTCAACACGATCCCATCAATGTTTTCTTCTTAAACAGATTTCAAGTGAAACAACTGGGATCACGTTGGGGCACAAAACTAATAAAGGTCAAAGGTCATTCAAAACTACACTATGTTGTGGCTGCCCTGGCTAAGGATTGATGTTTGTTATCAACCACTTGACTAGGCTCGGCCAAGATTTATGTGTACAAACATATAGAGAAAGGACGAACAACCACCCCACCACAGGTTTGGTAACTAGATTTTCAAAGTGAATGAACCCACCATGTGCAAAAAACAACTGTCATATGTTTATCCTATTGACTGCCCAAATGTACTTTAAAAAAAAACTAACAATGCATGGGCGGATCATTATTAAAGAACAAAATAGCAAAAACCTATACACAGACTGTAGAGCCGCCCTTTAGCCGGAGGGTTCAACAGCTATAAGGCCTATGTAAATAGGCCTGGGTGATAGCCAACAAGAAACAAACTGGTTGTGTACTTTAGGACAACAACAATGTCCTCAGAAAACTATTAAAATATAAATATAAATATTAAGAGTAAACTTGCGGGTACAACCATGTAATGGGGAAAATCTCTTTTGAAGGAGTGGTGGCTCTGAAAAGAGCCGGTTTGGTCTCAACGTTTTGAACAGTATACTCTGTTCGTCTTCAGGAGAATGCTGGACTAGTGGTGGTGGTGGAGCTTTTGTATGGCTGGAGGGATGCACTTTTGGGCGGGAAGGATCGAAGCTGTTCTTGTCCGGTGAAGGGTGTGAGTTGGTTTTAATATTTATATTATAGTTGCTCTTATTCTCCACACCACACTCATATCCATATTGGAGTCGAATTACTCTGTACGCAGAGTAAACAACATTTTACTCTCATTAAGGGTCAATTGGACTACAATCAGAGTCATTTTGGCTCCGGCCCAGAGTCGTATTGGCGGGCTTGCAAAGTTAGTGAACTTTTGTCAGAAATTTCGCGCGCGCGCAGTAGCCGTAGTGGTCTGGTCACTAACTCTATACCTAATCTAGCAATGAGAGCTGGCAGCGGTATCCAGACGTACGTTCGTTGCTATGTTGGTTGACATCTTGGATTTCCGATGATAAGAAGAAAGTCATTGCCAATGTCATTGCTGTAACTCAAACTACTTGATTGTCGGTGGAGTCAAATTGCACTTTTTGTAAGTTATGAAAAAACATGTAATTGTTATGTGGTGTTGAGTAGGCCTAGCGTTTAGACATGTTAGAGTAGAAGTGGTGGGAGACAAACAAAATATCCTGGGTACGATCGGTAGGATTCGATCTGGAGCTAGCCTTCCGGATGGACACACACAAGGCATTCATGCAGTCTTGCATTGTCATTGCCACAGCTAACGTTCATGACGTTATGCTTATTATTTAATAAGTTAATTACGGGGATGTTTTTATTTAACATTTAGGCTGACAAGGCTGAGCATTTCATTCAAATAATGGCCCAGCCCCGTACAGTACCAGTTTTTAAAGGCAGCCATTGTACATACACACTACCCGTCAATTCAAGTGTATGTTGAAACATTATGACCTTGTACACACAACAGAACGTAACTTTAAATTCAGTTGTGGGGTCACAAATTGTCCAAAGATGTATAAAAGTGTGCGATCACATTGTAAAAAAAAAAATTGTAGCAAAGGGGGGGGGGGGGTGTCAAAATGGTAGTCTGATTTTATATAGGGGAGAGATTTTTTTGACTAGATTTTAAGAAACTTGTATGTAAATCTGTGCTCAGTTTTACGGTGCTGCTTACTATAAGCCAAAAATAGGTGCTTATGTATAAATGTAAGTATATTTCATGGGTCAGTATGGAATGTTCACTTGTGTATGGTGTGTACTTCACGATACCCGGCTTACTGCAGAACTTTGGCTCTAACCCTCTACTAAGTGAAGAATGATTAAGTCATTGCCCTTTGCCCAATTTTCTTAGAGCTTTTAAGCATTACATATTGCTTGAAATTTATTCAAAGTAAGTAAAACAATTGCGGGGAACCAGTTACATGGCATTTTGACTGGTAACCTCCATCTGCTGAGTAACATTTTTCTGTGCTTTGCGAACTTGTGCGCTTAGCCGCTTTATGAAATTGGGCCCTGGTAAGCAAGCAATCTTGTATGAAAACTGGTTTCCATATTGTTTACTTGAAAAATAGCTACCTGGACAACACAGAGTACAACATCATCGCTCGTTCAATTTTGCAAGATTACCCACACTTGACGGAGGGATTGAAATATACAGATACAGTGGTAAGTATTGCAAAAGCTTGCTGTGAAGTCTCTTGGGTTACCCATGTCTATGTAATTAAAAAGATTACATTTGGTGGGTTCTAGATAAATAGAAAAATAGCATGACCTTCAGCATTTTTTTTATTTGTGACATAAATGTATGTCAAGATCTATAACAAAATAGTGTATGGAATAAATCGTGATGGAAATTGGTCTCATGCATTTAGAATGTGTTTGGCAGAACAAAGCCAGCGTATTAAGGAAAAGCCATAAATTATGTTTACTGTCCAATGCTGCTGGTTTTCCCTTCACAAAAACATCTAACAGGCTTTTCAATCATAGCAGATTTAAGCTTAAGATCTCCATCTTGTTTTTCACTGTGCTTTAATAGAGAGGATTGATTACCCAAAAAGCTGTCATGACATGGTTGGTACTTATCTTTTCTGTTACAACTCCAAAATAACATGTTTGTTTTTCATTTTGTATCATTTAGTACATGTGGCATCAACGTATAAAGGACAAATTTAAAAATTCCAGGAAGCGTGGAGACAGAGATCAACCACAAGTTGTTAAACGTCTTGCTGCCTCATCAGCTACACCAAGTGGCAAGAGTGCTGTGAAAAATGTATGGGGACTAGTTCATTTTCTACCTGAAAGGAGTGCAGCTGACAGTGACGATACAATACAACAATTCATCAAGCAACTCCAGGTACAGTACATATTATGCAGGGCATTTTGTTAATAGTATTGTTCGCAACGGTGTAACTGTATTTTGCATTGGGTATTTTTTTCCCCAATATTATTGTTGGATTGTTTGAACCAGTGGGAACTATATATATTTATATTTTTTTCAACAACTTCACTCCTCCTTATACCTCTTACTTTGCACCAAACTGCTGACACAATGAACCCATTTACTTGCCTGTTTTCTTCTTCCTACCACCAACTCGGATACTTAAAAATCTTGTTCCCGCTTCCTACATTGTACCTTGACTTTCTAGTTTCTACTCTTTCTTTTGTTCATCTCTAGGCAGTTCTTCCACTTCAGTGTATATGCACCTGCAGTCCATAGTTGTTATGTAAAGTTCCAGTAATACTTTACTACTTACAATTACATTTTGTCTTTTTATTTGGTGACACACTCTGGACCAATATAATGAGTAGAATTTATGGATGATGTGGTATTTTGTAACAATGAAAATATTATTAAGTAATGGTTGTCTTTACTTTATTCTTATTTAGAGACAGAGCCAACTGAAAAAAGACAAACGTGACCAGGAACTAATAACATCAAGAATGGACAGTACCTTCGCTGACAGACGTCAAGAAATAGTTGTTAAGAATAAGTCGGTGGCATCTATCAAGGTCACCTATCCGATTTTATTCAATGAGCAAGAGGTAAGTTTTGATTGATGTATCAAAGGTGTGTGTGTGTGTGTCTTGCATTTGATTTGCAGATTTAGGGTATATGTGCTGCTTGAAATAATACAAGTCCAACCTCGTTCTCATTTTCAAAACAGATCACCAGAGAATTTATGAGACTATCAGAGAGAAGCTTGGGAGATTTTACCAATGGTGTGAAGAAGTATTCAGACAGACTGATCTGCTTGAAGTCGGCAAGGGGGAAACTTTCAGAGTTAGCCACTGAATGTATGGAAATGGCCCGGACTTCAGAGCCACCAATAAAATAATTCCAATGAAATCATTCGAATACAAAAACTGGTGCTGTATTTAAATTTTAAGATAAGAGCAATGGCACATTATGCTTATTTAACTTATTTTTATCCAAGCAACCAATGAAATAATTCAAATGAAATAATCCAAATACAAAAACTTGTGTTTTTATTTTATTTTAACAATATGTAAGAGCCATGTCACATTTTAACAAAGAGCAATGTCACATTATGCTAAAAGTAATTTTTGTTTCGTGCAATTTAATTTTCCCCTTAGCATTACTTTTTAATTTGTACAATGTTAGTTCTAACATCGCATTTGAAGTTAATGCAAACAGTTATAATAAAACCATTGAGAGCTATGTATAAGTTAGCCGAAAGAAAATGTTGTTCATATGTCACATACTTATGATTTGCCCCATCCAAAACTATATAAGAATATTATGTGTCACTAGTATTGCAAAATGTTCGCATCATGATTCTGTGGTCCATGTCCCCCCCCCCCCCCGTTACCCCGTTACCACCCCCCGGTTCTTTTGCAAATGCAATTGACTCCACTAGACAAGTCACCATGACTCGTGAACAGAGTCATTTGACCCCTAAAAGGAATCGCTGAAGAGAGTTACCATGACTCTTCAAGAGTCGTTATGACCCTTCCAAAGGAATGGCACTTGACTCTAATGAGTGTCAGTCGAACCTTATAATAGAGTCATTTTAGACATAGTTGCTGGACTCCATTTAGAGAGTAGGCTTGACTCTGTTTTGGATATGAGTGCATGCAAAGCTTCAAACACCATTTGTCCTCACCTTGACAATTTTACCAACACTGAAGTCGAGAATTTCAGGGATACAAACAAGTTGAACGAATGTGACCAGACCGTTAACTGCTGATCGACAGTCCCTCGCGTAGGCGTCCGTTCCACGCTGTATATTGTCGTTATACCAACCACCTAGTTCATCCTGAGGCAAACACCAGGGCTCTGCATGCTCCTCCGCATCAGGGGCCAACGACCACACACCGCCCATTTTGTTTCTAGGAGGAAGTTTTAAAACATAAAATTGAATTCAATCAAGTGAGTATGGGATTTTTAACCCATCTCACGCAAGCCAGACGCTAAACATAAAATAACAAATCTGTGAAAATTTGGGCTCAATAATTGGTCATTGAAACAGCAAGGGAATAATGAATCAATGGCCTGCTTTTATCTAATTGATGTTCAGATTTTAATTGGCCTTTTCCTTGTTTTTCTTGAATGTAACATTTTAAACTCTTGTCTGCTGTTTTGTTGTATTGTTTCACCTTTTTTGAGTAAAATTAATTTCAATTTCATCGGCAATTTTCAATGTGTAAATTTAGGGGAGTGGCTCATCTATTCCACATATTTTTTTTATTTTGTATTACCAATTTGCCTTCTATTTAACTTTAATTTTTTTAATTAATGTAAAATTGTTGTAATTTATTCAGCCTTTGTGCTGCGAGGACAGTTTTTTAATTCCTTTTATCACCATAAAGGATAAAAGGCCTTATACTCAGCGCAACCTTCATCGTACTTGGCATGTTCCCAGCTTTACACACAGGGCATATATATATATATATATAAACTGCGCCAATAAAGTATCTAAACACTTACAAATGGTCAGATATATCGGAACCTGAAATAGTATGCCAAAAAATAATTATTCATTTCTATTCACCGTTAATTTCTGCACATTTTGACACATCTTATGTTGCGCTACGATGTTGTTTGGTGGATTTATGGGCACTTGAGTGGCTTAAGGTCGAATTTCAAAAGTTGCAAAAGCCCCTATTCAAGCTAAATCGTTGTATTGTGACGAGTAAGATCAGCGTTTCTTTTGCCCGCCCTTTATAAATGATTTTTTTGTCGCGTTTTGGATAAATCGGTTGCGATGAACATCAGCAATAATTGTCAGTAACCAAGCAAAGGGGTCAAAGATGGGTGGCATACAACAAAATGGGTTAAGAGCCAGAATCCCTGATTATGGTAAGACAGGGAAAGGTGTTTCAAGATAACAGGAAAGATGGCCATAACAGGAAAGATGGCTCAACTGACCAAACAGGAAAGAGGACGGATCGTTGGTTTGATAGAAGCCGGTATGTCGATTCGAGCTGCAGCTCATCAAGTTGGAACGTCACCAGCGACGGTCAGTAAAATGGTGGAATGGCTACCAAGCTCAGGGAAATGTGGACAACCTGCCAAGGAGTGGCCGCCCGAGTGTGACTTCTGCAGCAGAAGAAAGTGAACAAGTCCATCAAGCCTGACACCACTCTCGAGGGATTGCGACGCATCCTGATCAGGAAATGGCAGGGGATTGACCAGGGACAGATCAGATGTCTCGTTGGGAGTATGAGAAGACGACTCATTGCCGTTAACAGTGATGGAGGACACACCAAGTATTGAGGACAGGATATCAGCAGTTTTAGAGTTAAAGATACGGCCATAAATTTCATGGTCAAGTAAACGAAACGGGTTTGTGTCTTTTGTCTTGATTTTGTCTGTGTGTGAGGCTTGTGTGAGTTCCCTTCTGGATCGAATTGGGGTGAATAGAGGCTTTTGCAACTTTTGAAATTCGACCTTAAGCCACTCAAGTGTCCATAAATCCACCAAACAACATCATAGCGCAACACAAGATGTGTCAAAATGTGCAGAAATTAACGGTGAATAGAAATGAATAGTTATTCTTTGGCATACTAATTCAGGTTCCGATAAATCTGACTTTTCGTAAGTGTTTAGATACTTTATTGGCGCAGTTTATATATATTGCAAGCATTAAGTTGTTGTTTCCCCTGTGCTGCATAGTGCAGAGTTCCAAACTCATTGCTGTGTTTCTGGGTCATGCTGTATTACATTTAGGTAGCAAATCGATGTATTACATTGTTTTTGTTTCAACCAATCAAAGCGCCAGAAGTTTTGTTTTGGCGGGCTTGTTAACTTTATCTACTCACTTTGTCACAGTCATTCGTTTGGAATAGATGTTTTTAATTTTGTGCTCTTCGTTTTGGTCGTTTATTTGAGCGTTTGTTGTTCTTCTAAGATATGTACTCATAGTACTATTTTTATTAAAAGGACTACAATATGTTGTAGTCTTGATACTATTTGTGGGTTTTTACAACTATTACTATCCGGTCGCTATAATAAGTTCGGAGAGGGTGTTTGTGGAAGGAAGGAGAGACGGCAGGACGGACGGTCGATCAACTTTCACATCAGCCCGCCCATGGACGGAGCGGGAAACATCGAACAAGGTGATGTTCGCTTTGGTGCAAAACATTGGAAGGAACGTTGACGGTACTCGGAGTCCGCTGGGAGTCGAACGACTCGTTCTGCTATAACATTGAGCTAAGTAACATGCTTGTTCTAGTTTTGGCACCGCAATTGCAAATAATGGATACTAAAATGGTTGTTTTTGATTGTATTGTAGCCTTAGGCTAGTGTAGTAGTTGTAGGTTGTATGCTTTGCCAAGATTTGGTGTTCGGTAAAGTTGGGCAATATTTTTTAAAAAACTGTTGTTTATTGTCCTTTCTCTGCAAACCTTCATGACACTACCTACGTCATGTGTCATACTGTCATGTATTTGTTTTGGGTTTGTGTGCTGTTATTTATTAAATTCTATGGCAGACATGAGCGAACAATTGTGTTGCAATTCAACACAATTTTCATGAGCCACGTCAGGATTTCGTTGGATGTCCGCTCGTCTTCGGGTACATTTTTTATTATTTGTACAGTCTAATTCTGTTCTCTGTGCATTGCGTATTTGTTGGATTGTGGTAATGTGTTTTTCCTTTGATTTGAAAGTGATCCAGTTTTGGTCATTTGTTACTATAATTATTCTTATCTAGCCAGCCTCTTCTTTTAATTTGAGGCAACAAGCAACAAGTGGTTGCTTAATTCAATTCGGTCATTATCTGACCTATTTTAGTAGGCCTAGTTAGCTGCAGGCAATTCGTGTTTGTTTTGGAGTCAATTTCATTTATGGATTAGGCTCAAGGATTATTTCATTGTTTTGGTTTATTTTCGGCCAGTGCACAGTTTTTGTGAGCTGCAACCTAAGGTCTACTGCTCAGAGTTTCTTGCGCAACGTTTTTAATTATGTATATTATTTACGCTTCTGCACACTCAGTTTTCGCTGTGTACGTATACTGTTGTTTCCCGGCTGGCTTACGCTGTGGTTAATGCGTTTTTAGTTTTAATTAAAATTGTCAATTGCAGGTAATTTTAATGTTTTGGTTGGTTATAACATGCAGTGCACAAGGCACCAGCTATTTATTTCGTCTGGTTGCTTTTCTCAATCAAACGGTGTAAATCCAGTTTAGTGTAAGTTCTGTATTGTTATACTATTAGTTAGTCTGCATGTTCTGCATTTATAATAAATTAGCCTGCCCACGACGGGATATAATTTTCACATCATGGTGGAAGGCAATTTGTTCGTTTATTTGTTTCCATACAACATGTATGTAGCAATTAGACTCGCTGGGTTAGCGGAATCTTTGCAATGGTTGATCCGTTTGTGGTGTGGTTTAATTTTAGTGTTACTTTATGTAAG
This sequence comes from Asterias amurensis, assembly GCF_032118995.1. NCBI lineage: Eukaryota > Metazoa > Echinodermata > Asteroidea > Forcipulatida > Asteriidae > Asterias > Asterias amurensis. The sequence goes on from NC_092665.1 coordinate 12,862,081, forward strand.
TGTTGGCCTCAACCCGCTATAACAACTTCATACTTCAATGCATAAATTATCGGATACATTATACATGTAAGTAGTTTATAGTTAGGATAAATGTTGTCCGGATTTAATGGACATTACATGTACCTATGGAGGTGGGTGCGCAATGTTATGTGTTTGTGGCTGATATACACTTGGAAATCATACGTGAGTGCATGCTTTCATGGTTATTTTAGGTAGTCAATATTTTAGGGTAGCCATGTTTTCCTACATGGTGGGACAAATAAAACATTGAATTGAATTGAATATCAAGTTTAAATTGACTGGAAAATTTTAACAAGTTTTATTTTATTTCTTCCTCCATACATGAACAAGCAACATGGCCATATTGACGTTTGCTACATGCATGTGGGGTTTATTTGACCGTGTTCCAGTACCTCGGGTGGTGTTTTGTCGTCATATCCTTTAATGTTTCACAAAGGTGGTTAATTGTTGGTGGTTCAAGCTGGTGGTAGACAGACAAGTTCTACGGACAGTCAGACGAGAGTTTGGTTCCGGGAGTGCCTCCCTCGCTGGCGTTAAGTGTAAACAAAATTGAGAGTAAACAAAATTGGAACAAATCGCTGGAATTCGTCAACGCACACCGGGACTAACTTGCTAATGATGTGGAGTTGTGGTATTTGAGTTGACTCTAATTTGATGGACGTTTAACTGTCTTTAAATAGTGATGTCCAGTTTCATGTACCAGGCCTCATCATCTTGCGCCAATTGACGCGATGGCTCATGCAGCATGGGAAGCAATTTCAGTAGCCGTTAATAGGGTCCAGTCCAGGATGTCCTTTCGGCAATTTGCAAAGTAAATTATTTGGCCCGTAGCCTACATATTGTTTGTAGGCACTGTAGGTATCATTTGTAAGTGAAACTTGGGGTATTAATTGGTGCATTTTGTATAGCGTTTTGCCATGCCTTAGACTTCTACCATGGGGGCTTTTTGCTTTGTTATAATTTTTAGTTGGCTCAAGAATTTTGGGCCTTTTCTCTATATGGGTTGTTTGGTGGCTCGAGGTTAATTTTTTCTCTAGTTTGGGCCTTTATACTTATACTATTCAGTTGGCTCAAGGATAAATTTCTCCGATGTGGGGGCTTTCTCAAAATTAGTTACGTGAGTTTTTTTCTCCAGTGTGAACCTTTTCCTTGTTGTTGTTGCCCGGTAATTGTTAGCTCCAGGTGGGGCTTTCTTGTATATTATTTACATGTGGTTGGCCCGAAAAATGTTTTCTCCAGTTTGTAGGTTGTATGCTTTGCCAAGATTTGGTGTTCGGTAAAGTTGGGCAATATTTTTTAAAAAACTGTTGTTTATTGTCCTTTCTCTGCAAACCTTCATGACACTACCTACGTCATGTGTCATACTGTCATGTATTTGTTTTGGGTTTGTGTGCTGTTATTTATTAAATTCTATGGCAGACATGAGCGAACAATTGTGTTGCAATTCAACACAATTTTCATGAGCCACGTCAGGATTTCGTTGGATGTCCGCTCGTCTTCGGGTACATTTTTTATTATTTGTACAGTCTAATTCTGTTCTCTGTGCATTGCGTATTTGTTGGATTGTGGTAATGTGTTTTTCCTTTGATTTGAAAGTGATCCAGTTTTGGTCATTTGTTACTATAATTATTCTTATCTAGCCAGCCTCTTCTTTTAATTTGAGGCAACAAGCAACAAGTGGTTGCTTAATTCAATTCGGTCATTATCTGACCTATTTTAGTAGGCCTAGTTAGCTGCAGGCAATTCGTGTTTGTTTTGGAGTCAATTTCATTTATGGATTAGGCTCAAGGATTATTTCATTGTTTTGGTTTATTTTCGGCCAGTGCACAGTTTTTGTGAGCTGCAACCTAAGGTCTACTGCTCAGAGTTTCTTGCGCAACGTTTTTAATTATGTATATTATTTACGCTTCTGCACACTCAGTTTTCGCTGTGTACGTATACTGTTGTTTCCCGGCTGGCTTACGCTGTGGTTAATGCGTTTTTAGTTTTAATTAAAATTGTCAATTGCAGGTAATTTTAATGTTTTGGTTGGTTATAACATGCAGTGCACAAGGCACCAGCTATTTATTTCGTCTGGTTGCTTTTCTCAATCAAACGGTGTAAATCCAGTTTAGTGTAAGTTCTGTATTGTTATACTATTAGTTAGTCTGCATGTTCTGCATTTATAATAAATTAGCCTGCCCACGACGGGATATAATTTTCACATCATGGTGGAAGGCAATTTGTTCGTTTATTTGTTTCCATACAACATGTATGTAGCAATTAGACTCGCTGGGTTAGCGGAATCTTTGCAATGGTTGATCCGTTTGTGGTGTGGTTTAATTTTAGTGTTACTTTATGTAAGTGTTGGCCTCAACCCGCTATAACAACTTCATACTTCAATGCATAAATTATCGGATACATTATACATGTAAGTAGTTTATAGTTAGGATAAATGTTGTCCGGATTTAATGGACATTACATGTACCTATGGAGGTGGGTGCGCAATGTTATGTGTTTGTGGCTGATATACACTTGGAAATCATACGTGAGTGCATGCTTTCATGGTTATTTTAGGTAGTCAATATTTTAGGGTAGCCATGTTTTCCTACATGGTGGGACAAATAAAACATTGAATTGAATTGAATATCAAGTTTAAATTGACTGGAAAATTTTAACAAGTTTTATTTTATTTCTTCCTCCATACATGAACAAGCAACATGGCCATATTGACGTTTGCTACATGCATGTGGGGTTTATTTGACCGTGTTCCAGTACCTCGGGTGGTGTTTTGTCGTCATATCCTTTAATGTTTCACAAAGGTGGTTAATTGTTGGTGGTTCAAGCTGGTGGTAGACAGACAAGTTCTACGGACAGTCAGACGAGAGTTTGGTTCCGGGAGTGCCTCCCTCGCTGGCGTTAAGTGTAAACAAAATTGAGAGTAAACAAAATTGGAACAAATCGCTGGAATTCGTCAACGCACACCGGGACTAACTTGCTAATGATGTGGAGTTGTGGTATTTGAGTTGACTCTAATTTGATGGACGTTTAACTGTCTTTAAATAGTGATATCCAGTTTCATGTACCAGGCCTCATCATCTTGCGCCAATTGACGCGATGGCTCATGCAGCATGGGAAGCAATTTCAGTAGCCGTTAATAGGGTCCAGTCCAGGATGTCCTTTCGGCAATTTGCAAAGTAAATTATTTGGCCCGTAGCCTACATATTGTTTGTAGGCACTGTAGGTATCATTTGTAAGTGAAACTTGGGGTATTAATTGGTGCATTTTGTATAGCGTTTTGCCATGCCTTAGACTTCTACCATGGGGGCTTTTTGCTTTGTTATAATTTTTAGTTGGCTCAAGAATTTTGGGCCTTTTCTCTATATGGGTTGTTTGGTGGCTCGAGGTTAATTTTTTCTCTAGTTTGGGCCTTTATACTTATACTATTCAGTTGGCTCAAGGATAAATTTCTCCGATGTGGGGGCTTTCTCAAAATTAGTTACGTGAGTTTTTTTCTCCAGTGTGAACCTTTTCCTTGTTGTTGTTGCCCGGTAATTGTTAGCTCCAGGTGGGGCTTTCTTGTATATTATTTACATGTGGTTGGCCCGAAAAATGTTTTCTCCAGTTTGTAGGTTGTATGCTTTGCCAAGATTTGGTGTTCGGTAAAGTTGGGCAATATTTTTTAAAAAACTGTTGTTTATTGTCCTTTCTCTGCAAACCTTCATGACACTACCTACGTCATGTGTCATACTGTCATGTATTTGTTTTGGGTTTGTGTGCTGTTATTTATTAAATTCTATGGCAGACATGAGCGAACAATTGTGTTGCAATTCAACACAATTTTCATGAGCCACGTCAGGATTTCGTTGGATGTCCGCTCGTCTTCGGGTACATTTTTTATTATTTGTACAGTCTAATTCTGTTCTCTGTGCATTGCGTATTTGTTGGATTGTGGTAATGTGTTTTTCCTTTGATTTGAAAGTGATCCAGTTTTGGTCATTTGTTACTATAATTATTCTTATCTAGCCAGCCTCTTCTTTTAATTTGAGGCAACAAGCAACAAGTGGTTGCTTAATTCAATTCGGTCATTATCTGACCTATTTTAGTAGGCCTAGTTAGCTGCAGGCAATTCGTGTTTGTTTTGGAGTCAATTTCATTTATGGATTAGGCTCAAGGATTATTTCATTGTTTTGGTTTATTTTCGGCCAGTGCACAGTTTTTGTGAGCTGCAACCTAAGGTCTACTGCTCAGAGTTTCTTGCGCAACGTTTTTAATTATGTATATTATTTACGCTTCTGCACACTCAGTTTTCGCTGTGTACGTATACTGTTGTTTCCCGGCTGGCTTACGCTGTGGTTAATGCGTTTTTAGTTTTAATTAAAATTGTCAATTGCAGGTAATTTTAATGTTTTGGTTGGTTATAACATGCAGTGCACAAGGCACCAGCTATTTATTTCGTCTGGTTGCTTTTCTCAATCAAACGGTGTAAATCCAGTTTAGTGTAAGTTCTGTATTGTTATACTATTAGTTAGTCTGCATGTTCTGCATTTATAATAAATTAGCCTGCCCACGACGGGATATAATTTTCACATCATGGTGGAAGGCAATTTGTTCGTTTATTTGTTTCCATACAACATGTATGTAGCAATTAGACTCGCTGGGTTAGCGGAATCTTTGCAATGGTTGATCCGTTTGTGGTGTGGTTTAATTTTAGTGTTACTTTATGTAAGTGTTGGCCTCAACCCGCTATAACAACTTCATACTTCAATGCATAAATTATCGGATACATTATACATGTAAGTAGTTTATAGTTAGGATAAATGTTGTCCGGATTTAATGGACATTACATGTACCTATGGAGGTGGGTGCGCAATGTTATGTGTTTGTGGCTGATATACACTTGGAAATCATACGTGAGTGCATGCTTTCATGGTTATTTTAGGTAGTCAATATTTTAGGGTAGCCATGTTTTCCTACATGGTGGGACAAATAAAACATTGAATTGAATTGAATATCAAGTTTAAATTGACTGGAAAATTTTAACAAGTTTTATTTTATTTCTTCCTCCATACATGAACAAGCAACATGGCCATATTGACGTTTGCTACATGCATGTGGGGTTTATTTGACCGTGTTCCAGTACCTCGGGTGGTGTTTTGTCGTCATATCCTTTAATGTTTCACAAAGGTGGTTAATTGTTGGTGGTTCAAGCTGGTGGTAGACAGACAAGTTCTACGGACAGTCAGACGAGAGTTTGGTTCCGGGAGTGCCTCCCTCGCTGGCGTTAAGTGTAAACAAAATTGAGAGTAAACAAAATTGGAACAAATCGCTGGAATTCGTCAACGCACACCGGGACTAACTTGCTAATGATGTGGAGTTGTGGTATTTGAGTTGACTCTAATTTGATGGACGTTTAACTGTCTTTAAATAGTGATATCCAGTTTCATGTACCAGGCCTCATCATCTTGCGCCAATTGACGCGATGGCTCATGCAGCATGGGAAGCAATTTCAGTAGCCGTTAATAGGGTCCAGTCCAGGATGTCCTTTCGGCAATTTGCAAAGTAAATTATTTGGCCCGTAGCCTACATATTGTTTGTAGGCACTGTAGGTATCATTTGTAAGTGAAACTTGGGGTATTAATTGGTGCATTTTGTATAGCGTTTTGCCATGCCTTAGACTTCTACCATGGGGGCTTTTTGCTTTGTTATAATTTTTAGTTGGCTCAAGAATTTTGGGCCTTTTCTCTATATGGGTTGTTTGGTGGCTCGAGGTTAATTTTTTCTCTAGTTTGGGCCTTTATACTTATACTATTCAGTTGGCTCAAGGATAAATTTCTCCGATGTGGGGGCTTTCTCAAAATTAGTTACGTGAGGTTTTTTCTCCAGTGTGAACCTTTTCCTTGTTGTTGTTGCCCGGTAATTGTTAGCTCCAGGTGGGGCTTTCTTGTATATTATTTACATGTGGTTGGCCCGAAAAATGTTTTCTCCAGTTTGTAGGTTGTATGCTTTGCCAAGATTTGGTGTTCGGTAAAGTTGGGCAATATTTTTTTAAAAAACTGTTGTTTATTGTCCTTTCTCTGCAAACCTTCATGACACTACCTACGTCATGTGTCATACTGTCATGTATTTGTTTTGGGTTTGTGTGCTGTTATTTATTAAATTCTATGGCAGACATGAGCGAACAATTGTGTTGCAATTCAACACAATTTTCATGAGCCACGTCAGGATTTCGTTGGATGTCCGCTCGTCTTCGGGTACATTTTTTATTATTTGTACAGTCTAATTCTGTTCTCTGTGCATTGCGTATTTGTTGGATTGTGGTAATGTGTTTTTCCTTTGATTTGAAAGTGATCCAGTTTTGGTCATTTGTTACTATAATTATTCTTATCTAGCCAGCCTCTTCTTTTAATTTGAGGCAACAAGCAACAAGTGGTTGCTTAATTCAATTCGGTCATTATCTGACCTATTTTAGTAGGCCTAGTTAGCTGCAGGCAATTCGTGTTTGTTTTGGAGTCAATTTCATTTATGGATTAGGCTCAAGGATTATTTCATTGTTTTGGTTTATTTTCGGCCAGTGCACAGTTTTTGTGAGCTGCAACCTAAGGTCTACTGCTCAGAGTTTCTTGCGCAACGTTTTTAATTATGTATATTATTTACGCTTCTGCACACTCAGTTTTCGCTGTGTACGTATACTGTTGTTTCCCGGCTGGCTTACGCTGTGGTTAATGCGTTTTTAGTTTTAATTAAAATTGTCAATTGCAGGTAATTTTAATGTTTTGGTTGGTTATAACATGCAGTGCACAAGGCACCAGCTATTTATTTCGTCTGGTTGCTTTTCTCAATCAAACGGTGTAAATCCAGTTTAGTGTAAGTTCTGTATTGTTATACTATTAGTTAGTCTGCATGTTCTGCATTTATAATAAATTAGCCTGCCCACGACGGGATATAATTTTCACATCATGGTGGAAGGCAATTTGTTCGTTTATTTGTTTCCATACAACATGTATGTAGCAATTAGACTCGCTGGGTTAGCGGAATCTTTGCAATGGTTGATCCGTTTGTGGTGTGGTTTAATTTTAGTGTTACTTTATGTAAGTGTTGGCCTCAACCCGCTATAACAACTTCATACTTCAATGCATAAATTATCGGATACATTATACATGTAAGTAGTTTATAGTTAGGATAAATGTTGTCCGGATTTAATGGACATTACATGTACCTATGGAGGTGGGTGCGCAATGTTATGTGTTTGTGGCTGATATACACTTGGAAATCATACGTGAGTGCATGCTTTCATGGTTATTTTAGGTAGTCAATATTTTAGGGTAGCCATGTTTTCCTACATGGTGGGACAAATAAAACATTGAATTGAATTGAATATCAAGTTTAAATTGACTGGAAAATTTTAACAAGTTTTATTTTATTTCTTCCTCCATACATGAACAAGCAACATGGCCATATTGACGTTTGCTACATGCATGTGGGGTTTATTTGACCGTGTTCCAGTACCTCGGGTGGTGTTTTGTCGTCATATCCTTTAATGTTTCACAAAGGTGGTTAATTGTTGGTGGTTCAAGCTGGTGGTAGACAGACAAGTTCTACGGACAGTCAGACGAGAGTTTGGTTCCGGGAGTGCATCCCTCGCTGGCGTTAAGTGTAAACAAAATTGAGAGTAAACAAAATTGGAACAAATCGCTGGAATTCGTCAACGCACACCGGGACTAACTTGCTAATGATGTGGAGTTGTGGTATTTGAGTTGACTCTAATTTGATGGACGTTTAACTGTCTTTAAATAGTGATGTCCAGTTTCATGTAGCAGGCCTCATCATCTTGCGCCAATTGACGCGATGGCTCATGCAGCATGGGAAGCAATTTCAGTAGCCGTTAATAGGGTCCAGTCCAGGATGTCCTTTCGGCAATTTGCAAAGTAAATTATTTGGCCCGTAGCCTACATATTGTTTGTAGGCACTGTTCTATTTTTAAGCACATACATGGTTGGCTAGAGTATGGTTTTTATTGTGTTATTCTAAAATGGCTAGAAGATATTTTTCTTCAGTGCGGGCCAGTTTTTTAGTATTATTTGGCTTGAGAACATTTTCCCCAGTGTGGGCCTAAACTTTATTGTTACTTGGCTCGATAAGTTTTTCTCCAGTATGAGCTTCAACTTGTTTAATAGTTGGCCCGAGAACATTTTCTCCAGTGTGAGCCTAACTTAATTACTACTTGGCTCGAGATAGTTTTCTTCAGTGCGAGCCTAAACTTTATTGTTACTTGGCTAGAGAACATTTTTCGCCAGTGTGAGCCTAAACCTTTTTTATTACTTTTGGCTCGAGGAGTTTTTCTCCAGTATGAGCTTAAACTTGCTTATTACTTTTTACTTGTACTTGTACTCAAGTACATTTTCTTCAGTGCGAGCCTAAACTTTATTATTACTAGGCTCGAGAACATTTTCTTGAGTGTGAGACTAAACTTTATTATTACTAGGCTCAAGAACATTTTCTTCAGTGTGAGGCTAAACTATTACTAGACTCGAGAACATTTTCTTCAGGTGAGACTAAAATTTATTATTAATAGGCTCGAGAACATTTCTTCAGTGTGAGGCTAAACTTTATTATTACTAGGCTCAATAACATTTTCTTCAGTGTGAGGCTAAACTATTACTAGACTCGAGAACATTTTCTTCAGGTGAGACTAAAATTTATTATTAATAGGCTCGAGAACATTTTCTTCAGTGTGAGACTAAACTTTATTATTACTAGGCTCAATAACATTTTCTTCAGTGTGAAACTAAACTTTATTATTACTAGGCTAGAGAACATTTTCTTCAGTGTGGGACTAAACTTTATTATTTCTTGGCTCAAGAACATTTTCTTCAGTGTGAGACTAAACTTTATTGTTACTTGGCTCAAGAACATTTTCTCCAGTGTGAGCCTAAAACTTTATTATTAATTTTGGCTCAAGGAGATTTTTCCAGTGTGTGCTTAAAACTTGTTTATTACTTGGCTCAAGAAAATTTTCTTCAGTGCGAGCCGAAACTTTATTTTTACTTGGCTCGAGAATATTTTCTCCAGTCTGAGCCTAACTTCTTTTCTATTGGCTTGAGGTTAAATTAGTTGCCAGTGTAAGCCTGGACTATTGTTACTCGGCTCATGAATTTTTATCCAGTTTGAGCCTGGGCTTTTCTGGCTGTAGTTATTTTCTCCACGTCTCGATTATTATAACATTAAAATACTATTTATAGGCCTACCAAGGGTGGGTATAATGGTTGTGTTGGCAGCCCCCAACTGGCAACCAATTCCAACAACCACAACTTTCTATAAGGTCAGCGAGGGTCATTGCTGTGGGAAGGTTAGTTTAATTAACTTGGCAATCTCCTGGTGGAATGGTTTGGTCAGAGCTATTAAATTTGCGCTGGTTGTTAGTAATTGGTAGAAGGGGTTTTCTCACCTCGCAGTTGCTTTGCTAATGTGTACCTCCAAAGGTAATTGCTTAGCTAGGATGGTAAACTATGCTATAGGTTATTTATTCCTTCTGTAGGCTACTTTCTTATTGCCTGTTTTTAGTGTGTCCAAAAAGGAATTTTTTCCCTTCAACCAAAGCAATTTTTGCCTTTTCTCCCATACAGGATTGGTGCAGTAAAATGCCTGTACACGGACCCAGGGGATTTATCCACGAGTTCACAGTTATATAGTATCGTCTACCAGGAAGTATGCTACGACTATAGCTACAATGCTAAATGGTTTCACCAATACGTATTAATACTACTTATTTAGTCATATCTGTCCAACTTACCCAAATCAAGAGACTGTAGAACTCCTATGGCCTTCTGTTAACAAATCCTGTGGCAGCCGTTCTTCAGAAGGCGGAAAGATGATGATAGAGCCAAAACGAATTACGCGGCTATGGCGTGTCAAACGTTGCATTATTCGATAATGTACAATATATGTGCGATGTTTCTCATATATATGCGATAATTGTCACATATGTGCGATATTCATTTGATGTATGCAATAAATGTAATATATATGCAATAAATGTAATATATATGCAATAAATTGTAATATATGTGCGATAAATTGTAATATATGTGCGATAAATTGTAATATATGTGCGATAAATTGTAATATATGTGCGATAAATTGTAATATATGTGCGATAATTTGCAATATATATGCGATAATTTTTAATATATGTTTGATAATTTTGTAGTATATTATATGCGATCATTTGTATGCGATGTTTTGTGACGGTATACATATGCGATAATTTAATATACATGTGCGATGTTCGTTCTTATATATGTGCGAAAACGGAATTGTGGGATATAGTATGGCTTCCTGTCCACTTGATCCCCGTATCCGTAATGTTTTAGATCGGGCCAGACTATACTCTGGACGGTATAGTATGGTTCCTATGGTTCAATGAGATTGGCGTAGGGTTTATAGTGATGGTCAGGGTATGAGACTCGAGCAGCGTATTTCCGAAATAGCCAGCCAGCCGCGTATTCGGATAATAGAACACATACAGTACAGGGAGGTGACAAAATGTTGCATTTTGCTCAAATCTGAAGGTGAAGATCTGTTTTACTCGAACGAATTCTGCAATATTAGCATAATTTAGAATTTTTAATTGATTATATGTGAATTTCGTAGCTTCACATGATTAAAAAATAATTTATAAAAAGTGAAAAACATTAACAAAACGTCAAAAAATGACCCGCAAACAAAAAGGCAAAAATTTTTATTTTGTATTTTTTGCATTTTTTAATATGTCAAAAAACATCACTGTGAAATACAAAACCATAACTTGAAAAGAATTTATACCCTTCGTTAAAACAAAACATTTAATTTGTAATCCAGAACTTTCAAGACTAATATAGTGGGCGTATCAAATTTTGGAGCTGGGTAAATTTGGTTCACTATCTAGTGGTTAATTAACCACAGTTATTCTGACGCATTGTCAATGTACATTCCGCCCAATTACATAGACGGTGGACTTAAACACAATTTGAAAAGAATTTGAACCCTTCGTTAAGACAAAAAGTTGCTTTCTTGTTCCAGAATCTTGAAGGAAGATAGACTGGACGTATCAAATTTTGAGCTGGCTAAATTGGTCAACTATTATTGATTCTGCAATAAAAAGAAAATGTTTAAAGAAAATGTTTGAAGAAAATGTTTGTCTTATCGAAGGGTGTCACCACCTTTTGCTCGCGGCTGACATAACTATAAATGTGGTGACTAATATTCCAAAAATTTGAAAAATGATTTTGCAAACAAGACACAGTTGAATTTTTATAGCACAAGAACTTTTAAATTTTATTGACAACAATTAAAAATAATCAATCATGAGTGTTTCAGATATAGCTCGGTAATTTACTAACTTTAACTGTTCTACAATTTAAAGTCACCTGGAAATAGAAGTGTTTTTCTTTCAAACATAAGAGTATATGCTTACGAACAATAAAACAATTTATTTAGTAATTGATAAGACAAACATTTTCTTTTTATTGCAGAATCAATAATAGTTGACCAATTTAGCCAGCTCAAAATTTGATACGTCCAGTATATTAGTCTTGAAAGTTCTGGATTACAAATTAAATGTTTTGTTTTAACGAAGGGTATAAATTCTTTTCAAGTTATGGTTTTGTATTTCACAGTGATGATTTTTTGACATATTAAAAAATGCAAAAAATACAAAATAAAAATTTTTGCCTTTTTGTTTGCGGGTCATTTTTTGACGTTTTGTTAATGTTTTTCACTTTTTATAAATTATTTTTTTAATGAAATTGACATATTATCAATTAACATATCTAAATTATGCTAATATTGCAGAATTCGTTCGAGTAAAACAGATCTTCACCTTCAGATTTGAGCAAAATGCAACATTTTGTCACCTCCCTGTACTGTATGTGTTCTATTATCCGAATACGCGGCTGGCTGGCTATTTCGGAAATACGCTGCTCGAGTCTCGTACCCTGACCATCACTATAAACCCTACGCCAATCTCATTGAACCATAGGAACCATACTATACCGTCCAGAGTATAGTCTGGCCCGATCTAAAACATTACGGATACGGGGATCAAGTGGACAGGAAGCCATACTATATCCCACAATTCCGTTTTCGCACATATATAAGAACGAACATCGCACATGTATATTAAATTATCACATATGTATACCGTCACAAAACATCGCATACAAATGATCGCATATAATATACTACAAAATTATCAAACATATATTAAAAATTATCGCATATATATTGCAATTTATCGCACATATATTACAATTTATCGCACATATATTACAATTTATCGCACATATATTACAATTTATCGCACATATATTACAATTTATCACACATATATTACAATTTATCGCACATATATTATAATTTATCGCACATATATTACAATTTATTGCATATATATTACATTTATTGCATATATATTACATTTATTGCATATATATTACATTTATTGCATATATGTTACATTTATTGCATACATCAAATGAATATCGCACATATGTGACAATTATCGCATATATATGAGAAACATCGCACATATATTGTACATTATCGAATAATGCAACGTTTGACACGCCATACGCGGCACTCACCGTTCTTTGAGTAGACAATGGTTTTTCCCTGGTATCCGCTGCATGTTTGTCATACGGCGTACCAGGCAAAAGGGAACTGGTGCCCGGATGCTACATGGAAATCCCCCGATGAGAAATCGAGCACGTTACCCTTTGACCTTCTGTAAAACGTCATTGACAGTTGCTCCCTAGCTCCAGTCGAATTATTCGAAAAAGACCGCCGCTGTAGTGTGTTTAAGTGTGTGTGTAATCACATCGCACGACACGGCGCCCCCACATGCGGATTATTGGTACGAGTATGTGGGCGTTCAGCGATGTGGACAGTGTATACGGGTGGGTCGTGCGCTGTGATTACACACACTACGCACAGTGTATACGGGTTGGTTTACAACGGCGTCTTTTTCGGAGTGAATATTGCGACTGCCTTGAGGAAGGCTAGTTACTCCCAAACCCTCACCTATAAGGACTGTTTTTTTTGTTGGAACCTGGGTGGGGACATGGGGAGGGGTTTGGGCGTAGGATGGAAAAAGTGTCATATTTCGTATTCGAAATCGGTTTAAAGGAGAAGAAAATAATATAAATAATGTTTCCATGGGACGAAATGCTGTTTATTGAGGAAATTAAACACATTTTTTGAGGGCATAATTATTTCCTGTTTCGCTACCGGTCCATACTATACGAAGCTATTCAATGTTAGAAACTAGTTATCTTAAACCTTTAAAATCTACCTACATCGTACAATATTTCGGAACATACTAAACTTACTCATTAGAAAATAGGGATCCGAAGTGCGCCTTCAGTGTTGAACTTGTAGAAAGTTTACTTTTTGGGGGTTGTCACGTGACAATCTTCCTCTTTTTCCATTATAGCTTCGTCTTTCCAAGAGCACAATTTATTTGAGTGGTATTTCTTTCTATTTGTGTAGGGGAGCTACCATGCTCCAAAAACTATTTATTTGGGAGACGAGTTATAGATATCAGTGAGTCTTATTTTTGTATGTTAACCAACATTGTATACTTGAATTATTGCGATTTGTAGGGCTCTATTTTGATCGGATTGCCGACCATTACTAGCCCCCCCCCCCCCCCCCTCCATGTGCGTGTATCATTCAAATCACGTGTGTGATGACCCTTTTGTGACCTTTCGTTCACTGTCATTGTGTATACACCGTTTTTGTAACTCTTTGTATGTGTGCTATTGTATTGGATAAATTAAACCTTGTTCGTTTAAAATTGATAGAATTTTGGCGAATGCTTACCCTTTCGCGTGTGTCTCTACATTAATAACTGAACCAACTTATACTAAATTTAAGCTTAAGTTACTAACGGTATAAACATGTTCTACAAATAAGCCACTTCGGAATGTCAGTGGCGCATGTCTGTTACTGCTGACAACGGATTTTGTCTTTCTCCCGTAACCTTTTGACAATACCCGCTGGTATTGTCAAAATCTCCGGCGGACGGATTTCTCAAGACACGGTTCCTCAAAAATAGGAGTCCACATCAGTGACATTTTGCTCCCATCCCCTCCCGACTATTGGATATCCTATATCTAAGGTCACATCCCCTATAACCCCTTATAGACTTGGGTCATCTATACGTATCTACCAAACAATGTACTCAAGGCGCTGAGTACATACAAACTTTCAGAAAGATAGGTTATATTGCAGTGATGAATTTTGAGACCCAATTATTTAGCACCTATTTAGCTATTTAGCTATACGGCGCATACAGCAGCCACAGCCAGGAACACCGGGGCAAACCCCTTCTCTTTTCGAAAGAGAACTGGGTTCTTTTACATGCGTTACACAACACATGGGACCAACGGCTTTACATCCCATCCGAAGGACGAAGCAATTGTTAAGTGTCTTGCTTAAAGCCATTTTACACTTTCGGTAAACAGTATTGTCCAAGTCCCACACTTCGTGTATCACAAGTTATATAAAACAACAAACCTGTGAAAATTTAGGCTCAATCGGTCATCGGAGTCGGGAGAAAATAACGGGAAAAACCCACTCCTGTTTACGCGCGTTTCGCTGTGTTATCGCGTTTCGCCGCACTCTATGTTCACTGTTCACCTACATGCACATAATATCCACACCCTCGCATGCACACAACAACCACAGTTCGTAGTACATCAGATGGTGGACTGTACTTTTACGGAAGAAGAAGACTCTACCACCCCCAGTAGTCTATTATAGTCGCTGTGTTTATTTTAAAGGAATACCCCCGACCATCCATAGGTTTATCAAAGCGTCGGAGACCCCATACGGTAAACCGTTACTCCTCGTCGCTAGTGCTGAAAGTGGGACAGTGAGTATGTACGAAGTCATCGACAGTAATGACCAAGAAAGAACTACCGGCACCAGCGACGGCTACACGGGTAAGTCTGTTCATGGAGGTAGGCCTACCACTTTTGTTCGACAATCGACGAGAGCTCACTGTTTATTTTCAAACCTCATGTGCCGGACATACCATTAGAGTCACTACCAAGTATACACATTACACTTTCCACTATAAAACAAGCAATGCAAACCTATTCGTTAAAGGCAGTGGACACTATTGGTAATTGTCAAAGACTAGCCTTCACAGTTGGTGTATCTCAACATATGCACAAAATAACAAACCTGTGAAAATTTGAGCTCAATCGGTCATCGAAGTTGCGAGATAATAATGAAAGAAAAATAACCCTTCTCACACGAAGTTGTGTGCGTTTAGATGGTTGATTTCGAGACCTCAAGTTCTAAACTTGAGGTCTCGGAATCAAATTCGTGGAAAATTACTTCTTTCTCGAAAACTATATGGCACTTCAGAGGGAGCCGTTTCTCACAATGTTTTATACTATCAACCTCTCCCCATTACTTGTAATCAAGACAGGTTTTATGATAATAATTATTTTCAGAAATTACCAATAGTGTCCACTGCCTTTAAACCAGGCACACTGTCCATGCAAATGACTAAAAAATATTCACATTTTCCTTCTTCTTTTGTTTATAGGTGACATTAGTGTACATGATCATTAAGATGTTATAAGCATGACAACTGTACGCCACAACCAGCTGTTGGAAAGGATCTCCAATTAATAATTGCACCTGGGAATTTTGCTCACAAATCTTCCATACAAAACCTGGGCACCGTTCGTTAAAAATTATAGACAACAATTTTGGATCCTTTGACCTTGGCTAAAAATGTCTTTAGTTATTAAACTTGGGCGGGAAACTCGAATTCTATATCAACTCCACGTGTCTAAATTAGCAAGCTTACTAATACGTGTGTCCGTCCAACTTATTATTTCCGTTGTGTCTCGCAGCACACCCTCTCACTGCCCATTAATGTTATCCATGGTCCAGTGTAATTTGAACTGCTTTACATCAGCTGCTCTGTTACATTACGGAAAAGGGTCGAAGGTCATGTTAGGAATACATACTTATATAATTGTTTAGTTTATTATGAACGGTGCAAAACAAAACCTACTTTACAAAATGGTATCGAACATTTTTCGTTTTATCGGGTGTAATGTTATCCACGGTGAAGTGCAAGTTGAATCGGCAAGGCTATAATGTCACACTACAGAGCGTCGGGCGAAGGTCATGGTAGGAATAAATACTTATTTAATATCTTGGTTTATTTGTAAATGAATAGTACAAAACAAAACCGACTTTTTAAAAATGGCAGCAAGTCCACTATACTCCCGAGGATTTTAATAGAAAAGCATATTTATATATTAAGCAGATACGTTGGCTTCGATTATTAGCTATTGCACATGTTTTATTTTATTTAACGAATACACTGCGTAACAATTTTATGATTCATAGAGTGATTGATGGATAGTAAACTTTGATTTGGCACTGCTCACTTTTTTCGTAATTATTATCAAAAATAAACACCCTTTGGTTGAAGGAAATGCCTCTGTGGTGTCGAAAAAGTTATTTATCAAATGACTTATTCCAAAAATAAATAAATATTGAGAATACAATGTAGTAGCCTTTCAAATTAAAGTTATGTATAGACGTTGTACTAAAACAGGCTTACTGTAGGTGTTTTCATTATAACAATCGGAATACTTTATCAAGCAATTTATTTTGTATTTTTGTGTACTAAATCAAAAGGCCCAATCAAATCTCAATTAGGCCTAACTGTTACATTTTCTTCTCTTTTTTCGTCAGTTTTTTTTTCTCTTCTGCCTCTCCATACCTCCAAAACACCCGATGGATGCTAATAAAGCCATTTTGAGATATGGTGGACACACTCGTATATGACATAATTTATAAAGAATCATATTGTGTTGTGATATTTTGCAACTGAAATGAATTGTTTACTCTTAAAGACAGTGGACACTATTGGTAATTGTCAAAGACAAGTCTTCTCACTTGGTGTATCTCAACATATGCATAATATAACAAACCTGTGCAAATTTGAACTCAATTGGTCGTCGAAGTTGCGAGATAATAATGAAAGACAAAACACCCTTGCCACTCGATGTTGTGTGCATTTAGATGGTTGATTTCGAGACCTCAAATTCTAAATCTGATGTCTCGAAATCGAATTCGAGGAAAATTACTTCTTTCTCGAAAACTATGTCACTTCAGAGGGAGCCGTTTCATCACCAAGTTAGGTTTTATGCTAATAATTATTTTGAGTAATTACTTTTACCGTTATTATCTACTTATTTGTAATTTGACAGCAGTCTTGGGTGCTCCACACAGAAGGCTTTGTCCTTCTCTCGGATGACACCCCTATAGTCTATCGCTTTGTATATTATGGTAAATTGAAAAGATTTTTTGTATGAATGGGAAAAAAGGAGAAAAAACAACAACAAACAAACAACCATTTTGCTGAATTTGTCTGTATACACCTAAACAAAAACAGTGCAATCATAATAGTGTCCCCCACAGCTCAAAAAGGCTAATAATTAGCCCTGTTTTGTTGCATATGGTAGTGAAATGAAAACAAAAACCTATTACCATCGGTGGGCGCGATATTCTCCAAAGTATGGCCACACGGTGACGCTTTTCAGGAGGTCTGTCTTGAGGGTTCTTTTGGCAGCTGAGGCTAATACCTGCATGGTTAGAATTTAAAACACTGCGTGAGTCCCATTGTAGATCCCTCCCCCCCAACAGAAAACTGTGTAAACAAACTTATAGCGCCCTCTGTTGAATCATCCTCCTTCAGTCCATGTTTAAAGACACTGGACACTATTGGTTATTGTCAAAGACCAGTCTTATGCATAAATTAATAACAAACCTGTGAAAATTTGAACTCAATCGATCGAAAGAAACCACACCCTTGTCACACGAAGTTGTGTGCGTTTAGATGGTTGATTTCGAGACCTCACATTCTAAATCTGGGGTCTCGAAATCAAATTCGTGGAAAATTACTTCTTTCTCGAAAACTATGTCACTTCAGAGGGAGCCGTTTCTCACAATGTTTATACCATCAACATCTCCCCAGTACTCGTCACCAAGTAAGGTTTCATGCTAATAATTGTTTTGAGTAATTTCCAATAGTGTCCACTGCCTTTAATTTCCAATTGTAGTGTACAGAATCTCTGATGGACAGCTTTTCATATGACACTATAGACTAATGCCACCATACTATACTTAAAAACACACTGTTCGTGCATTTATTAGCCATTTATGACATTGGCTTACCTCTATTTTGTCCTCCTTGTACATGAAACAAACGTTGTTCGTCGGATTTGCCGGGTCCAAAACGATTGGGCTGTGGGGGGGGGGGGGGTACACGTCATAAGTTAAAGAGCATGATTGTAGTAAATAAAAACAGACTGTGCCAATTCTCATGAGCATTGTGCAAGTACTAAATTGCATTCATGATCACTGAAGGTGGTACCCGAGGTCAAACGAATAAGCAGCAGAGTGCGTGTTCGGCGCCTTAATTCCATAGGATTCAAGCCTTGTGAGTGGTGTTTCTGGGTACTAGACTTACTCAGTCGTGCTGTTTTCATGTTAATGATGTTACTTAGTACTTAGCGAAACCAGCAAAGAACTCGTGAACCCATTATTAGGTTGACAGGGTCCCTGAAACTTATTTCTTAATGTTAATTAAAATGTCCATATTCATGAGGAAAAGCGTGATGTTTTTGGCCAGGCAGAATCCCAATTCTTTTTTTAAAGGCACTGGACACCTTTTGTTATTGTCAAAGACCAGTATTTTCACTTGACATGTATCCCAAACATATGCAATTTACACTCTTAGTCATCGAAGTTGTAAGCGAGCAAAGAAAGAAACGAAAAGAACACCCTTGTTGCACAAAAATTGTGTGCTTTCAGATGCCTATAACAAAAAGGCTTCGGGCCTGAAGTCTTTTTAATATTAATATCGAGTAAGAAAAAACCTCTTTCTCTAAAACGATGTTACTTTAGAGGGAGACGTTTCTCACAGTGTTTTATACTTTCAGCAGCTTCATTACTCGTTACCAAGTAAGTGTTTGTGCTTATAATTATTTTGAGTAGTTGACAATAGTGTCCAGTGCCTTTAAAGCCACTGGACCCTTTCGGTTTAGAAAAAAAAATAAAAGTTCACAGATTTACAAATAACTTACAGGGTTTACAGAAGGCAATGGTGAAAGACTTCTCTTGAAATACTTTACTTTTTGAGAAAACAGCAAAACAATATAAATTCTCGTTAACGAGAATTACGGATTTATTTTTAACACATGTCATGACACGGCGAAACGCGCGGAAACAAGGGTGGCGTTTCCGTTGTTTTCTCCCGACTCCGATGACCGATTGAGCCTAAATTTTCACAGGTTTGTTATTTGTTAAAGAAGTTGTGGTACACAAAGTGTGGGCCTTGGACAACACTGTTTACCGAAAGGGCCCAATGGCTTTAACGCTCAATCAACTCAGTAAAGTTCACCTTGCCATTTTGAGTTTCCTGATAATAGTTTTTTCGAGTTGATCATCACTGTGCATGTATTTCCAAGAAACACGCAGCTCATCCAGAAAAAAAATGGGATCTTATTTTGACGCTCAACACTTTAGTTTACCTTTTCATGTCGAGTTTCCTGATAATAATTTCGTTGAGCTGATAATCGACACCGGACATGTAGCTCCAATAAACACGCAGCCTGTCCAGCTTGGTCAGAACTTTCAAGACGCTCCTCAAACCCTGGGCTTTATCAAGATAACTTGGCTTCCCTGCCTTCTCCCACCGGTAGATGGTGATCAACTCCAGAGGGTATGACTTCTGGAGATACTTTGGGAGGAATCTAGACGCCCAATACTTCACCAGGCGTATTAACTCCTTCACGTAGCCGGGTTGTTCCTTAACAAACTGCTTTCGGTACTGAACGAATGATGCAGAATAAAGCTGTCTTGTTCCATTGCCGCAGTCTAGCATAGTCAGAAAGAGTTTGCGATACGCTGAAGGAAGAAGTAAGAATCAGAAAGAAACACGGTTGGACGCCTGTTTCTGAAGATGATAGCATTATTTAAACTAAAAAACATTGCATGGCCGATTAAGCTGATCGTGGCGTTGTTGGAATGCAGGGATTAGGGGACACATGTCTTCGGTTTGGGCGCTTTTGGTCCTATGAAATATTGTTGGAGTTTAAAAGAAGTTTTAAAAATAAGATAATTCAAATTATCTATATAAAAAAAACCTTGAAAGTATGTTGTTTTTCTTTTATTTCGTGAACACACACGGTCTGCCATTTTGCAAAGAACCACATTTTTGACTCCACAAAAAAAGAATTATCACCCAAAATCAGAAAGTTTTTCTTATTACTGTGTTCTCGTTTAACTTACACCTCTGAAATTTTGGAACGTTATCCGTTGTAGGAAGAAGATCGACGTCTATCCATCGACTGCCTACTTGTATCTTAAAATTCAGCAAGTATTCATCGGATCGTATGATTTGGACGTTCTGCACACCTCGCAAAGTTGATGTTAGATCGGCAATTATTCCAGACAAAGTTTCCTTATATTCTTCTTTTTCAATCTTTGAGATGGGTTCCAGATATGGTTGGCTGACGAATGCAACCAGATCCACGTCCGATAGATCTTTTACCATAGTACCCTTTCCGAGCGATCCACCCTGCGAATGATAAAAAACATCTGATCACAGGAACTACAGACTATAGACCTACCCAAATTATACCCAATTACATAGAGCTGCTTAAAGACAGTGTACACTATTGGTAATTGTCAAAGACCAGTCTTCTCACTTGGTGTATCTCAACATGTGCATAAAATAACAAACCTGTGAAAATTTGAGCTCAATTGGTCGTCGGAGTTGCGAGATAACTATGAAAGAAAAAACACCCTTGTCACACGAAGTTGTGTGCTTTCAGATGCTTGATTTCGAGACCTCAAATTCTAAACATGAGGTCTCGAAATCAAACTCGTGGAAAATTACTTCTTTCTCGAAAACTACGTCACTTCAGAGGGAGCCGTTTCTCACAATGTTTTATACTATCAACATCTCCCCATTACTCGTTACCAAATGGAGATTTATGCTGATAATTGTTTTGAGTAATTACCAATAGTGTCCACTGCCTTTAAGCACAAAAAGTAGCTAAACGAAACAAAATGATAACAACGATAAACGCCTTACGCAGATCCTCAAAGCGCTTTACAAAAACAGTAAACATTACAATAAAGGGACATGTTGCCTTGGACCGGGCGTGTTGGTCTATGAAACGCGTTTGAAAACAGTTTGTTATAAAATACAGATGCTTGGAAAGATGTTTTAAAAATATAATATAATGATCCACACACAAAATGCCTCGAAATTGCACGGTTTTCCTTATAAATACGTCGTGAACTTACACGGCGCGCCATTTTGTTGAGTCAATTTTTTGGCCGACCGTGTTAGTTCGCAAAATAAAAGGAAAACCACGCACTTTCGAGGCATATTTGTGTGGATCATTATATTCTACTTTTAAAACATCTTTCTAACCATATATGCATTTTCTAACAAACGGTTTCAAACACTTTGCAATGTATAGACCAACTCGACCGATCCAAGGCAACGTGTCTCTTTAAAAGTAGACCTGCAAAGAATAAAAACCATAATAAACTAATGATGCTTACTAGCACACGGTTACCACCCAAAATACCAACCAAAATCATCATGTATCATCTGTGGCTGGATCCTACTCATGTTTGCTTAGCAGAAATTAAGCTATATGAAATTGCGCCTGGGTGATAGCCAAAAAGAAACATACTGTGTGTACTTAATAATAATAATATTAAACAATAATAAAGCGCCTTATGCATGGGATGGCCTCAAAGCGCTTTACACAATATAATAAAAATCAGCGAAAGGACATCAACAAAAATGTTCTCACCTTGACAACTTTATAAACATGAAAGGCGAGAATGTTTTCAGAGCAACGGCAGTAAATGTGTTGGACCACACTGTCAATTGCTGATTTGCAGTCCTTTGCGAAGGCGTTCGTCCCATGTTGTATATTCTCGCTAAACCAATTCCCTAGTTCATGCTGAGGCAAACACCAGGGCTCGTAATTCTCCTCACCCGGGTTGATATGGACAACCACCGACGAACATTCAGGCGAATTCGAGGTTTCGCCATTGAAAATACGTGACAATATCCTGCCCATATTTTGTTTTCAATCTGTGCGGACGAAGTTTAAAAAAATAAAACATTGGGAATAATAATAGATGTTAAATTTGCATCGTGGATAAAGAATATTATTTTGGTTTTTACCTATAACACCGATGTGTGTCAGCACTGTATACTTATAACCTGAGTCCTGTGAAAACAATATCATTACTACAAGCATTCTCGGTGGGATTTAACATATTTTATAGGGTGTGTCGTTTAGCTTCCCTTGGTCGACCCCGTTCTGACCCGGTACTTCGAATAGCTTTGACGGGGCTTAACCGGGTCAGCCCCCAGTGCCCTGCTTGTGGTGTGGGTCACTTGGGGGTGACCTGAGGTGCATGCCGTCACCACGAGAGGGCGAGTGTGATCGTCCAATTAGCTCTTGTCAGGGGCTCACCCGGGGTCGACCCAGGGAAGCTTATCGAACGCACCAAAAGATCGTTGTGGTACCCGCTGCCAAATTATTTATCTCGATACAAATGTAATGGTTATTATTGAAATCAACAATAATTTGTAAGCAAACGATTACGTTATTTTCAAATTGGTATAATCTGAATGAGATGTGTTTATAGCTTAACACAGGCTCACTCGAGTTCTTAAACATAGTTATTCGTCCACATTATTGTCAAGTCCAACAATAATGAAGGAAGTTCTTCAAAGTGTTTAGTTTATAGGATTCGAACTGCCTCTAGCTACTGGCAATCTCGGTATTCTAGTTTATACGACACTGCTCTAGAATTGCAAGGGTCGTTGGTTCGAATCCCACTCGAGTAATATGCATGTGATATGTTATTTTTTACAGGACTCGGGAATGGACTGAGTAAACAGTGCTAACACATATCTGTGTATGGGTTAAAGCTAGCCCTACATAGGACTCTTCCTCTGTACACTGTAGTAAAATACGAAAGTATAAGGCCGCCATGGTTAGGGTTAAACCCAGAGTTAACATTAAAACATTGGGATTTGTGACACATCTCAAGCAAGCCGGGCAAATGTTAAATTATTTCCCTTAGTACACCCACGATATACACCAGAGTTCAAAAATGCAACGAGACAAAAATAACAACTTAACTATTGTTAAAACACACACGCATCCCCTATCAGCGACAATAGCAAAGCATGCTAATTCACAAATCGATCTCATTGGGGGGGGGGGGGGGGGAGCACAACATGTCGTTCTTTGTGTTTACAACATGGAGTTATAGAAATGTGTGCATACAGATTCAGGTACCACCTTTAAAGGCAGTAGACACTATTGGTAATTACTCAAAATAATTTATTAGCAACAAACCTTACTTGATAACGAGTAATGCAGAGCTATTTATAGTATAAAACATTGTGGGAAACAGCTCCCTCTGAGAAGTAACATAATTTTCAAAAACGAAGCAATTTCTCACTAAAATATTTGAATTTGATTTCGAGACCTCAGTAGATTTTGTGGTCCCGAAATGAAGCACAAATCGAATGCACCCACAGACCTTTAAATCTGCATGAAACAGCTGCTTGCACCAATGGCTTTGTATCAGAGCCATACCTTCCTCCATTGTATAACAAAGCCAAATGGTCCAACGACATTAAAAGCACTGAACACCTTTGGTTATTGTCGAAGACCAGGGCCCAATTTCATAGAGCTGCTTAAGTAAACAATTTTGCTTAAGCAAAAATTTCATTGCTTAGTAAAATCAGATTACCGGCCAAGACTCCACTCAATTGTAATGCTAAGTAAACAACAGCTTAATACTAGTCATAAGCAATGTATATGGCAGGACATTTTGGCCAGTAACATGTGTAAAATAAGCGAGCTATTTTCGTGCTTAAGCAAATTTTTTGCTTAAGCAGCTCTATGAAATTGGCCCCAGTATTTCCACTCTCTCGGTTTATCCCAACATACACACAACCTGTAACAATTCATTTGGGCTCAATTATTGGTCTTCGAAAAAGCAAACAAATAATGGAAGAAAAGACACCCTTGTTGCACAATGTGTGTGTGTGTGTGTTTTTGTATATGCCAGAAAAATGCGTCAGTTCAGGCCTAAAGTCTTTCTAAGATTCAAATATTTTAGTGAGAAAATTAACTCAAAAACAACTCCGTTACATGTACTTCCCAGAGGGAGTCGTTTCTCACAATGATGTATACGTTACCATGTTTGAGTACCAAACGTGTACAGTGCCTTCGATTTGCCATTTTGAGGTATGGTTGATAGTGGCACTAGGTTTGGGTAATAGAGAAAGGACCACATTTCGCTATGGTTCGATGTGGTAAAAATGCCTACACGGACACAGGGGGGGGGGGGGGGATATCCACGAGTTCACAATAGTATGCAGTCGTGGAAGTGGACCAACTTACCTGAAAGATCTACTCTAATCACTCCAAATACTCCTACTAGAAACCTCCGTTCTGCTAGCAAGGACGCCCTTATGTTACCCGTATGTTGTCACCAACATTGCGTATGGTCAACGTGGTTTTCAGTTGCTGCACCTCATTTTATGGAACAATCTCCCTCTACATACCAAACAAGCCACCACTATCTCAAGTTCCAAGACTCTTCTCAAAACGTTTCTGTTCAATTCATCATACTTATTATTCTTCTGTTCCTCTGAGCGCATAGAGACTTTCTTTCTTTTGGAGGTGTTAGAGGCGCTGTAGAAATGTAGGTGTGATTTATTATCGTCTACCCGGAAGTGAGAAAGTCAAGTAGGCTAATACGAGCTACGATTATTCAACTCTAACTGGTTACTTTCACAAATATTTACTAATACAATTTTAACTGTCAAACTTACTCAAGTATTAGGAGACTGTAGAAACTCTTCTCTTTAACATCCTTCGGCGGCAACTGCAGCTAGTTTTTCTTCTAAAGGCGTAAGCTACTAATAAATTACCGAACCAAATAAGAGACACTCGTCGTCCTATGTGAACCTAAACACGTCGAACACGATGGTTTGTCCCTTGTGTTCGCTGCCGCTTTGTCATACGGCGTACCAGGCAAAGGAATTTAAAAGTGCCCGAATGAGCTAAAGGGAATTCCCCCTATGTGAAATCGCGCACGGGAGCCCTTGACCTTCTCTTAAACGTCAATAGCTTTCCGTGTACCAACTGGATCGGTGTGTGCGTGTGTGTGTGTAACGGGGTTTTTTACACTCGTGGTAGACTTGTGTACAAGTCGTTATTAGACGTCCATGCAACAGTCACAGTGCGATTATACACTCATGCAACTTTGGGATTGAGGATGACTGTGTGTACCCTTGGTGTACCGTCCCCGCAACTAGACCACACCACAATTACCAGGCAATCTCGGCAGTCCAGTTGGTAAGACACTGCTCTAGAATTGCAAAGGTCGAGGGTTCGAATCCCACTCAAGGAATATGTCTGTGACATTGTTCACATGACTCGTCAGTGCTAACACACGAGAATGGAACTTGAATCAAGTCTAGGGCTGTGGGTGGTGGCTGACACTTGATGTGTGTGTGTGTGGGGGGGAGACATTTAAGTATCACGTGATAGCTATAATCGAACTCTCTCGTGTAGTTTTACTCACTCTCTCTGTAGTTTTACTCAATCGTGTAAGCCTAATCCAACACACCCAATGATGCGGGTTTTTCGCAACCCTGATGATTTTTATTTTATTTCCCATTTCATCAATCAGGACCAAGATGTTCGTTCGACCATGGGGAATGGGTGGGGCGTGCTTTATGGGGAGGGGTTTGAATGTGGGTGGATCAAAAGTGCAATCAATTGTTTTCGAAAATGATTTAGAGGGGAAGACATTACTATTTCTAAGGAACGAAATACTGTTTTGAGGAAATAAAATGATTTTTTATTTTTGTGTATTGCCTTTCTGCTTAATGGCCCCATACTTCAAACAAATCCTCAGACGAAATCATTATTCATTTTAAGAAAGTTTAAAGGCACTGGACACTTATTGGTAATTCCTCAAAATAATTATTAGCTTACAAAAGGAGTAATGGGGAGAAGTTAATAGTATAAAACACTGTGAGAAACGGCTCCCTCTGAGTAACGTAGTTTTCGAGAAAGAAGTAATTTTCCACAAATTTGATTTCGAGACCTCATTAAGAGGTCTCGAAATCAAATTTGTGGAAAATTACTTCTTGAGGTCTCGAAATCAAGCATCTGAAAGCACGTGTTTTTTTCTTTCATTATTATCTCGCAACTTCGATGACCGATTGAGCTCAAATTTTCACAGGTTTGTTATTTTATGCATGTTGTGATACAGCAAGTGAGAAGACTGGTCTTTGAAAATTAGCATTCGTGTCCGTGTCTTTAAACTTGTTTAGGCCCTATCTATTTTTGTTTGTGGTTAAGTGTCACGACTCACGGACCCACACTCTGCTGAACAGATTCACCAGAGCCTGAGTTCGGTGTTCTTCACAGCACGGCCACGACTCCCTTAATCACGAAGATATACGCATAAACCTACGACTAGATTATAATAATGAACATACACTCTAAAAATTAAAGAGTTGAATCCAACACTTGCAAGAGTTCGGTGAGTGACAACACTTTAAAAGCATTGTGAATCCAGCATTTTATATGTTAAATCCAGCATT
Source organism: Asterias amurensis (assembly GCF_032118995.1). Classification (NCBI taxonomy): domain Eukaryota; kingdom Metazoa; phylum Echinodermata; class Asteroidea; order Forcipulatida; family Asteriidae; genus Asterias; species Asterias amurensis. The sequence goes on from NC_092665.1 coordinate 12,888,839, forward strand.
TTAAAGTATTCAGTCAACAATTTAAGTGCCAGTTTTAATGTTCAAAAAGCTCATTTAACAATTCTATAAAAGAAAATTGAAACAACATTGTTGGATTAACAAACAAAACACTAGATCCAACACTTTCAAAATGTGGTCACTCACCGAACTATTCTAAGTGTTGGATTCAACTCTTCAGCTTGTAGAGTGTAACTTACACTAAAACCTACAACTAACTTGTAAACAGTAATCCGTGCTTGACTTTCATGAACCTACATACTAACTTATAATCATGAAACTGTGTATACTTTAGCTTACATGTCCCCACTACACCATACAATGAAAACTTACTGGTTAAATATAGCCATACTATGCGTGCGAAAATACAAGTTCTATTTTTTTTTATAGTACTGAAAATATTATCATTATTAAACTTTCCAGAATATCTGAAAAAGCAAAAGTTTTTGTAAGTTTTTAATAACATTATATTAACCCCGCAGAGATGTAGCCTTTTCTAAATCCCAAAACAATAGGCATAATTGTTACATAATAACGGAGTCCAACATATAAACTCTTGAAGGGCAGTTGTGTAGAACATGTTGCTGAATGAGGAAATCCCACAATATTCCTCTTTTATATTTTGTTATCTTCTATGTTTACGTGGGTATTTTTGTTTCTTCTCTCTTTCCGTGTTTACCTTCAAACCACCCAAATAAAACACGACAGCTTATGGTTGACCTGTGTAGTATTTGTTACTACGGAAAAACAATACATAAAAGTTGATCATTGCACTGTTAAAGGCAGTGTACTTGGTATTTACTATTGGTAATTACTCAAAATAATTATTAGCGTAAAACCTTTATTCATTACGAGTAATGGGGAGAGGTTCATAGCATAAAACAATGTGAAAAACAGCTCCCTCTGAAGTGACGTAGTTTTCGAGAAAGAAGTAATTTTCCACGAATTTGATTTCGAGACCTCAAGTTTAGAATTTTGAGGTCTCGAAATCAAGCATCTGAAAGCACACAACTTCGTGTGACAAGGGTGTTTTTTTCTTTCATTATTATCTCGCAACTTCGACGACCTAATTGAGCTCAATATTTTACAGGTTTGAGATACACCAAGTGCGAACACTGGTCTTTGACAATTACCAATAGTGTCCACTGTCTTTAAAGGGTCTGTATACGTTTTGGCAATGAAAATTAATGGCAAAACAATTTACATGGTATAAGAAGTACAGCAGCTTTAGATAGTAAACTGCATTTTGAGAAACATTTCATTTCGAGGTACGCCATTTTATGGAAAAATATATCACTTTATTATCCCCAAAAATTTGATTATAAAAGGCGTTACCGTGGTAACGCTTCTCAGATTGTGTATTCCTGTAGGGAATGTGCTTCATGTGCAGACATAATTCGCTCCGGATTTTCGGCAATAATTATCTCAATATACGCGATCACCAAATGAAATGTTCACATGTTAATTTTTATTGCTTACATTAAACTAGATTATTTAATAAAGGATTAAAGTTGGTACTGTGCGACGAATAACTGGTTGAACATGTCACTCCTTGCTTCTACTGAGGGCGTTATATAGTTGGCCATTCACGGACGTTTCCGAGCAGGGCGGTCCTGCGGAGGGTCCTTTCGGCAGCATCCTTTATCACCTGTATGAGTTAGAATTGAAAACACGTATGAGTAATGGTTAATGAGTTTTTACGTGCTAAAATAACTTTATTTTGTGACTTGTGTTACTCATTTCTCATAATTAAAGCACCTTAGCAAGTAATATTTGAAAGGAAGCTTTCTACTATCATTATCTTCAAACCGTGTAAAGTTTAATGTAAATCTTAAGACATTTTGAAAAAGTACCCGAATCCGAACATTGTTCGTTTATATCAACCCTTGATAATTCATTCATTCATCCAACATAATGATGTCCGTACATTCAACATTTCAGAACAAAATGTTGTCAACAATAGGCATAGGTTCAAGTTTTACGTTATACACACTCAGTAACACACAGTGAATTAAGATATGAAAACATGATAACTCCAAGTGATTTGTTGATCAGTTATACAAAATAGTAATAAAAATGCAGTAAGTATGACAGCAATGGTTTAGGTGATTGGATTTTGCTTACCTTCTTGTTGTTCCCCCGGTACAAGCCGCCAACGTTGTTCGTCGGATTTGCCGGGTCCAAAATGATTGGTCTGTAGATGAGAGGTAGAGTTAGTAACGAGCATGGCTTATTGTTATTTTCAATCAACTTTACAAGTCTCGTAGTGTGCAACGTACACGTACGAAATGTAATCCTTTGCATGCTCTGAGGTGTCTGTAAAATGCCGTGGTGACAAGGCCTTTTACATGTGTTTAGCTTCCTCTAAAAAAAGGGGGGGCTATTATTTTGACGCTCATCACTTTAGTTTACCTTTCCATGTTGAGTTTCGTGATAATAGTTTCGTTGAGCTGATCATCCACACCGGGCATGTAGCTCCAATAAGTAGGCGGCCTGTTCAGATTGGTTAGAACCTCCAAGACGCTCTTCAAACCTTGGGCTTTGTTCAGTCGTCGTCGTCGTAGTCGTCGTCCGGGCTGCTCTGCCTTCTCCGCCTTCTCCCACCGGTCGATGGTGATCAACTCCAGAGGGTAGGACTTCTGGAGTTTTTCAGGGAGGAATCTAGACGCCCAATACTTCACCAGGCATATCAACTCCTTCACGTCTTTGGGTTGATTACCGACAAACCGCACTTGGTGCTCAACAAAAGATGCAGACAAAAACGCTCGTGTTTCATGCCCGACGTCTAGCATAGACAGGAACGTGTTACGGTCCGCTAGAAAGAAATAAACCAGAATCAAGCACTGATTATTTAGCGACTGGCCGTTTCTGAAGATGACAGCATTATTTAAAGTTACTCAAATTATGTGCACAAATAAATTAAACAGTGTTTGCACTTTGGGCTATTACAAAAAAGCGTTAGTCATTAAATTCATAATGATTCTTGACACTGTGTGGTTTTCCTTGTGCTTTGAGAACTTAAAAAACAAGGTGCGCCATTTTGTTAAACGAATTTGTTTTACTTAAAAAAAAGTGCGGACCTTGTTAGTTCACGAAGTAAAAGGAAAACCTGACGATTTCTAAGGATGATTGTGAGAATCATGTTCTTCTTTTAAAACATCTTTCCAAACCATATCCATTTCATAACGAACACATGGTTTCTATAAAGATACCCCCAAATAATTCAAAGGCAACGTGTCCCTAGTTAAAGTCACCTGGAAACGGTATTTTTTCAAAATAAAGCCTTTGTCACTAATATGTGTGTTTTCATGAGTGGAATGTGAATAAACAGTTAACTAAGGTTTTAAGAATTTAGTTCTTATGTTGTTTACAAATTTAGGTCCGAACAGCCAATACGAGCTGCACGTTTCATTGACCTCATCGGATCAACAAACTTCATTCAAAACGTTACTGTTCCAACTCGAGAGGCTCATATCCTTGATCTCATTTCATCTCGTTCTACCAATAATTTTGTCGAAGACGTCAATGTGACAAATTATCTTCCTTCTGATCATGCAGCTATTGAATGTTCCTTGAGAATCACCAAACCTGATCCAGTTAGGATGGAAATAAAAATGCGCAAAGTCAGTGACATAGACATTGACTTATTTCGTCAGGAAATTCTTGAATCTGAACTGTATACCTCCCCCTCACCGAATCCTGACGTGATGATACAATATGAATCATTTCTGTCCAGTCTCTTGGACAAACACGCTCCAGTTATTACTCGTACAATCACCTGTCGACCGCATTCGCCATGGTACGACGACAAGCTACGCAAAGCGAAGCAACATCTACGTCGGTTAGAAAGGAAATGGTGCGCTTCCAAACTTGAAATTGATCGTCAGATATTCAAGGAATCCTGTTTTCAATACAAAAGCATGATTCTTGCAGCCAAAAGAATTCACCACCAAAATCAACTTCACAACGTATGTAACTCACGTGACTTCTTCAAGAAAATAAACAAACTGTGTCAGCCTCAATCCCCACAACTCCTCCCATCAGCCGATGACCTGCAAACTCCATTGACTGAATGTTTTCAACATTTTTTCACTAGTAAAGTGAAAACCATCTCGGACTCATTGGCCATCTCTGCCCAAGGTTTAGGGAGAAACTTCCGAGAACATCACCACATAGTCACTTCATTCAACAGCTTCAAACCAGTTACAAAGGACGCGGTTGAAAAACTGATGAAGAAATCGTCCTCAACAACATGCTGCCTTGACCCCATTCCCACCTCCTTGGTGAAACAATGCTCAAATGAACTCCTGCCCATCATTACCCGCATCATCAACGCTTCCTTTCTGAGTGGCCAATTCCCCGAAGGTCTAAAATTTGCCAACATATCACCTCGCATAAAGGATCCCAAAAAGGATACGGATGATCTGAAAAACTACCGACCAATTGCCAACCTCAAGTTTTTGTCTAAACTGACCGAGAAAGCTGCCGTAGCCCAGATACAAGGCTATATCTTGGAAAATCACACAGAACTACAACCAAAAATGCAATCTGCTTATCGACCATTTCACAGCTGTGAAACAGCACTTCTTCGGGTCTCCAATGATGTTCTGATATCTCTTGACAGGGGGCTGGAGGTTATTCTAGTCCTCTTGGATTTTTCAGCAGCATTCGATACCATTAGCCATGACATCACCTTAAACCGTCTATCGCTTAGGTTCGGGATCAAGGATCAAGCATTAGAGTGGCTTCGGACCTATCTAACAAATCGTCGTCAAGCAGTTATGATTAATGGGCAACAATCTACGGTTCATACTCCAACCCAGGGAGTTCCACAAGGATCGGTATTGGGACCCCTATTGTTTACCCTGTACACCTCGCCTCTGGAAGAGATCATTCATGCTCATGGTATTAAAAGCATGTTTTACGCCGATGACACACAAGTCTACATTTCATTTAAACATTCTCAGCTTCAGGAAACCGTTCTCAGCATACAGAGTTGCATAATGGACATCAAGCAGTGGTCATGTAGCAATGGTCTCAAGTTAAATGAGAATAAAACAGAACTCCTTCACATCACATCTCGTTTTCGCAACAGAATCCCATTATCTTCTATTCAAATTGATGGTATACCAGTTCATTCTGTCGACAAAGCAAGAAACCTTGGTGTGACATTTGACAAATCTTTTGCCATGGATAAGTTTGTCAATACAAAATGCCGTTCCGCCTCGTTTGCCCTACACAAGATCGGACAAATTCGCCAGTTCATAAATAAAACAACAGCAGAAAAGCTCATCCATGCTTTTGTAATTTGTCATCTCGATTACTGCAATAGTCTCATCTATGGATTGCCCGACTCACAGCTCAGAAAACTCCAACTCATTCAAAACTCAGCGGCTCGTCTCATCACCCGGTTAAGAAAACGCGATTCAATTACTCCTGCTTTGCAATCTCTCCATTGGCTTCCTATTCATTCTCGCATCATCTTCAAAATTCTCCTTCAAACATTTCAATGCAGTCTTGGAAGTGGACCAACTTACCTGAAAGATCTACTAACTCCATACACTCCTACTAGAAACCTCCGTTCTGCTAACAAAGACACCCTCGTTATCCCTAAAGTTACCACCAAAGCATATGGTCAACGTAGTTTTCAGTTTGCTGCACCTCACTTATGGAACAATCTCCATCTACACATCAAACAAGCCACTGCGATCTCAAGTTTCAAGACTCTTCTCAAAACACATCTATTCAAATTATCTTATACTTAATTATTCTTTTGGTTCCTCTGAGCGCTTAGAGACTTTCTTTTGGAGGTGTTAGGCGCTATAGAAATGCGGTTGTTATTATTATTATTATTATTTTCCTGGGGCCTACAAACGCCTGCAGCTCTCCTGCCTCTATTGAATATCATAAATATTTATAGCGTTTAACAAAGACAACGGGCCGAGTAGGGTGGGAGCCTTCAGTCTCGAGCTTGTGATTGGACAATGGCAAGATCTGAACGTGCAACGGTGCTTTGAACGTGCAAAACGAATGATCACTACTTACTGTCCCGAAAATGTTCAACGTTCTGCTCCGTTGTGGGAAGAAGGTTGAATTCAACCAATCGATCTCTGACATATGTCTTGAAATTCACCAAGTGTTTTTCGAGTCGTAAGTCTGGTTGCAAGCCCCGCGGGCCTCCCACATTTGACCCCAGATGAGAAATGATATTGGGCAGAGCTCTCTTGTACTCTTTTAAGTTCCCAGTCTCTGTAATGGGTTGTAGTGGTGGATTGTTGACAAACAAAACCAGATCCACGTCCGATAGATTTTTTACCATAGTGCCTTTTCCGAACGATCCACCCTGCGAACGACAGAAAAAAAATCTTATCACAGGAAACCGGATACCCAAACTACAAGTAAGGGAATAGCTAAAATAAGTAACATACTCAAACAAGATACCCAAATAGTGTTACCGTAAATCTCTCTCAGAAGAAACATACTAGTAGAAGTCTATACTCTATCATACCATAGAGCAAGGATACTAGTAGAAGTCTACTCTGTTATACCATAGAGCAAGGAAATAAAAGTTTAAGTTGACTTACCTGAACGACTGTATTAGTGAAGCCAAGAGTGTCACTATGACGGGTGGAATCGCGAATCCCTTTGAGCAAAGATTTGATTAATGATATGCAGTCATGTGCGAATAGCTCCGTTCCATGTTGCATGTTCTTATTGCCAGCATGGTACCAAGTCTCTAGTTCATCCGGAGATAAACACCACGGTTCTTCTTCCACTTCTATCTCAAAGTCTAATCCATTTCCACGGGCAGACGGTTTTTTCCCTACCGGTCCTTCATGCGGTAGAAATTGAAAAATAATACATGTATAAACATACTTGCCCACATTGAAACCTAAAGCCCGGTTCGTACTTCCCGTGAATGCGAATGCGAAGCGAAATTTTGACAACACATCAGGGCAACCCCTCGCTGCTAATGATTCACAGGAGACGCACACAAGTCAACTGGTGCGAATTGTTCGTTGCAAATTTGTGATGGCCGGGACATATAACGGGACAATTATAGGGACAATTATAGCCAATCAAAGTTTCTATTTAAAAAAACAACTGATGGTTATGAACCGAAGATCGTTCAGTACGGTAGGCACAGGCGTTATAATACGAAATTTGCTTTGAACCAAAAGGAGTATGGGGACATGGTCAGTATGGATGCATTAATAAGGGAATAAAAGGTTAGCGACGAGTTCTTATTAAACGGCCGTTTAAAACAGGCAGTTTGCAGTGTGTGTCCATCGCCCGTGCAAAGCTTCATACAATATTGTATAAATGTTGGTGCAAAATTTATTATTTGTAAATAAAATTAACATTATGGATGAATAATGAATGTTGTGTTGTATAAAGAATTATATGTAAATACTGCGTTAAAATGTTTTGACATGTGGCGCCTCATAGAGTCGCGATTCCAAAACTATGGTTTTGACGTCGCTTGGGAAAACCACAACCGTGGTCGACGTGAACGAGGTCCACGTTCACCCGAATCTAAACCCCTTAAAGTAACAAACGTGCCCGCAGTGTGTTATGGTTTCACGAACTCCCTCTTACCTGCAAATAACCTTGAGCCTCTCATAGGCTCCTCCTCCTCCTGGTTGCCCCATGACGCCATTTTTACTCAAGTCACTTGCACGGTCTATTCTGAAAAAAACGAGAGAATGTTGTGGAAACAGCGCTTAATATGAAAAAAGGGGAATTAAAGAAAGGATGGCGAGGTCTTTTAACAGGCCGTTTTAAACCGGCAGGAGCTCGTGGTAGAGTAGAAAAGGACTGTATACAATAGAAGTCTTATGGATTAGGACTCATATGTTTCACATCTTTTTGACTTTATGTGTTTCCTTCACAACTTGATGATTAATTGTAAAAAATATTCGGTTCGCATTGTTGTTTTGAAGTGTAGACGTGTATTAGAGTAGACATGTTAGTAGTTTGTTTAGACTTATAAATGATATCTAATTAATCTATAGCTGGAGTTTTTACTTTAGTGTAAAGGGAAAACAAGTGGCTTTATATGCCACTGTGTTTTTTATGGTCCCGGAATTTCAAATAAATGCGCGAGACTTGCGCGAGACTTGCACAGTCTATTGTTAAAGTGTCTATAACTGCATTTTTTAGCGTTTTTTTTTTTTTTTTTTTAACAAAAGGGCATTTATGAATGGGAATAAATAAAGAGTAGTGACTCGTTCGTAAACGTCCGTTAAAAACCTTGCTGTGCGATAAAGGCCCTTGGCTTCGGCTCGGGCCTTTATCACACGGCTGCCGATCCTGCCGGCTGTAAACGGCCGTTGAAGAACTCGTCGCTTCCCTTGTATTCCCTTATTATATAGATCGTTGTGGTACCTGCTGCCAAATGATATATATCGATACAATGGTTATTATTGTAATCAGACTCAGTGAACAAACCATTACGTTATTTTCAAACTAGTATTCAATCTGAATGAGATGTGTTTATAGCTTAACACAGGCTCAATTCGTCCACATGTCAAGTCCAACAACAATGAAGGAAGCTCTTCAAAGTGTTTAGTTTATAGGATTCGAACTGCCTCTAGCTACTGGCAATCTCGGTAGTCTAGTTTATACGACACTGCTCTAGAATTGCAAGGATCGTTGGTTCGAATCCCACTCGAGTAATAAGCGTGTGATATGTTTTGTTTACACACTGTAAAAAATTTGTGTGAATTCACAGTAGCTTTTTTGTTGGAAAGAATCAAAAATGAACAGCAGAAGTTGCCGTTTTCCTATTTCTCTGTGAATATACAAAACATATGCAGTCTCTAAACAGTGTGCTCCTATTCTCTGTAAATTTAAAGTAAGTCTGCTGTTGTAGGAACATTTTGTGACGGTACAGTGAACCCTTGAGGATTTGACACATTCTGCTGTTTCTGAACAGCCGGGTTGTCCTCTAACAGAACTAACTGCACTCTGATATAGCAGCTAATTGCCTTCCATTCTTAGCCACTATAATAAACTGCGGATTTAGGCTTTAATATCAGTGCTGGAAAGGGAAAACTACGGCCCTCATCATCGGTGTGGCGCGGGCGGGCATGTGTGGTGTAGGCTACTCAGTAAAGTAAAAATTGGAATGAAGACTCGTAGGCCCTAGTAGCCTACAGCTAATTTTCGTCCGAAGATTACAGGATATGCCCCTACTCATGTAAAAAAGCATTGCATTTACTATCATAGGAACATTGTGGTGTCGGACTAGAAAGCTCTGAACTTTCCTTGGTTCATTGATAAAAAATTCATTTAACAGAGATCGTCCCCCCTAGCGTATCACACTACAGTGATTTTTCCCTGGTGGCCCTCAAATTTTTGCATTAAACAAAGAGAAGACGGGTACCATTACGAAGTTCTTGTCGTCTTCTGTGTGTGTGCGCGGCAAAAAGGGGAAAAAGTGATCAGCAGGAACTGGTTCAGACCGGCTGGATCTTCCGCCGTCGTTTGTGCGCGTGCGCTCTCTCCACCATCACGTCACATTGTGCGCTCACTTAACTTTTGGAAGAGTTTGTACTTGACCTTTGCTGATCAGTTTCCACGACAAAAAAATTACAGGTAAGATTAAGAACACTATTCTGTGTTATTAATATGATTATTATTACTATTATTGTAAGTCACATGGTTAACATAAGCCTAACGCTCGTTAGGCTTGAACATAAAATATGACAATTGGAAAATTTATCATGTTTAGCGACAGACGATCGTCAGATCGATGATAGACGTGATAGATGACAGATTGTGTGTGTTTGTGTGTGTGCATGCATAACGTCAACACAATACACAGACAGGCTGCATGTGGATTTGGGATGATTTGTTGTTTGCCATGGATGGTCCATGGACATGAATTATAAAGTTGTTTTTCTGGTTCTGGAAATGTCTTGTCTTTTGCTTTACTAGCTTTCCAATTTCAGTTAATTAAAATTAGCCTACCCTCTGGCTCTAGTTTACTAGTAAAATAGTAGTATTTTACAACATGTCTAGTCGATCATCTGACTGACAATACATAGATGTATTACTCTTAGTAACATTACATTACAACTAAAAATCAGCAAATTAATTCAGTAAAATGAAAATGAATGTGATTATTTCAGTCACAATTTTTTATACTAACAATTCCTACACTAGGCCTAGGCCTACCTATTAACCTTACTACTGTTTTTTACTTGGTTGGCAAGCTGATTTATACTAAACTCACTGTGGTGAACATATGAGCAGATGAGGATGCATTAAAACACATTTTTTAGCCTGGCATGCCAGGGGCCGATTTCACAAAGCAATAAAATTCATCGCATGACAAATTTTCAGTATCACCATAGAAATTTGTATTGTGACATCACACTTTACTTAGCAACTACGATTGATTTGAAGTTACGATCAATTTGAGATCTTTGTGAAATCGGCCTCTGGTCTGGTAATGGTATAGTAAGTGACGATCCATTTTGTTTGTACCTTTTTGTCGATTGAGTGCTACTGCTAGTAGTAGTACTGTGTAGTACTGTTCTGTAGTAGTAGGTTTGTTCACAACCGCTAGAGGGCGCTGCGCGCGCTGGACCAATTTCCTGTTAATGAAAACTGTGCCGCGATCTCAAGTAGTGCGCCAATTATTTAATAACTAATGGATCAGTTGAAAGTTTTCTTTAAATACTTTTCAAGTGGGAACATCTTCCAGTTCTGACTTAACCAGATATATTCGGCATTTGTTTATAGACAAAAGGTACAAGTACAACATCAATATTAAACCCTTACTTTTCAATATCATGAAATAACCAGTGAAAAATTCATCGCGTTTTGTATGCTCTTGTTATGAGAAATGCTGACAACAGCTTAAAGGGACACAAAGTATAGCAGTGTCATGGTAATTACCAATGTTGTAAATGGCCTCTGGTATTTATATATTTTGAACGTTATACATGTTTGTGATTTGTTTTCTTTTTCTTTCTGTATAAAGGAAACTGCAAGAAGCTCTGACTTTGACTGTGACACGGATAGCCCTGTACTGGCCTATGCAGGTAAAAAATACCTTCGAAAATAACTGACATTTTAGTTCCCCAATTTAATTTCACCATTAATAATAACTTGAACATTGAATGATAATTTTCTCACCTGAAGTACATTTGAGTTGAAAATCAATCATACTTAAATTTTTGTGCATATGCTTACAAGGATAAGTATAGTATTACTGATGGAACTATGGTGTTTCCCATACTTAATAAAATCAATCTTTAATCAGATGGTTTATTGTTTCCAATAAGACATTTTGTCTACAGCTTTGTGCTCATATTTGAAATTGTAAAGTGAACTTGCCAACATTTTTCTTAAAAACTTAAACTCCCACACCCTGGATCATCTGAAAAATACTGCAATATTTTGTGGTCAACAAAAAATGTCACCGATTCAACATTTTAAGCCCACAGATTTCCTATGCTCATTAGACTTACCCCGTGTGTCTTAAAAATATTAACTGTGGGTAGATGTAAATAAAGATTTGGTAAAAAAAAAATACCTCATTTTATAACCTAAACTGGTCCTTTTGTTATTTGCATTTGCAAATAAATTGATGTTTGTTTAAATGCTTGTTTCTGCTGCAGGTGACAACCCCTTCCTGAGCGCAAAATGTGCAGTCTGCATCGAAAGGAATCCACTACTCCATTGCAGTGATCTTCTCAAGGGTCTTCAGATGTGGTTCGTGGTGTTCTATGTTTTCAATCTACAATACCCACCTAATATTGCAGCTACTCCTGAGTTCATGCAAAGGTAATTATTTTGAAGCACTTGTATTATTCTTCATTTTGGCCAAGTGGAAACAACTGCAGTTCAACTGCACTTAAAGAGCGGCTTTAATGTGACATACTCATTTTCCAATAGATATAGTCCTCATGTGAGTGGTGAAAAAATTACAAGTCTCTTACCTCATGTTAAAGTGGTGTAATTGCCATTCTATTCGATACCCTCCAGTGCAAAATTTGTCAACGTTCAAAACATCCTACATGACATCATTCAAGAGAAAAATGGGTTCATTTTTGTACCGGTTGTTTTGGTTCATTCGTGACTTCAATTTGAAACATGACGTCATTGGATTATCAACAACTAATGAGTCTTTTCCATCCAAGGAGGCATTTTTTGGAAAATAAGTATATCTCAAAATTGAATTTGACATTAAAGACCCTCTTTAACTGTGTGATTAAGTCTACAGTGCACAATCCAATAAATTCAGTAAAACTGTTGGAATAAATCAACCACAATTATTTTGTTCATAAATGCCAACAAAGATACAACCGCTTTTGTTCCAGTTAGTTTACCTGCCAAACTTGTGTGACTTAAGACATGCAAGTGTAAACCGAAATGAATACTTATTTTACACGGTACTGCAGCAAACAGTGCAATAGTGTAATGGAGCATAAAAGTTGGATTTTTGCAAAAATTAGTTGTTGTTTTTTTTTCTGAGTGTGCTTACCCCCCCATGAACATTTTGTTTGCATTTTTTTTCTTCTGTTCTGTGGATTCAGTGAACGTTTTTGAGTCTAATGGTACCATGTTAGAAGAGTTTGTGAGCAGCCAAATTAGTTTTACACGCAATTTCACACCGTACTGCAGCTGACTGTACGATGGGGGGGGGGGGGGGGATAGACGCTTTTGACTGGCATGGTGCAGCGCAGGGTTAAGAGCAATAGTCAAAAAAGAAAACAAACATTTTTTAACAAACATTTTCCCTCAAGAGTATTTACTACTGTTAACTTCCTTTAAGACTACAATCTGTTTAGAACAATGCCCATCAACGAGTATGACAAATAAGCATAATCATACAAATCAACTTTAATATGGATACTGGCATACAGAATTAGATTGATGTGTATAATGTACAGTTTTGTATCTTTTTTATGTGCAGACTGCTGTTCAAGATTAGACCGGAAAGAGGCAGCAAGAGGTCCTCCAACACCAAAGGAGGGCCCAATAACAAAGTTGTACAACTTTGTACCAAGCTGAAAGACTTTGAAGAAATGTGGGTGGTGTAGAAGTAAAACAGTTCAGATAGCACTAAAGTTGAATGTTTTTTTTTTAAACAGCACTACATGGTGTATGTAACAAAATTCCTGAGTGTTTTAGCTAGTTTTCTTGTTAAAGTGAACGCTTTAACTGTTTTTAACTGTTTCACTCTTGAATTAACAAGCAATAAAGTAGGATAGGTTTGTCTCAGTTCATGACCCCCCCCCCCAAAAAAAAAAAAATAATAACACTAACTGGGGGAATTTTTTTTTTACAGATGTTCGCTGTTACCCTGTTGGGCTTAATATCTGTGTTTTTCTCCATGCACTGATGTGTTCAGCACTGCATACTCAGTACTGGGTATACAGTGCTTATAATCTACATCAGTGTATGGATAAAAACACACAATTATAATTCTTTATCACCGATGCAAAATTAACATGAACATTTTCTCTTGGAACCAGTTAAAGTATATACTGTATTTAATGTTTTTATAAGTATTATTGCTGCAATGCTTATAATAGACAGATTGAAATTGTATAATCATTAAAGACTGAAAAAATCTTCCCTTTTAAGTAATTTTAAACAATGTGAAAAACACAATTTTATTCAAAAACATCACCTTCAGTACACATTTGCACACTGGCAGAAATTTAGACAAAAGGCCTATACTTATGAAGTTGGAAATACTGAGCCAGTGTTTCCATTGTCCGATCATTTGAAACTGTATGTAAGTTGCCTCAAGCCGAACTTTGGGGGTTCAAATTGTTGGCAAACTTTGATTGATTTTCGATAAAGGGGCACTTCAGACCAAAACATTTCCCAGGATGCTTACAACCATGATCATCTTTGTAACAGTAGTCTTTAGGTTGAAAATGTTACACCATTTGTTATCAAGGTCATCACCAGTGTATGAACCTACCCCTAATTAATAGTTTCTCTTGAAACAATTTCCATTATGAATTGAACACAAACGTAGTACGAATCGTGTTTTTGTTATTGATGCAATATTTATGGACAATAGAGACTGGTTGAAGTCGGTAATGTGTAATAGTTAAAACATGCAGAGTTGTTCACTTATTTAAAGAGGAAGGGAAATGAGCAATTCATTTTTGTGATGTACTCCTTCTTAGAGTCCTTATGTGATCAGTGGGGAAAAATATCTCTAACCTCACTTTAAAATGATGTAAATGGCCCTTGTATTCGATAACTTTCCGGGGCAATGGTTATCGAATACAATGGCAATTTACACCATTTTACAAGAGTAGAGACTTGTAACTTTCCCCCAATCACACGGGGACTCTACCAAAATTGAATTTGTCATTTCCCTTCCTTTAAGTCATTTTAAACAATAAATTATAATGTAAAAAAAAAACATGCTGCTATCAATTTTTTTTAAAAGTATTACTCCTTGTGTATGACGACAGTTGCATTATTTTGAGTGAATTTCAATTAAAGTTGAAAAAACTGTTAATGTTTTGTGAAACTGAGATAAAACGTGTGTGATATGTCTTTTATTTTCTTGTTTGAATTATATTAATGAGAGGGTGGTCAAGGTAGCAAAACAAAGCATTGTGTATACACAGAAGATTGGTCATCCTATGTGACATAACAGAGATTCAACGTAAACGCGCAGAAAGCAGTGTATGTTCTGTCACAGAGAGTTGTTCGTGTACAAAACACTATGTTGATGAACAAAATCCTTCAAATAAATCTACTGTTGTGCCACAGAGCTTCTACATTTTAGCCAACATCAATTACAGTGGATTGTGCTGTGAAGGTACAGTACACATCACAGGAGATTCTGATGTTGATGCACAGTGGAAAATCACAGTTGAATCTTCTGTAGACAAAAGTAGCCTCCGTAATGCCAATTGACAAAACAAACTACTGTAAATTAACAACATTTTTTTTAACAGTGCAGGACTCGGGAATGGACTGAGTATACAGTGCTTACACACATCGGTGTATGGGTTAAAGCCAAAGTTAACATTGAAACATTGGGCGTTGTGACACACATCTCAAGCAAGCCAGACGCATGTTAAAGTCACCTGGAAATAGATTTGTTTTCCTTTCAAACATAAGAGTATATGATTATGAACAATAAAACAATTTTTTTTTAGTAATTGTTTGTCACGATTTACATGTTTAAACATATATAGAGTCGTTTTGGGGGCTGACTCCGCCTACCGCTTTTGTGACGTCAATCGAGGCAGACTTTGCCTGCAATGCGGAGTAACCACACACGCAAATTTCATGTACGGTCCAGGTCGTGAGTTTGTACGTTTCAAAAAAAGTGTTTTTTGATTCAGCAGCAATACACCTTGTACAGAGGAAGAGTCCTATATAGGGCTAGACTGCACATGTACTTTGCAAGTGTGTTTACTCTATGCATTGCAGGCAAAGTCTGCCTCGATTGACGTCATGAACAGCGCCCTCTCGGGTCGGGGCCTACTCTTAAATTTGTAAATAACATAAGAAATAATTTTTTTAAACCTTAGTTAACTGTTTATTCACATTCCACTCATCAAAACACATAATATTAGTGACAAAAGCTTTATTTTGAAAAAATACCACTTTCCCTTAGTACACCCATGGTACACTAGAGTTCCAAAAATGCAACGAGACAAAAAAACAATTTAAAGGCACTGGACACTATTGGTAATTACTCAAAATAATTATAAGCAAAACAAACTTTCTTGGTAACGAGTGGGGAGAGGTTGATAGTATAAAACATTGTGAGAAACGGCTCCCTCTGAAGTAATGTAGTTTTAAAAAAAGAAGTGTTTCCATTAGAATATTTGAATTTGATTTTCGAGACCTAATAATTAGGGTGTGTTCAACAATAGAGAAAGGACCACATTCCTCTATGGTTCGATGTGGTTAAAATGCCTACACGGACACGGGGGGGGGGATATCTACGAGTTCACAATATATGCAGTCGTGGAAGTGGACTAACTTACCTGAAAGATCTACTCACTACATACACTCTTTAAAATACTAGTAACCTCCGCTCTGCTAGCAAAAAGACACCCTTGTTTTTTACCCGTGTTGCCACCAACATTGCTATGTAAACGTGGTTTTCAGTTTGCTGTACCTCATTTATGGAACAATCTCCCTCTACATATCAAACAAGCTACCACTATCTCAAGTCTCAAGACTCTTCTCAAAACATTTCTGTTCAATTCATCGTCACACATATTTATTCTTCTGTTCCTCTGAGCGCATAGAGACTTTCTTTCTTTTGGAGGTGGTAGAGGCGCTGTAGAAATGTAGTTATGATTTATTATCGTCTACCCGGAAGTGAGAAAGTCAAGTAGGCTATACGATTACGAGCTACGACTAATGAACTCTTACTGGTTACTTTCACAAATATTTACTAATCCAATTCAATTTTAACTGTCAAACTTACTCAAGTATTAAGAGACTGTAGAAACCCTTCTCTTTAAAATCGTTCGTCAGCAATTGCAGCTAGTTTTTCTTCTAAAGGCGTAAGCTACTGTCCTAAAATAAAATCGAACAAAAATAAGAGACACTCACCGTCGTATGTGAAGGTAACACGCCGAACACGATGGTTTGTCCCTTGTGTTCGCTGCCGCTTTGTCATACGGCGTACCAACCAAAGGAATTTAAAAGTTCCCGGATGAGCTAATAAAGGGAATTTCCCGACGAGAAATCGCGCACGCTTCTGCCCTTGACCTTCTCTAAAACGTCAATAGCCTCCCCGCCGTGTGTACCAACTGGATCAGTGTGTGTGTGTGTGTACCGGGTTTTTACACTCGTGGTAGACTTGTGTACAAGTCGTTTAAAGTCGGTGTATGTCTGCCAGCGCTTCCTACTACAAACACGCATTCAGCCGTCCATGCAACCGTCACAGTCCGATTATACACTCATGCAACTTTGGGATTCAGGATGACTGTGTGTACCCTTGGTGTACCGTCCCCCGCAAATAGACCACACCACAATTACCAGGCAATATCGGCAGTCTAGTTGCTAAGACACTGCTCTAGAATTGCAAAGGTCGAGGGTTCGAATCCCACCCAAGGAATATAAGTCTGTGATATTTTTCAAATGACTCGGAGAGTATACAGTGCTATTACACACATCGGTGTATGTTTAAAAAACTAAAATTAATATACGTCATGGTCGAACTCAACTTGTCCCCCGCCATCTAATTGTTATGATACGCCTGCGCAGACGGCAACTACGTCATTACACCCGGGCATCAACCAGTGACACGCTCGCTAACCTGAACATCTGACGTCACACTTCGAGGCTGGTGAATAACGCCAGAAACCGGCCTCCAGCTGGCGTGTACATGCACCTTTGACCTACATTCATTTCAATAGTGATACGCAGTCAAATTCTATGGCTGACGTAGGAGTGTACTGTGTTTGGGCATCTATGGGTGCGTTCGTTTAGCCCCCTGGGTCGACCCAGGTCTGCCCCGGTGCGTTCGAATAGCATTCGAGGGGCTCAACCGGGTCAGCCCCCACTGCTTTGCTTGTGGGGGTGACCCACTCCACAAGCAGGGAGTGGCATGAAAACACCACGAGAGGGCGAGGTGGTCGTTCGTTAAGCTCTTGTCAGGGGCTCACCCGAGTGAGCACCGCAGGGTCGACCCAGGGAAGCTAATCGAACGCACCTTATGGAAAGCTCACTGGGCACGTTTATTCAATGATATCATATTGTATCCAATGAAATCACTGGATCTGAGTAGCAGGTAAACCTGTATGTATCCTTGCGGATAAAGACAGGGGCAGGACCAAAGTCAACCCGCTCGTGAGCTGGGGCTGTAGTAGACTTGACTCAAGTCCCAATCCCGTGCCATCCCCAGGAAACTACTGTTTTGTGATGCTCTGCATTCCAAAACCTCGCGTCCACATTTTGACGGCGAGCGCGCACTGTATTGTGTATGCTACATGTTGTTTTATAGTAAGTAGAGCTAAATGCTTAGGGACCTATCACACGAGAATGAGACTTGAATCAAGTCTAGGGCTGTGAGGGGGTGGGGAGACACTTAAGTTTCACGTGATAGCTATAATCGAACTCTCTCGTGTAGTTTTACTCACTCGTGTAACCCTAATCGAACACACCCAATAATGCAGGTTTTTCGCAACCCTGATGATTTTTATTTTATTTCCCATTTCATCTATCAGGACCAAGCTGTTCGTTCGACCTAGGGAAATGGGTGGGGCATGCTTTATGGGGAGGGGTTTAAATGTGGGTGGATCAAAAGTGCAATCAATTGTTTTCGAAAATGATTTAGAGGGGAAGACATTACTATTTCTAAGGAACGAAATACTGTTTTGAGGAAATAAAATGATTCTTTATTTTTGTGTATTGCCTTTCTGCTTAATGGCCCCATACTTCAAACAAATCTTCAGACGAAATCATTACTAATTTTAAGAACGTTTAAAGGCAGTGGACACTTATTGGTAATTCCTCAAAATAATTATTAGCTTACAAAACGAGTAATGGGGAGAAGTTAATAGTATAAAACACTGTGAGAAACGGCTCCCTCTGAGTAACGTAGTTTTCGAGAAAGAAGTAATTTTCCACGAATTTGATTTCGAGACCTCAGATTTAAAATTTTGAGGTCTCGAAATCAAGCATCTGAAAGCACGTGTTTTTTCTTTCATTGTTATCTCGCAACTTCGATGACCGATTGAGCTCAAATTTTCACAGGTTTGTTATTTTATGCATGTTGAGATACAGCAAGTGAGAAGACTGGTCTTTGAAAATTAGGCCCTATCTATTTTTGTTTGTGGTTAAGTGTCACGACTCACAGACCCACACTTTGCTGAACAGAATCACCAGAGCTCGAGGTCGGTGCTCGGCCACGACTCCCTTAATCACGAAGATATATGCATAAACCTACGACTAGATTATAATAATGAACATACACTTAAACCTACAACTAACTTGTAAACAGTAATCCGTGCATGACTTAGTCGTAAACCTACAAACTAACTTATAATCATGAAACTGTGAATACTTTAGCTTACATGTCCCCACTATAGACCAAACAATGTAAACTTCCTGGTTAAATATAGCCATACTATGCGTGCTAATTAATAAGTTCTATTTCTTTTTATAGTACTGAAAATATTATCATTATTAAACTTTCCAGAATATCTGAATAAGCAAAAGTTTGTAAGTTTGTAGTAACATTATATTAACCACGCAGAGATGTATCTTTTTCTAAATCCAAAAACAATAGGCATAATTTGTTACATAATAACGGAGTCCAACATTTAAACACTTGAAATCCCACAATATTTCTGTTTATATTTAGATTTCTTTTATGTTTACGTGGGTATTTTTGTTTCTTCTCTCTTTCCGTTTTTACCTTCAAACCACCCGAACAAAACACGCCAGCTCGGTTGGGCTGTGTTACCCTATGAAACACATTTACCACCGCAGTGAAAGGTGTGATACGTTTGGTAAATGACTCTAAATATTAATGGAAATACAAACTTACATGGTAAGAAGTACAGCAGCTTTGGATAGTAAATTTCATTTTGAGAAACATTTCATTTCGAGGTACGACTTCTTTTTATGAAAAAAATAAATAACTTTTTATCCCCAAAAATTCTCAGGTTGTGTATTTCTGTATGGATTATTCTTCATGCGCAGTCATTAATAGTATAGATTATTGTTATTATTCGCTCCGAATTTTCGGCAATATCATCTCAAATATACGCGACCACGAAATGTTCACATGTTAATTGTATTGCTAACATTTCAACTCGATTATTTATTATAGGGTTAAAGTTCATTACTGTGCGACGAAGAACTGTTTGAAAATGTCACTCCTTGCTTCTACTGAGGGCGCCCTACACGTTTTACCACGCACTGACGTCACTGAGCAGGGTGGTCCGGAGGGTCTTTTCTGCAGCTGCCTTTATCACCTGTATGAGTTAGAATTGAAAACACTGTATGAGTAATGGTAAATGAGTTTTTACATGCTAAAATAATTTTATTTTGTGACTTGTTTTACTAATTTCTCAAAAACTAAAGCACCTTAATAAGTAATATTTGAAGTATAAAGGGAAGCTTTCTACTATCATTATCTTCAAATCGTGTAAAGTTGAATATAAATCTGAAGACATTTTGAAAAAGTACCCGAATCCGAACATTGTTCGTTTATATCAACCCTTGATAATTCATTCATTCATCCAGCATAATGATGTCCTTACATTCAACATTTCAGAACAAAATGTTGTCAATAATATGCCTTAGGTTCAAATTGTACGTTATACACACTCAGTAACACACAGTGAATTAAGATATGAAAACATTGATAATTCCAAGTGATTTATTGATCAGTTACACAAGATAGTTATAAAAATGCAGTAAGTGTAGGACAACAATGGTTTAGGTGATTGCATTTTGCTAACCTCCTTGTTGTCGTACTCCTGGTACAAGCCGCCAACGTTGTTCGTCGGATTTGCCGGGTCCAAAATGATTGGCCTGTAGATGGGAGGTAGAGAAACGAGCATGGTTATGGTAATTTAAGACAAATTGTGTAAGTCTCGTAGAGCGCAATGTATACGTAAATAATATAATGATATTATCGAAGTCTTTAGATAGCGCACGAGGTACTCAAGGCACCGAGTATAAACTTTCAGAAAGATAGGTTATTGTAGTGATGAATTTTTAGACCCAATTATTAGCACCTTATATAGGGTTTACAAGGTGCTACGGTGCATGCATACAGCAGCTTTAGCGAGGAACACCGGGCGAACCCCTGCTCTTTTCGAAAAGTGCACTGGGTTATTTTACATGCGTTACACAACACATGGGACCAACGGCTTTACGTCCCATCCGAAGGACGAAGCAATGGTTAAGTGTCTTGCTTAAGGACAAAAGTGTCACGGCTGGGGATTAGAACCCATACTCTGCTGATCAGAAAAACCAGAGTTTGAATTCGGTGCTCTTAACCGCTCGGCCACGACACTTCGACACATACGAAATGTAATCCTTTGCATGCTCTGAGGTGTCTGTAAAATGCCGTGGTGACAAGGCCCTTTTCGTGTGTTTAGTTTTCTCTGAAAAAAAATGGGATCGTATATTGACGCTCAGCTCTTTAGTTTACCTTTTCATGTCGAGTTTCCTGATAATAGTTTCGTTAAGCTGATCATCGACACCGGACATGTAGTTCCAATAAACACGCAGGCTGTCCAGATTGGTTAGAACCTCCAAGACGCTCCTCAAACCTTGGGCTTTGCTCAGTGCACTGGGCTTCCCTGCCTTCTCCCACAGGTAGATGGTGATCAACTCCAGAGGGTAAGACTTCTTGAGTTTAGCGGGGAGGTATTTAGACGCCCAAAACTTCACCAGGCGTATCAGTGCCTTTAAGTAGCCGGGTCGTTCACCAACAAACCGCTTTTGGTGCTGAACAAATGCTGCCGAATAAAACCCTCGTGTTCCATGCCCGACGTCTAGCATAGACAGGAACATGTTACGGTACGCTAGAAGAAGAAAAAAACACAGAACCGAGCACTGATTATTTAGTGACTGTCCGTTTCTGAAGATGACAGCATTATTTACCGTCACGGTAAATAATGCTGTCATCTTCAGAAACCTTACTGTGCACAAGTAAACTAAACAGTGTTTGCGCTTTGGGCTTTTACAAAAAAAGCGTTAGTTATAAAAAATAATAATAACGATTCTTGACACTGTGTGGTTTTCCTTGTGCTTTGTGAACTTTAAAAACAAGGTGCGCCATTTTGTTAAACGAATTGTTTTACTTTTAAAAAATGCGGACCTTGTTATAAGTTCACGAAGTAAAAGGAAAACCTGACGATTTCTAGGTATGATTGTGGGAATCATTATTTTCTTCTTTTAAAACATCTTTCCAACCATATCCATTTCATATTATACAAACACGTGATTTCTAAAAGACACCCCAAATAATCAGAAGGCAACGTGTGCGTTTATAATTGACATTACTATGTTCTCGTTTTACTTACACGACTGATATGGAACGTTCTCCGTTGTGGGAAGAAGATCGACGTCAATCCATCGACTTTTGACTTGTATCTTGAATTTCACCAAGTATTCATCGTATCGTATGTTTTGGATGTTCGCCACACCTCGCAAAGTCGACGCTATCTCGGAAATGATTTTGGACAGAGCTCTCTTATACTCTTCTTTTCCAATCTCTGCGATGGGTTTTAAATATGGTTTGTTGACAAATGCAACCAGATCCACGTCCGATAGATCTTTTACCATAGTGCCTTTTCCGAGCGATCCACCCTGCGAATGAAACAAAACATCTGGAACTCGGATACCCAAACTACAACCTCAGGTGGGTATAGATTACAGGAAACATACTAGTTGTCTACAAGAATTCAATTTTAAATGTACTTACCTTGACAACTTTATCAACATCGAAGTCAAGAATATTAGAGGAGCAATTCCTGTGAATATGCCCGACCACACTGAGGATTGCTGATCGGCAGTCAGATGCAAACTTCTCCGTTCCATGTTGTATGTTGCCATTGTACCAAGTCTCCAGATTACCCGGAGATAAGCACCAGGGCTGTTGTACCTGCTCTCCGCTTGTATCATATAGAGAGGCCATTTTGTTTCCACGCACCTTCGGACGAAGATTAAAAACAAACAATGAATTTAGTATTAGTCAAGACAAGATTTAAAAAACAAAATCGAGCGGCATTTTTGAGTACAATTTGGTACACATATCTAATTTACGGTGCTGATTCCGAAAATGATGGATATCAAGGCTAATTTTGAGTCGTTGTCCCTAAAAATTCACATTTAAAATAGCACAGAAAACCTAGCAGACGACAGTACTTTACTTTCAAAAATAGTCATGATAAAACTAAAAAGAACAATAAAACCAAAATACAAGTTACGACGAGTAACTAACGAAATAGAAACCAAGACAAATCCCATCTTCTAAAGATAAAAGACTGATACAAACTAACAAATACCAAACGATTGAGGGCGGTCCTCAAAAGTTAAAGACGGGAAGCGAGAACTCTCAATGTTTTGCACGAAAAAGTGAGAAGAAAATTCGGGCAGTCTGGAAAGTTGAGGTCGATGGTGAAAGCGGAGCATGAGCGGGGCAACCGAAGTGCATCCAAACATAGTCCACAAATTCATGCCTTGTGAAGGAACAACTTTAGATAGAGTCTGGCTTTAGACCAAGTAAAAAGTATTGCAGTGGGTGGGCGCGTATACTTCTGAAAGTAAAAAAATACATATTATAATAATAACAACATCGAAGTCTTATATTATTAAGGCGCTGAGTATAATTATACAAACTCTCAAAAAGGTAGGTTATTGCAGTGATGGACTCCGAGACGCAATTATGTAGCACCATTATAAGGGTTTACATGGTGCTACGGCGCATTTAGCAGCCACAGCCAGGAACACCGGGGCGAACTTTTCGATAAGTGCACTGGGTTCTTTTATATGCGTTACACAACACATGACCAATGGCTTTACGTCCCATCCGAAGGACGAAGCAATGGTTAAGTGTCTTGCTTAAGGACAAAAAGTTTGAATCCAGTGCTCTTAACCGCTATTACATATTATAGTCTGCGTTTGTCAACGTTTGTTTTGCCTTTGTAGTATTAAAGAGCAGGCCCCTAAGCCTGGCAGTGGCATTGGTGTTTATGGTGTGTTCGATTAGCTTCCCCGGGTCGACCCCGCGGTGTTCATTCGGGTGAGCCCCTGACAAGACCTAATCGAACGATCACTCGCCCTCTCGTGGTGACGTCATGCATCTAGGGTTAGCCCCAAGTGACCCATTCTACAAGCAGGGCACTGGGGCTGACCCGGGTGAACCCCCTGGAATGACGTAAAATCTATTCGAACGTACCGGGGGCAGTCCGGGGTCGACCCGGGGAAGCTAATCGAACGCACCCATAATAAAGGCACGTCATTACTAAAAACAAAAAAGCCATCTGCAAAATTGATCATTCCATGCAAAGACCATCATTCACCATGGAGGAAGGAAACAAACTTCCTCCATGCATAGACTATAAACTAGGGCAAGAACATGGTCCATGTTTGGTCGATTGTCGAATTACCATCATTCAGATTTACTTTTGTTCTCAATGGTTATAAATTATAATTGATTGAATAAAATCATTGATAGCTTCTGGGTGGCGGTGCTATAATTTGACTGAAGGGAACATCGACAAGATGTATAACATCGGTAGCATGGCCCGTGTTATTGGACTAGAAATATTATTAAAACAACACACCAGACTCGAAATGAGAAAAATACAGTATAAAATGAATGTAAATTATGTGTGTACGATTTTTAGAAAATGTTTACTCCTACTCTGCTACACTGAAAATTGTAAATAGTAGAAGTTTTAAACAAAACACATGCATATTCATAAAAGTGACGGCGGGGGTCCATGGCATTTTGTACACCCGAGGGGGAAAACGGCACCCGCGAGGCGAAGCCGAGGGTGCCATTTCCCCTCGAGGGTGTACAAAACCCATGGACCCCAGTCACAGCGTGCAACAATGGTTTTGTTATACCTTTGTTTAATTGTTATTCCTCTTCTCGAAGTTCTGCGGTCTATTCATTGTTTAATAAGCAGACGAACAAGAAACAATTCCCTCGAACCCGCGGTTGTTTCGTACACAGCGCTGGAAATCGACCAACGGTGGGAACGATCAAGGTGATGTACACAGGCAGAGATGGACTGGTGGAAAAATGTCAATGAAAGGGTTTGGGTGATTTAATTACCAACCATGAATTACCCAAGTAGGATTTGAAACTTTGCATGGTGGAAATAAGATATGGGAGGTTTGCAGTAACACCATGTAATGACTATCTCTAATGAGTTGGGGGTTCTGAAAAGAACCGTTGGTTTAACTCTCGAGGAATTACCTAGACCGAGGTAAAGATGATACAGTGATAAATCATACATGAGTTCACACAGTATGTACGGAACACAGGCCTTGATCTGGTTTACCACAAAATGAATCACTAAAAAACATCTAATATGATCTTAAATTTCCAACTTACTCAAGATACGAGATTGATGAATCCTCTCTTAAAAATACTGCAACAAAATTGCAGCTGTAGGTGTTCTTCAAAAGGCACAGTTGAGAACACTGCAGTCTAGTCTTATGTCCTGCCACGTCAAACCTCATTCGTTTTACACTGGTGTTCGCTGCATTTTTACATACGGCTTACCAACCAAAGGGAAAGTATTGCTCAGCCGGATGAGCTCATAGGGAATTCCCCGATGAGAAATCGTACAATCTGCCCTTTGACCTTCTCTAAAACGACATGGATGCGAGTTTCTCGCATACTCCATTGATTTTTATCCAAGTCCTCCTTTCACCCAACAAGATTTGGCTTTTTGTTCAATCTAAGGGGACTGTGGGTGTGACATGGAGAAGGGGTTTGGGTGTAGGAGGATCAACAGTGCACTAGTTCGTATTTGAAATAGATTTTGAGGACATGAATATTTCCAGTGAACGAAATACTGTTTTGAGTAAATTAAATCCTTTTTTATTTGTCTATTGCCCGTCTCTTCAGTGGAACATACTACCCCCATACGAAGCTCTTCAGGGGTAAAACTAATTCTGATCGTAAATCATTAATAATAGATCTATAGTACTAATTTAACTACTCATGCCCTTAACATTTTTCTACCAACCATGCGAATTATTTTATCGTATTGTTTCATTTTGAAAGGCGATGTGGCAGGAGATTCTGTATCCAGATACAGTGACATTATAGACCTTATCGCAAATACTCGGTCCACGCAAATTTTCGAACTGATCCCCGATGAAAGGTGGTGTGTGATCTTGTCCCGATGATTTAATACATGTTCAGGTGGGCTTATACAAAGTATTCGTTAGCTTGGCGCATGATTGACACACTATCACTAAAAGTGTAATGCAACCACGAGGGTTAGCCTGAACATCGTGACGTCACACTTCGAGGCTCGTGATGTTACACTGCACCAGAGAGCTGCAATTAGCCTAAATCATCCCCATTAATAATCACCTTTCATCTACATTGATTTCACATGGAGATACGCATGCAGTCATGCTATACATAGTGCACGCCGCTTGCGCAAACTACCGAAGTGCAGCTGTCAAACATCACATCGGACCAATCAAAACGCAGATATGGAAAGCTTACGTCACTGCACATTTTATCCAATGACAAAATTGTATCCAATGAAATCACAGGTTCTGTAAAACCAATACCTTTCTTATTATCCTTGCGGATAAAGACAAGGGACCAGGGCCCAATTTCATCAAGCTGTTATTAAAAGCAGAAAATACTGCTTGACAAATTTCTTTGCGAAGCAAACGTTAAGGAGGGCACCAGTCACTACCATGCAAGCCAAATGTAATTTGGGCTAGTAACCTATAAGCAAAACTATTCTGTGCTTAGCAAGTTTGTGTTCTTACAGGCTTTATGAAATTGGGCTCAGCCTAGAGGTCAGATGTTACTGAACATGGCGATCATTGCTTCGATTGAGGCGCTCTGTTCTCTCTCAGTTAATTATGGCCACGCAGTGACATCACTGAGCAGGGTGGTCTTGAGAGTTCTTTCTGCAGCTGCGGCTAATACCTGCATGGTTAGAATAAAAAAAACACTGCGTGATTTTCACTCAATAAGCTGTGCCCAAACTCCGTCAGTCCTTAAGTGTATCTTTAATAATAATAATAATACGGACATGTATACTGCGCAGTGACCTATATAAATATACTCTACTGCGCATTACAAGGAATAAGCCACTTCGGAATGTCAGCGGCGCACGTCTGTTACTACTGCTGACAACGGGGTTTGTCTATCTCCCGTAACCTTTTGACAATACCCGCTGGTATTGTCAAAAGGTTATTGGAGATAGACAACATGCGTTGTCAGCAGTAACAGACATGCGTAGCTGGAACTCCGAAGTGGCTTATACACAAATTGCAGGGAAAAATGAAAAAACAAACACACAAACAGAGCAAGAATTAATGTCATGGGTGAAGCTATAAAGTTATGTACATTTCATACATATTATGTAATTTTAACAACCTGTCTAAGTTTTAATCAATTTTCTTGAGCTTAAAGCCTGCTTTTTGGCGTTACAGTCAACGGTTCTTTCCGAGTTCTCGGGACATCCACACGTCCACATAGGATCAAACAACACAACTGCAGTAGAATATCTGCAACACTCTGGGGGTACTGATACTTACTCCCCTTGTTGAATGATTTAACCAAGAAAATCTGGCAATGGTGTATGACCCGTAATATTTTGGTTGTCAAGTTTACACTTACATGTACATAGGCATGCAGCAAAAGCACTATTGCTGACTTCATTTCCAGGAATTTTCACGAAGATATGGAATGGAAACTGGATCCAAATATTTTTGGGAACAATTACCGAGTCTTTTCTCAAACCAGAGGTCGATCTCTTTGCCTCTCGGTTGAATGTTCAACTAAAACAATTATGTTTCTTGGCATCCCGCAGAGCCGGGTGCATCCCACGTAGATGCATTCACGTCACGCTTAAAATTGTTTTTAATCATTAAAGTCACCTGGAAATAGACTTTTTATCCTTTCAAACATAAGAGTATATGCTTACGAACAATAAAACAATTTTTTTAGTAATTGTTTGTCACGATTTATATGTTTAAAAAATATATAAAGTTGTTTGGGGGGCTGACTCCGCCTACCCCTTTTGTGACGTCAATCGAGGCAGACTTTGCCTGCAATGCGTATAGTAAACACACGTGCAAAGTACATGTACGTCCAAGTCTTGAGTTGGTACATTTCAAAAAGTGTTTTTCTGCATTCAGCAGCAATACACCTGGTCGGCATTGCCGGAAAAAACAATTTTTTTTTTTTTTTAAACTTACAAACTCACGACTTGGTCCGTACATGTACTTTGCAATTGTGTTTACTCTACGCATAACAGGCAAAGTCTGCCTCGATTGACGTCACGAACAGCGCCCTCTCGGGTCGGGGTCTACTCTTAAATTTGTAAATAACATAAGAACTGATTTTTTTAAAACCTTAGTTAACTGTTTATTCACATTCCACTCATCAAAACACATATATTAGTGACAAAAGCTTTATTTTGAAAAATACCACTTCCAGGTGACTTTAATATGATCTCATACACCTCTTACCTGCTTATTGTTACTCCATTGATACATGTAGCAAACGTTGTTCGTCGGATTTGCCGGGTCCAAAACGATTGGTCTGTACAGAGGTTGGGGGCACAGGTAAACTTAGTAAATAACATTTATTTAAATTTATGTAAATACATTTTAAATAGTATTGTGTGCAGTGTACTTTAAAGTACGAGATTGTGTTCATATAAAAAAATTATTATGAGCAACGAAGGCGGAAAAGCACGGAGTTTTTATGCCAGATGCCAGCGTTGCAAGCGTTTTGATTCTGGGTACTAGACTTTATCAATCGAGCTATTTTCCTGTGTCGGCTTCGTGACCTTGCCTTCTGAGATTCGTGACACAAGGACTAAACAAAAAAATAATGTTTTGTGCATGTCTGTTTGTTTGTTTGTTTGTTTGTTTGTTTGTTTGTTTGTTTGTTTTGTTTATTAAGTGTTTTTTCAAATTTATAAAATTAACAGTAGGCATGTAGGTCTAAATATTTGCATGTTGATAAACTGTGATATGTCAACTACAAGATTTCAAAAAGGGACTAAAATGGTAAACTGTTTAAACGCACTTCAATGGAGGAATGTAAATGTGTCTAAGGACTGTAAGATACGGGTTGACAATATTTTCTTTGGTGATACAAATGAACTCCTTTTTTTATACAGTTGAGTTTGTAGCCTCTGAGTTGCCTGTAAAAGATGCCGTGCTGGCAAAACTCTTTACTTGTTTTACCTTTTTGCATGCAAAACATGGGATATTTTTGTCTTAAAAATCACCTTTTCATGTCGAGTCTCCTTATAATAGTTTCTGCAAAATTATCATCCTGCCAATAAACACGCAGCCAGTCCAGATTGGTCAGAACTTCCAAGACGCTCTTCAGGCCCTGAGCTTTACTCAGTGCTCTTGTTGGCTGCCCTGCCTTCTCCCACAGGTAGATGGTGATCAACTCCAGAGGGTAGGACTTCTGGAGATACTCAGGGAGGAATCTAGACGCCCAATACTTCACCATGCGTATCAACTCCTTCACATAGCCGGGTTGTCCCCTAACAAACTGCACTTGGTGCTGAACAAGTGATGCCGAATAAAACTCTCGTGTTTCATGCCCGACGTCTAGCATAGACTGGAAAAGTTTGCGATGCGCTGGAAGAAATAAGAATCCAGAATCAAGCGCTCGTTTATAGTGGACGTCTGTTTTCTGAAGATGACAGCATTTCATGTTTTACCGTTACTCAAACTGTGCACAAACAACATAAACAGTTTTGGCTGGTGGGTTAAAGGATTTGGGTACTTTTTGTAACACAAAACACAATGTCCACATATTTACGTTAACCTTGTACCGTTTGAACATAATGATAGTAGAAAGCTTACCTTACAATATTACTAGCTGAGGTGCTGTAGTTTTTGAGAAATGAGCAAAACAGTGGCACGAAAAATACGTTTTACTTGCTAAAATAATTTTCGTCTTTAAAGACGAAAATTATTGTCGTGACTTGTTTTACTCATTTCTCAAAAACTACAGTACCTCAGCTAGTAATATTTTCAGGAAAGCTTTCTACTATCATCTTTTTCAAACTGTGTGAGTTTCATGGCCTTTTATGGAACGCATCGTGGTATTGTCGGGATGCAGGTTTTAAAAGGGACAGATGATGTCTTCGGATTGGGCGCTTTATGCTATTAACAAGCGTTTATTATGAAATTTAATATAATTTAGAATTGAACAGAGAAAATTAACTAGAGAGGGACTCGAACCAACGACCTCCGGATTAACCCGGTGGTCGTTGGTTCGAGTCCCACTCTAGTCAATCTTCTTTGTTCAACCCCAAATCGTTTACAAATTTACCCAGTCAGTTTCCCTTGTGGTTTATAAAAATTGAAAATAATATGGTTCCAAAGATGTTTTAAAGTAGAATATTGTTATCCACACAAAATATACCCCAACAATATTCCTTTTACTTCGTCGTACTAATAGAGTCAGACTTTTTGTAGAACCACAATGTTTGACTCCACAAAATAGCCCAAAAGCGCCCAATACGATGGGAAACATGTCCCCTTAAACTTGACATTACTGTGTTCTCGTTTTACTTACACGACTGAACATTCTCCGTTGTGGGAAGAAGATCGACGTCTATCCATCGACTTCCGACTTGTATCTTGAAATTCACCAAGTATTCATCGTATCGTATGATTTGGACGTTCGGCACACCTCGCAAAGTTGACGCTATGTTAGAAATGATTCTTGACAGAGTTCTCTTATACTCTTCTTTTCCAATCTCCGCGATGGGTTTTAGGTATGGTCTGTTAACAAACGCAACCAGATCCACGTCCGATAGATCTTTTACCATAGTGCCTTTTCCGAGCGATCCACCCTGCCAATGAAACAAAAACATCTGATCACAGGAACTCGGATACCCAAACTACAAACTCCGGTGGTAGCTATAATAAACACGAATTTTGTCTTAGACTTGCGGACAAGTCGTTAATGGTTTGTCGCGGTGATAGCCGAGTCGTGGTGGTGGCGTAACGATTCAGGTCACCTGCTCTCTCCAGGGCCCAATTTCATAGAGCTGCTAAGCAGTGAAAAATTGCTTAGCATGAAATTTCTTCCTTGATAAAAACAGGATTACCAACCAAATTTTCATTTGTTGCATATTGCTTGTTACTGGTATTTAGCTGTTGTTTGCTTTTCCTGAAAATCATGTGGAAATTTGGTTGGTAATCATGTTTTTATCTAGGCAAAAATTTCATGCTAAGCAAATTTTTGTGCTAAGCAGCTCTATGAAATTGGGCCCAGATTACTGCACTCGCGCGAAGCTGCTGGCTGCCGACTACTTCTCCGTGAGATTGATGCACAATGCGAAAGCAGTAGTCTCGCGGGGGCAGCAGTCTCGTAAAAATATCCCCAGTGTCGCAGGAATCGCGGAGAGAGTCGGGACGCTATCACCGCGACAGACATTTAACGACTTGTCCACAAGTCTAATATAAATATACAAGATTCAATTTTAAGTTTACTTACCTTGACCACTTTATCAACATCGAACTCAAGAATACCAGAGGAGCAATTCCTGTGAATATGCCTGACCACACTGTCGATTGCTGATCGGCAGTCAGATGCGAACTCCTCCGTCCCAAGTTGTACGTTGTTATTGTACCAAGTCTCCAGTTCATCCGGAGATAAACACCAGGGTTCTTCTTCTAAGACAGAAATAAAAAAAATGTAGTTAGACAATGAGGCTTTCCTATTTGCTATAACCATGTAGCTCCATGGTATAACTAAGACATCGTGGGTGCTCTTAATATATTCCTTCTTTTGTGTCGTCTCCATAAAACGAAGAAGAATGACAACATACCATCCCTTGCACTTATATTGAAAATGGATTCATAAATACCTCAGACAGTTTCGCTTTACCTATTGGTGGAGAGCGCGTCACGTGGGTGTGTATAAACCTTTGTTTATGACCAGTAAAAAGTGTTGAAACATGAGCGTGACACGCGAGCTTGCACCTGTTCTTATAAGACAGTTTCTTCATCCCTATTGATCGAGAACAACGGCTGAAACAGTTGTGCCACATCACGCGATACGCGCGACGCGCACAGCATTTCCTTATAAGGAGTTGTTTACCCGAGGGCGGCGGAGGTCTTTACCATTTCATAGCTGGAGGGGTGTTGTGTTGAAAGAAATCATTGAACAATTATAATTTATTTTACTTTTCGACCAAAAAGTGTTGAAGTTCTTTTACCGAAAAGGTATTTATGAATGGGAATCAAAGTGTGTTGAATCGGTTTTCAACTAGTGGTTTAAACCCGCCGAGGCCTGGTTCTTGATAATTTACCTCGACTTCGTCTCGGTAAAATTATCAAGAACCAGGCCTCGTTGGGGTTAAACCACTAGTTGAAAACCTCTTCAACACACATTGATTCCCTTATTTAAAACGTTATTATTTCTTGGAAAAGTATCTCTATTACTAATGATTCTACTGTGGAATACCACAGAAAATGGGACTCCTTTAAATTATTGTGTCACGGTTAACGTTGATTTTGTAAAGTGTTTTGTCGGTCAACTTTATTATGTTGTTTTCTGTCAAGGCTTTCAGCACGTTTATAAAGTGAGCAGTTGTTCTCAGTTAGAATAGAAAAAAAATTAAAACAGCAACGAAAGTGTTTAGGCGTAAATCCATGCCAAATGCACACCGTCTGGTTTGTACTACAAGTATACAACAAATACATTAGAACAATTACAATGCCACAACTTTAACTGTAAAGGAAAAGGCAGTTCCGTCAATGGGAGACTTGTGGGACGCATGGTGGCAGCAGACTTACCAGGTGAAATCCATTGTTCTCGACAACCAGCAGTTCGCGCGAGAGCAGTGATCTCTCGCGCGAGAGCACCGCAACAATATCTCACCGCGGCAGACCAATAACGACTTGTCTACAAGTCTAGGCACTGCCTCGTGTCCTCACTAAAGTTTCGAGCTGCGTTATTCTTGCTCCTAGTTTGAGGAACACAAAGATAAGTATAATTTGTCTTTACCTTCTATTTTCTGTGATACATTGTTATAAGCACAGGCGCCTACGACAACCGCACCAACTTTTGCAAAAGTCTCTAAGTCCGGGGAAAGCTCTTTCTTCGCCGCTATTTCCTGGGTTAACTTAACAGCAGCATATCCGCCTATGCCAGCTGCACCAACTTTTGCAAAATTCGTTAAGTGAGCTGAAAGGTCTCCCTTCTGTGTTATTTTCTGTGCTGTCTTGAAAGCAGTACAGATGCCTAGGGCAACTGCACAAACTTCTTCAATATCCACATCAACGTTGGTCGAACGACGTGAGCTGTTTACCTGCCCCATGACGTCACTGTTCCTCGGTCACTTCCTATACGGTGGTAAAGAATGAGAGCAAAATAAATGTTTTTAATTATTTGTTCCCCCAAAAACCTAGTTGTAGGGCTAAAGACACTGGACACTATTGATAATTGTCAAAGACCGGTCTTCTCACTTGGTGTATTTCAACATATGCATAAAGAAACAAACCTGTGAAAATTTGAGCTCAATTGGTCGTTGAAGTTGCGAGCTAGTAAACGATGCAAGAAAAAACACCCTTTGTCACACGAAGTTGTGTGCTTTCAGATGCTTGATTTCGAGACCCCAAAATCTAAATTATGATGTCTCGAAATCAAATTCGTGAAAAATTACTATATACACTGTCACAAGCCGTCCTAAACGCGCAGCAACAATACAATTATCGGGCTGCTTGCCTACCCAAAGTGACGACAGAAAAACTAACACAGTAGAATTGTAAGTACAATTAAATAAATTTAATAAATAAACAATGCAAAATAATAAACATACATGATCAATTCTGTTTCATCCCTCACAACCCCATATATCAAGGCTACATTACTGATGTTGGAACCTGTAGTATTTGTTACGGCCAAGTATATTAATAACACAACGCTTTAACCAAACAATTGGTCTCACAATAAAAAGGAAATACACTTGTCTTCTTGTTGTTGTAACCCAAACACAATGGGTGCGTTCGTTTAGCTTCCCCGGGTCGACCCCGGTGTGTGGCGGGTTTTTTTCCCTGGACGAACGTGTGCAGATAATTACCCACGTTCGTCATGGAAAACAAACCCGCCACACACCGGGGTCGACCCAGGGAAGCTAAACGAGCGCACCCAATAATGAAAGTATTGGCTCAGTAGACCCGCTATTGTTTGTTACACCAAGCATATTAAGGATACGAGGCTTAACCCCCCAAACATCGATCCAACAACAAATATTTAAGCACAATAATATGTTATAAGTTAATTAAATACCATCACCACAGTATCCTCGGAATAGTTCATTTTTGGTATTTAGTTCATCTCCATCCAAAATATACTTGCGAGGTTCGCTGTCTGTTATCAACCAACACTCGCCGACTCTGTTCTCAAATCACAAAACACATGCAGCACACAGCCACAATTCACAAGGTGGTTCACAGGGTGGTGTGGTAGCCCGACTACTCGACCGCATCTAGCGCCCTCAACGGTAGTGGCTTCAAGGGGTGTCCTCTGTCTCAGGCAACCCGTTTACCAATCCCCGCTTAAAAGCCGTGGTTTCTCATCCGGAGATGATCGCAGAAGCAAAACCGGCACAACACTTGGGCAAAATCAAACCCACATCACGAAGCAATACAAAATGCTGACCGGCTTCTCAGTCGACAGTCACAAGGCTTCTGTCCCCTTGCAAAACACACATTCCCACACTCCACTCTTACACCCTACTAGTACCCCCATATTACATAATACAAGAAAAGGGTGGTTAATGACCTGAAGTACCAAATAAAGCAACAGATTACAAGTAGTGAACAATCTATCCACTAGTGTAGACACTCTGATCTAAGAGAGGGGTATAAGAAACTCTATCGATAATTAGTATACAAATAGGACGTCATTGTCACATACACTTCAGAGGGAGCCGTTTCTCATAATGTTTATACTATCAACCTCTCCCCATTACTCGTTACCGAGTAAGGTTTTATGCTAATAATTATTTGAGGAATTACCAATAGTGTCCACTGCCTTTTAAAAGTGTGGTGTAAAGTCACAGAAATGTGTCGCATCAAAATCCACTGATAAATTATTCAGAAGTAATAATAATATTATGAACAGAAGTATGTTATGAAACTTTTATTTTTACTATTCATATTTATATGAGAAATTTGGGCATGAGTTTAATAGGGTAATGGGGCCTAATGAATGATTATGAATCTTTGTGAAATACAGCCTAGTTGTGCAGTGGGACAATAATTAAACCATCGGTCCATATACATTGATCACTGTTGTTCAGACCATGAGCAGATAACAGTAGGTCTATGCATGCCCGGGTGCCCACAGTAACCGCTGTGGTGCCCCTACGACCTTCAACAAGGTTATAGGATTAGGTACAAGTACACTTATCAAAACGGTCCTACTTACACAAGTCAAAGAGGTAATTCTGTTGAACAACTTTCTTCAAAATCCTGCAACAAAACATCAGCTATGTCATGTTGATCATATTATCATGGCGAACTTGACAAATCATTATCTAGCAAAAGCCAACGCCCCATAAAAAAACATCAAAATGTAAATAATTTGGTTTTCCTAACTGGTTTCCCGCTGGCCCTAATGAAGTTAAAACACGGCGTACCAGGCAAAAGCGTTGAAAGTCCCCGGATGCATTTGTTTTCTGTTTACACCACAGCGAGGGGTTTTGTACGGTAACACTGCCAATTCCTGTCTTGGGCTGAGTCCAAATTCCATTTAATATTATTACGCCGTTATTCGCCAGTGAAGGATTATTTAAAAAAAAAAACCGTTGAAACGTAGTCTCTTATTCGAGACAGGAATTGCAAGTTTTCGGTTGCGGGTGTAAACAAAAAGTACGTTGCCCGCACGAGCTGCGGGGAATTCCCCAGATGAGAAATCGACCACACACTCTGCTCTTTGGCATTTATCTCAAAGAGCGTCATTGATGATCAACAATCAATCATTAAAGGAACACGTTGCCTTGGATCGGTCGAGTTGGTCTTTGAAAAGCGTTTGAAACCGTTTGTTATAAAATGCATATGGTTAGAAAGATATTTAAAAAGTAGAATTCAATGATCCACATAAATTTGCCTCGAAATTGCGTGGTTTTCCTTTTTCTTTGCGAACTAACACGGTCGGCCATTTACCAACTCGACCGATCCTAGGCAACGTGTGTTCCTTAAACTCGTCTACTCAGAACTAAAGGTCACCTAAAGCATAGTTTGTACGAGTTTCAAAAAATTGCTTTTACATGTTCGGGAGCTCCTTGTTACTGGAGTGTATTGATCAAGGGTGGTGGTTTTCGGGTTATTGTTTGGCAAAAAGAGTCCTCGCTAATGCAAAACGTACAGTTCTTTTCAAAACGGGAAAACAGTTTTATTTATTTCTCATCGAAATTTAATAATTATGACAATTCAGACAGAAATCTTTCAAGGGATTTTTCTACTATCATCAAATATCATATATTAACTAATTTATCATTGCATACTATAACTAATTTATCATTGCTTACTATAACTTATTTATCATTGCTTACTATAACTAAATTATCATTGCTTACTATAACTAATTTATCATTGCTTACTATAACTAATTTATCATTGCATACTATAACTAATTTATCATTGCTTACTATAACTAATTTATCATTGCTTACTATAACTAATTTATCATTGCATACTATAACTAATTTATCATTGCTTACTATAACTAATTTATCATTGCTTACTATAACTAATTTATCATTGCTTACTATAACTAATTTATCATTGCATACTATAACTAATTTATCATTGCTTACTATAACTAATTTATCATTGCTTACTATAACTAATTTATCATTGCATACTATAACTAATTTATCATTGCTTACTATAACTTATTTATTATTGCTTACTATAACTAATTTATCATTGCTTACTATAACTAATTTATCATTGCTTACTATAACTAATTTATCATTGCTTACTATAACTAATTTATCATTGCTTACAATAACTATTTTATCATTGCTTACTATAACTAATTTATCATTGCTTACTATAACTAAATTATCATTACTTACTATAACTAATTTATCATTGCTTACTATAACTAATTTATCATTGCTTACTATAACTAATTTATCATTAGGTGTTCGGGCCAACAGCCCGAAACACCTCTTATTTTTGTTCGTTTTTTTTTTTTTTTTCTTCATACTTCTTCTTCTTCTTCTTCTCCACGTCCCTTGTCCGCTAACAAAAGCGCCTTTCCCAAATTTGTATGAACTTGAAACTTCACACATAGTTAGCGATTTATTAGGAGAAGAAACCGTGTGAGTTACGTCATGATGACGTCATCACTTCTTGAGTTATGAATATTCAAAGTTTATTAATTCAAAAAATCATAACTTTTGATCTACATGAGGGATTCTTACAATCGAAACATCATCGGAATCGTCATTGTAAACTCCGTAAACGCCTCACAAACATGACCCCATTTTGATGTTGTCTTCCGGCTCAAAAGAGAGGTTGAAAATTTCAAAATTCACGTCTAAAGAACAACGTAAATCCCCATTGGTATGTGCATAAACATTGCACGTAGGCATACACACAACGTGTAGTGTATTAGCGGTGCAGCAGAGCACGCTCCAGTGATCATCCATTCTGCTTATTAGCGGCGATTGTCCGCTAAAAAAATCACACTTCCCAAGCACATATAAAATTGAAACTTTACACATAGTTAGATATGTATAAGGAGAAGAAACCGTTTGAGTTATGTCACAATGACGTCATCAATTCTTGAGTTATGAATTTTCAAAGTTTATTATTTCAAAAAATCATAACTTTTGATCTACATGATGGGTTGTTACAATCGACACATCATCGGAAAGTTCGTTAAAAACTCCGTAAATGCCTCGCAGACGTGATCCCATTTTGATCTCGTCTTCTGGTTCAAAATCGAGTTTGAAAATTCACAATTTCTTGTATAAAGAACTACGAAATTTCCCCATTGGTTGTGCGTAACACTTGTGACGTACACGTGTACTGTATTAGGCATAACTTATTTGGTGGCATGCTGTCAAGTTTGTTGTACTATGTACCATAGCGTGATATGCATAGAGCTATATAGCTATGCAGAACGCTGCGAAAACGATTTCATTTCAATCTTCAGCGTCAAATTGTTCAAATGTTACCCTTCTGATGGCTTAGTGGTCAATGTGGAATTGAAGACGAAGTTTCGCTGAAATGGCCACCTACTTCAGTGATTCATGGGACTTTTAATTATGTGAGAAAACAACAGTACAAAATGACGAACATTGGTCATGTTTTGGTTAAACACCGAGAAGAATAGAGACGTTACATCGATCGACCACTCCCCCCGGGTGAAGGGCGTTTTGGGCCCACGGAATTCACGTCAGTATTACG
The DNA here is from genome assembly GCF_032118995.1 of Asterias amurensis. Classification (NCBI taxonomy): domain Eukaryota; kingdom Metazoa; phylum Echinodermata; class Asteroidea; order Forcipulatida; family Asteriidae; genus Asterias; species Asterias amurensis. The sequence continues at coordinate 12,926,951 of NC_092665.1, forward strand.
ATATCTATTACTTCTTGAACTTAGCATAATCATCAATTGTTTTGATTATTTGTTAAAACAACTATCCAAGTTATTTTGAGTTAAATATTTTGAAGAAAGAAAATCTCTGGAATAACATAAGCCCTTTTAAACTTTCTCTAGTAGGAAAGGACGTTACGTAAACTAATCTATTTCTACCTTTATGCACAGACATGGATGTTACAATACAAAACATTCAAAGAAAACAGAATGGTTAAAGCATAAGGCCCAAGCAATTAGGAGTGGTCTTGCTAAAATAAACTGCCGGATTAAACAAAACTTTAGTACAAACAAATCAATAAAACAATCCAGATTTTCATCTTCTTCTCTTCGCCCTCGAACAAAAGCACACTTCCCAAACTCGTATGAACTTGAAACTTAGCACATAGTTAGATATGCAATAGGAGTGGAATAATGTGTTAGTTAGGTCATGATGACGTCATCCATTCTTAAATAATTTTTACTTTTTTTAAATATTATCAATAAAGCGGTTAAAACATACATACCCCTTACAGTCTTTTCTTCAGTCGTCAGTCAATATTTCCTAAGTTCATATTTCCTAAACTACATAAGCTATTTTGACAATTTGTACATCATATGAAAGGGCTTTACGTACTTTACAGAAATGGATATGTTGGTGAACATTCGTTGACCTTTTGACCTGTTTAAACGGGAAGTGACTGTGAAATGATTTGAAAGGGCGTGGTTTATTGTCTTTTAGGTCGAAATAAACATCCTTTGATGCTTTACCATCACACCATACAAGTCTGGCAAAGGTCTGGTTTAAAACAAATATTACCGATGACATCACCAAACATACACTTTTACTAGATGACGTAATCATGTGGTTTTGACAGTTTTTGTAATTTGAATCATTTATTACAAATCTTGAGACCAAAGCCAGGTGTAATATTTGTTTTTTAATCCAGGCTTTTACTCCCGGAAACCGAACACCTTGAGTTTGTTCACAAACTCTCAATCTCTAGTTGCTTACTATAACTAATTTATCATTGCTTACTATAGCTAATTTATCATTGCTTACTATAACTAATTTATCATTGCTTACTATAACTAATTTATCATTGCTTACTATAACTTATTTATCATTGCTTACTATAACTAATTTATCATTGCTTACTATAACTAATTTATCATTGCTTACTATAACTAATTTATCATTGCTTACTATAACTTATTTATCATTGCTTACTATAACTAATTTATCATTGCTTACTATAACTAATTTGTCTTTGCTTACTATAACTAATTTATCACTGCTTACTAACTTGCGTGTACTATAGTTGGTCTATAAAGCAAACATTCTGATGAGAATTATTAACTAACACCACATTGTAATTTGCACATGTAAATAGAGCGATTTTGCACGAACGGATGGAGTGCCAGTTTCAGATTTTTGGAAAACCATATAAACATACTACGAAAAGCATCCACACAGGAAAACAACCCCACCACTTTTATTGTCAAGAACCTCCAATTATTGCCAATAACAATTTGACATGGTCCAAATATTAACAGAGGGTTTTTTTTCAAGAAGAAAACATAAAGATCTGGGCAAAACATTTCTTAGCGGGTTTTCCTCCCACATCTAAACTGAAACATGTCCATGGATCTCCTACCCAGTTAGCCTTGTTCACCCAAAAAAGACGCCGCTGTAAACCTAGACTTGATGACAAGTCGTTAGGCGCTGCCTATTTGTCTGCCGTTCATGCAACAGTCACAGTGCGATTATACACATGCAACGGTCTTAATTGCGACTGATTCATACACACATACTGGGATCGAGGGTGTGTGTACCGTCCCCGTAACTGCAACGCGCTCCAACTGCACCGCGCTTAATAATTACCGTCTTGACTTCAAGACTACTGTAAACCCACCCGTATACACTGTGCTTACTGTGTGTATTAACACCACCGCACGACATGACAGCCCCCGTACGCTATCCGCACGGCCTCCGCATGCGGGTTAGTGGTACGAGTGCGGATGACTTGTGCACAGTAGTCGTACGGTGACAGTTGAGTCGTGCGGTGTGAAGCAGTAAGCACAGCGGCATCTTTCGGAGTGAATAATGCAACTGCATTGAGCAAGGCTACTACCCATTCTTGGCTAGCACCGTGATTAATTCAATTCAATTCAATTCAATTTATTTATTTCATCACAGATTACAAGTAAAAAGTGAAAATTGTTTTCCCTGTGTGCACTAAAAAGATTCAAATTTGATATTTATAGAAAAACAAATAACATTAGTTTTTTAGACTGTGATGTTTTTGAGTTTTTCTATAATTAATATCAAATTTACAAAAATTAACAGAATTAATTACAAACATTTGTTAAAGACAGTGGACGCTATTGGTAATTGTCAAAGACCAGTCTTCTCACTTGGTGTATCTCAACATATGAATGAAATAAAAAATTAAAAACCTGTGAAAATTTGAGCTCAATTGGTCGTCGATATTGCGAGATAATAATGAAAGAAAAAACACGATTGTCACACGAAGTTGTGTGCGTTTAGATGGTTGATTTTGAGACCTCAAGTTCTAAACTTGAGGTCTCGAAGTCAAATTCGTGGAAAACTACTTCTTTCTCGAAAACTACTCTACTTCAGAGGGAGCCGTTTCTCACAATGTTTTATACTACCATCCTCTCCCCATTACTCGTTACCATATAAGGTTTCGTGCTAATAATTGTTTTGAGTAATTACCGATAGTGTCCACTGCCTTTAAGCAATGAATAGACTAGTTCAAATTTTAAAAAGAGAAACGTTATCAAAATCTCACCATCACTGAGTAAAATAGAAAAAGTTCACTTGTGAGAGTCCTGATAGGCTTCACAACCAGAACCAATGAATGAAACTTAGTTTATAGTTTAGTATGTTTTGTGCATTCGGGATAGAATGTTTGATGTTTTGTAAAGAAGGTCTACAATATAGCTAACAGTGCACTAATGGACTTTGGGAAAAACTGGTGTTATAATCAACGTCGTTAGACTGGTCCCAGTGGATACAATTGGATAAACGTGAAGTGACGTAAGCATTCTGTATCTGTGTTTTGATTGGTCTGAGGTGACGTTTGGCAGCTGCACTTGTGGTCGTCTGCATATGAATCTAGGTGAAAGGTGAAGATGGACGGTGATTGACCCACGCCAGAGGCCATTCTCTGGCGTTACTCACGAGCCTCGACCCGTGACGTCAGATATTCAGGCTACAAGGAAGTGTGACCTGTCAAGCATCAACCTCTTGAGGTCGCCCTACTATTTCCACCCTTGACGGACCGTGACGTTCTTCAGGAGTTGAGTCTGGAGGGTCTGCCCGGCGGCTGAGGCAATTTCTCTCCCGTTGGTCCCTTGCTGGTAGAGCTGGCACACATTGTCCGTCGGCTCGATGGGATCTAACACGATAGGACTGATGGGGGAAACATATATAACAGTAATGAAAGTTTAATTGAACAAATTATTTTAAGGAAATTTCTATCTGAAGAAACTAAACCCTCAAAATTAAACAAACTGCCACGCCCTCTTTCTTGATTCAAAAGTCAGTGACAGAAAAACACTGTGTTTTTGTAACTAACTATACTGTATAGGTCATCCGCCGACCTTTTATCAACAGCCAGGCCAAGTGTCGCACCTATTTGATTTGAGAACTGGCAGCCAGGTTATTCCACGGACTTATGGAGATCAGCTATGAAGCCTTCCATAGTCTGGTTTCGCTTCCCGGTATTTTAAATTTGTGCAACATATCTAATCTAATCATTTATTGTTTAAAGTGCACCGCATACAATTATCCCAGCACACCGTACATAGTGACAATAAAAGTTAATGTTAAAAAGTTGAACAAGAAGAGTAAAAACTTTATATAGTAAACAACGACTACCATAATGCAACAACCATAAAGAGACAAATTCAAAATAAACCCAATGGCTGGGCACTTATAAATTTTACTTCACTTACTTTTGCATTCCAAAGCGTGTAATTGCTTTTTGTGCCATTTCAGTGTAGATTTGATTGGATCCTGGCCAGCTAGTAACACGCAGTGCAGTCAACTTCGTCAAGACCTCAAGGACGTTCTTCAACCCCTGGGCTTTGCTGAAATAAACGGGTTTTCCAGCTTTCTCCCAAAGGTGAATGGTGATCAGCTCCAGCAGGTAAGATTTCTTGAGATTCTTGGGGAGGTAGTCATTCGCCCAGTACTTCACGAGACGTACTAGCTCCTTCACGTACCCAGGCTGGCTACCGACGAAGTTGAGCTGATGTTCGGCAAGGGAACCAGAGTAGAAAACCCTGTCTTTGATGTCGTTAAGATGCAGCATGGCAAGGAACATATCTGAATGATGAGCAGGTGAAGAAAGAGGAAAGTATGCTGTTAAAAATAATATAAGAATATTGCTACATCGGTGCACCGATACAACTTAATTAAGAAATAAGGCCTCATCAAAAGTAACAATAGTATATACCACTTTAAAATAAAGAAAAATATCAATATAATATTTTTTTTTTTTTTTTTCAAAATCATTTACCCTATTCTCAATTTCCCCGTGACCATTATGAAATAAATAATCATAGATTCAAAATATTTATTGACACGTAATTTAGCCGACTTACCTCGACCGGGGCCAGCACACTTGCTTGAAGTTGGTAGAAAATCGATGCTTATACACCTTGAGCCCACTCTGATGTTGAAAATAACCAAGAACTCGTGCTTGCTTACTTCAGATACAGATGCGTACGGCAGCCTCTCCAGCCTGTTCAACGCCGTGTAAAGATCTTCGATGACGGCAGCCAGCTTGCGCTTGTATTCGCTCAGTCCGACTGTTAAGATGGAGTCCATGTCTGGTGGATTGATGAAGGCGATCAGATCGACATCAGAAAGGTCCTTCACCATGGTCCCTTTACCAAGAGATCCACCCTGCAGAAGAAAAGAAACATTGGACCCATTAAATACTCCCACTTAAACAATTTCCCGTGGAATTGTCGGGGTGAATCTTGTCTGTTATATTGAATATAATATTATGGATTGTATATTATTTTTAACGTACACACCTTAACAATTCTATCAACGTTGAAACGTAGACCGCCAGATTTACAAATGCTCTGCACCGATCGGACCACTTCATCGATAGCTCTTCTGCAGTCCCTGTCGAAATCGTCCGTCCCACGTTGAATATTCTCGTTATACCATGTCTCGAGACTGCTTGAATCCATGCACCAAAGCTGTGAAAATCTTCCAGATCCAGCCATTGCGAGTTGGTTAAGTTTATGAATCCTTCCAAGTTCAAATGCAGCTCTTGTCTGCTGAAATTCCAGGCAAATATTGGGGGTTTTTTAAAACTCCGATTTCACAATTGTGAGCGATTGTATCATGTGATTCCCCGTATTTCTGATGATGGTGAGAAATCGTGTATAGAAATATGTTAATCTGGACATCAGTAAACAGTCAAATTAATTATTCATACCACCCTGCGTCTCGAAAGCAATCTGATTGGACAATAACAATAAGCAGCTGCGTGGTGCCGTTAATATTAACGTAGGTTGTGTATGTGGCCGTGGTCTTCGTGAGATGTTGGGGTTTCTGAACTGGAAAAAAAACCGCTAGACTGGTACCCTGTCTTTATCGTTAAAGATGTTATGTCAGAATTTTGGCCGATTTGACTCCAAAATTTTGATTTAAAATGGTATTTTGATGGGGGTCGAGAAAGTTACAAGCTTTCATTTGAGTCATTGCTCGAAAAAGTCCGCCAATTATTAGGAGCAGTGAAATAAAGTGCTCAAAATTAGTTTTTGTCGGGATCCCGACAATATCACGTGACCAATTCTTATTGGTCACGTGTATTGTCTCATATGTATAGACGATGTGACCTCTGACGTCATTCGAAAACCATAACATGATTCGCGCGCATGCAATCGTACCATAACTACGCATCTTTTTGCCCGGCGAAACATAACGTGTACAGTGTTTTTTTCAACAGAGGGTGTTTAAATGTAAACATAGGTCACATCATCTATACACATGTACGTCAGAATTAACTGCGAATATCCAGAACCAAACAGACAATGTGTCTGAATGGGAGGTCAAAGGTGATTCACAGACGTGTGCTCAAATGCAGATCTCTGGCGTAATTCACGGGCCTCGAAGTGTGACGTCAGATGTTCAGACTAATGCAGTGGTGCACTTGTGCCAACCATAACTCAACAAACAGTTGACGTCAGTGCCTCAATATCTGTCCAATGAAATCATCGGGTTTGCATCACATGTTCTTCTCTGTATAAAGATGCGCCCCTCTAAATAAACGCCCATAGCATAGGCTATACAGTGAACAATGCTAAATATTCAAAAGTATACATGACAACGCTACACTTAGAAGTCTAACAGCTTTTAATAGTAAAGGGACAATTATAACATTTATTCTTGAACTTTAATCCTCTGCTCAATTGAATAACAATGGGGAGTCCTTGTCCCATTGAGTTATTCCTTTTCCAAGCCTTGTGCCAGCCGATATTCTACCTTCCGCCCAGGTAGCAGTTAAAAAGTACAGTTCTTTTCAAAATTGAGAAGTCTACCGAAAATCCGAAAATCTACCCCGCGGTAGTAGAATATAACAATACAGCAAAACAGTTTTCTCAAGCACAAAACCTACCCGGCAAATAAATACACACTTGGTGTTACCGCAAACCAAATAGTTATATAATAAGTCTAGTCTGAATGTACTTGTTTGTTTACTAAGATTTTTGCTCTTTGCCCTCTGATATAGAACTGCATGATCACTGTGTATTTGTGTCCCTGGCCGGGTATCAGGTTCGGTAAATACAGTGACTCACTGTAGCGTGAACGTTCACCACTTTGATATTTTTACAAATACATCGGAAGTGTAAAAATGGCGTTCATGAAAAACGCACTGTTAGTGTGTATAACAGCAGTGTTGGTTGTGTACGTACCGTCCCTATGGACCAAGACGCCTCCTACACTTACGGCGGGAACTGTTCAGCCAGGATTCGAACCAGTGCTCAAGGTTTTCAGGTCTGTTGTTTTACCATTACCGATTCTCTTAAGAGCCTCAAAGGTTCCCCCGCTATTATTCAATCTCAAAATGCTACTCATGTTTGGGGAGATTTTGCTTGGGTTTTCTCGTTTGTTTGATTACCTCCATTATTTGACAGTAACTGGTGATTTCAGTTGATCCGCTCACTTTAAATTCTACTGCAATTGATTGCAGAGAGACACACGTACATGGCCACAAAATTACACGCTCAAATGCACAATTCAAAACAAAAACTAAAGGAAAAACGAAAACAAAAGAACACAAATCACTAATCACTGAAGTCAATTCATTCGATTGAAAGAGACCATGGGCCAATTTTCAGAGCTGCTTAAGCAAAAAAATGGCTTAAGCACGAAAATAGCTCGCTTTATTTTACACATGTTACTGGCAAAAAAATCATGCCATATAAATTGCTTGTGACTGGTATTTAGCTGTTGTTTACTTAGCATAACAAATTAGCCGGTAATCTGATTTTACTAAGCAACATTTTGTGCTTAAGCAGCTCTGTAAATATGGCCCAGGTGATGGCGGCGACTTCAGGAGGCGCCCCCATTACAATTTGAGGACGAGTGGGCCACGAACTCAAGTGTATGCCGAATGATGATGATGATTCGATTCAACTGAATCAGTATTATCAATCACACCCATTGATAAATCAATAGGAAGACAAATCATACATGGAGTCAATAATGACACTATATAATCAATATGACATAGACCAATAGGTTGATCAGTTAAATCAACTGCCTCAAATAAATGCAAAGATTCAGATCTATCGAATGAATCCGTTTGTCTAAAACACAAACTAGCAATGAAAATAAATGTCCCATAAAACATAGGTTTAAAGTCTGAAAACGACCGTCGTTGGGTGCCCATTCAACAGTGATGACTAAATAACACAATAATTCATAAAAATGAACATTACATAATTGGTAGTAAAACAGTTGCTGACAGTGTAGGGCCTAAGTACTTTATTTAATCCTTCATACATAAACTGAAGAAAAAACCTGTAGAAGTTTGAGATCGATCGACCTACATTTAGGTACATGTTTGGGGCTACATTTAGGTCAGGCTACATTTAGGGCTCGGGCTACATTAAAGTGCCGCACAATCGGCAAATCCATGTGGGTCACGAGGAAATAATGCAAAACCGATTAAATATTTTGCATTAAATCGATGCAAAGATATTCACTGAGCGATGAACTCAAAACGGGGAACTAGTTTGATTAATTTCTTATCAATAATGACACCTTTATAGGCAATGATAATTCATCGGGTGTTTTCTACACTCATCGTCATCATCGTCACCAGTCCGTGTCAGTTTTTATGTAATTCTGTGATCTTCAAAAAAAAAAATTCTTACCAATTCTGTAACGTTCCTTTAAACAATGATCACTATCATATAATCCTCATCCATACGCAATATACAAACTTACTAATACCAACTAACTAAACCATGTATGACTATATAATTTACTAATACCAACTCACTAAACCATGTATGACTATATAATTAAACGATGCACACTTACTTACTAGTATAACTATAACCATCTTACTAACTGCATGCACTCTACTTGGACCATATAGAAAATCAATCATTCTTATGAGAATTAACTTACACCACATTACAATTTGCATTTTGGACTTTAAATATAGTGATTTTGAACGAAAAGCTGGCTGCCAGTGTTTGGGAAACAACATAAACACACTACGAAAATCATCCACAGGAAAACAAGAACACCACTTTTCTTATCTTATGAACCTCTATAATTTCAATAAGCATTTGTTGCTAATACCATTGTAAACTTTTAACTTGACATGGTCTAAATATTAAATCAGTCTCTGGGGTTTTCCTCCCACATTTAAAACTGAAACATCTTCATGGTCTCCTCCCTATTGGGTTCTTAGTTGGTACATAGTAATTGTTCGTTTTTTTTAGAGTTCTTTGTTCAACCAGGGTTCGATTTCACAAAGAGTTAGGACTAGTCCTAACTTAGGATTAGTCCTAGGAGATATACATGGATAGTCCTAAGTTAGGACGAGTAACTGGTCCTAACTCGAGATAAGACTAGTCCTAACTCTGTGTGAAACCCACCCCAGAACCCCAAAATTAAACTTAGTTTAGTTTAGTATGTTTTGTGCAAGAGGGATAGGATGTTTGATGTTTTGTAAAGAAGGTCTACAATAACTAACAATAGGCCGTTATACCATTAGACTGTTGTTCGGAATCAACGTCAACAGAAGTGTGACCTGTCAGGCATGAAACTCTTGAGGTCGCCCTACCCTTTCCACCCTTGACGGACCGTGACGTTCTTCAGGAGGGGAGTCTGAAGGGTCTGCTCTGCGGCTGAGGCGATTTCTCTCCCGTTGGTCCCTTGCTGGTAGAGCTGACAGACATTGTTCGTCGGATTGGCTGGGTCCAACACGATCGGACTGAAAATAACAAAGAAATGAAAAGTTTCAGGGTTTCAAGGTTTGTTGTTTCCACAGTAACAAAATTGTACCACAGGCAATGTACATGTTCCAAATAATACAGTCAAGCCTGGAGGACAACACAAGAAAGATAAGAAGTTATAACATTTTTTATTTTACAAAATACTACCTGAAGGAACCTTCAACATCAAGCTACACTTAGGTCTCAACTTATACGAACTTCTTGCTTCAAAAGTCAGTGATCGGAAACAAAACTCTGACAGAGAATAACAAACCAACACTGTGTTTCCGTCACAAAATAGTTGCATTGGACCTTATAATGTGAGTGACGTCATCCGCTGAAATCTTTATCAACAGCCAGGGTAAGTGTCGCGGCGTATTTTGACAAGTTTGGGGAACTTTTGGTTTTCATGTAGGCCTATTATTTTAAAAAGTGATGGAAACCGAATTGCCACAATGGTAGCGAGAAAGTGTTCAACGGCCGCGCTGCTGATACGCAGCTTACATGTAGTCTTTCCAGTGCTTCTCGGTGTGGCAGGAGTATCTGCCTCGCATTGCGAACTGCGTACACATTTCTTGTGATAGCGCCCTCTTTTGAATCATCCTCCTTCAGCCCATATTTTTTTCCATTATGGCGGGACAGAATCTCAGATACACCTATGACACTAGACTTTTTAATCTCGTGCACATAGCGCGTGCGCACTAATATTTTGGTTGGCAAAAAAATAATAAGGAAACATCAGACGCGTTTGCGCGTCTGTTTAGTGCACAATTTGGTCTGTACGCATGAATGTAATGAGCATAATTTCATGGGAGGGGTCCATTGCTGGGCAGTAAGTTCACCTACTTTATCATTCTAAGCTGTGTAATCGCAGTTTGTGCCAGTGTAGCGTCGTACAGACGGGAGCCAGACCAGCTAGTGACACGCAGTGCCGTCAACCTCGTCAAGACCAGTAGGACGTTCTTCAACCCCTGAGCTTTGCTGAATTGAACGGGTTTCCCAGCCTGCTCCCAAAGGTGAATGGTGATCAGCTCCAATCGGTAGGATTTCTGGAGATACCCAGGGAGGTAGTCATTCGCCCAGTACTTTACGAGACGGACTAGCTCCTTCACGTACCCAGGCTGGTTACCGACGAAGCTGAGCTGATGTTCGGCAAGGGAAGCGGAGTAGAACTCCCTGTCCTTATCGTTGTGAAGCTGCAGCATGGCACGGAACATATCTGAGTGAGCTGGCGGTATTAAAGAAAACAAGGAAAAGTTGATTTACTTATGATTAATATCGGTGCACCCTCACCCATCCGATCTAATGGTATTTAAAGGTACAAAGGACAACAGAGTTGTCACAATACTCTTAATTACGCCTACATGAAAAGTTACAATAATTTAAACAATTTGTTTACATATTATTAAATAAGTAAAAAGATATAAAAATGCAGCATCAAATTGCTACGTAATTAATTCCAAAAATAGTAACTCTCCTTATTATACCTTTTTTAGACTTAATTGTTGAATTATAACCTCAAAATGTTTCTTGATGAATGACTTGGCTTTCAAACCGACTAACCTCGACCGTGGCCGGCACAGTTGTCTGAAGTGGGAAGAAAATCGACATTCAGACACCTTCTGCCCACTCTGATGTTGAAGTTAACCATGAACTCATTCTTGCTGACATTAGACACAAACGACAGACCCGTCATAGCTGTGTAAAGATCCCGGATGACGACGGCCAGCTTGCGCTTGTATTCGGCTGGTCCGAGTCTGACGATGGGGGCCAGGTTTGGTGGATTAATGAAGGCGATCAGATCGACATCAGAAAGGTCCTTCACCATGGTCCCTTTACCAAGAGATCCACCCTTCAATCAATCAATAAATCAATCAATCAGTCAATCAATCGATCAATCAATCAATCATGCCATGCTAATGTATTTGTTTAAGTGTTAATTTTGGGTATTGTTTCAAATCCAAGCTACTGACCTATTTTTGTTGTAAAAGTTTTTCAATTCAATTCAATTTAATTCAATTCAATTCAATTCAAAAACTGTAATCATCCTTTGCAGGCAATAACAATAGCAGACCAGCTCCATATAAAAAGTAAATTTGGTCTCATGAGACCAAAATTATTTTAGCATGTAAAATCCCCTTAACCAGTTATGATATTATACCTAAACCATAAACGAAAATTATTAATTTTACTCATTTCTCAAAAAACTACAGCACCTCAGTAAGTAAACTTTCAAGGGAAGCTTTCTTCTATCATAATCTTTAAACTGTGTATAAGTTTAATGTAAATCTGTGGACACTGTGTTTTTTGTTAGGAAAAAGTACATATACCCTTTAAGCTAAAGATGAAGGGAATGACAAAATCCAGTTTTGTAATGTAGGCCTAACTATTTTCCAAAAACAGAGTGAATAAAGAAAAGATTATAATTTTATGTGAGTGAGGAAAAACTAAAAAAACGTCCAACAACGTTTCTATTACCCGTCCAAGACAAAATGAATTAATGTTTTAACATCTAAAATATCTGACGAGAAAAAATGGGTCTTCTTCAATTTTGTTGGTTCGACTGACTTTTTCAGAGCAAAAATTGAAACATGTTTTCAGAGCAAAATTTGAAACATGTTTCAAATTTTGCTCTGAAAAAAATCAGTCGAACCAACAAAATTGAAGAGGACCCATTTTTTCTCGTCAGATATTATGGATTTCAAAAACTATCAATCTCATTTCAATGAGGAATTGTTTCGAGAAAATATCTCACGCCTAATAAGATAATGATGAGGCATACGCACCTTCAAAATTCTGTCAACATTGAAATGGAGACCGCCCGATGAACAAATCGTCTGCACCGATCGGACCACTTCATCGATAGCTCTTTTGCAGTCCCTGTCGAAATCCTCCGTCCCACGTTGAATATTCTCGTTATACCATGTCTCAAGACTGCTTGAATCCATGCACCAAGGCTGTGAAAATCTCCCAGATCCAGCCATTGCGAGTTGGTTTAGTTTATGAATCCTTCCAAGTTCAAAATGCAGCTCTGGTCTGCTGAAATTCCAGGCAAATATTTGGGGGGTTTTTTAAACTCTGATTTCACAATTGTGAGCGATTGCATCATGGGATTCCCCGTATTTCTGACGATGATGAGAAATCCTTTATAGAAATTATGTTAATCTGGACATCAGTTAAGAGTCAAATTAATTATTCAAACCACCCTGCATCACGGAAGCAATCTGGTAGGACAATAGCAATGTAAGCAGCTGCGTGATGCCGTTAAAAGGGACACACCGGCTAACGTAGGTTGTGTACAAGTTTGTGGCCGTCGTCTTCGTGAGATGTTTAGTCTTGAAGTCAAGACGGTAATTGTTAAGCGCGGTGTAGCTACGGGGACGATACACACACCCTCGATCCCATTATGTGTGTGTGTGTTAGAGCTGCCTCGCGCTACCTACGACTGTTGCATGTATAACATCGCACTGTGACTGTTGCATGAAAGGCAGAAGAATAGGTAGCGCCATACGACTTGTCATCAAGTTTATGAGATGTTGGGTTTTTTGAACTGAAAAAAAAAACACGCTAGACTGGTACCCCGTCTTTTTTTTATATCTTTGAGGATACGCACGGGTATTGTCTTTATGTACTGCATAGACGATGTGACCTCTGACGTCACTCTGACGAAAAACCATAACATGATTCGCGCGCATACCGCCGGGCAAAACCTTTGTGGTTTGGCAGCCAGCTATAGTGTATGCAATCGTACCATAACTACGCATTTTTTTGCGTAGGTAAAAGTTAATTCATAGACGTGGGCTCAACTGCAGATCTGTGACGTCAGATGTTCAGACTAACCCAGTGGTGCAATTTGGCCCAACCATAACTCAACAAACAGTTGACGTCAGTGCCTCAATATCTGTCCAATGAAATCATATCGGGTTTGCATCACATGTTCTTCTCTGTAAAGGTTCGCCTCTAAATAAACGCCCATAGCTTAGGCTGTACAGTGAACAATGCTAAATATTCATAAGTATACATGACAACACTATGCTTAGAAGTCTAACAGCTTTTAACAGTAAAGGGACAATTATAAAATTTACTCTTGAACTTTAATCCTCTGCTCAATTGAATAATAATGGGGAGTCCTGGGCCCATCGAGTTATTCCCCCTCCAAGTCAAAACACCCCTACACCAGTGAAATAAATGTATTGAAATGAATGAAATTAATTGTCCAAACGTCCGAGCATCAATCTTGACAAAAAAACAACAACCTCAAATCATAAATACCTCAGACAGTTTCGCTATTCCTATAGGTGGAGAGCGCGTCACGAGGGGTGTTTAAACCTTTGATAATGACCAGTGTTTATAACCGGTTGAGAGCGGGACAGTTTCTTCATTCCTATTGGTCGAGAGCAACGGCTGGAACAGTTGTGCCACATCACGCGATACGCGCGACGCGCACAGCAATCTCCTTACAACGAGTTGTTTACCCGAGGGCCTTACCATTTCATAGCTGGAGGGGTGTTGTGTTGAAAGAAATCATTGAACAGTTATAATTTTTGCATTTATTTTCCCTTTTGACCAAAAAGTGTTGATGTTTTTTGACCGAAATTTATGAATGGGAATCTAAGTGTGTTGAATCGGTTTTCAAATAGTGATTTAAACCCCCGCCGGGGCCTGGTTGTTGATAACATTATCAAGAACCAGGCCTCGTTGGGTTTAAACCACTAGTTGAAAACCTCTTCACCACACATTGATTCCCTTTTTAGGAGTAGAACAAATAGTTATAGGGCATAATTTCATCCACTCCTATAAATATACCTACTTCTTTCTACAGTCTCCTGACGATGACTATATCAATACAAGCTAGTCGAAACGTTGAGAGTTCTTAAAAGAACTCACTCCGCGGTTACTAGTGGAGTTAAAAGATCATCTTTAAAGACACTGCACACTATTGGTAATTGTCAAAGACCAGTTTTCTCGTTTGTCTGTATCTCAACATATGCATAAAATAACAAACCTGTAAAAATTTGAGCTCAATCGGTCGTCGAAGTTGCAAGTTATTAAAAATGAAAGAAAAACCTTGTCACACGAAGTTATGTGCGTTTAGATGGTTGATTTTCGAGACCTCAAATTCTAAATCTGAGGTCTCGAAATCAAATTCGTGGAAATTACTTCTTTCTCGAAAATTATGGCACCTCAGAGGGAGCCGCTTCTCACAATGGTTTATACGATCAACCTCTCCCCATTACTCGTCACCAAAGTAAGGTTTTTTGCTAATAATTATTTTGAGTAATAACCAATAGTGTCCACTGCCTTTAAGCTTAAGTGCCAGCCGATTTTCTAACTTCCGCCCAGGTAGTAGTTAAAAAGCAGGACAGTTCTTTTCAAAATATTGAGAAGTCTTCCGAAAAATCCGAAAGTCTACTCCGCGGTAAAATAATAAAATTTGTATAGCAAGACAGTTCTTTAAAGAACAAAATCTACACGGCAAGTAGATATACACATGGTCATACCGCAAACCAAATATTATACATAAAGTCTAGTCTGGGGTCAATTTTATAGAGCTGCTTAAGCAAAGAAATTGCTTAAGCACGAAACTAGCTCGCTTATTTTTCACATGTTACTGGCAAACATTTCATGCCATATACATTGCTTGTGACTGGTATTTAGCTGTTTGTTTACTAGGATTTGCTGCTCTTTGCCCTCTCATTGTGATATAGAACTGCACGATCACGGTGTGTTTGCGTCCCCGAGTATAGCATTGGCCACTGTAGCGTGAAAGGTTCACCCACTACAATAATTATTACAAAATACATCAGAAGTGTAAAAAAAAAATGGCGTTCATGAAAAACGCACTGTTAGTGTGTATAACAGCAGTGTTGGTTGTGTACGTACCGTCCCTATGGACCAAGACGCCTCCTACACTCACGGCGGGAACTGTTCAGTCAGGATTCGAACCAGTGCTCAAGGTTTTCAGGTCTTTATAGCCTTTTGTTTCACTATTACCGGTTCTCTTTAGAGCCTCAAACGTTCTCCCACGATACAATTCTCAAAATCCTACTTTTTAGTCATGTTTTGGGTGATTTTGTTTGGGTTTTCTTGTTTGCTCGGTTAACTCCATTATTTTACAGAAAATGGTGATGTGGTTTGATCCACTCTTTTAATTAGTATGTATTATATTCTTTGTAAACCATCATTGATTGCAGAGAGACACCCGTACATGGAAAAAATGGCTGTTTAAGAGTCTGCACATATAAAGTTAAAGGCAATGGACACTATTGGTAATTACTCAAAATAATTATTAGCATAAAACCTTACTTGGTGACGAGTAATGGGGAGAGGTTGGTAGTATAAAACATTGTGAGAAACGGCTCCCTCTGAAGTAACGTAGTTTTTGAGAAAGAAGTAATTTTCCACGAATTTGATTTCGTGACCTCAGATTTAGAATTTGAGGTATCGAAATCAAGCATGAGAAAGCACACAGCTTCGTGTGACAAGGGTGTTTTTTCTTTCATTATTATTTCGCAACTTTGAAGACCGATTGAGCTCAAATTTTCACAGGTTTATTATTTCATGCATATAGGATGAGATAAATCAAGTGAGAAGACTGGTCTTTGAAAATTACCAATAGTGTCTACTGTCTTTAACAACAAAACATTATGAAATTTCTTAAATTTAAAACGAACCATGCTAAGTAAAGTGAAACATACAAGCTGGCAAATGCCTGGCTAACGCTATACATGAAGCCCCCAGTGTGTGTGACCTTTTGCCGATAATATTGCGCTGATTTTTGCCCACATCAAGTAAAGGATGTTAAAACACACCATCCCGGATGTGTTGACAGCTTGTTTTTACATTAACGGCAGTGCCCCTGCTCCTCTTTGCACATTTTTTTTTCAGGGACAATTTTGCCAAGGGAGTGGAGTCGCCAACAGGGGGCAGCGCATTCTCTGTTTACTACAAAGGGTCAAAGGTCATTGACCTATGGGGAGGTTACGCCGACACCGAGGCTCTAAGGCCATGGCGGGAAGATACTATGGCCATTGTTTACTCGTTGACTAAAGGTAATCAAAAATTGCATTACTAAACTAGAGCAAAGGCAATTAATGTACACCTTTGGTTTTAGAGCCGTTTGGTTGTTTTGGTCCCCAAAAAGATGTATACAAATGTCACTTTGTAAAGTTTTTAAAAAGGCGGTAGCGTGTTTCAGATTTCACCGAAACTGTGTCTCTGTGTGCATAATTCCGTGAGGGCGCCCTTTATTTAAAACTTGTCACTTTGGTTGTGTGTGATTCAGGAATGGCCGCCACTTGCATTGCTCTACTAGTGGATAGAGGTCACGTTGACTACGACAAAACCGTCGCATCTTATTGGCCAGAATTTGCTCAGAACGGCAAAGAGAACATCACAGTGCGCATGCTCCTGAATCACGAGGTATAAGTATGATTTCGTTGCGTTTCTGCCACGAAAGAAACAAATAAGCATTTATAAGAACTTTTTACCACTCTCTGTAACTGATATGCCGATGGCTGCAAAAAGGCGTACAGTGACACTCCGTGCCCAACCATTCAGATATCATAGGGAAATCTGTCAATTGGAGATTATCCCCCCCCCCCCAATGGGAAACCATGGGCTGATAGAAAGAGGGAGCTATCAGAGGATGTTTTTACGCAGATCGCCGTGATGGGGACAGAATCTGTCACACAGCCATTATTAGTAGGTTTATTTTGGTCGTAGTTAGGCCTTAATAAAGGTACACGCTTTTGAATAGAAGATTGATCAAGACACATTGAGGTTGATGTTTTGGATGTCTGGTTGTTGCATTCATTAATTGTGAGAAGTTTCGGTCGTAGTGGGCGTCTCTCTGTATTTTTTATTTCGTGCATTATTATGCCAGGGAGGATTGTCATACACAGATGGACCAATCAGCTTCGAGCAACTCGCAGACCAGGATGTACTGGGGCAGCTGTTAGCTAAAGAAGCTCCAAAGTGGGAACCAGGCAGTGCCCACGGGTACCACGGAATGACGTTTGGTCTCTACGTCAGCCAACTTCTACGGAGAGCTGATCCAAAGCACAGGACACTCGGGCAGTTCTTCAAGGAGGAAATAGCCCAAACTTTTGGTAAATGTTGGGTTTATTAATTAACAATATTAAATCTTGATTGGGGGTACCAAATATTACTTTGGGGCATGCCCGGTGGTTAATTGGGGGTTGGGGCATCCTGCGCTTGATCGCAGGGTCGGGTTCGAATGCCACTTATAGGAACAGTAGCATATAGTGTAGACTTGGTTTCAAACAGGACTGGGAAAGCCCCGAGTATACAGAGGAAAAACTTCAAGGTATTATTGATCCCGATGCTGTTATATACTTATGTATATGACGTCATAAGCTTGAACAGCGCCCCCACTGTGGGGTTAAAAGAAGAGTTATCATTGGCTGAGACTTGTGCAATAATGGGGTATGCGTCTAGAGTGCGTTGCGTCTAAAGTGCGTTTTATGCGACCCCAACCAAAGCCCAACCGACTCAACAAGTCGGTTACCGGTTGGTCTGAACAGCATCGATCTGTTTGTAAGTTAGGCCCTATCGCATTTGTATTACAAAAGCACTTTACGGTTAGTTATTAAAATCGTCTATATCTTTCCCTTTTTCAGATGTAGATTTCCACATTGGACTGCCCTTGGAGGTCTACCACCGCGTAGCTAGACGTCCGGCTGTAACAACCTTGTTGCAGACCCTATTCAAGGGTCTTACCAGCCCGTTAAACAGACAAGTCATGTGGGCCATGGCTACCGGGAAAACAGACTTCCTGAAAGTTCTCAATATAGAATCAATGACACAGGTAAACTAAACCCAATCAATTTCAAGTTGATGTAATTTCTGGTTTAATAGTAGGGGAGGTCTGCTCTACCAGCCAGGCTTCTGATGAATGATACCAAAACCTACATTTGTAAAGGGGGTAGCCCTGTTTCAGCCCACAATTATTGTAACCCACACCTTAAAGTGGCATTCAGACCTTGTGTGTCTGGCGACTTGCATAAACAACTTGTAAAAAAAATTAAAACAGAATTTAAAAAATCATAATGAAAACGATCGATTTAATGAAGCAAGGGAAGATCTGCCTGAGCAAAACAATATATACAAATTACTATTCTCAAAATAACAACCACAGGGGAAACTGACTAATTAAAAGTTACCTTTAGTATAATGTTTTTGCAAATAAAATAAGACATTATCTAATCCCGTTACAGCCCAATGATCACACAGAGTCACCATGGTCAAGTGGACTTGCAATCACAAGGTTGTTGGCTCGAATCCTACCAAGCTAACCACTGATTTCACAACGACTAGAAAAAGTGTCTTATAAACTCATATTTCTAGTAATTTCCACAATGACTGGAAAAGTGTCTGCTTGTTCTGAATCAGATTTCATGATTTAATGTGCAATTCATGACGTTAACCAATGATTGTAATACAATCACAAGGTTTTGTGGCTCGAATCCTACCAAGCTAATCGCTGATTTCACAATGACTAGAAAATGTGTCTTCTTGCACAGTTACTGAGGAATCACAATTTCTTGATTTTGTGGAATTCATAGCCGTTAAATCAATGTCTTTATGAGAGAGATTGGTTGTTGCCAGCTTGGTGTTTATATCCCCAGCGCGGGAGTTTGCCGGAGTTGTGGTGGTTAATATCATACTTTGTGTTTCATTGGAACCAGGCGGAGCACTTTTTGAATCCAGAACTCCTAGCCCTCGAGCAGCCGTCTGCATCCGGTATCGGAACGGCCCGGGCCATCGCTAAGGTGTACGGGATGATGGCAAACGGAGGAACAACCAGGGACGGTCGAAAGTTTCTCTCGGACGGTTTGATCAAGAAATTTATAGGAGAGGCTGAGAAAGTTGCCACAATGGACAGAACCATTGGGCTTGAGCTGCTCTTTAATCTTGGATTCATGATCACTGATGAAGTAAGCTTCAGAGCAAACTAAGTCCATAACAACAAAGATTCAAAACTCTGTATTCGAAATGGTGACCTCGCTTTTGTATTAAATAGGTTCACAAGAGGTGTGTTGTTGTGGTGAGATATATTTTTTTTTTGGGGGGGGGTCTAGTTTATTTTTATCATCTTCTTCTTTGCGTTTACGGTTTTATTTTTTTTTTTTATTTTTTTTTTTAAGATACATTATTTCAGCCACAAAGGTACTTTTGTCCGGACCAAGAATAATTTATACATGTTCAGTCGTTGTATTTATTTTTTGTTTTTGTTACAATAACACAAGCGTTGACATGATTTTGAATTCGTTTTGTCTTCTTGGCTTTCCAGGGGGAGCAACAATTTGGCCATCCTGGATCAGGTGGTGCGCAGGGGCGTGCCGATCCAAAATGGCGGATCGGTATGGCATACATAACGAGTTATCCGACCCCCTTCAGTATGGGAGACGACGAACGTTTCCTGACTCTTGAAAAAGCAACCTACGAGTGTGTCAAGAAGTTGGAGGCAAAGTAGATGCATCTAAAGGATGGGGAGTGGCTGAAAGAAGCTTTTGATAGTGTAGTCTTAGTGCAAGGTTTCTCGTTTAGATTTCCTGCACATTACGCTCGTTTAGATTTCCCGCACAGTGCGGTCGGGCCCGCCACGACCACCCGTATACACACGTCTTGCACCAAGACTAGATGATTGGAAACAGACAGTAATTTATTGGCCATCATAAAGCGACCATAACGAAATTGGGCTACTTTATACACTTCCGGTTTTCACTGGGGCATATTTTAGTGTTTTTGTGTGTGTTTTTTTTTTTTTTTGTTGGGGGGGGGGGTGTCCAAAAGTTTGCTATCAGTATCTAGTTTTGTTGTGTTGCACATAATGTCATTGTCTTGCACGGTTTTAATAAATAAATAAAAAATAAAAAAAAAATATTTCTTCTATGTATTTTACTAATTCGCCAATAAATCAGGCAAGCTGTTTAAAGGCACTGGACACGTTTGGTAATTATTTTATTGTCAAAGACCAGTCTTCCCACTTGGTGTATCTCACATAAGCATAAAAAACAAACCTGTGGAAATTTGAACTCAATTGGTTGTCACAGTTGCGAGAGAATAATGGAAGAAAAAGACACCCTTGTCGCACATAGTTGTGTGCTTTCAGATGCTTGAATTTGAGACCTCAGCTGAGGTGGTCTCGAATTCAATTCATATATTTTAGTGATAAATTACTTCTTTCTCAAAAACTATGTTACTTCAGAGGGTATGGTATATTTTATACCATCAACACTGAGCTCCCCATTACTCGTTACCAAGTAGGTATTTATGCTAAAGATTTGTTTGGGTAATTACCAATAGTGTGCAATGCCTTTTAAATACAGAAGCTCCATTTTGAGTCCTTGGATCCATGTTAGTTTGTTCTTGTACGTTTTTACCAAAACGATATTTATTTAAGTAGATATTTGCGACAAATCTCAGCTCTTCAACTCGAATTCGAATTTCATGGGCGTATACAAATTGACACTGCACACTTTGTAGATACCACTGGAGGGGAAAGAACAAAAATATCAAAATTTACACCTTATGGTGTTTAAATAACGCAAATTTCTGCAAACATAAGTGTTATTTTAACACCCTATTATTGTGATAGTTTTCATTGTTCTCTTGAGAGTATGTGTCAACACCCATTGTCACTTTTACTACCAGCAGTGTTGGCACTAAACACTGAACAGTATTACACATGAACTCTATTACCCAATCCTCACTGCACAACATCATCGTTGTATGTGGTGGTCTGGTCACCGCTAACTGTAGACTTAATTTCAAGTCTGAGATCGTGATATTCTCTGTATCAGCCACGAAAAAACCCTCCCAGATTAGCTATGACCACGCGCCCACGGGAGGGCGCTATTTCAGGCAATGATGGATTGGCTATCGGGTATAAGACTGAAAGACACGATTACAGACTTGAACCAAGTTTACTCGCTCACTCTTGTCTGATCATGACAATGACACCAGTCCCCACGTAAAGTACAAGGTTGAACCGTTGAGCTCACACTGCTTTGAGTCACAATACAGTAAGCTGTCGGGTAGACTAAAAGCCACGATCACAGACTTGAACCAAGTCTACGCTCACTCTTGCCTTCTATGACAATGACACCAGTCCCCCTAAAGTACAAGGTTAAATCGTTGAGCTCACACTGCTTTGAGTCACAATACAGTAAGCTGTCGGGTAGACTAAAAGCCACGACCACAGACTTGAAACAAGTCTACGCTCACTCTTGCCTTATAGTGACAATGACACCAGTCCCCATGTAAAGTAAAAGGTTGAACCGTTGAGCTCACACTGCTTTGAGTCACAATACAGTAAGCTGTCGGGTAGACTAAAAGTCACGATCACAGACTTGAACCAAGTCTACGCTCACTCTTGCCTGCTTTATGACCATGACACCAATCCCCACGTATAAAGTACAAGGTCGAACCGTTGAACACACGAGTCACAATACAGCACATGTCAACTTGTTGAACCCAAAACACTCCAGTATATTGAGCAGACGTGCCTGTGGCCGGGTACGCGGCCATAATTACCAATAACTAAATACTTCAACTGCAGGTCGACCATGGCGTTCATGAAGAGTGCATTACTCGTGTGTATCACGGCGGTCGCCGTACTATACTTGCCGATCCTGTGGACTAAACCTCTACCCGTGCTCATTTCCGGGACTACCGCACCAGGGTTCGAACCCGTACTCCAGCTTTATCGGTAACACTACTTTTTATGTTTTCACAAAATTTATGTCGGTGGGGGACGGGAGAAAACAACCACTATACATATAGTGCCTGTTTCGATTGTTAGAACTCAAAATGTTATGAACGTTTACTAAAATCGTTGATTGTACATACAATTTTACAAACGTTTCTCGTGTACATGGTGTTCAGTCAGACCATCATGTAGAGCGACATTTTGTTGTACCTCGGTAACAATTGTGAAGTTTGATTGGTTGAGAGTCAATCAAGTGATGTGATACAAAAAGTCGAGGTGATTAAGATCAACGTTCTTGTTTAAAAGTACCCAAATGTCGAGACTGGGGCTTGAACCAGAAACTATCAGAAGTCTAGGTCAGTGCGCCTGACTGCTCGACCAGGACGCGTCAACCAATTGACCTTTCTTCAAAGGCCAAACACAATATTTGATTGTAAGGTTAAGCCCGGTTCATACTTCATGAGAATGCGAATGCGAAGCGAATTTGACGTGAATTTGACGTCACAACCCTCCTTTCGTAGCAATATTCGCAAGTGATGAGTTGCCCAGAGTTCAACTGCTGCGAATTGTTCGTTGCGAATTTGTGACGTCAACATTCGTATCGCATTCGCATTCGCAGGAAGTATGAACCGGGCTTTATTCGTCAAATGGTTCTGATTGGGATTTGTACCCAAAACCACCGTCATTCCAGGCATTGCTCTCCGAACTCAGTGAGCTATGAGGCAAACAGCAATACTCCCTTATGTTTTCCCCTACGAATGACATTTGTTCATCTCGGTGTTGCATGGGTGCGCAACTGGGCATAAGTAACAAACACAATATTTTATTTGGTTGGGTGCCTAAAAGGTCGTAGCAAAAAAGAACTAAAATGAAGCAGGCGGTATTGCGCACATTAATACTTTATCCATTATCCGCCGTCTGATTGGGTGTTTCTATAAGGCTCTGATTTTCAAACTCACTGGGTTTTTTTTTGTCAGGGAGAATTTTGCAAACGGCGTGGAGTACCCGATCGGGGGTTCAGCTTTCTCGGTGTACTACAAGGGGTCAAAGGTCGTTGATATATGGGGAGGTTATGCCGATAGTGAAGCACTCCGACCATGGATGGAGAACACAATGGCCGTAGTTTTCTCAACAACCAAAGGTGAAACGAGGCAACATGCACTTACATTTAACAAAAATTTCAGTGTTAGGCACCGGACACGTGGGGCCGGCAATATTGTCAAATACCAGTATTTATGGCAAACTGTGTACACACTTCTTCTGGTAGCGCCCTCTGTTGAATCATCCTCTTTCAGCCCATGTTTATTTCCCATAGGGGACAGAATCTCTGCGGACAGAATTCCCTGAGACACCGCCTTTAATGGGACATTATGGTTTCGCAATAGATAATTATGAATGTCAGTCTTTGAAGATAGAGTTACTGTGTACCCTTATCGGAATTTTGTTGTATTGCTCTTAAACCATTTTGATGTATAGACTTGCTTTTTTAACGTATATCATTTTATGTGTATTTATGTCTATGCTTGTTTGCCTTTTTAAATTGTTTAGTGATTTCAATTACCTTCTGTGCTTTTTTATATGCCCCTCTTGCCTTTATGTATTTTTAGGGTTTTAGGAGACATACGCCTTTTGGCGACAGTTATTTGTTTAACTTTTATGCTCTCCTTGGCACCCCACTGTTGTTTTACTTTGTTTTCTTAAATATTTTTAATGTGTGTACATGTGCTTGTAAATGTGATTGCCCGAATAAATATTATTATTATTATTATTACCCGCGTAAAACATTGTTGCATTTTTCAAACTCGATAGAATCCAAATAAAAAATGTATTCAATTGTACGGTTGTTCTTGTCATTCAGGAGTCGCTGCCACATGCATGGCTCTCCTTGTAGACAGAGGACAACTCGACTACGACAGGACCGTCGCATCTTATTGGCCAGAATTTGCACAGGAGGGCAAAGAAAACATCACTGTGCGCATGCTCCTTAGTCACGAGGTATTTAATCTACAATATTCGGACCTCTGGAGGGGAACTGGAGAAGAGAAAGGGAAGCAATTTGATTGAAATCGAGTGTTTTTGTCCTAAAGTAAAGTACAATACAAGTCAAACAGTAGCATAGACCCTGTGTGTATTATAGGCATTTACTACATGACGTCAAAATGCACGCAATTCCGTGTGGTGCTACTGAATGAACAGACGTAAGAGAAAGTTTTACTATAATTGATCAGTATACGTTATGTATGGTCGCCTTTAACTTCTGTAAACATTTCTGGTCACCTTAAACTTTTGTTAATATGTCTGGTCGCCTTTAACTGTTGTTATGTTTGGTCGCCTTTAACCTTTAATGGGAAGGTACACATTTGGTAATTACTCAAAACAAATATTAACTTAAAAACTGAGTTGGTAACAAGTTTTTGAGAAGGTTATTTCTCACTAAAATAAATTATTAAAAGACTTCTATAGCTAGAAGTCTTTTATTCCTATCTGAAAGCACACAAGTTCGTCCAACAGGGGTGTTTTTTCTTTCATCATTTTCTCGCAACTTCGATGAACAAAAATATTGAGCCAAAATTTTCACAGGCTTGTTATTTTATGGTTATGATGGGATACACCAAGTGAGAAGACTGGTCTTTGACAATTAACAAACGTGTCCAGCGCCTTTAAGTTATTTTAATTCGTCAAAATAAATCATATCATGTTTAGGCTGGGCTTCCATACACAAGTAAAGTCATCACACAGGAAATACTAGGAGACCAAGAAGCCTTGAGTCAGGTTCTAGCAGAGAGTCCTCCCGTTTGGGAACCAGGCACCGCCCACGGATACCACACCCTGACGTTTGGTCTCTACGCTAGCCAGTTACTACGACGAGCTGATCCAAAACACAGAACGCTGGGGAAGTTCTTCAAGGAAGAAATCGCTGAGCCCTTCGGTAACTATGTGTTTATTTAGCACAACGACAGTGCTGGTGTTGGTTTTTCCACATTCGTTGGGTTTGGGTGCTGTTTCCCACCACATTAGTTGGGTTGGAGAGCATTCCACGTGAACAAGTCTTGTAACGCACATTCACCAACCTTGAACACTCAGCATGAACAGTATAGGCCTACTTTTAATATTGGCTTCTTAAAGCGTGCATATTATTTGACACTCAGTGACGCTCAAGGCTTTTCAGCTTCCAGTGTGTTCCTGATCCTGCAACGTATATGGGACTACGTTTCCTTAGCACTGTGCGTAGTGCTGTGACGCAATATGCAGACAATCAAACCAGGACACTGGGGTGAACCCCTTTCTCTTTTCGATATAAACTGCACTGGGTTATTTTACGTTCGTTACATCACAACACACGGGACACACAGCTTTATCTGCAAGACGCAGCAATAATGGCTGAAGTTTTGGGGTTAAGGTCACGAACCCACACTCTGCTGAAACAGAAACACCAGAGCATGAGTCCGCTGCTCTAATATCCGCTCGGCCACGTCACGCGTGTAATATCACTTTAGACCAATCAGAACACAGAATCCGTCACTGTATCTAAAGTTTTAACCAATGAAATCAATGAGCCTGTAAGACCGGTGCATTACTTTATTATTGCGGATAGAGACGGGACAGCTCTGTGGGTAACATAGCTTTGTAGTGAGTTAGATTTGTTCTTGATTCCCAACAGGTATCGACTTCTTCATCGGAACACCTTTCGAATCGTTCTACCGAGTGGGGCGTCTTACTGGTGACATCAGTGGTGTAGTGGCCACACTTCTCAAAGGCATGGGCGATCCACTAAATAGAGAAATCGTGTATGCAATGATCATGGGAACAAATAAAGACCTCGCCACCTCATTTGAAAGATTTTCTCTAAACGCGGTAATCATTACAATTTCATTGTTTTCAATATTTCAATTTATGCTTATACTTGGCATGATGATAATTTAGCACCTCGATCCCACACCTCGATCGATCCCATGCAATGCGAAAACTGGGGTAAGTATTGTTTAAAGCTTTGCGTGCGACGTGTGGAGAAGATAATAGTGTTGAGTGTATGTATCCTTCAAAACCGCACGGTGATACAGAAGCAAGACAGAAGAGAACGTTTTACTATTGATTATTACTTTATGACTGTTCATCTTAAACTTGTAAGTTATTTGTATTGACAAAATAAATCATATTCTGTGCCTGATATCAGAGCGATGTGCAGCAAAATTACAGCGAGTGCCTTTTGCTTCAGAAGAATTATTTAAATTTGAAAACTCAAATTGTATTGTGAAGTTCATGTCACCATCGCGTTATATGTACACTTTTCATTATTCAATTTATCAGATGGAAAACTACCGACGAGCGGAGGTACTTGCTCTCGAAAACCCATCAGCTGGAGGTGTGGGAACCGCCCGTGGTATTGCGAAACTATTCGGCATTTTAGCAAACGGAGGCCAGACTATTGGAGGTCAAAGGTTGCTCTCAGAAGACGTCATCAGTAAATTTATAGGCGAATCGAAAGCGCCCTCTTTGGACAGGACCGTCGGAATACAGACTGCTGTCAACCTCGGATACACCATAACGAAAAGTGACGTAAGTTTATAATACTAAAATATATACCGAAAAAATGTATCCCCAGCACTTTTATTGAATAGATCTTTTCACAATAAGTTATTCTGATGACGTCATCGTTTCTTTTCTAGGGGGTGGAACAGTTTGGACATCCCGGGTCCGGTGGAATGCAAGGACGTGCTGATCCACAGCGTAAGCTCAGCTTTGGTTACGTGTCAAGTTATCACTCCCCATTTGGACTAGGGAATGACCAACGGTTTTTGACCCTGCAGAAAGCTACATACGAGTGTGTACAACAAATTGAGGGGCAGTAGCGAAAACGTCATTGAACATTCGATGTACAAATTGTGGTAGTAAATAATCTTCGAGGTCAGTCCAGTAAACACAAGTCGGCGCAAAAAGGGAGACGTTGAGGCCACCAAAGTAGCCTTAAAATCTAGCGTCACGATGCTCGTCAATAACGCCAGACACCAGTCTTGAGCGAATGTCCGAAATGTACCTTTTAACTCGCATCCAGTCACCATGGAGATTCACAGTCAAATCCCACGTACATATACAATAAAACAACCGTACATACACGTAGATAACAACATCACAAACATTATGCACGCTGTATGCATACGACCGAAAGTGCAGCCAAACATCGGACCGATCAAAACGCAGATATGGAAACCTTACGTCACTGCACGTTTATCCAATGAAATCAATGCATCTGATGAAGTCACTGGGTCTGTAAAACCAGTGCGGATAAAGACTAGGGACCAGTCTACCATCGAAGTTGAACCTCCCTGGACTTTTGAGAATGTTCAAACACAAACCCCTGTTAGAATGTGTACTTCTTTACTTTTAATTATCACAAGTCATTTTTTAAAATAAGTCTTGATATAGGTTTCTTGTAAACAGTCTTTGTAGAATGACTGACTTTTCGAACAGTAAAGAGTTTCAATCAACTACGAAATTTGTGTTTGTTTTTTATTTCATTTGTTTTATTAGTCCTTTAAAGACAGTGGACACTATTGGTAATTGTCAAAGACTAGCCTTCACAGTTGGTGTATGTCAACATATGCATAAAATAACTAACCTGTGAAAATTTGAGCTCAATCGGTCATCGAAGTTGCGAGATAATAATGAAAGAAAAAACACCCTTGTCACACGAAGTTGTGTGCGTTTAGATGGTTGATTTCGAGACCTAAAATTCTAAACTTGAGGTCTCGAAATCAAATTCGTGGAAAATTACTTCTTTCTCGAAAACTATGGCACTTCAAAGGGAGCTGTTTTCTCACAATGTTTAATACCATCAACCTCTCCCCATTAGTCGTCACCAAATAAGGTTTTATTTTAATAATTATTTTGAATAATTACCAATAGTGTCCACTGCTTTTAATTATTTTTGTGTGAGAAATTACCTCTTTCCCAGGAACTAGACTACTTCTGAGCATGGAGGAAGATGTTGTTATGGAGCCGTTCTCACAATGTTTTATACTATCAACAGCTCCCCATTGCTTGTTACCAAGTTTTTTTATGCTGACAATTATTTTGAGCAATTACCAATAGTGTTCATTGCCATGCCTTTAAAAATAAATACAAAAAATAGGCGGGTAGTGCATGTATTATACACAGTGTGGTTAGGTCTGTTTGCCGTTTATATAACGCCAAAGTAGTTTAAGGCAATCGCACAACATCGGTAAACAGTATTGTCCAAAGGTCCACACTTCGCGTATCACAATTTATATATAAAATACCTGTGAAGATTTAGGCTCAATCGGTCATCGGAGTCGGGAGAAACTATAACCCGAAAACCCACCCTTGTTTCCGCACGTTTCGCCGTGTCATGACTTGTGTTTACAATAAATCCGTTATATTCTCGATATCGAAAATTTATAACTGTTTTAATGTTTTCTCAAAAAGTAAAGCATTTCATGGAATAATATTTCAAGGGAAGTCTTTGACCATTGCCTTCTGTAAACCCTGTAAGTTATTTGTAAATCTGTGAAATTTTAATTTTTGTTCTGTTCAGAAACTATCCAATGGCTTTAATTGTAAGTAAAGTGGAATAACGTTTCTTCGTCATGTAACGTACCACAGACCTTTGTTAGGCTTCGGGGTTTGGGTTCAAAAACATTCAATGGATTTACTGATGATTATTGTTCATTTGTGTACATGTATATTGAACCGTAATGCAAGGTCATTTGCCATTATCGATGTACATGTAGTTGGTGATCAAAATGGTGTTCTTAAAGAGTGATGTGATTATGCTAGTGTATGCCTGATCCCATAAGCATATTTACAATTACTTAACAGTACAATCTAAGTTCAAACATTCATGAACTCAACGCCCAAACTCTTGGACTCTGATCTGATGGAATTCATATATTACCATGGAGGACATCCATGCTGATGATACCATGTAAATTGCATAATGTATTACATTCAGCTTATACAATGCAACCCTAGCCTCCTCTTTGCTCTGTCCAAAACCATTCAGTAACTCACACCCAAGTTCTTGGATTCGGCTGTGCCGGACCCCATGTTAGAGGCAGTGGACACTGTAACTACTCAAAATATCAGCATAAAACCTTACTTGGTAACGAGTAATGGGGAGAGGTTGATAGTGTAAAACATTGTGAGAAACGGCTCCCTCTGAAGTGACGTAGTTTTCGAGAAAGAAGTAATTTCCCACGAATTTGATTTCGAGACCTCAAGTTTACTAGAACTTAAGGTCTCGAAATCAAGCATCTGAAAGCCACAACTTCGTGTGACAAGGTTTTTTTTTTATTTCATTCATATCTCGCAACTTCGACAACCAATTGAGCTCAAATGGTCGCAAGTTTGTTATTGTATGCGTATGTGTAGATACATCAAGTGAGAAGACTGGTCTTTGACAATTACCAATAGTGTCACAGTGCAATCATCAGTCCAACACCATTCATCAACTCAACACCCAAACTCTTCCAGTGATATTCTTAACACAATGTAAATTACATAATAGTATAATAAATTTACAGGGCAACCCTGAGTCCAACACCGTTCATTATATTAACTCAACACCAAAACTCTTGGACTCTCTGGTGGTATTCCTGATACAGTTTACAAGTGCAACCCTCATTCCAACACCATTCAGTAAACCAACGAGCAAAGGGGTGGGGGGGGGGGGCAAAAGGGCTTTCCCCAAAATGTTACGTCACTGTTGACTCACACAGGTATTGCTAATAAGGAAGATGGGTTTACTGTAAGCTGGACTGCTGCTGTAGTCCTTTGTACATATATACATCCACGTGATAGTTGCGCAACAAAAGAACACATTGATTATTGAACCGTGCAGCAGATCGGGCATTGCTAAACGGCTGTCATTCTATCGATAACTAATAACCAGTTGGTGATCAAAATGGCGTTCATGAAGAGTGCATTACTCGTGTGTATCACGGCGGTCGCCGTGCTGTACTTGCCGAACCTGTGGACTAAACCTCTACCCGTGCTCATTTCGGGGACTACCGCGCCAGGATTCGAACCCGTGCTTCAGCTTTATCGGTAACTATAACCATAGAGGAAGGACAGAGACGCTCATTATTTGTATAAAAGTAATTTTTTTTAAGTTGAGAAAACATTTTTTTCGCCTATTTTTATTGTCAAAACCGAAATAAGTACCAAGCTTATGAGAACACTTCAATGTTACACAATAAAAAATACTGTGTTTTCACTGTCAAGTTTTCACTGATTAAACCATGGTGGTAATTGTTTATTGAGCAATAAACTTATTGCTCTTTGGTTGTACATCCATGGCTGTGTGTAGCGTGAAAAAGTCCTTAAAAACAGTCAGCCCAGCAAAAACATCAAGGTTAGGTAACAATAGCCGTATAGCCACATAGCCAAAACAACTGAAATGACAGCCTATAATTTTCATTTCGACCAAGTTCTTTTAGTTTGTTCAATTCATAGTTGGGTAACTGTTTGAGGCTATGTTTCTAACTCACTGGGGTTTTTTTCAGGGAGAATTTTGCAAACGGCGTGGAGTACCCGATCGGGGGATCAGCTTTCTCAGTGTACTACAAGGGGTCAAAGGTCGTTGATATATGGGGAGGTTATGCCGACAGTGAAGCACTCCGACCATGGATGGAGAACACAATGGCCGTAGTTTTCTCAACAACCAAAGGTGAAAAAAACTATATTCTATGATTTCGTCATTCAATATGTATGTGCTGCACAGGACAGGTAATGGGAGACTTTTTGAAAGCTCTGCCACTAGAGGGCAGCAGACCTACCAGGTAAGGGTGCACAACTCCTATAGCAAACAATGGTAAATGCTAAACATTCAAAAATACTCAAAAATATTTAGAAGTCTCTCAGCCTCTTGAAAATTAAATCAGATACATTGTCATACAACTTAACTTCAGATTTCTTCTCATTTTTTGGTAGGTGACCATTTTGGAATTTTTGCTAATTAGCCTAGAAGAAACACTCCCAAAACCTCATACACGCCGCTTGTTATCATTGGGGAACTCGTGTCCAGTACGTCCTGTTCCAGAACAGTTTGGTTTATGCTGGCATTGTGTTATGAAAAACAAAATACAGTTTGGCTAAATCTAAATACAAAATCAAAAACACGCAAAACACAAGGTATTTGCTGTCAGTGACCGTCACTCATGCTTCTCCTATTCCTAAGTTGTTGACATTACCTGGTGAAGAGCGCCCTCTCTTGGTGAATGGCAGATAGTGTAAAGTTTCCCATTGACGTCAACTACTCGCTACAAAATGTTGAGTTTTGCCTTGTCATCGTTTTATGCAAATTAATAATCAGTGCATGATCGATCAAGCTCAAAGTAGATCTAATATGATGAAGGGATTAGTGATTGGAATCAATGAGATATTTTTGTACGGGCATATAAATAATCTGTCAGAGATTTGCAAACACACTCCCTACACAAAAATAAATGTCATGCTCATGTGTAGCTAGCTTTCTGATGCAGCATTGACCCAACTAAACTCATAAAAACTCCGCTTGGGTTAAATGGGGGTAGCTACCTCCATGGGTTAACTTATTAGGGTCACATTAATAATTGCATGGTTCTATGAAAAGCGTTTAAAACCGTTCGTTATATGAAATGCATATGGTGCTTTAAAGGTATAACATAGTGTGACCCACACATATATGCCTCGAAATTGCATGGTTTTCCTTTTACTTTGTGAACTAGCACGGTCGACCAATGGAGTCCAAAATTTGACCCCACAAATTGGCGTGCGATGCTATCATTTGCTGGGAGTTGTTTGCAATGCGTGCACATCAAATGTTTGTCATCAAATTATGGCGGTCGGTGACGCTATGTGCAATCCACCTTCATCAGAAGCACTTCCTTGTGCTCGTTATTTTTGTTCACTTCAAACTCGTTTTTATAAAACGGGCCTCGAGTTTCCTCAACTGATTTTCTCTCTTTTTGTTTGTCATACAGGAGTCGCTGCCACATGCATGGCTCTCCTTGTGGACAGAGGACAACTCGACTACGACAGAACCGTTGCATCTTATTGGCCAGAATTTGCACAGGAGGGCAAAGAAAACATCACTGTGCGCATGCTTCTTAATCACGAGGTACAAAATGAGACTTTTGAGACGCTGGCGGCAGCAGACAATACGGCCCTTGCGGCTCTGAGCGTGCGCATGCTCAGTATTGCGCGCGTAGGTCTGAGCACGTGGAGTATCCGTAAAAAAGGACCGTCTAAAAGTCTCCCGTTATCGTGGGTTGAGCCACTGTTGGGCACCAAATGCAGGAAAACATGGCAAATTTAGTATTATTATGTTTGCAAAATCGTCGATTTGCAAGTGCGCCGATCAATTGTAGGAAATAATGTAACTGCATGGGTTGTGTTCGCCCCCCCCCCCCCCCAACAGCAGTTCAAATCATTCAAACTCAAATGTATTTCCATACTTCATGAAAAGAGTACAAAGCCATAACAATAATTAATAAAGAAATAACAAATAAACAAGGCTATTTTACAAGACAGGGAATATATTAATAGAGTACGGAGGCATCATCAGTAAGCCGAGGCCTGTGTTGAGACTGCCCGAGGACAGACAGACATTGACATAACTCATTTACTGAACGTACGGACGAACAATTAGAACATAAAAGAAAATGATTCAGACAACAATTCTTGAAGGCCTACAACGTGTGGACTTGCATTCACCACAAAACGTCAAATTGCTCATTGGAATGGCGTAGTACAGGTATCCTTCAAACCCGGATGGTATTATTGAATGGACAGAGTGGAGACTGATTTACTTAAATTGACAACTCTGTTAGATTTTTAACTCAACAAAATTTTATCATGTCAGGGTGGGCTTTCGTACACGACTAGAGACATCACAGAGGAATTACTAGGAGACCAAGAAGCCTTGAGTCAGGTATTGGCAGAGAGTCCTCCCGTTTGGGAACCAGGCACTGCCCACGGATACCACGCCCTGACGTTTGGTCTCTACGCTAGCCAATTACTAAGACGAGCTGATCCAAAACACAGAACGCTGGGGAAGTTCTTCAAGGAAGAAATCGCTGAGCCCTTCGGTAAATGTGGAGCTTTTTTGTTATTTGAGAACAGTGAGAAATTAGTATTGCCTTGAACTTTCACTTACAGGGTATATGTACCTTTTGTAAGACACAAAAACGAATGTCCACCGATTTACATTTAACTTGAAGATTGAATGTAGAAAGCTTCCATTAAAATATAACTTGATTGAGTGCTGTAGTTTTTTAGATGCCCTTGAGAATTCCAGGGCAGGCAAGATAACAGTAGTCTTGGTTCTGGACGCTCCTGTTAATAATTATCTCTTTACTCGTGCGGCTAATTTCCATTGCTGATTAGAGGTACATGTACTCGAAAATATGAATAATAAACTGCATTCAAAAATAAAGATGGCACTAACAGGTTTTCGTACTGACGCCACTACACGTGTATCCAATGAAACCATTGGGCGTGCAAGACCAGTGCATGTCTTTAGCCTTCGGGACTAGTCTATGGGTAAATAGCTTTCCATCGAGTACGATTTGTTCTTGATTCCCAACAGGTATCGACTTCTTCATCGGAACACCTTTCGAATCGTTCTACCGAGTGGGGCGTCTTACTGGTGACATCAGTGGTATATGGTCGACACTTATCAAAGGTCTTGTCGATCCAATGAACAGAGAAATGTTGGTATCAATGGTAACAGGAAAAAACAAAGACATCTTTACAGTATTGGAAAGATATCCACTAATGGCGGTAACTATAAATTTACGTAATTGGACATTTCACAATGATTTTTATTGTTATTTTTATTATTATTTTTAAGACTCGGCATTTATATCTTTGACCTAACCAGGCATACGGAAATTAATGAATAGGTCTCAATCAACTCAACGTTTTGTTGCACTCAAAAGTTTAAAAAATGTGTTTAAAAAAATCAGTAGAAACTGTCAAGAACAGTCAGGGAGGGGATTCCAACCACGTTAAAGGAAATTATACCTGTCGAAGTTCTGGGGTAGTCTCCGTTTTCGTTAAGTGAACGACTGTTCCCCACAGTTCCTATGAATTCACCGGCCATTACAAAAAATAAAAAAATTGCGCTTTACGAGAAATGCTTTGATTTGAAAAGTATAATTTGTGAAGTTATGATGTCACCATCATGTGTTTCAGCGATACTGTATTTCATCATTCAACATTGATCTGTTTTTTTTTTTTTTTTTTTTTTTTTCCAGATGGAAAACTACCGACGGGCGGAGGTACTTGCTCTAGAGCAGCCATCAGCCACAGGTGTGGGAACCGCCCGTGCCGTTGCGAAGCTGTACGGCATTTTAGCAAACGGAGGCCAGACTATCGAAGGTCAAAGGTTACTCTCAGAAGACATCATGAGTAAATTTATAGGCGAATCAAAAGCGCCCTCCTTTGACAGGTCCATTGGATTGGAGACTTCTTTCAACCTCGGATACGAAATAACGAAGATTGGCGTAAGTTTACGACTCTGAAAACTGTGTTATTCAATAACTATTTGATAAAATAAAACAAAAAGTTACAAAAATTAAAAGAAGATCTTTATGATGACGTCATCGTTTCTTTTCCAGGGGGTGGAACAGTTTGGACATCCCGGATCCGGTGGAATGCAAGGACGTGCTGATCCACAGTGTAAGCTCAGCTTTGGTTACGTGTCAAGTTATCACTCCCCGTTTGGAATAGGGAATGACCCCCGGTTTTCGGCCCTGCAGAAAGCTACATACGAGTGCCTTAATAACTTAGAGGGTCAGTAGGGAACTGCATTGGATGTTTTAGCCAAATACAGTAGTAAAAAATCAACAATTTTCGAGGCCAGCCCGTACCAACTTTTTTTTGCGGAAGAGAGAAGACAGAAGACATACTAAATTTGAACTGTGCCGAACTCGGGAAAGTTCGACTGCATACGTTACTCGCTGACGTCATCGATGTATGAATAGCTTTATTTGAGTCACGGTTTCGAACTCTTTTCTTATATCTTAATGTAAAAGAGTGAACATTTCACTCTCTTGTCCACAAGTGGTGTCCTTCGCTCATTATATGAGTGAAATTCAATCTGTGTCACTCTTTTTGGCAATGAGTGAAATTGGAACGAACTTCATTTTTCTAAAAAGTGTCGTCTGCCATATTAATGGCTCTTTGCAAGAAGAGTGTATGGCGGACAAAACAAGTGGTTTCTCAATACGTCTCATGATGAGAGATAGGATAGCATTTTTCGAAGGAATATTAAGAACTTGTGGTGTTCAGACAGCTTTGTGGGTTGCTTGTCTGTGTTCTAACATCCCCCGCCATTTTGTATGCAGGCCATGCCTTGCTAACAACTATTTCAAAAGTAACGGCATTATTACAAATCTTCACATTTTCTAAGTTGTTCGTCTGAACTATTACTATTTATAGTGTTTATAATATCATTGATAATAGCTTCATATTGTTTTTTGTTCAAATATGACTGCTATGTCTTTACTTTTAATAGGAAAAAAAGACATTTCTTGATGTTATAGGTTTCGTTTTTAATAGTTTACCAAGAAAAGCTGGCATTTTGTATTTTAATAAGAACATTATTGAAGGATTACTCACGAGTTTGTTTGCATTGTTTCCCTTTATTTTGGCAGTGTTAATTTATCTGCAGTTTTAAGGGTTTGTTCGCATTGTTTCCCTTCATTTTGGAAGTTTTAATTTATCTGCAGTTTTATACTCTAAATATAAGAGTGAAAAGCACCACTTTAAAATAAATTATTTGCATTTCGAGTTGTCCCTCAAATGGCTCTTTAAAAAGAGTGGTGGTTTATTCACTCTTTTAGAGGGGGTTCTTCAAAAATCTAAAAGAGTGGAAGACTACTCGAAAAAGAGTTGTCCCTCATTATGGCTCTTCAAAGAGTGCCTTTCACTTCTATGCATTTGTAGCAGTATCCGGAGGCCGCTATTACAGTTGCTACCAAAAGGCATGTACATGTACATGCAAAACTACGACAGCCAGATACCAGGCGAAATCAATCAAAGCGGAAAACTCGCTGTAAAACAATAACCTAGCTTTTCTTTCTCCATTTGTTTGTTATTGAGAAACACGTGGAACCTCTCGACGGCTGTTTTAAAAGGATACCGATGTTCCAATTTTCTAGCTTACGGAATTTAATGAAACAGCAGTACACAAAATGGTTTAATTTGGCCGCCACAGCGCTACCTTTATTTTCTTCAACAAAACCGGACCAAAATAAATACAGTGCGACCAATTTGTTGTCCCCTTGAACATTTCTTTTAAGAGACTACACGAGGGTTAACTTTGACTTTGCTATGGCTCAGACGGCCACAGTTTCAAAGCAATGGACACGGCATAGACAGAGCCCGATCAGAGGAGAATATCCAGTTACCATTATAGTCTGGTTCCTAATGTTCAAATTAGATTGAATCAACACAAGTGATCGCACTGTGATAACGGCCCGTATACAACAAACACTTTTAGAAGGCACTTGCTCATAGTGAGAATTGCACAAAACTCATTGAATAGTTCTAAAATTTCCAAAAGACAGAGACAAAATAGGCTTACAATTTGTTTTCTCTCTCTCTCTAAAAAGAAAAGCAGATTTACATGTACATTGAATGTTTTTATGGCGGTATGCAGCTGGACACTATTGGTAACTACCCAAATAATTATTAGCATAAAACATTACTTGGTAACGAGAAATGGGGAGAGGTTGATAGTATAAAACATGTGAGAAACGGCTCCCTCTGAAGTGACGTAAGTTTTCGAGAGAGAAGTTATTTTCGAAATCTCGAAATCAAGCATAAAAAAGCACACAACCTCGTGTGACAAGGGTGTTTTTCCTTTCATTATTATCTAGCAACTTCAACGACCAACTGAGCTCAAATCTTCACACGTTTGTTATTTTATGCATATGTTGAGATACACCAACTGTGAAGACTAGTCTTTGACAATTACCAATAGTGTCCAGTGTCTTTAATGATCAATTTTTTAGAACTCCATTTACAAAACATTTCCTAGAAAATTATTTACAATCAGCCTCTATGACAATAAGACGATCGTTGTGTTTGCGTTTAACTTTCCCGAAATTTGTTGAGGCCTTATTTAAGACAGTTTCTCCAAAATTAACGAATACAATGATTTCCTATTCAAGCCAATATTTTGAGTGCTTTTATATCACGATTCCTGCATAATTGTGCTTGGTAGAGAATAATAAAGCAATATTTAAAGCAGCTCTATAAAATTTTAACCTTACGTGTATATAGCACTCCATGTGGGGGGTCAATTTTATTGAAAATGTTTGCGTAGATTACTTTGAAACAAATTTTGAAACAAGGTTTTTTTTTTACATTTTGAGAAAGAATTGTAAATATATTACACTGCCGGTAATAATGATATTCACTTGTATTCTCTATTATAAACCACGGGCTAGATCAAGGTGAAAAATGAATTAAACTCTTTCACATAATAACATCACGAAAATACTATATTTTTGTACACTTACAAACTTAAGACAATCATTTGCAGACCATAATTCTGACTATACATCAATTTATTCTATTTTTACATAATTACAAAATAGTTACTCGACTATTTTTCAGACAAAATAAACTCTTTCCTAATTACAAACAATAGCAATACAAATTTTCTCAGTCGGATAAAATCTAAATCCCAAATATTAAAACATTTAAAAGAAGCTAACGAGTCAGACGAAACAATTTTGGAAAATGTTTGGAGATACTTCTGGGTTTTCAAGTCCTGAAGATAAAAATGATAAACATTTACAAGCTATGTAGAAAATCAAGCGTGAATGAATACTCGAAGGTACGAAAGTTGTAGTGCGAAACCTGACCACCCCTGCTATCAAAATGGTCCAGTCCAATATGAAGCTCAACTTATTGCCTGTACAAGAAGAAAAAGCATGTATCAATTACACTACCCACAACAAAATTTAAATGATCATAATTGCTCCAAGATTTTACAACGAATTCTTTAAAAAGTAAAATAAGCATTGGGCTAAGTTCACTTAGTTCTCTGCACACAATTGGTATGAAGTTTAGGTGTTCACTACTGACTTGCCCAACTTTATGTCATTATAAACTTACCACAGCATTTTCTAGGTTGATAAGTTTAGCAGTGGTGTCACATAGTTGCTGGTCTTTTTCGCTCAGTTCCTGCGGAGAATACAAAGTAGGTCAAAAATTAAAAATTAAATTAAAACAGAACAACCCCATCATAAAAAGAACTGTGGAATACACTGAAGATATTCAACTTGAAACTGTCAATGGAAAACAAATATCATTTCATTTTGGAAAAGTTGTGAAATTGAGTCACAGGGTTTTATACATGGCTGAAAAGAGCATCATAAAACGAGCTCCATTTGTGTAAATTTTGTTTCTAAAGTTATGACTTTTTGACAAATAATTTGTCACTATCTGAAAATGACTTATAATGGAAAAAACAGCCTGTTTAATAAAAAACTTCAAACATTGTAAAATAAACAAAGTGCACAAATGAACAAAAGGATCAGAATAAAAACGATTTTAATCTTATCTCTATCAATCAAAACGTTTTTTTTTTTTATTTGAGAAAGATGAAAGAAATGTTAGAATCTTAAGAAATAAGAAAACCACATGACACAAATTTTTTTTTAAACTTACCGCTTTTAAGCTTGACAATTCGTAACTCTTCCTCAGCATTTTGTCTTTCTGCGCTTTTTTCTTTCCATCCTTCTGCAAAATTATTTGTTAATAATCATTAAAAATCATGTGTATGATCAATAAATAATTATGTTCTTTAGGCCTATAGATTTATTCATGAATTTATTTCCTCTAATAATACACTAAAAAGAATATAAACCTTAAAGGTAGTAGACACTATTGGTAATTACTCAAAATAATTATCAGCATAGATCCTTACTTTGTAACGAGTAAGGGGGAGAGGTTGATGGTATAAAACATTGTGAGAAACGACTCCCTCTGAAGTGACATAATTTTAACAAAAGAAGTAATGTATACATGAATTTGATTTCGAGACCTCAGATTTAGAATTTGAAGTCTCGAAATCAACCATCTAAACGCACACAACTTCGTGTGACAAGGTTGTTTTTTCTTTCATTATTGTCTCGCAACTTCGTTGACCAATTGAGCTCAAATTTTCACAGGTTTGTTATTTTATGCATATATGTTGAGATACACCATGAAAAGCCTAGTCTTTGACAATTACCAATAGTGTCCTGTGTCTTTAAGTCTTCACACTGTGTGGACACATTTAAGTCCACATAGTGTTTCAAGTCTCTACATTATGTAAACCTCTTTTGTTCTCAAGTGCAAACTTTCTATATAACACCTGCCCACATTCTGTAAACATAATATTAGGCCTGAAGCTTGTTCAATGGTCAGCTAAATCATAAACAATTTACCAACTATAAATGACCCATTATATAGGCCTATAATCAAATCAAATAATCTATATAAAAAAAATATACAACATTTAGCAAGTTACTGGGTAATTGTTAAATGTTTATACTAAAAAATACTTAAAAATACTTTAAATACTTTTAAAAAAGCTGTAAACCAATATACAAGGACAGAAAACAAGAATTCAAAGTCACATAATGTGCACAATTTGGCACAATTCAATTAAAGGAAAGCATACATTATAAGATACATAGCCAATCAAATCATGTACATGTATATGGGTAATGTAATAAAGAGCACATGAAAGAGAGATCTGCAAGCTAAAAACAAAATGGATAACAATTTTAAGAATTTTTCTGAGCGGAAAAAAAACAAATGCAAAAATCAAAACAAGGAGGTCGGATTAAAATAGAAAGAATGCCATGCCTGTAATACAATCATTATTAACAGAAACAAACAAATATACAATAAAAAAGTACAAGTTATACGAGCAAAAAGAAGACTTAATAATACAAACACGAAATAGAACGAACCAACACGAAATAGAACGTGAAACCAATGTCAAAAAATCAACAATTTAATGATTCCCTTTCAATGCAATATAAATCATCAAAGATTTCTCTTTTATCAAAAAGAAAAAGAAAAAAATTACCTTAATTTTGGTAATTTCATCCTCGTAGCAGTTATGCTTTGGCCACGTCTGCTTGTTATTTTTATCATCATTCTCCAAATGGAATGTCTGTCAACAGAAAAGTCACGAAAAATTATAAATAAATAAATAACAATAAATCCATCCAATGTCTCCCATTGCTTATAATCACTGGGCCAGGAGTACAAATCTGATAAAGGGCCATATTTTTGCCCGCGTGAGGGCGCTCTCAATCACTTCCGGGGTATATTCATTCATACTCAAAACAGTTGTTAAAGATTGGAACACATTTCCACCACAGACATCTAATCCATCACGAACAATTAGACTTTTAAAGGAGTCATTATAATTCACCTCTAAAGCAAATGGAAACTACCGCGCAACAAAAGTGACTGAACGCCTACACAGGGTGAATCCCGTATACCTCCGGAAGTGATAAAAAACACTGTTTAGAGCGCCCTCGCGCAGTCAAAAGTAAGGCGCATTGGGAAGAGACGGAACGAAGCAGAAAAAGCAACCAACCTTTTTACTTTTGATGGCTCTATTTAGTCGTCTCTCTTGGTCTAAGCTTTCTCGGGTTCTTTTCAACGTCTCGCGTAAATAGTGAGCCTCCTCGGATCGCCCACGAAGATCATTCTAAGATGGAAGGAGAACAGACAATAAGATTCAACAAATAAATTTATAACAAATTGACAATGAAAATTTGACTCGAACGGATTTGAACCAAAGGTGTCCAAAATGTAAAATGTAAAATGACCACAACGGCAAGCCACAGGGGATGTGTTCAAACAGATGGACGGACAACAAACAAAACAATTAAGAATCATTACTTTTAACTTTCTAAAAGACAATCGCACTTTTAAAGATAAGCTGGAAGAAAGTAATTAATAGGGAAAACAAAAGAATAAATATACATTCTAAAGGTCAATAAAAAACAAGAGGTCCTTAACACAAGTAATGTTTTTACCAGGAATCTACACTTATTATTATTCTCCTGGCGCTGAAACAGGAAATTATCCTGTCCATTTAAGGATTATCAAAAACAACCAGTAAACTATAATTGTAGTCACTTACAGCGA
The DNA here is from genome assembly GCF_032118995.1 of Asterias amurensis. Lineage (NCBI taxonomy): Eukaryota > Metazoa > Echinodermata > Asteroidea > Forcipulatida > Asteriidae > Asterias > Asterias amurensis. The sequence continues at coordinate 12,968,364 of NC_092665.1, forward strand.
GAGTCTCCACCTGCGTAGCTTTCTCATTGGCCAGCCTCTCGGCCAATCGCAGCTTCTCTAAATCCTTCTCGTAATCCTTGAGAAGCTCGTCTTTCCTATCCAGCCTCTGGTTCAGTGTGCGCAGACGACTCGCTATCAACTCGTTGGTGTTGGCGCGCTCACCGTCGAGTTTCTCTCGCTCGTCTCTTGGTAGGTGACCCATTGACTCTTGACCTGCGACCTCACCGAGACTCAGCAGATTGGCAACTGACTTGGCTAGCTTGAGATACTGAGGACAAATGAAATTGGTATTGATTGTAAAAAAGCAATAGTGCCAAATCAAAAATCAAAAGAGCAGTATTATAAAATGTGTAGAAGAGTTTCCTGTTTATCGTGCCCTCCAAAAATAAAATCGTTCGCAATAAAAAAAAAAAAGGTTTCCCTCCAAATCTTTGAGCAAAATAATAATTTCAAGGGTTAGAAATTATATTTGAAGGGACCAAAATATTTCAAGGATATATATGGTGACATAATAATTAAACAAAAAACGTGTCCACAGGCTTTGCACTTCTGTGTGACGGTTTGTATGTTCCCTTCTTGAGGCATACTGTGAACGATAAGAGTAATCACTTTACAAGAAATATCAACTTGCTGATAAGTTTACAACGTCTGGTAGAAGAGTGTTGATATAACTTAACAAGGTAAAGAAATCACAAAATGATAATTTGAAATTCTCACCGACTGTTCGCTGATTTCCAGGCTATGCTGCATTTCTACCCGAGCACTGCGCTCGATCGCAGCGTCGGACGACGCCGTTGAGATTTGCCCGCGAGCCTTGGCGACCTCTCGGTCAAGCAGGGCCTCGGGGTTGGCTCCTTGGTCGATGATCTGGGCCTGCTTGGCTCGCATCTCGGCTAGTTCCTTCTTGAGGAGGATCACCTGCTGAAGAGCTTGGTCTTGGGTGGGTACTAAGGAGAGCAAATCGTCAAAATAGTTTAATCTTTGGTGATAATTGTATCGGGGAAAATTTATTTTGGGGGGGGGTTTTCACTCTGAGATTTATGCTTAAATAAGCAGCAAATGCTGATGAGAAATTTCTTGTGAGGCAAAAAAGGGCAGGTTACCAGCCACATAGGGCACATGTGATATGGTGTTTAACTTAGCTGGTAACCTGAACATGATCAGGTAGCACCTTGTTTAAATCTGTGGTGGTTCTGAAAAGAACTGGTTATTATTTGACAACTTAACGTTTTGATCAGAAGGCCTATGCTGTGATCGTCTTCCCGCCTTGAACAGCTTCAAAATCCTACTTAACCCTAGAATAGCAAGCATAATTTTGTTGTATTATTTTTGTTTTTTACCAATAAACACTGATGTGCGTAATAGCACTATATACTCAGTATTTTCCCGAGCTCTGTGAAAAAAATCACAGGCATATTAATAGTCTGGTGGGATTCCATTTGTTGTGTTATGCTTCTTTCTGTACTTCAGCAGCTCTAGAAACAGAGTAAATTTTAGCATGAAGGAGAAAGATGTATACGTACATGGAGGTCTATTTGATTCCATTCCTTTGATACGTGACCTCAACTCAGCGAGGGCTTCGCGTTGTCTCGCGATGACTTGAGAGTGTCTCTCCCCGCGACACTGAGCTCCAAAAGCCGACATCTCGCTGGTGATCATTCCCTGAAACATCAAAGATAAACCATGATAAATTTATGAGAGTTATATGCACTTGGTCGAACCAAGTTGGCTTCTCAATGTGGATTATTAACAATCAGTCTTTTGTGAAGCATCTGAAAGCACGCGTTTGTGCAACAAAGGTGTTTTGCTTTCATTATTCTCTTGCGGATACTATGACCAATTGAGTCCAAATTTTCACAGGTTTGTTAAATATTTTATGCATCTATTGGGATACACCAAGTGGGAATACTGGTCTTTGACAATTTTCAAAGATGTCCTGCCGCTGATTTCACGAATCTCGAGTTAGGACAAGTAAGTCAACCTAACTTAGGATGGGTTCAATGCGTCCTAACGTCTTTGGATAGAGAACTTAACTCGTCCTTAGTCCTAAGATTAATGCCCAAGTTCAGAAAAGTTAACAAAAATGTTTTTACTGGAACCCTAACAATCTTCAGAACTGGAAATCATGGAGCTGTGAGTCCTAACTTACTTCTTGTTGGACCTGCTCCAGGGCTCGTTTGCTGTTCTCTTGCTCATGATTAAGCTGCCCCTGAATCTTTGCCAACTCATCCCCTCGCATCAACGATTCTTGCTTGTGTTTGGAAACCAACTCCTTCTGACCACTGTTGAAATCAGAAAAAGGAACACGATGCAAGATCTTCTTTGAATTGTCATGAATAAAAACAAAAGTATTTCTAGTGTGTTGATGAAAACAGATTAAGGGTCACGTTTAACCGGTTAAAAGATCAGCTGTAAAAAAACTCTTGTTTGTGTTTGGACACCTTTCAACAAAAATGTCTCCGCTGCTAAAACATAAGGTTCGAACTGCCTCTAGCACACATGCTAGCTAAGAGGTCTAGTGGTAAGACATCTGCTGTTGCAACGCAATGGTTGTGGGTTCATATCCCAATTTGCCTGTGGATTTGTTTTCACAGAACTTGGGGAAAAGTAAAAAGTATACAGTAATCAACACAGAACGGTCTAAGGAAAAAAACAAATAACATTTTTTAACCCCGATGCAAAACTAACAACCAATCGTGTGTTTAACCTTAAAAACTACCTGTAAAGAATTTGTACCTAATTGTGCCATATTCTACATTCATTTCACTAGTTGTTTTTATGAAATAAACCAATAAATATAATATAATATTTAAGAAAAATGTCTCAGAAAAAGTTTATTCTTACCCGAGATCTTTGATTAACCTCTCTATCTCGCTCGTCTTCTTGTCAACTAGTTCTGAGAGTTTGACGAGCTGCTGCCTCTGAGTGGTCAGCTCGGCATCTTGGTCTCGTATCAACACTCGGTTGTTTTCGAGTTCCTCTTTCTGTCGCTCGTTCAGCTCACCGGTCATATCGGAGAGGCGCGCAGACGCACCTGCCAGGTCCCGCCGGAGGCCGAGGATAATATCCTGTTGGTTTTGGACCTCCTTCTTTATATCAGAGTTTTCCCGCCTAAAATTTGTGGGAAAGGACGAAAAGATTAAGCATATTTGTAGATTTACTGTGATGTTGTGGTTGCAAGTTATATTGGTGTATACAAGTTTAAAAACAGAGTTTAAAGGTTGAGCTTACTTGAGCAGGACGATGAGCTGTTCCATGCCTTTGACATCTGCGGCCGGTTGCTGGACTATGACTGGTTTAGGAGGTAGTTGTGGCTTGCTAGCTTGCTGCTGGAACTTCAACAACGTCTCCTGAGACCTCTTGGTTTGCTCTGAAAGGGAAACAAGAACTTGAAAAGTCAATCAAATTATAATAACTAGGCTATAATAATAAGACAAGAAGTAGTTTTTATATAGCGCATTTTACATTAACCGCATCAATGCGCCTTACTTAGTGCCCTGGTAATTGGGCTAACAACATCCCTTTACTCTTTCTCAGCTCCCTTGGGAGTATACAGCCCTGACCTGCCAGGGCTCTCCAGTGGATTTTTCCATACACAATATAAAACTGTTTCTTGCAGGTACCCATTTATACCCCTTTATCATAATTGCTTCTCTCCACCTAGGAGTACAATAGGGGTCCAGGGGGTACAAATATTCAGAATGCTGTTGAAACCGAATAAAAACACCGGCCTGACGAGCCATTTTGGCTCGTTACAAACTTTACTTTTAGTTTACATCAAGAGGTCTAGAATTCTCATCTTACCTGAGAGTTTCTGTTGTAGTTCAACCACCTTGGCCTGACCCTTGGCCAAGTCTTTCCCGGATTTGATGATCTTATCTTCCAAGGCCACGATGGTCAGAGAATGTTGTTTAATCTGCTCTCTGAACGCTGCCGTCTCCGTCAAGTGTTGTCTCTCCATTGTGGCCATCTTGTCTTGTAAGACGCTCACCTCCGATTGATACTTCTCATGAAATGAGGTCAACTCGTCACTCAGCTTCTTCTGTCAGAGTTATAAACGAGAGTAGTTTTAAAGACACTGGACACTATTGGTAATTGACAAAGACCAGTCTTCTCACTTACTGTATCTCAACATATCCATATAATAACAGACCTGTGAAAGTTTGAGCTCAATTGGTCATCCAAGTTGTGAGATAACAATGAAAGAAAAATCACCTTTGTAACACAAAATTGTGTGCTTCCAGATGCTTGATTTCGAGACCTGACAAGCCAATTTTGAGGTCTCAAAATCAAATTCGTGAAAAATTACTTCTTTCTCGAAAACTATGTCACTTCAGAGGGAGCTGTTACTCACAATGTTTATTCTATCAACCTCTCCCCATTACTCGTTACCAAGTAAGGTTCTATGCTAATAATTATTTTGAGTAATTACCAACAGTAGTTAGCTAGTACAAAACATTGCGAGAAACAGCTCCTTCTGAAGAAACGTAGTTTATGAGAAAGAGGTAATTTCTCACATTAGAATCCGAGAAAGACTTCAGGCCTGAAGACTTTTTTGAGGAATCTACACAATGGTGCTTTTCCTTGTCACTATTTTCTAGCAACTCCGATGAACAAATGAGGCAAAATTTTCATATTTGTTTACTTTAATGCATGTCAGCTGCTTTCAATAGTACAAACATGACCACAATTTGCACCATAATTTTCACAGGCTTTCTGCAAATCTGCTCCATGAGTTATAGTTACGCAATGGGTATTTTAGAACCCAACATTCCCCGATCCTGTTTTCTGCTCCGTCTTAACTTACCTCAGCTGCTGCAGACTCCCGTAATCTCTCCTCATATTGCCTTTCAAGAGATTCCAGCTTTCCTTCTGTTGAGTTTTTCTCCGTCATCGCCTAAATAAAATTTAAAATAGCGAAATACAAAGAAATACTTACTAATTTGGGTCTTTGTTTCTGTTTCTGTATCAGCACGTTGCAGAAAACATAATTGGCATTAAAAACCAATGGCATATAATATACATATCAGACAGCAGAAACACTACAGCGAAACCTTTCTCATAGGGATACTGGGCTCTTTTCCATGCATTCACGATAAATAGAATGCATTTTATATAATAGATGTTAAATTTGCATCGGGGGTAAAGAATATTAATTTTGTTTTTACCCATACACCGATGTGTATTAGCACTGCATGTATACAGTACTCAATACTTCCCCTCGAGTCCTGTAAAAAAATATCACAGGCATATTACTCGGGTGGGATGCATTTTGTTTGTACACTGGCATAATCACTCAGTGAAATCTAGTTTTTCCTTTTTCTGAAATCTGGTTTTTCTTTTTCCCATATGAGTTAAGCACAAGAGCTTTTTTTACTTTGGTCTTTTTTGGAAAAAGTGGAAGGTCAACGGGCATTTTGATACAGGCAGTTGTGTGGACACTAGAGAGCCAAGTAGCTCTACCAAACTTGCCCTCGACGGGAAGTCGGATCGGAACTCATTCTGTACCTGTCTGAGCTCTTGAATCACGGCTTCCTGTTGTTTCACTCTCTCCGTCTGCGTCTTCAGAGCGTTCTCTCTTTTGACCAGCTCCTCTTGGCGTACCTCATCGAGCGTCGTCTGGAGCTTCTTATCGGCTGGAACGAAAGTTATAAGATAATAATAATTAGCCTTTCCGACGCTTGGAAAACATCCTCATCTCCTGTGGAGTGTACAGCACCGGCAGCTGAATGGAAGCACGGTTCGCTGTTCATTCACATCACATCAATAACATCTAACCTTGCAAGTACTCAATATACCCCTGGGCGAAGGGGAAGCAATTAAGTTGTTCAGGAATAATAATAATAATAATATAGGTATTTAGCGCGCCTTTAACACAGATCAAAGCGCCGAACAATGAATAAAACAAGAACAAAGCAAAGAAAGAAAGATGAACAAAACAGCAAAGGATTAATGACGAGGCTGACTGAAAAAGTAGGTTTTGAGGTGTGTTTTGAAAATGGCAGTAGAAGATGATTCCCTGATCAGTTTAGGTAATCTATTCCATTCCTTCGGCCCAGCTACAGAAAAAGACTTGGAGCTGGAAGATCGAGAAGGCCTGTGATCACAGAGAAGGGATTTATCAGAGGAGGAGTGGAGACCTTCTCTGCCAGGTGTATAAGAAGACCATAGATCAGAAAGATAATTTGGAGCAAGACCCTTCGAGCATTTATAGACATAAAGAAGCAGCTTGAAAAGAACACGATCATGTATAGAAAGCCAGTGGAATGGGGACTGCAAAAATAAAAAAATTGCTCAACGCATTCTATAATCATAATGACAGGCATTTAAACGATTTATAGGATTATAGGATTCAAAGCACTGTGAGCAAACAGAAAACAATTTGTTTTTTTAGAGTCCTTTTAACTTTTCAAGAGATGCAGCAACCCAGGTAAGAAGAGAAACTCAGAAACTCTTTTAAGGAGCTTTCCCGTAATGCCAATAAGATGGAGGATGTAAAGAGGGGTAAAATATTATTTTTAAAGGCTGTGGGGGACCTTACAAAAGAGGGAGGGAAAAACGAGAGCAAAGAGAAAAATTGTTTTTACCTTCAAGTCGAGTCTTCTCTAGTTCATCAGCCAGTTTAGTTTCATACTCGTTCTTGAGACGTCCAACTTCTTGGCTCGTATCACTCTTCAATGTCTTCTCCAGTTTGTTAAACTTTGACTGGACTTCCGCCGCCTCTTTCTGGGCAACATCCTTTGCCGATTTCAGATTGTTAATGTAAGCAGCCAGACCTAGACGGAACGTAAAGAAGACGTAAGTTTGTGTGATACAATTTTTTGAGCATCTCCTACTAAAAAATTATGCAGAAGAAAATCTGAATCTTTTTAGGAAGTTACGTTGTTTTAAACAGAGGAAAGTAAAGAGCACACAGTTTTAACACAAATAATAATTATTTAGGCCCAACAAAAGTGAGTTTTCAGAAAGAAAAGAAAAGGTTTTTACCCTGTCCGGGAGTGTTGACATCTACGCCGCACTTCTCCAATACATTCTCATACTCCTGTTGCCATGACAACTCGTCCTGCAGCATCATAGCAACGGTGTCTTTAACACCTTGGAGGCTCTCGTCCACGGTGACTGATGATAGGAGTTTGATCTCGTTGCGGAGGTGGGTGCAAGTCCTACCCCCGTCTTGGAGACGTTTCTAAAAATTAAACCAGAGTTGTTCTCATCAATAAACAAATTATTGCCCAGTTCTTGCTAAAATTTACTAAGCTGCTTAGTTGATTTCACTTGTACATTTAGTTGCGGTAACACCATGGGTATATCTACTATTTGGGTAGATTATGTTACTAACGCACAGTTTTCGGATTTCACTATTAAAAGTTCAAAGAGGGTGTTTCGCCATGATCAAAGCAGGCCTTTGCTTTAAACATTGAGTACAAATTTTCTGCTAAGCAGAAATGAACAGGATACCAGTCACAAAATTGTACATGTGACTTTGTAGTTTGGCGAGTAACCTTGTTCTGGTAAGCAAAAATTTCATTACCTCCAACGAAACCATCTGCTGCTTGAGCGTCTTCCCGTGGGTCTTGGAATCTTTCTTATAAGCTTCCAGACCCTTGTTGATCTCTTTCAGATCCCGGAGTTTATTCCTGACATCTGTCCTGTCGTCAATCACTTTCTTCATCGTCTCGACGATGGTGTCGTCGCTGACATCGGCGTCTTGGTCCGGCATCTTGAACCCGGGAGTGGAAAATGTTGTCTGCATGACGCGGGTGCGGAAACGCTCCAACTGGGGGGAGAGGGAGGGGAGGAAATGTCTAGAGTAAATGTTTGTGCTGGCTGAATCTACAATCGTTTCACAATCGATGGACTGTGTAAGCCTCCACCTATTGTGTACATGATCTATGTATGGAGGTGTTTATCAAGAAATTAGTCTCTAAAGCTTTAAAGGCCATGTCATGAATCCCTACTCACTGTGAATGAAGATGTATATCATGTAATTCACCAGAAGTTTCAGCTGTATAAGTCAGCAAGTTTATGAGAAAAAAAAGTGGAAAGGAGAGTCGCATAAATCAGTTGAAGATGCTAAATTAATGTTTGTGAAATTGTTTAAACTCGTTTCTCAAAAACTACAGCACCTCAGGAAACTTTCTACCATTAAAACAGAATGAAAGATTGTTTCAATTTTAAAAGTAAAAAATATTGATCTTTGTTCTTACCCTTTTCTGCATTTGCTCAACATCAGCCTTGGCCGTCTTCTCCAGCCTCTGCATGTCAAGAAATTGTGTCTTGGCGTGGTCCCTCTCTGATTTATACTTCTCCTCCGTCTAGAATTGATCAAATCCAACAAATTCAAACAGTTAAAGGGAAATACGCCAGGTAATCACTTGTTAAAGGTAGTGGAATCTATTGGTAATTACTTAAATGGTTGTTATCATAAAACCTTACTTAGTAACAAGTAATAGGGAGCAGTTGATAATATAAAACATTTTAAGAAACGGCTCCCTCTGAAGTAGGGTAGTTTTCGAGAAAGAAGTAATTTTCATCGAATTATATTTCAAGACCTCAGATTTAGAGTTTGAGGTCTCAAAATCAAGCATCTGAAAACACAAAACTTCATGTAACAAGTGTGTTTTTGCTTTCATTAATGTCTCGCAACTTTGACGACCGATTGAGCTCAAATTTTCACAGGTTTGTTGTTTTATGCATATATTGAGATACACCAACTGTGAAGACAAGTCTTTGACAATTACCAATAGTGTCCAGTGTCTTTAAATTACGCCAATAAAAATTTACTTGGTTAGAAGTAGGCTACAGCAGCTTTTGACAGTATCACAAATTTTGAAAATACATTTAAAAATTAAAGTAATGTCGTTAAGGAACAATATGTTTTTTTGTTTTTTTTCCCCAAAGCTTTTGAATATGAGAAACATTTCTGTCAGTTGCATTTTTCAGATTTTGGATTTCAATAACTGATTATTCTCCCTGTGCGGATATATCCACTCTGGATTTTCAGCGATATCTCAACAATGCCGCAATCATTTGAAATGAAACTGTCAATGGTTAGTTTTATTGTATAGGCTATCTCCATTTTTGAAAACCAAAGGTATACGTTCCCTAAAATTGTTGGTTTGGGTCGACAAGTTAGATTTGAATTTAAGCTATTTCGATACATTCAAGAAAATTATAAGCATTCATTTAATTTATTGCACAAAACATCCACCAATGATTAATGGTAGCAGAATGATGTACACATCTTTTTCAATAAACTTGCGATTTAAAAAAAACAATGACCTCTTTTTCTTCAAGGATGTGTTTCTTCATCTTCTGGATGTCCTCTTTGTGAGCTGCAATCTCATGAGTCAGCTCACCCACCTTGGTCTCAGAGGCCCGTAGTTTCTATTAACGAAACAAAAGCACAAAAATACAGTCAAATTAAATGCCAAACAAGAAACTTGTTGAAAAGTGATGTGATCGAGCAAAATGAGTTGTTAGTTGAACTAGGTCATTTCAATTCTTTTTATTCATTTGAAAGGAGCATTATCCAGGCTGTGATACTGTTCCAACCCAATGTTAATACCACCTTTGGTCAACAAGTTTTGAGAGTAAAAACACCAGTAGATATTGCTACGCAAAAAAAATGAGTTGCCACCAGTCGCAACAATGTTAAGTTAGGGAATGTTGGCTGGTTAATTATCTGTTTCTTCTAAGCAAGTTTGTTCTGTGATTAGCAAGTCGTTGTGCTTACAGGCTTTATGAAATTAGGCCCATCAGGAAGGTACAAGCTTACATTTTTATGAGCAAGCCAATAAGCGGGGTTAGGGTAGGAAGAGATGACTGTAAGTAAGGTAACATATAAATTTGAGGATGGCATCATCCTGAAACAACATAAAACTCTATAGAAAGGTTTGCGGTAACACCATTTAATGATTGACTATCTCTAATGAGTTGGGGTGGTTCTAAAAAGAACCAATGGTTTCAACTTGACGTTTCGATCAGTATGGTCTGATCGCCTTCAGGAGAGAAAAAAAAAAAAAAAAAGTTGAAACCAACGGTTCTTTTCAGAACCACCCCAACTCATTAGAGATAGTCATTACATGGTGTTACTGCAAACCTTTCTATATCGTTTTCCCACCATGCAGAGTTTCAAATCCTACTTAACATAAAACTCAGCAATGGATTGATTGCACATTACATCACTGACCACCATCTTTGATGAAATGTGCATGCGTGAAAGGTGATCATTGGCCGAGAGTTGTGTGCAGCGCGTACACTTATCAATTGGTTTATCATCAAATATGGTGGTTGATGACACGACACCATGTGCAATCCATCTATACTTGAAGAGAGCAGTTTCCTCAAAGCATGCAGAAATGCAAAGCGAGTTAGTGCACATGGTCAGCTACAGCGATTAGTCAAAATTAATTGGAAGCATGAAATAATATTTTAATTGCGAGGTTAAATGAAATCATTTTCTCAATGGCGTATCTTAAAGTTCATGACCAATAAGCAAAAGCTTGAATATGTATTGCAAAGGTTCGAAAACTTGGCGTTTACCTGAGCTTTGATTAATAAAATTTTGATATCCAAAGTTTGAATTTTGTATTGCAAGCTTTGAAAGCAAGTTGATGTAATGGCCACCTATGATGATTAAAGGCAGTGGACACTATTGGTAATTACTCAAAATAATTAATAGCATAAAACCTTTCTTGGTGACGAGAAATGGGGAGAGGTTGATGGTATAAAACATTGTGAGAAACGGCTCCCTCTGAAGTGACATAGTTTTCGAGAAAGAAGTTATTTTCCGCAAATTTGATTTTGAGACCTCAGATTTAGAACTTGAGGTCTCGAAATCAACCATCTAAACGCACACAAGTTCGTGTGACAAGGGTGTTTTTTCTTTCATTACTATCGCAAGTTCGATGACCAATTGAGCTCAACTTTTTACAGGTTTGTCATTTTGTGCATATGTTGAGATACACCAACTGTGAAGGCTAGGCGTTGACAATTACCAACAGTGTCCACTGCCTTTAAAGCATACAGCAAGACCGCGAATCATCGGTTAAAAAAAGCCAAGCAGCTACCAACCGCGTTGAAACCCAGATACTGTAACTTACATCCAAATTTTGTTTAACCTCACGGCCCTTTCGGACAGCTTCTTCTTGTTGTTGTTTATTATTTACCTCCGATTCCATCAACTAGTAAACAAGAAAACAAGCTGTGTTAAGTGGTGGGTGCAGCACACTTTGGTCAACTTACATTTTTGAGGCTCAATAATTCCTTGTTGCGACTGGCCATTTCCTCGTCGTGTTTTTTGTTCTCTCTGAACCTTGAAAACTGGCAATGGGAATGGCGATGAATATATGCATTAATTTAAAAACGAAGATGAATGAACATGAAAGAGTAGAAAATATAAATGAACAAGCAAGAGTTAGAAATATAAATGAATTTGCCTTTTTGAGGTATGGCGGCATGATAGGAGTGTACTATTTGGCTTGGGCGTACATATATACAGACAAATTTACCCAAACCTTATTGTGTTAATTTCAACAAAGATAAAATGTATATGGAATTGCTAAAACTTCAAATGAAAATGCATTGATTTTTCAATGAAATAGTGCAATGGGATGATGATAAAAAATATTCAAACCCTCTTTTCGATAGAGAGAGAGCAAGAGAAACAAAAAATGACCATCTTGTGCAAAAAAAAGAATTGTTGACTATAAAATGTTATATATGATTTCAGGCATTGCATGATGAGGTATCAATATATTAGTTTGGTTTGTGGTAGCACTATGTGTGTATCTACTTGCCAGATAAAGTTTGTTCTCAGAGAACTGTCTTGCTTTATTCTACTACCGCGGAGTAGATAGTTCAGGTGTTTGGGCGACTTTCAGTTCTGAAAAGAACTGTCCTGCTTATTAACTAATACCTGGGCGGATGGTATAGAAGAAGCACTGGAGCTGTTGAGGAACGATTTCCTTCAAAGGAATGTGGTTCAAAAGAGGGCCGGGGATTCAAACAAATTTCAATCTTAGAAACGTTTCTCAGATTTTGTATTCCAATTATGGATTATTCATCCTGCATGGACAAAACCGCTCTAGATTTTCGGCAATATCTCAAAAACACGACCACCTGTTTAAATGAAATTTTCACAGGTTAATTTGATTGTAAATCTACATTTATGTAGGACTTAAACTATCTCATGGCTCCAAACACCAAATGTATACTTTGTAAAGCTGCGATGTCACAATTTGTCAGATCCAATAAATGAAGTACTTTGTTTAAACACAGTCAGACAGTCCGAAATGGTTGAATACTATTTCATTTTCAAAGCATTTTGTGGTTTTGTAAACCATCAATTCTTAAAATTATGTTTACCTTAGCTGTCATTGCTGATAATGAGACCTCCTTCTCTCTCAACTCTCTCTTGACAATCTCTGATTCACCCCTCATCCTACAAATGGTATTGTCCCGATTCGACATGTCCCTCTGTAGTGTGGTGACTAGACTGTTGGCTGTGGCTTTCTCTTTCTTGGACCGGTCCAAGTCTTGTTTCAGAGAGGTGAGATCTCGATCTTTCTGGACGATGACGCTGCGTAAGTTTGCTATGTTGTCCATCGGATCTGAACTTTCTGGTCGCATTTTTGTCATCTGTAAGACAAAATAATCATCCAAAAGTAAAATAAATACACCAGATATGAAAAAAATCAGCCCAAATTGAAAATTCCATAGACCAATCCAACAAAGCAATTAATCGGTAACAAACAAATATAATAATTGCATATTTGCATGAACATAAACTTAACAATGTCAAATTATAAACCAAATGGAAAAATGACTGCGTAAGTTTTAAATGATTTGGGATTGAACAAAGAAAAGCTTACTTGAGCAGGATTTGAACCAAAAACCTTCGGATAAAAGTGCTTGTTCTCTACCAACTGAGCTATCTAACCCCGTATTTGGTGGTCTCCCTATTTTATCAAAACCTTCGCTCAGGGGTGCTAGTCAGAAGTTTTGTTTACTGCTCCTAAAGTGTTCTGAAACAGCAAAGACTTAAACTATTGACATAACTTTAATAATAATCATTGTAATTTTTTTTTATGTCATTCTTTTACACACCTGAAGTGTCTCAAAGCACTTCAAACATTATGGGTTGATTTCACAAAGGTAGTCAGACCTTAGGACTAGTCCTTGAACTCGCGTTATTAAAAACTTAAGGCTAGTCCTTAGTCAGGTAATGGTAACTCATCCTAACTCCAAGATAATTAAACTAGTCTTAACTCTTTGCGAATTCTACTCCAGGGGTCGATTTCACAAAGATAATCCTAACTTAGGACTAGTCCTAGACTCTTAAGGAATTAGGACTAGTCCTAGACTCTTAAGGAGTCATTAAAAACTTAAGGCTAGTCCAAACTTTACTAACCTGGTCTTTCAGTGCATTGATCTCAAGCTGCTTCACGTGAATATCTCCCTCCAGTTCTTTCACCCTCGTGTGCAGGGCGAGAGAGTGACTTGCGTCACCCCCAGCGGTTGGTTTGACCGACCTGCTGAGGTCGGAGGTCATCGCCTCCATCTCGTCTCGAAGCTGGGCGATCACACCGTCTTTCCGCTGGGATTCCGACTCGAAGACGGCGAGGCGATTGATCTCGTCTCCCATGCGCAACAAACGCTGCTCCTGAAGAAAAAAAAATTGAATTGAAAATTTATGAATATTGGGGAAAGTTGCACGTTTGGTGAGTACACAGTCTTAAAGCATTAACTGTTGAAGGCAAATATTTGAATTTTGTTTTGTCTCCTTACTTTTTCTTGAAGAGCAATCATCTCGTTGACCGGTGAGGCACGAGTACCAGGACTACCAGCCACCTGCTGGGATGTGACGACAGTCCTCGCTCCTGCTGAACTGACCCACCCAGTTGTTACTACATCAGAAAAAGGAAAAGTGTAAAAGTCAAATTTTTTGGGGACAATTATATAAGTATAATAGTCAAATATCAATTATTATAACAGTCGAGTCTCAGTGGTTTGTTCATTTGTTCTGTGTTTTCTATTTTTTATGTTTTTTTATTTTATATATAATAATAACTTTTGTTATTATTGTTTCTTGGCGTGTTATTTGAAGTAGGATCTTTCGGTGCTTTTGTGGCTTTAATTTTTATTTTTAACAATATTTATTCTAACGTTGTAATACAAATTTAATTCAGCCTCTGTTTTTTAATAAACCAATAAACCAACATTTATTTGTTTAACTTGGGATTCAGTGACAGTCCATTTATACAAACCTCTCCTTGGTGGTCCTGGGCTACCTGACGGACTGTTGTTACTGACCATTGCATTTCCCCCACTTCCTCTCCGATTCCCGGCACTAGAGGGCCTTGGCCTTGGAGGTCTCGGAATAACTACAGTTGCTGTTGGTTGGACAGTTGAGGTCCACGTTGAGGGTTGATTGGTGGAGGGCGGGGCCGTGGATATCATAGGCAGCTGTGATTGGCTGAGACCGGCAGGGTAGGCGGAGTCAGTGTTATTGGCAAGGTGGGGGAGTTGTTGTTGTTGCGTGGGGCCAGTGATGGGAACGTGGTCGTTGATTACTCTGAGGGGTGTGCCCCATGCCGGTCGCTGCTGAACAGGAGGGTATGATACCTGACAAAAAGAGAAAAATATTAACGATTATTATAACATAACCCCATTTGTCCCTTTTTTACCCATAAGGACTGAAAATTCACCTAAGTACAGAAACTCCAGTCATAATTAAACAAACTTTGAGTGAGGGGGCAACCCTGCCTCCTGTATTAAAACTTACTGTAACAGGCTATGTTAATTGTGCTTGCTAGTCAAACGTACAGCAAACTATTAATATCTAGTCTGGCAGGCTAGTCAAGAAAAAAAGGTTGCCAAATACCATCTTTATAACAAGACGCCTTTCACATAATTAACCAAATTTGTTTTCTGTATCATTACCAAAGTTTGAACCGACTACCATGTGGCCAGCGGACCACTATTGAAGGGAGAAAGCCATTTTGCCCAATTATTTTGCAACAGATCTAAGTGTTCACTTTGTGTCTCGAGGTTTATTTGTCCATTTCTTACCATTGGAGCATCTTCAACATCCAGTTCCATTGGAATTCCTGAGTATCCAAATCGTATGATATCACCGGGGGCTAACCGGACTGCAGCATTCTGCACACGACAGTCGTTAACATATGTTCCATGAGCGGTATTGAGATCTTGTAGAACGAAGCAATATTCACTGTCACTATACTCAATAACGGCATGCTGAAGCTCCACTGTTGAAGACTATAGGGGAAAATTATGGTATGCACCATTATTAAATATGCTCATACATTTATTGATGTTATATAGGCCTATCACACAATTTGTATCAATATTGATTTAGCATTACACTTATAAGTTTTGAAGTTTTATGATTCTAATTTATTCGAGTTGGGATCCACTGGATTGTTTGGTAACAAAAATTACCTTTCTGACGAAATTTACAAAACAGGATGAATGTTTTTTATAACAATTACAGAACAATTTGGTTTTAAGATGACGAACCATAAAATTGCTATTTATTTTTAAATTTTATTTTAGTTTTAAAAATACCACGCATACTTTCTTTAAAAAAAACACCCAGCGGGACAAAAATGGGGCCCATAAATGTGGTGAACACAATGTCTTGGATGTTGTGCAAAAAATCTTCATCTGAACATAGCGACTATAGTCGGTGCCATCACAAACATTCCTTGTCACATATACTTGTCATAAATAAACTATTGATTAGACACGGGTACATTTATTTAAAATTTGTAAAGAAAATTACCTCTATATTGATATCACAATTCTCCCTGCCTATAACTGTCACCCCAGGAGAAAGCTGTAGCACTCCTTCAACACTCTTGAAAAATCCTTTCACCATTTTGTTGTTCTTTCTTCCAACCGACTGCACAAATCCTGCCAGGTGCTGTTTTGCACACAGACCACACACACACAAGCCGTAGAAAATTTAGTTCACAATTTCGGCAACAAAAACCTGTGCATTACCAACAGTTTCCCTGCACAAAAGTCAGCTGGAATTCGTTCAATATAACACTGCATTTTGGCACAAATTCCATCTTGTCTAGAGTACAGTAAAACTGTTAATTTATGTACGAAAGAAGGAACCGGTGGCCGCATTCACCTGTTTTCAAAGACAATTGATTGGTATTTTATTCAGCAGGAAAGTGCGCTTGCGCGTGGTTTCCAAGGAACGAGATAACGACGGTAAACAACACAGCGCCCTCTGTTGCTGAATCCGTTAAGGGAAAATAAACATTTAATTTTTTTTTTTAAAGAAGATTATTAATTTGTTGTTGTTTCCTTTTGTTTCTTTCTACTAATTGAGCACCCTTTAAACATACTAGCTTGTAAAATATGGCCGTGTGATAATCACGGCCTCAAAAACAAGACAATAAACTGATTATGATTCGAACCAGCAAACTTCTGTTTTATGAATATTCATTAGTTTGAAAGCGTCAAAATATAACCTTTGACACATCGAGGAAGTATTTCGATCACACACGTGTCAAGTGTCAAAGTTGTTTTGGGATTCGAACAGGGCGAAGATCGCTACTCGTTTCTTCCAGAAAGACCTAGGAATTCGGGTGTTTTTTTCCCGGTTGGAGTACTTAATTGCACTGACACACAGACAATTAAAGATGTCTGCATTGCTGATTTTGGCGAGTGGGGCGGAGGAAATGGAGACGGTGATTCCAGCCGATGTTTTACGGCGAGGAAAAGTAAGTAAATAATCACAATTTTTTTGTAAAAGTTTTTTTTGTTATCTAGCCCATAAAACAACTGTGTTCAATATACCATGAATATTCTAAGCTGTGGCTTAAAGCCATTGGACACTTTCTGAACAGAACAAAAGTTAAAACTTCACAGATTTACAAATAATTTACAGGCACAGGGTTTACAGAAGGTAATATTGAAAGACTTCCCTTGGCCTCGAATTGAAATATTATTCCATGATCATGAATTTTTTTGCTTTACTTTTAAGTTTTTTTGAAAACATTAAAACAATTATCAATCCTCGATATATCGAGAATAACGGATTTATTAGAAACTAGGGTGGGTTTACTTTTTCTGTTATTTTCTACCAACTCTGATGACCGATGGAGCCTAAATTTTCACAGGTTTGTTATTTTATAATATAAGTTTTGATACACGATGTGTGGGCCTTTGGACAATACTGTTTACGTTGTGCGACTGCTTTAACCATGCTGTTAACTGTGTATGCGCCTTAGATTGATGTGACAATAGCTGGTCTTATGGGAACTGCGCCTGTCACCTGCAGTCGTAATGTTGTCATTGTTCCTGACAAAAGTCTTGAAGAAGCAGAAAAGAAGGTAAGAAAATCTTGAAAATCACTACAATCAACTAAAAAAATCTGAATTTGTCGATGTACGATTTCATCCAGGACTTTCGTATTAGCAAAACAGTTTGACAGGAGCAGACTTTGTGCACAGAGACTGCTCAAAATATTGAGTTTTTAATAACTAATTACTTTTTAAAAGGAATATTGATGTAAATCTTAAGTGTTTGTCGGTTTATATTTACTGGCATGTTCTTGTGAAATTACAGGGTCTGTACGATGTAGTCATTCTTCCTGGTGGAGGTGAAGGTGCAAAGAATCTAGCTGAGGTGAGTTTACTGGGACGACCCTACAGACTGTTAGCTGTAATAAGGGGTATCTGTGAGGGTAGATGTTGATATTGAGTATGAAAAAGCCTTAGGAGCATTACATTTTCCCAGGTTGTATACTCCCCAGGGAGCTGAGAAATTTTGAAGGAATATTAGTTGCCCAATGACCAGGGCACTAATGTAAAGTGCATTGAGGCGGTTATTGTTTTGCAAATTTAGATAATTATTTTTTCTTCTTTTTCCCCAAAACTTTATATTACAAGTCATCTAAAGTAGGTGAGATTCTGAGGGCACATGAGTCTGCAGGGAAGATAATTGCTGCTATCTGTGCAGGTAAGTAGGCCCTATAATTCATTTTATCGAGTGAGCGATGAAATTCTTTTTACTCGGCATATTGCTCCCCGTTGGAGTTAGCTCTCATGAGTCAAGGGGAGACTTGTTTTCAAGTCTAGGTTTTTCCCTATGGCTTGCATTAACACGATGGCTGGTTGTGTATGTGGTATTATGGGTGCGTTCGTTTAGCTTGCCCGGGTCAACCCCGGTGTGTTGCGTTTTCTTTTTCCAGGATGAACGTGTGCAGATAATTACCCAGGTTCGTCCTGGGAAAAAAAAACGCCACACACCGGGGTCGACCCAGGGAAGCTAAACGAACGCACCCTATGTATACATGGTAGTGTTGGATATTCAGCAACCAATGGGAGCATCGCTTACATAAGTTTGTGTTGGTTTGGTTTACATGGTTGGCCAATAAGGATCGGTCTTGCAATTGAGTGGCTGAAAATTTGGCGGGAGCAAGATTATTGTCACTTTGTCTCAGCTTAGTTTTGGAGTAACTTACATGCCAGTCAATCATCATTCCTTTCAATCAATCAATCATTCAATAATCAATCAATCAAGTTGGTTTAGTTTACATGGTTGGCCAATAAGGATCGGTCTTGCAATTGAGTGGCTGAAAGTTTGGCGGGAGCAAGATTATTGTCACTTTGTCTCACCTTTTTTTGGAGTAACTTACATGCCAGTCAATCATCATTCCTTTCAATCAATCAATAATCAATCAATCAAATAATGAGATATATGATTAGAGACATTGCAAGGTGAGGTATCAAGCACGGCGATGAGGAGTGGAGCGGGGGTTGTGATAGTTGAGTTATAGTTATTAAAAATGTCTTGCACCAAGACCAGGATTCCACCTGTGTGATTAAACAGGTTGATCTCACACCCTTCAATCAAACCTCAATTCCTTTTGTTGCAGAAAAAATCCATGGACTGAAGCAACCTAATGTCATTTAGTTTCACCGCGAATCGCTCAAAACTGTAAACACTTATTTGTTACCAATGTTTTATCTGCAGCACCCACAGCGCTGTTGAGTCACGGCATCGCAAAAGGCAAAACACTCACATCTCATCCAGCAGTCAAAGAAAAGATGGAGGCAGATGGTGAGCTGTTCCCTTAGTTCTTGTAACGATAAGTTGACTAATTTCTACCCTAATTGGCTTTCTTCTGTGTACTAATTTGTCATCAAGACTAATGCTAAAGTATTAATTCCTTGTAATGGGTGTGATTTGATTTCACTTCTTATCAAAACATTTTAATGATTTAATGTATGATTGTGAAATCTCGACAATCAACTGTTATCCCCTGAGATGAAAAAAATATATTTGGTTTCAATCCGAAACTATTGTTATAGTTATTTTTAAAGGCAGAGGACACTATTGGTAATTGTCAAAGACTAGCCGTCACAGTTGGTGTATCTCAACATATGCATCAAATAACAAACCTGTGAACATTTGAGCTCAATAGGTCATCGAACTTGCGAGATAATAACGAAAAAAACACCCTTGTCACAAAAGTTGAGTGCGTTTGGATGGTTGATTTCGAGACCTCAAATTCTAAATCTGATGTCTCAAAATCAAATTCGTGGAAAATTACTTCTTGCTCGAAAACTATGGCACTTCAGAGGGTGCCGTTTCTCACAATGTTTTATATCATCAACCTCTCCCCATTACTCGTCACCAAGAAAGGTTTTATGCTAATAATTTTTTTGAGTAATTACCAATAGTGTCCAGTGAACCTTCTCGTCTTGTGTTTGACCATATTTCATTTTTTGGCAAAACATATTTTTTTCTCATTCTTGCTGATTCCTCCTCTTCCCAAACCAGGAACTTATAAATACTCTGAGGACAGTGTCGTTAAGGATGGCACACTGATTACCAGCCGCGGGCCGGGTACCGCTTTCAATTTCGCCCTGGCACTGGTCGAGGAACTGAAAGGGAAGGAGGTAGCGGAGAGCTTGGTGTCACCGATGATACTCAAAGTATAAAGGTGATGATAAAATTAGGCCTTTGTGGCCAACATTTCTTTGCCATAAAAACACTGTTCTCAATCAACTTCAAGTGGTGCTGCTTTCTGTAGTTGGTGTTCACTCATTATCACTTTTTACATTTGCAAAAGTTGTGCACAATATTAAAGCCATTGGATCCTTTAGGTAAACAGTATTGTCCAAGGCCCACACTTCGTGTATCACAACTTCTTTATCAAATAACAAACCTGTGAAAATTTAGGCTCAATCGGTCATCGGAGTCGGGAGAAAATAACGGGAAAACTCACCCTTGTATCCGCACGTTTCGCCGTGTCATTACTAGGCCTGGGCGAATTATTCGAATATCCGGTTAATGGCGAATAGGTTTTCCTATCCGTAACCCCGAATGCCTTTTTTTTTCTAACCGGATATCCGCATAGGGCGCGAATAGCTATTTATAAACCGGATAGTTCTGTAATTACAACCAAGTAACCGGATATTCTTTAATATCCGAATATCCGCGGACGTCGGGCGACAACTGATATGAATGTTTTGTCTGAATCCTTATGAAACTTCTATTAAGACAGCATAAAACAGCATAAATTAAGTATTTAACTATGCTCACCTCCGTGAAGAGTTAAAACAATGACATTTCTGATGTAATTTGTTCAAAGATTACAAAAGTTTTCCTTCACGTAGAGTCAATCACGATCAAAAGAAAAAGCAAATCGCCATCTTTAAATTAGATCCGGTCATTTTTATGAATGAACCGAGTGACACTGTCTAAAACTAATATCAATCCGCCCATAAGATCTCATTCACAAACGAACAGCACCCTCTAGCGGCGAAAAAAACCTATTCGAATATCCGGTTAATTTCGGATAGTTGGCCAGCGGTATCCGAATAACAAAATTTCACTATTCGCCCAGCACTGGTCATTACATGTGTTTAAAAAAAATCTATTGATATTGTTTTACTGTTTTCTCAAAAAGTGAAGCAGTTCATGGAATAATATTTCAAGAGAAGTATTTCAACACTACCTTCTGTAAACCCTGTACGTTATTTGTAAATCGGTGAACTTTTTTTTCCTTTTTCTGTACCGAAAGGGTTCAATGGCTTTAATTAGATTGATGGTTATGGTTTTTTTAATAGATGTAAAAGGAACACAGTGATAGATAATTTAAAAAGTAAAATATAAAGATCCACACAAACATGCCTCAAAATTGCACAGTTTTTCTTTTACGTCGGTCATTTTTACTCCATAAAATGGCCGACCGTGTTAGTTCGCAACGTTAAAAGAAAACCATGCAATTTGGAGTGATACTTGTGTGTATCATTATATTCTACTTTAAAAATATCTTCCTAACCATTTGCATTTCATAAAAAAAATTGTTTCAAATGCTTTTCAAAGACCAACTCGTCCGATCCTAGGCAACATGATTTGGAGATATAAATCTTCACAAATTAACACATAAGTTGCATGGTATAAGATGGTCAGAGTGGAAAATTTCCGTTGAAATATATTTTTGCCTGAAGTGCTGCAGTTTTTAAGACACAAGTTAAAATTGTTTGTGATGTTAATTTACAGTAGCGCCCTCTTCTGACAAAAATTGTCCAGTCTCTATGGTTATGAAAAATGTAAAACTTTTGAAGTTATTTCTTTAAAATTGTCCTTTTATCACAAAAAAGTATGTTTTTGCCAAATTATGTTGAACAATCTAGAAAACTGAGCCCAAATTACTGGAGTTACAAATAAGTCTGAAGTCGATTTTAAACCAGTTTAAACTTTAACCCAATGAGTTTGAGTGTTTGGGAAGTTTTTGCATGTAACTAAAAATAATTATAAAGTAGTAATTGAAGATTTCTTTATTAAATGATCTCGCCAAGGAGGTTTTTCAAAAAAGATTTGTGTATTTAATGATTGAAAAGGTGTGGGTAGAATTTGTTGCGGTATTAATTGAACATATTCAGACGAAACAATTACTTGCCAGTGTTGATTAACTTCAACGAAGTTTCTCAGCCAAAAATATTGTATAAGTACATGAAGTACTTAAAACATGTAGCCAATTTCATAAAGCTTGTAAGCACAAACAAGACAAAAATATTGCTCAACAGAAACTAGGTTACCAGCCAAAGATCTGTTAAGTTTACATTGTTGTAACTGGTGCCCCACTTATTTTTTTTGCTTACCAAAAGAAACTTGTAACATGTATGAAATCTAAGTAAGAATAAGCTGTTGCAAACTGCTTACTAAACCAAGAGGGCTGATAGTATAAATGCAAAAAATAGATAATGGTCTGAGGTTTCAACCTTAGCAGAGTCTTTCTCAAAGACTAATAATGACACAATATACATAAAGAGGTAACAACAGATTTGTAGACAAACTTGACTGTTTCTAAATCCATCATACAAACAATTTTTTTGTCCAATAGTGGTAACTATTCTAAAGTACATAAAACTACACAAAAGTGTTTCAACCAGTGAATGGACATAAGCCCGGTTCATACTTCATGTGAATGCGAATTTGACATGAATTTCAATATTCGCAAGTGAGTTGAGCACAACTCAACTCAGTGCCAATTTTGTTGCAAATGTGTGTCGTCAGTATTCATATCACATTCGCAGGAAGTATGAACTGGGCTTTATACTGAAAAAATAAGTAGATACCTATGATGCTTTTTTACAAATTATATGTTTTAAAATCACCCTAAACTTCCTCTAAAAAAGACAGAAAATGTCACCTGCCTGTTCTGTCCCATCTTTTGAAAGGAATTTGAGATTAGTTAAGAAGTTATGAATTCTAATCAACTGAAATTATTTTCAGTACTTAAGCCTGCATGTACATTCACATAAACTTATATACAAAGTATCTGACATAGCTTTGAACTGGCACACTATGTTGTGTTTCCTGTTAATTGCACATTCTTTCCAAATCCACTTGATGACAATTAAAAAAAAAGACTTTTGAGGTATTGTCCACAGTTCTTTTGTAGATCGTACAGAGAACACTCTTTTTTTTGTAAACAAGTCTTAATGTTCATAGACCTACAGACAAAACAAAGAAATGGATGGGAATACAAAACAAGCAAAACAGAAACTGTGACAGTGCCTGCTAGATTTTGTCAGCAGCAAATATTTCCCACATTTTAGTTTGTTCCTCCGCTGTCGAAATAGAAGTAAACACCTTTAAAAAGTCCCACAAAGCTTCACTGACCTTCTCTGCTCTAACAATACAAAATGTCGAGTAATTATTAGAAAGAGGGCAGGAGTTTCCAAGAGATGTATGACTAAAAAAGAAACCACAACAAACAAGACCAAGCAAGAAATACCACAAGTGCACTTTCTTAAGAATATGATAATGAGTTTTGTGTTCTCCAAGGCTGTGCTCCCCCCCCCCCCTCCACCCATACTGGTTTTGATAATCTAGCGGCTTGTCAGCCTGACCACAGACCTTCAACCATGGAGGTGTTCTACCTCCATGCTTCAACTAACTGGAAATGTAGACTAGCCAACCATTGTGATGGTGTTACTCATTGGTCTAAATATAGAGCAATGTATGGTTACCCCCCCCCCCCCCCCACATGAGGTTATGAACTTTTAACATGTATGTAGCAGACAAAGAACACTGCATGGTTTTATCCAGTAAAATTTATAGATACTTCAACTTGATAGGTTCAGAAGTTTTACTCATGTTGAGATGAGATGTTTTTCATATAATTGTTGCTGGTCCATTCCAGTGATGAGGATATTTCTAATTATTCTTGGCAAGTCTATTATTTAAAATACATTTTTTTTAAAGAAAACTGTTGGCTCTGATAAGTGGAGCTGTTAAAGATGTTTTCTTAACATTCCGACTAGCTAGCTCTGTCTTTACCAGAACTGTACACTTCCAAATGAAAAACATCAATGTTATGACTTAAAAAACAAATTTAAACTGTTGAACAATTCTTAGGTTCACTTAGGTACATAATGTCATGAATGTACCATTGCTTTTAACATTGAAACAATAGAGCTTTGCCATCGAATTGGTATCCATTTAAATCTTTTTAACTATAACCTAAAGCTGGTCTCAGTGGCCTCACAGAGATCAGCAAAATCTAGACTTATCATTGGCTGTGAGTTATGGCGCACAATTTTCCATTGTCTGACCTTATGATGATTCCCAGTGCAAGGGGTCTATGCACTTTATTCACTGAATACCTTTCCGATATTACAAAGAAGTCGTCTAACCACAATGTAATTCTAAAGAAGTAAACTGCAAATGGCGTCCCTTTGTGTCCAGTGTTAACAAAAAGTAAGCCTTTTAGCAGACCACAGTTCAACCCTATAAAACACAATATGTAGGTCAGTGTCCCCCATCATAGCAAGGTGACAGGCCCCAGGTTATTTGAGCCCCCCCCCCCCATGCCACTACCGCCCCATGTGGCATATTTTTAATTAAGTTTCCACCTGTGCGATTTAAATCAAATTAAAGTTGCAATTAGGGGATTTCTTTGATTTGAAAAATAATATACAAAGGTGTCTTTATTAGTGCAGTAAATGAGTTTGGATCAACGTTACAAGCTCTTTCCCCACCTCTTTCCCCTGTAGCCAGAGTCTCCCCTTTTTCTACCTTGATATTTTCATGATAAATGAATCACCAGTAAGTGTGTCCAACCTGGTTCCATTGTCAGTGTGAAACTGGGCTTTCTGCAGCTTGTTCTCACCCATTCACACTTTGCCGAGATATTATTTAAAAGAGCCATTCCAACAGCTTCATTCCAGCATCTCTTTGGAACTCTTTGCCTAATTTTGCAGCCGTCGATTTCACAAAACTCTTCCTAACTTAAGACTAATCTTAGGACTTAGGACGAGTCCCAACCCTGCACTGTAGCATACAGACCTTAAGATTAATCCTAAGTTAACTCGAGATAAGACGAGTCCTGACTCTTTGTGAAATCGACGGTCAGTTCCCCCAATCCTCTACAATCTAGAATGCTTTAAAAGGAATACCAATTCCTGTCTTCAACTTTCCCAAGTTATCTTGTTTGTTTCTTCTTGTAACCCCTTTACCAAGAGTGACTTTTAGCCTTAACAGAAAGAAATACATTAATAATTGTGGGGTTTTTTTTAATCGGAAAGCTCACTGTGTGTTCCATTCCAATAAAAGCCCTTTAAAGTTCCATTATAGATTGACAGTGAGGTGTTAAAATTGTGATCTTTGCTTTGTGTAATTTATTCTGGTAAAGGCCAACTCTCAGAAAAGCAAACTTTATCACTGTACTGGCCTCAAACCCCATGGAGAGAAGACAAGGAAAGAAGTTTCATAAGTTTTAGATGTAGGAGGAAAACCCTTAGAGAACTATTCCAGGTGAAACCCATATCCATCAGCTAGGGACTGAAAACCCAATCCACATAGTGCCCCCGGTGGGATTCGAACCGGGGTCCTAGAGGTGGGAGGTCGAGGAAAGATACCACTACACCAACCTGACCACCCAAAATGATTCCTTTTAGAAATTTTGGTCCATTCTAGCCTAGCTATTAAAGGCAGTGGACACTATTGGTAGTTGTCAAAGACCAGTCTTCGCACTTGGTGTATCTCAACATATGCATAGAATAACAAACCTGTGAAAACTTGAGCTCATTTGGTCGTTGAAGTTGCGCGACAATAATGAAAGAACAAAACACCCTTGTCACACGAAGTTGATGTGCTTTCAGATGCTTGATTTCGAGACCTCAAGTTCTCACAATGTTTCATACTATCAATCTCTCCCTATTACTCGTTACCAAGTAAGGTTTTATGCTAATAATTAGTTTGAGTAATTACCAATAGTGTCCACTGCCTTTAAGTGTAAGAATTGAAGGATTGCACGATGTAGTTAAAGGAAGTATGAATTGTCTAGAATTAATAGTAACACCACCAATAACAAAATCCGGTGAAAAAAAAATCTCCTCTGGGGAGACTGGGAAGTGGGAACGTGACACATCATAATTACAGGATGTGCTTTTCATCTGATCAGCTGATTTCCTTTTTGTTTTAGGGTTTGTTTGTTTTAGTTTTTTGTTGTGCCATTGAAAACTGATAAACACTACACTAAAGGAGTTTTCAGGTCATTTCACAATATGAGGGAATTTACAGGCAACAAGTTCCAGACAGTCTCGTGCACCTATTTTTCTTGCCGATCGTTAAAGACATTTAATCAAAATATTATTTGGCCAGTTCATAAAAATGTGTGCATTGACCTCAATTGACCTCCATTGGAATGCTTAGTATAAAGTCATTGGTGCCCACACTGCTATGGAAACCGCCTTTAATCGGGGCCATTCATAGTCAATGTTAAAAGTTTCACCTTATTTCCCCCAAATTTTTCCCAACTTCCCTTCCCATATCTCCTTTGTGGTGAGCTTGTCAACTATTTTGTGTTAACGGCCTACAGTTAAGACAAATTACACATGCTTCAATCAAATGTCTGATGTATTACATTAGAGAGAATTACTTTGTTTACTGACAACAGTCCTGTATTATATGGCTTCACTTGGCTACCTAATAGGAAAACATAGAGCTACAAAACCATTCCTTAGAATTTCCTAGATAATTCCTAGATGATGAAGTGTTTTGAAAGATTGTTATTAAACTCTTGTATAGCAACCGTGCAGCTTATATAGCTTGATTTCCAATGTGTCGTAACTTTTTGCGAAGCTATTAGACCAAAGTCTTGCAAGAGACACTCCCAAAGTGACTGGAGTGTCACTGGCACTCCAGGACCTACACAGCTGTCTTATAAACTCAATAGTTGTAAAACTTCACAACTAATTGTAGGGTTATTTAATCACATGACTTGATTGAACCTTACACAAGTGACAGTGTTTAAGTTTGATGTGTAAGAGTGAAAAACGCAGACTACATTTTCAATTTCATTGTGTAATTGGATACATCCTTTTTTTAGGGATGACAGATCTATTTTAGGGGGAACTCTTGCTAAGACTGAAATGTGTGTCTTTAAAGTTTTTGAATGCCTTAGTAGAGAAGCAGAATAGGTGACATTACTGTTATATCTTTCTGGTACAGAACCAAATAAGAAGCCAGAAACTGCTAAACCCTTCGGTGAGGGCGAGTACTTGAAGAAATTTCAGTTTGAGATGGGTTGGAAGGGCAGGAAAAACAATCTAAATGCAATGTAAATCTAGATGCAACTGCCTCCATGCCCTGGGTCATTTTCCAGTACAATGCTAAACCTCCCTCATTCAGGATGACCAAAACTGAGAAAAACTGCCCTGCACAAACATGCGTATGAAGCAACATGCCTGCCATTCCTTAGACGAAGACAGTTTCATTGGACTAATAATTGTTAAAAGTTAAACCTCCCTCATTCAGGATCCCCAAAACTGAGAAAAACTGCCCTGTACAAACATGCGTATGAAGCA
This sequence comes from Asterias amurensis, assembly GCF_032118995.1. Lineage (NCBI taxonomy): Eukaryota > Metazoa > Echinodermata > Asteroidea > Forcipulatida > Asteriidae > Asterias > Asterias amurensis. Next base: position 12,995,738 of record NC_092665.1, read on the forward strand.
ACATGCCTGCCATTCCTTACAAGACGAAGACAGTTTCATTGGACTAATAATTGTTAAAAGTTAAACCTCCCTCATTCAGGTTCCCCAAAACTGAGAAAACCTGCCCTGCACAAACATGCGTATGAAGCAACATGCCTGCCATTCCTTACAAGACGAAGACAGTTTCATTGGACTAATAATTGTTAAAAGTTAAACCTCCCTCATTCAGGATCCCCAAAACTGAGAAAACCTGCCCTGCACAAACATGCGTATGAAGCAACATGCCTGCCATTCCTTACAAGACGAAGACAGTTTCATTGGACTAATAATTGTTAAAAGTTCAACCTCCCTCATTCAGGATCCCCAAAACTGAGAAAACCTGCCCTGCACAAACATGCAAATGAAGAAGCATGCCTGCCATTCCTTACAAGACGAAGACAGTTTCATTGGACTAATAATTGTTAAAAGTTAAACCTCCCTCATTCAGGATCCCCAACACTGAGAAAACCTGCCCTGCACAAACATGCGTGTGAAGCAACATGCCTGCCATTCCTTAGACGAAGACAGTTTCATTGGACTAATAATTGTTAAAAGTTAAACCTCCCTCATTCAGGATCCCCAAAACTGAGAAAACCTGCCCTGCACAAACATGCGTGTGAAGCAACATGCCTGCCATTCCTTAGACGAAGACAGTTTCATTGGACTAATAATTGTTAAAAGTTAAACCTCCCTCATTCAGGATCCCCAAAACTGAGAAAACCTGCCCTGCACAAACATGCAAATGAAGAAGCATGCCTGCCATTCCTTACAAGACGAAGACAGTTTCATTGGACTAATAATTGTTAAAAGTTAAACCTCCCTCATTCAGGATCCCCAAAACTGAGAAAACCTGCCCTGCACAAACATGCAAATGAAGAAGCATGCCTGCCATTCCTTACAAGACGAAGACAGTTTCACTGGACTAATAATTGACATTTGTAAGGTTTCTTTCTGGAGAAAAACGTGACCACTGATGCAGCCAAATTACAAACTAATTTCGTCTACTAATGATGTTATTGTCCTACAACTCCCACTCTGTGCGATCACTACGGGGAACAACTTGCCACATTACCAGTCATCACCATGGCAACCAACAATTAAGGTCAGATTTATGTGACTATGGCAACAGTTTCTTTCAAACTAATACTGTCGGGATCATGGTCGGTGAAAATGGCAAAGTTGTATGAATAGTTGCTTCTACCCACTCCCCCACCAAGTTCTTTGAATGACCATTTGATAAGTTTGGATGGTCTGTCCCTCGTTCTCTATGCGTTGCGACACGGCGTGTCTTGGCTGATGACGGTCCAGCACACTGGACTAAAGCTCAGGTGTTTCTGGTCAGCAGAGTGTGGGTTTGAGTCCCAGTCTTAACACTTGTGTTCTTTAGCAAGACACTAACCATTATTGATTTGTCCTTGTTTGGACAGAAAGCTGTATAGGTTCCGTGAGTTACTGAATTCTTTTTGTTGATGAGTGTTTTACAAATGTAATTGTATGCTTTGAACCGTGCTACTGCGGACCGGGGACGGGTGGTCTCCCGCATGGGATCCTTGTGTATATTTTTATCACCCATAGCCACACTTGTTAAATCCCCCGCTATGGGATCATTTGTTTCGGTCGATACTGTATTTGCTGACCGGCAAGACTGCTGTGTGTGTTTTGTCTTAAGTCCAGTCCTCTGTTTGTGTCTGTTTTTTGTTTTGTTTCAGTGTTTACTAATTATTCTTTGTAAACATGCATATGCATTGAGACCTGCTGTTATATTTTGTTCATTGGTGGCTCGACTCGACCACGGACCTCAACGATTCACTTGACATTATTTATAATCTCAATGCATATGCAGGTCATAAGGGACCATTGCCTACAAGCTTTGCTTCTTAAATGGATCCCTCCGCAGTGTCAACATTGTTATGCATCTATTTCTTCAAACCTATGTTGTGAAACAATTTTTTTTCATTGTTGTAATAATTTCTTGTGACTGCTGTTTGATATTGTTTTTTTTTGTTTTTTTGTCTTTTGATACTGTGGAAATAAAATGAACCTTGAACCTTGAACCTTGAGTTACCATTTAGTACACTTATCGCAAAGAAAAGGGGCTTGCCTCTGTGTTTCTGGCAGTGGCCTACTGGGAACCCCATCATCTTCTTGGCCCATTTTAATATCTTAAGGCCAAAATCTCTCAAGACACTATCCATGATGAGGCCTCCTTAATTTGAAGAAAAAAAGAAGAAAAAAAAGAAAATCTGGGTGTGGTTGTCTTAAAATAAAAGCATAATTCCCAGTTCACTTTAACTTGTCTAAGATTATCAGTGTTAATTGAAACATTTCATATCTCACTGCAAGTAAAAAATCAGTCCAAACATTGGAAAGGATGTATTCTATTAGAAGAAAGTTTGAACGGAATGGCGACCATAATTAATTTGTTGTCCAGGGGTCTAAAGTTGGCGTGAGGGGGTAATATTGATTCACAGAGTGGAAATTAACGATTAGCCCGATACGGTTTATTTTGGGAAACCAACTGAAAATCAGATCCTGTGGTTGTAATTTGAGATGGCTCGCCGGGTAAATCAAATTATAAACCTAACAAGATTTTTGTTGGATAACAGGGCAAGGGTTTATCAGAACGTCCTAAGGGTAACTGTAACCGGTACTCATGGGGGATCAAGTCAGTCTCTAATAGATGTATTGTCTTACTAGCGAATCGATACAAACTAAGTATTCAATTTCAACTTCTCCTGGGATCTACAGTGTTTTTAAAAAGTGAATCAGTTTTGGGAGATCAGAATGACAACAAACAACGCTGTCTGTATTTCTCAAACCATCCCATTTTAAATGATCTCTGTTCCTTTACCTGTTCCCGTACTTCGTCCGTGACCCCTTCTCCCTTCCCTGAGTTAGAAGCTAACCTTTACCCTTCCCCTCTCCTCCCCTGTTGATGTTGATGTTGCTGTTGATATTGTTGTTGTTGTTATGTTGTTTTGTTTTTGTTTTTGTTTTGCTTTGATCTGGCAGATACATGCTGCAATAGAAATGGATCCGGCATAGATTAGTTAAGGGTAACAGTGGCCATTATTATAAGTGACAATACCTGTAGGCACAACAAGAATCTCTAAATCCACTTGAAAGCCTATTCACTCTGTGTGCATTTCACCGTGGGAAAACTGTCCATACAATGGAAACAGTACTTTTTATCCCTGGGCAGAATAAAATATGAACAAACGTCAAATAAATAAAAAAAGCTGGAATGGTAAAGATGACAGAGGAAGAGTAAACTTGAAAAACAATACTGTATGTGTTGGTTGAGTGTTGGCTTTAAGTGCTGCTACTGGCTTGGTTACTCTCTTACAATCAATACGAGGTAGCTTTTGGTGTCAGTCATACACAGCGAGCAAGGCAACAGAAAACCTGAAACAAATTTCTGTGCAACTCCCTTGTGATTGAAAGGCTGTAACAAAGTGTCAAAAATTAGCTGCCGCTAAATTATGATGATTATAATGTCTTTAAATCAAGAGGGTACACAGCGGGATGTGTTTACACTTGAAACTTACCAACAAGAAACACTTCATAATTATTCAGTCATGGCCTTTTACAACTATTTCTGACCAGTTAAAAAAGAGAAAAGTTATTAGTCACAACCTCAGAACAAAGTTTAAAAATATTATATTATGAAAAAAATCCTCATCAAAACCACGACCTTGTGACATTTTGTTTTACTATGGGTGGAACTTCCACTGATTTGCACGCTGGTTTGATGAGCGGCGCGTGCATTTCCCACGTTGACATAGTTGTATACCAAAAACGTTTAACGGAACACGTTGCCTTTGATCGGACGAGTTGGTCAAAACAAAAGCGTTTGTAACCGTTTTTTATAAAATGCATATGGTTGGAAAGATGTTTTAAAAGTAGAATACAATGATCCACACAAGTTTGCCTCGAAATTGCGTGGTTTTCCTTCTACTGTGCGAACTAACATGGTCGGCCATTTATGGGAGTCAAAATTTTGACCCCCATAAATGGCCGACGTGTTAGTCGACGAGGTAAAAGGAAAACCACGCAATTTCGAGGCATGTTTGTGTGGATCATTGTATTCTACTTTTACAACAGCTTTCTACCCATATGCATTTTATAAAAAACGGTTACAAAGGCTTTTCAAAGACCAACTCGACCGATCCAAGGCAACGTGTTCCTTTAACGGAAGGATGTATCAAAAGTTGTTGGACTTGACATTTCCTATTGACCCAGGAAACACCGAGGACATTTCAGAGAATCTTGACGTAAGACTTGTAGTTTTTATTCACGTGATTTTTGCCGGATAAAATGTCTCGAGTTCAAACTTGAACTCTATCCTCTATAGTGTGAACAGGAAAGAATAGCAAAGCATTGGCATTTGAAGATAGAGTATTTTTCAGATCTCAGCAAAACTTTTAAATTCAATTGGCATATTCAAGAACAGTTTGAAGTCCTACATGTCTACAGAAGCGTTTGGTCGACTTTATTATTGATTTGTTGTTGTTGTTGTTGTTGTTGTTGTTGTTGTTGTTGTTGTTGTTGTTGTTGTTGTTGTTGTTGTTGTTGTTGTTGTTGCTTTGGTTTTTGGCTGATCAGCACAGCTTGCAGCAGCTATCGAGGTCTTGTAAAAGTTTTGATTATTTTTATTATGGTTAGTTTTCAAAGGCCAAATTTTCTTCTACTGCACAGCAATTAACTTCGAAAAACTTTGGTATGATACTAGTTTGACCTGGTAACTTCATGCACAGTGAATGCATTTTGACTTTACATGACCCAATAATGATAATGCTCTATTTTCCCAATTGCTGAGATAAAATCAACTTTGCTTTTGCAATTGATGTGAAGCATGGTTCACTTTAAACTGTTGTTGCAACATCAGGATTGTTGACGTCACAATTGCAGGATGTACAGTTTGACTTCCTGGGTTGTTGTCAGTGAAATCTAGACTATAGGAAGTCTAATGTTATTGATGGCAATTTTCAGAGAATAATTTTGGGTTGAACCATGCTTGAACAAAGAACACAATTTACTGAAGCGAAACTTGATCCTGCTGGACCTTCAAATTTATCCAGTCAGTTTCCCCATGTGGTGTACTGCTTGATATGTGACATTAAATGTAACATCCCAAAGTCTTTTTAAATCGCAACTCAAAACTTTTCTTTTTAAGATAGCCTTCGGTAATGTGTAGTGAGTTTTGTATATTTTAGTTTTAATGTTATGGTCTCTATTTGAGTGTTGCTCTCTTGTATCAAAGTTGCATTTTTTTTACATTTACAGCCTTTATTGTTTTAGGGTGTTAATGCACTTTTTTGCTTGTAAAGTTGTATATCTACTTTGCTTATACATTTTTACGGATGTTCTTTTCTTTAAACTTTTCACTTATTGTATGTCATTTTCTTAATCTTTTGCAATTTTTACTGTCATGCGCCCTCGAACAGGCTGGTCCTGGAGAGAGCGCAATATAAGATCAATTAATTATTATCATTATTATTATTATTATTATTATTATTATTATTATTATTATTATTATCCCTCTCCTGTCCCTTCCCAGGTTGTAAACTTGAATGTGATCCCTGGCTGTATGGCAGGTTGAATGCAACCTAAACTAAGTTATTGAAACAAATTTGGAAATCAACAATATTAGGGTTTGCGTCATATTAATCTGTCACTCTAGTCACTGTTTCTTTGTTCAACCCCAAATTGTTACTCTCTTAAAGTCTAAAACTGAATGAAATTCCATCTAATCAATTGAAACTAGAGACAATCATCTGCGGGTAGTCACTTGTTTCAATTGATATGAGTGAGTTTCAGTTTATTATTCCTTCTGTCGGTTTCCATTCTCGTTATGTTGCTAAACAGGCTTTCAACAAGTACCAGCATAGAGTAATAGAAATAACTTAATATTATGCCCTTTTTAACATTACAGTAGGCCTATAGCATGTCATATCCATTTAATCAAGATGTACTGAGTATACAGTGCTAATCAAGAAGTACTGAGTATACAGTGCTAACACTGCATCGGTATGGGTAAAAAAATATATTAAAAAAAATAAGATGTACTGAGTTGGACATTTGTGAATTAGCAGAGCTGCTTTCTAAGTACAATTTTGAAATATTTTTGCTAAACCAAATCTTGACTGTGTGTCTAATAGTCCCTTGGCCTATGGTTCTGCCTGCTGAAGTCTCAGACAAGCTCTCCTTTGTCAAGTCTCAGCTCAACTCAATTTGCTCCAGTTCAGTCAATCACAAGTAATGTTTGTTTGCATTTGTTTGCTTGTTTGTTTTTTTGGACTAAGACTGATTTACAATCTAGTGTATAGACTGACCTTGCTCACAGCTTGATCCTTTGATCACACATTGTAAAGATATTGTAATAATCATTGGTGGTATATAACCCTGACCCCACAGGGGCTGTTTCTGCTCAAACAAAAATGTTTTCTATAAAACCATTTAAAGTGCCTTCATAAAAAAGCACTATCCATTGTCCAGAGCATCTATAAATTGGGGTCAGATTTAAGGGAGTTGACACTTAGGCTATCCTATTAAAAACTATTGATCAGAACAAAAATCATGAATATGGGGTATATTTAAGCTTAATAGATTGTTGAACCTGAGGCAGTTTTTATAGTATGTTTTACTTATGGGCTTATTTGTGTCACTCAATTTTCTTGATTTTTTGGGGTGGAAAATCGTTAAAGAGGTGCAGTAAAATTTATCTTCTGACTTTGATCTCTGGTGTTATATGTTAAAACAGAGATCAGATAAATACTATTAATTATTGTAAATTTGTAAAGCGCTAGTATCTGTCAACTTATAATGCTTGGTGACAATATAAGTTCATAAAATACACTTCAAGAATGAACAAGAATTATGTTAAGAAAGCTTCTTTTCTTTAAACTTGGCAAAGATGGTGTCATTTCATAACGAAAAGCGATTTTATAAAAAGTTGTTTATTTTCATTTGCAGAACAAAACATCTCCTTGAGGATTAAGACATGGTACATTTTTGACTCCCAGAAATGGCCAACCATGTTAATTCGCAGAGTAAAAGGAAAACTGCGCAATTTCAAGGCAAAGGTGTGTGGATCATTGTGTTCTACCAATCTTTCTACCAATATGCATTTTATAACAAACGGTTATAAATGTTTTTTATAGACCAACGTGTCCGATCCAAGGCAACGTGTTCGTTTAAGATATGGTGTTTCTGATCATGTGCACGGGTTCGAGTCTACTTACTGCAGAATTTATTCTTTTGGGAATCTGTCTTGCTATAAAGACTAATCTAATACCACTGAGTAGATTTCTCAGAATTAGGGAGACTTCTCAGTTCTGAAAAGAACTCCTGCTTCTTATTACCTGGGTGGAAGGTAGGAAATCGGCTGGGTTATAAATAAACAAGATTTAAGTAGTACTATACCATTCATTCCAAAATGATCATTGCTTTTTATCTTAAATTCACAGTAAACCCAGCCTTGGGAGGCGTCAGGGCTTGTCAGGTCAAACTTCCAACCATTGTCGGCAAAAAGGGGTGAATAAACCATAAACTGATCATGTGAACTGTAAATCCTTTCATTACCTAGCTAAACGATGGCCAGTTACTAAAATAGCTTTGACCCAAAATGGCCCTGGTCATTATAAGACAAATCACGAGTCGAGTTTTGAGCTTGTGACTGAGTGACAAGTCTATGGCAGCTTCATGAAATGGACAATCTACTTTGGAAGGTTTGTTCAGTTAACTCTCTGAACTGTGAAAAAGCATTAACAATGTCACCGCTTACTCTTGAACTGGACAATTTTCATAGAGCTACTTTAAATGTATTGTACAGGTTTGGTTGAGCTGACAACATAATCACAGATAGTGTTCTTGTGTGATCAACTGTATACAAGAAATAACAAAACTGTGAACAATTTAGGCTTAAAGGCAGTGGGACACTATTGGACCAATCGAGTTCAAATTTTCACAGGTTTGTTATTTTGTGAGAAGACTGGTCTTTGACAATTACCAATAGTGTCCACCGCCTCTAAAGTTCTTCATATTTTTGGTGATGTCGAGTTTTAGCAAATCTTCTGCAATGTAACACACACACTGTTCAAACCTTCAAGTTGCTGAATGGCAAGGACTATCAAAGGAGGAACTGATCCTGCTAGGAGCTAGGGGGATAAACCCTTTTGTTGAAGCATTAACACTCCAGTGTGATCAGCACAGTTCATAATCAATTCTAAAGTTGATGGCCATGTGGGGGCCATTTAGAACATCTTTATTATCAACTGTCAAACATTCAGAAAAGGATTAATGGTTGTTCCTTATCTGGGCTAATCTTGTTGTTGTTTGAGAATTAGTAGTTGTCTGTTTGCTGAGTAAACACATGTCCAGATGGTCAAGGCTTTACTTTTCACATCCAATAACTAAAGGACAACAACATATGCATTTAAGTTGAGATCAGTAAACAAAGAGAAGTGTTCATTGTTGGCAAATGGCAACATGGGATCTGAGAGAAATGCTCTCTGTACTTCTCACCATGGAGAGTTCCATGTTCTCACCATCGAGCAGGGAAAATTGGCTCCACAACTTTGCAGAGGGGGGGGGGTGCTTTTGTGAAACAAAACCACATGTAGATCAGTAATAGATGGGTGTAGCAAGTTTCATTGCTTTACATAAGACCTTGCTCTATTATAATTCCAATGCAGTCACAGGCTATTATTTGTACTGACGTATTAGATAGAAGTCACATAGTGTTCTAAAACTCCTAATAAGCATTCCCTTAGGCGAAATCGCATGAAATAAACTGTATCGTTTCTTTTTGCTTATGGGCATTTTGTTCAGTCTTCCCTTCAGCTAAACTCAATTTCTACCTCCATGAACTCATTAACAAAAGCAGAAAGCCAACAACTGTTTATTCTTAAAAAACAGAACTTATTAGGCCTGTGGACCACACAGATGTTTTTTTCTTCTCAAGTTTTCAAATTATAATCAAATCGTATACACCCTCTAAAACTTCAGATGCAGTTTCTTATGCGTAACTGCTTAGCCTTAAGCCACCAAAACATATTAATCAAAGTGGTTTGAATCATAATACTAGCTCGCCTGCCACCCACAGCAGTTAAAATGTACTTTGGTAGGGAGTCATAACAAGAAGTACCCATTGCACAAAAGTCCCAAAACGCATCCTTGAGGGACCTCCCGGGTTCACACTTGAATCCAAGGTAGACAAAACATTATTAATAGTGCACAGTACCATTTCTTAATGATTGAAATTAACACAAGTCTAATTTTAAGACGGGGGGGGGGGGGGGGTTGATATTTCTAGTCATGGTGTTTTGCCAAGTCAATGTTTTCCCTTGTTTGTTGGTTTGTTTGTTTTCTGTTACTGCAACTATCAAAAGAGGAAACAGTCGAGAAGCATTTCCCTCTTGCCAAGGATCCTTATATGATCTAATACTCCATTCAAAGGAAAAGATCACCACATGCTGTCGAAAACCACCAAACAAACAAAACATGGAAGTCGCCAAATATGGAGCGGCCAGCCAAAGTTCTATTGGAACAACTATTGAAGGGAGGGGATAAACAATTGAAATGTACTCAGAATAATACTGTGCTTGATCCAATTATGGTCATCTTTTGGTATGAAGAGAACTGTCTTAAACAAAAAGCTGCCATACAGAGCATAATACAAAACCCCCAGTCTCTTGAATTCTCTTTATTCTTTGTTTCGCCCACTCATGTTAAAACGAGAGCCCTGTTAATAAGAAGGTACTTTGTTTGGTCCCTGTGATCTGGTTACAAGAGTGAAGAAGAAACACACCCTATATCTTTCTTTATGCTCTACCAGGCCTGTATGCTTTTGTTTTTGAAAGGGCAAGGACACCAAGGTATTTCTCCTTGGTAAAGGGCACCCTATGAGGAAATTGTAAATATCCACTGTAGCATTTTAAGGGCACCAAGGCAATGACCAGGGGGCATGTAGGCAATCGCCTTTGATGCCTCTGTGAAGTATCATGCCTGCTCTATGTTAGCGATGGGAAACAAAAAAACATGTATCAATACCATGTGCAGGTCGGTCAAACTGTGCCAGATTGACAGATGGAAAAGCTGTAGTAACTCGTTCTGCCAAAAATGGCTGCCCACATGTATTTCCTCAAAGAGGACATCGTCATGTTCTCAATATTGGTCAACTTCAACTTTGCCACGACCCTAACATTATACTGCCTACTGATTATCTTTGTCAAGGCAAGGCGATTTTTCCAAATTACAAGGGCACCTCTATAGCGGCAAGACACATCTTTACTAAACATTTATTGCGCCTTTCAGGCCGTTGCTCCCCGGGCTGTGGAGTATTTTCCGTGTGAAGCTAGACTTGAAACCGATTTGTGTAATCATGCCATATACTTTTTGCCTGTGTAGTTTTTGTATGCATTGTTTGTTTGTGATCTTCATTTATAAGAGGGCTTTTGTAAAGCATTCCGATCTTTGTGGGGCAAAATGATGTATGTATACACTGTGTGTATGTATGAACATTTCAAAGGGCACCAAGACAATAACCAGGGGCATGGAGGCAGTTGCCTCAGGTGCCTTGGTGGGGACGGATTCAGCAGTTTGCATTCTGAACGAAAACAGCTTTCTAGCAATCAGGGGCATTTAGTTCACAATGTAAGAACGGGACTGGTCTCCTTACAGGCACTAAGAATCTAAGGAATTCTTTAGAGGGGGCGGCTACAAAATAGTTTGTTCAAGTAAGGGAACATTCACAGACTACTCTGCACAGCCGTAGTTAAACCCATGGCTGTGGCTATAGCTAGAAGTTACTATGTCCCTAAAGCCAACAGCCACAGCCTTAGTCAAAGCATGGAGGTAGAATCAGTTCTCAATTTAAAAAAATCACAAAACTTTCACACAGACCAAACAAAATTGTTGTTGATTCTCAAAATATTTGCAAAACTGTTGTATTTTTAATAATATTAAATGTGAAACAAAGAAATGGTTTGGCATACACTTCATTATAACAGATACAAGAAAAACTCAACAGAAATCCAAAGATAAAAACAACAATCATTGAGCACTAAAATGTCCACATATTTAATAATTTACAACCAACGAGGTTGCTTTATAAAAACATTCACAATACAATGTAGGATGTCACAAGAGTAAGTTACTGTGACACATAACCATGATTACATACACGTCTTAACAATGTAAAATAAAAAGACGTCATCTTTTACTGATGTCAAACTGTCTTTCAGATCACATGATTTCATAATTTACAAAATGTCATAATTTATCTGTCAGTCGTTTAAAAATAGCTGTACAAAATGAGTGTCTTGTGTGATAATACAGTATTGCCGTGAGAAACCCCGATGCAAGTGTCTGCCGGGCACACACTCACAAAATAAAAATTACAAAAATTAATATAACGCAAGCCCTGAATCAAAACCAGGGCTCAAGATAAGACTCCCTCTTAAGTTCCCATAAATAAAAAAGGCAAATTTTATGAGAAGTTTCCTTTTCAAGATTGCAGAAATTGGAATCTCTGTATTTAAGTTTAAAAAAAAAAAATCACTGAAAGTACGTACAGTAAGAGTTTCCTTTAACTACATTGCGACCAATCAGCATTTAGTTCATTAAAAGCTAGACATGATTAGTGTTTTTGTTCTGTTTAAAGGAAGAAATTGAGAAAGGTAGTTCTTCATCTGATTGCACATATTGCACTGTATCACACACAACCGATGTGATGACTTGTTTACTTGCACCACTTTAAACAGATGGCTATATCAAAACGTTAAAAAAAAAAAAAAACATATCTCAAAGAATTCAATAATTTAACTGTTGAGTTGCACCCCGCTTTGCAGCATTTTAAAGGGAGAAAAAATGCCAGATAAAAGCGGAAAAAACACACCATCCTTAAAAATACTTAAATACTATGTTTTTTTTTTAATTTAGAAAAAAAAATACCAGAACAATTTCATGTTAATTTCAGGTCCTTAGTTTTCTTTTTGCCACAGCTAGTGGCAATTAAATAGTTTGGCAGCACTTTTAAACTTTCACACAAATCTGAGTTAATCAGAATAAATAACGGCAAAAATAAATACAAATAACTGTTCATCAGACCCCTGTTTTGAGCATGTGTGGTACATTGCCTTCAACTCCCCACAAGACACGTTGCTCGAATACAGATAATATTACATTACATCTGATTTAGATGGTATCTGACTATCTTCAACCAGATTTGTTTTCAACGAATACTATTTTTTACTCCACACACAAACTCCATAATAATTTGGTTTTCAATCTTAGCTCGTTTCAAAATGTTACATCTTTGACAGTCCCCCACCCTGTCTTTACATGCATGATAAAAAATCACTGGGGTCCCCGGTGAGTGGATCCAGAAACACCAGGGTCCTTCAGTATGAACAGTGCTCGAGTTTTCACCCACATTTTGAGGGGCGGGTGAATGAAATCAATATAAATACTAAACAATTGAATAAAATTGCATTGATCAATGCTTTAAAGGTAATTGTGAATTACTATTTAAAACACCCTGAAACACTGCCTGTGTTTGACACGGACAAGCTCATAACAAAACAACTTTAAAGACTTACAAATAAAAAACTTTAAAATAAATAAAAAAATTATCACAGGGATGAAGGAAAAGAGTTGCTACATTTGTCTATGATATTGGAGTGGCTAAAAACACTTGAGTGTAGACTAAATACAAAAAGTCAACCAAATGGATACAAATTGGATGGAAACACACAGGAGGCACCATGTGACTTTTCTTCTTTTAAAAGCAGTACTGTTCTTTTGTTTCTTCTTTTTTTTAAACGGTGGTTTAGGTTGTGCTTCTGTTCTTTGAAGGAGAGGCTTTTTTTTTCCATTGGAGTGTATAATTACTGCTAACTTAAAGTTGTGCGAGGGGAAAACAGGTACTAAGGTGAAATTTGCAGCCTTTAATCACAGCCACCTAATGGTCGCTTCTGATAGGGGATCAAATAAAAATTTCTAGAGAGATTATTAATTAATTGATTAGTGGTTCCTACTTCAGCAAAGTTAATCCAGTCATCTGTTTAGAATACAGAATTGGTCACTTCTCACACCCTGTTTGAATATTAATAATAAAAAGAAAAATACCTCAAGTTAAAAAGTCGTTTACAAATGCACTTGGGTGGAAGTAACTTATCAAGAAGTAGGTGGTTGTTGATCACTGAACATTAGTTACAGGAAGGTCCTTAAGCCAAACAGTTTGATTGGAAATTACTCTTGAGGTAATGTACAGAACATCTGAAAGTGTCCCCCGACAACTCCCCCTTTATACGAAATACTTTGGTCCAGTATCTGGCTTTACAACCCAATATGTGAGGAGTCTCTGGGCACGATCCATTCTTTGGTGTGGGGGAGGGATGAAATACGCCAAAAATGGTGAGAGGGGTTGTCGCCTCGTGAGAGCACATCTTTCCAGGCTGCATCTCAAGAGGTGGTCGCTGTGGCAACTCACTGACAGTTCCTCCACGAAGCACTTATGGTGTAGACTCGGGGCATCCACAAGAAAATTAAACTAAAAGATGGACGCAAAACCCTTGGTGACCTGCAACCCCGATTTCTCCATTAACCACCGGCGCAAGTCAGCTCAGAATTGTTTTTTTTTCTTCTCAACGTTGAGCAAATCTTCGATCGGTGAGCTCCCCCATGATTTGGCTCACCCAACTACAGTAATCTCGTCATTCTTTAATAAATTAAAAATAACTCTCCGGCACGTTGGTTGAGTCATCGTCAAATTGCCTGATTAAAGTCCGCAGTAAATGGCAGCACTTAGTTGTTTTTTTTCTTCTTAAAAAAAAAATTGTTTTAAGGTAGCACCAACCCTTGAGAGGGGGATCAAGCAGGCATCCTTCCATGCGTTGAACTTTTTCAAAGTCCCAGCAGCTTGGTGGTCGAAGATAAACGAATGTGTTCATCAGATTTTCTTGTGTTCACGGCCGGCCGATAAGACGGTCGATGGCTCACTGGTACAAGATGTATCTCTTGACCATGGTTGGCAGTGGGAGTTGATAAATGTCCTCAAGGTGCTCTTTACCGACTGCAAGGCGAATTTCTCTCCGACACAAATCCTGCAGAGGGAGGGGCGACGCTGTGGAAATACAAAGAACAGGAACATCGGTCAAACATTTTGTTTACGTGACAGACGTGCTTTTTTTGTAAATCCAGCATTTCTGTTTTAATGTAACCACAACATTTGACTTTTGTGCAGTTGTGCACATGTATCATCCGTAAAAAGGCAACAAAGAACGGTAAACAAGAAATTTGAAAGCAAAAAGTGCACATCACTCCTCGCATGAGCCGTAGGGGAAAAACAACCACATGAATGTTTGTGATGTTGCAATGAAATCTGTTCACACGTTTCCCACTCGCTGCCAGCCTCAAAAACAGAGCAACACTTCCAAGTGGGAATTGCCTATTACTGCCTATTTTTTGTATGCTCATCTTTGGTCGATGAGTGCCACATCGGACAAAAAAGAAAACCAGGTCACTCTCTCTCCCTTCGGTACCCATGGCTAGCCCTTCCGAAGGGTTCGCATTGCACTTTCCCGCCTGCGCCCCCCCCCCCCCCCCCCCTCCGTCCTATTTTCCCAGACTACATTCATGACGCCGGCAGTCATTCTACACAAATGGAAATGCGGAGAGAGAAAAGACTAAACGTTTTAACCAGAACAGGAAACTCTCAGGGAAGTTACGCACGCTCATGATGAAACTCTGTGGGGAGGCAACGGCGACAATGTTGGAATGGACTCAACTGTTTGCCCATCATCATCACAATTTGACATGGATGTCGCCAATAATCTTTTAATTGAATAGTGCTACTTGGTGACTTAAAATATTCTAGATGGTCCGGGGGGAGGGGGGGGGGATTTGTAACTCACAAGTAGAATCAATTCTGGAGATAATCCAGTGTGGGTTTTTTCCCCTGTGCTGCTTTATAGATCTTTTTAAGTGATTAATGTTTGTTTGCTATTTCCTGTTTGTTTACTACATTATGTACTTGAATAATCAACTTTGTTTGTGCCAATTTGTCTTGGTCCTTTGGCAGACCACCTGAAAAGATTCACAGGGCATAAGATCCCACCACCATAGAGGAAGGACCCACACACACGCGAAGTTCTCACCCAGTCTTGAGTAGTAGCCTTTTCTTTCCCAATTTTCTCAACCTTCCACAAAACCCCAGCTGGCAACAAGAGGTTAATAACCCTACGATCCCCCATGTAAACACAGTCCAGCCTTCTCCGAAAAAAATCAATTTACCCCGGACAGTTGCTTCACATTCACACCAAGTCACACAAAGCACTTCCAACCTTGGGTATGTTTCTTAAAGAAGGAATTGGTTCCCCCACTAGACGGAAACCCAGTCCCTTTCAGAGAACAGGAGAGGAACACTACCTGTGTGTTTATAGTTTTACCTTGGGGGGGACCAAGGACAGAACTGTTGTGCTGGGTCCCAAGGACTTAGAGTAAGCACGTACACACTGGACGTGTCCTCATAAATGGTCACATGTCTAAAACACAGTGGTAACACCAATGATAACCCCTCATGCTTGAAGACAAAGCCTTTGTGTGTGCCTGTTCATGCCCCCCCCCCCACACAACACACACTATAGTTCCCACTGTTTTGTATCTTTAAAGGGGTCCCAAAACTCTTGTGTTTGCTCTTTGTCTTTTGTGGTTTCAGGCATTGTTACAGTTAAGTTGTTTGTTTGGATTTTTAAAATGTTGTTCACAGGTTTTCAGAGTAGCTTTATGCATGCTTACTCTATACTTTATGCAAGTATGGGAAGAGCTGTGTGAGACATGGTGAGACCACACAATGGTGGTTTATTATCAGGAACAGATGGTCATCAGATAATCTATGAAAACACTGATGGTGAGAAGAATTCATTGTTGTCCATTTCCTCGTACAAATTGTTCATCTGCCAACTGTATCACAGGCTTTCAATTTCACATTTAACTATTTCCACCACTTGTGTTCCTTTGGATTTTAGGTTTAATTAGAGATAAATCTTCACAGACGACAAGTTAAAAGAAAAAAAATGCTAAAACTCCTCTTCTGTTTTTCTAATATAAGACAGGTAATTAAGGAACAAAATTTGAAAAACTTACGTTCAAGCCCTCCAAGGTATTTCACAGAGATTTCACAGTGTCCCCAGACAGCGCTAACAACAGGAAACAAACGCTTGCCTTTCAGTCCACGGAATGCGACGCCAAGGAATTGTCCGTTTGCGATGAAACTTAGTGTTCCCTCGTCCATGTCTAGTACCATGAGGAATTTGTCCGGCACAGGGAAGTTGTCAGAGTTTGGCAGGAGTGGATACGACATGCCGGACTTGTGCTTGGCATCGTGGAAGATCTTCTTCCGGCATATGTCCCATCCCCACGACTCTGCATTGCTACCGACTAATGACTGGTACCCGACACAATGAAGTGGAGCGTTCGCTGTGGCCACTCCGACGACGGCGTGGGTACCTCGTTGTCTCGTATTCCAATAAACTTCAAAAACATGTAGTCCTCTTGTGAATCCCACCTTCCCTCGTATACAATCCGTGCTCTGCGCTACAGGGTGTCTGTGGAAGGTCACGGGGTCATCCTCTTTCACAAATATATTCAGCGACCGGTCCTCTTCGTTCCAGGCGTATTTGTACTGGAGTTCCTTGTCCGCCGGGGGCATGTCCAGCAACGTATCTAGCCTGTTTGGTTTAACAAGATCGCCACTATAAATGAGTTCTCTCTGTGTGATTTTATTTGAGGGTTCTCTGGCAATTTGCTTCATTCCGCCGGACAATTTCTGCCCCATGACCATCGACCGACTCATGCAATTTCCCGCCGTATTGGCTGCTAGGAACGTACCACTCCGGTGATCCAGGACGTACGGTGTGTAGGTTACACACGCCAGTAGAAACCCGACACTTTGATTTCCTTTTCTTTATGCAGTATCCAGGAACAGCTAGTATTTTAATGATCCTCACTCAATGCTGTCAGCTTCACATATGAAGTCATACACTGGATACTCGGCACTTTATAAACAGCAGCAGCTTATTGTTGTCGGTGACTGGTCAATGTTGGTGACGTCACTCACAGGGTCTGCACCAAGGATAACGGAGAAGAAAAGAAAACGGTCAATACACTATCAGGACTGACTGACTGACCAGTAAACAAATTGACCATGCACTATAACCTTGGTGCTTTACCATGCACAGGTATTGGTCAATAATCCACCCGATTAATTAAGTACGCGAGTAAACTATGAAGCAAGGACAACAACAAAGTAAATCCACTAGGTCACAAGTTTGAAAGGTCAGGCGCTGATGTAGTAAACAACTTTTAATCCTGTTTGTCAACAAGTAAACGATTGTTTACACTCGGAAAGCTTCCGTAGGGGGGGGGGCAATGAACCATGGACTCCCACGGTCTCTCCCACAGTACAAAGAAGAACCTTTGAGGATGTAAAATGATCATCATACCCAGTCTAAAATAACCCACATTCAATCCTGATGACGTTAATATCTAACAAAAAGCGCAAGGTATCGAGTTCGCGTCACAAATGGTAGCTTCTTAATACTGATCATCTGTCCATTCTTAGATTTTGTTGTACCAGGAAGATTTGAACGAGGACTATTTATCAGACAATCAAGGCTGGGTCAATAGATAAGTCTCTGTTAATAACACAACCCACATCCTCTTTTCCTCCTCAACAAGACAAAACGAGAAGAGAAAGCACTTTGGGGATTTCTATAAAAAGGCCAGAGGGTGTAGAGGGGGAAAAACCGAGAATCGGGAAGACATTTTGAGGAGGAAATGTAGTTCCCTCATCAGAGATGAGGGAACATTATTGCTAAGAGGAAAAATGTTGGCTGGCTGTTACTCACAGACCATGAATATCCATGGGCAAAAAGATTTGGGCAGGAACTTGAGGATCCTGTTGGGAGGAGAGGTCCAGGGGGTGGTTGGAAGGGGATACAGGAAGTGAGGTCTTATTTTGGGGATTTCACCTTGCCACTGGAGGTCCCCAAACAAAGGAATGGGATTATGACCTTCTGGGGATTTACTCCAGAGTTGAAGAACAATGGTTGCACTATAAATCATCCCCAAAAGGCCAGGGACACAAAGAATATCTTTAAATCATTCTTTACAGTTAGTTTTTCAATCTTGGTATCTAAAAATAGTAATACCACTGACCATGACATGAGCCAATGGGACTTTGGTTCAAGAATGGATAAAATATATAAAACGATGAATGGGAAACAGTTTTAGAATAGATTTATGCATGATTTGATCAAGGATGAATGAGGTGCAGAAGTATACAATGCTATACAATAATATTTAGACTTTCTGTACTGATGATCTTTCTGACATCTTTCCTTTGTTGCACTTTTTAAAAGCATGAAGACAAAGAAATGTCACTGATACATAATAACAGGGAAGAAACATGTTGCTGTTTTGATAATTATTGTATCTTTGATGACATTATGTGTGTGCGTCACACTTTCTAGTTGCAGAGCGAGTGAGTTAGACCATCCTTTGTTCATGGCTTATAAATGTTATTGTTAGTAAAGGGGGTGTTTTTAAAGACAAAACACGGGGTGAGTTATCACCGCATAAGAAAGTGGATGAGTTTTAATCTAATTTTTAAGATATTGTACCATTCTTCATGGAGATAATTCTATATAAAACGTTGTCGAAGAAAAAAAAACATCATTTAAAACTTTCACAGGATGGTTATTACTTGATGTGTTCAGTGAAAACCAGAAAATTAAATAAAAAAACAGATGACATAATGCAATGCAGTGTACATTTTCAGTAGAATTGACTCACTGCCAATATTATAAGCCATGTTTGAATAAGGTCCGGTACCATGAATTGCTAGTCACAATATTGACCATTGACCATATTGAATTCCTTGGTCTAGAGCTACGTCACACGGTTCCAGGATTTCAGTTACGTAAGAGACGGTAAACACCCAGACACGATTCCAATTAAACTACATGTATGGTGTATCATGGCACAATAGTACCAGGCATTGCCCATTGTGGAAGTTGCTATAATGTAAAACCTTTCCTTTTGAAGGATCCATAGTGATTGTTGTTAAGCTTGCCTTTGGCACGTAGCAATCGGTTTGGGTTCAATCCAAAGTCGTTTCAGAGTTCATGCTCTTGTCAAAATTAAAGGTAAGATTATACTTTAGTAACGAAGGTGAAAAGAAATTAAGTATTTTTTATCTGAAGTACCTACTTGTAATAGAGTTTTTAATGGCAGTACCACCCTCAAGTAGGCTGCCCTCAATACGACCACAGATGGGGTAACTACTTGCTCCTTGCTAAACCGGATAAAAACAACGATGAAAATACCGGGGCAGTTTTTCTGCCGGTTTTTCAACAATAAATCTACTGTTGAAAAAAAAAAAAAAAAAACTGTCCCGATATTTTCGCTGTATGCAACTGAAACTGTAGCCTAAAAAGTGACTTCGATTGTATTGTTCTATTATTTTGCGTTTTAATCATCGTTAGTTTAAATCCACCAAATGATGATCCTACAAATGTACCTTTAATAATAGACACCGGCCTTTTCCATGAATTGCAAAATTCCATCAAAGCATAGAGGTAGAAATCAGAGCAAGGATGTGTTTAGGGTTACCCTTTTTTGTATACGTGTACTTAACATCCTGTTTGAATTGTGTTTCCACGAATGACATTCATTCAAAATCTGCTCATCTAATCTCTTATTAGGATCCTCTGAAAGTTAGGACAAAGTTTTGTGTGTTCAACTAGGCAAAGTACAAAAAGAAACATGTGAAGCATCCCCGCCCGCTTCCTTTTTAGAGGCGCCTCTTTTTTATGTACTTTTTTAATGATTTAAAAAAATATGTATATGATTTTTTTTGTTTTTTAATTATTTTTTTGTGTAAATAGAAAAAAGGGATATATTTTAACCGTTTCGCACATCAAGGAAATACTTTACTTAAAAAAATGTGCGGGCAGTCATTAAAAAAAAGGGTACTCTTCCTTTTTTTTTTTTTTAATATGTTTTGTTTTGTTTAATGTCTTGTCCAGCACGTTTCATTTTTTTATTGTGAGTTTAAACTGTAAAAAAAACCAATGGATTTTGGAAATTTTAAAAAGAATGGTAGCCATCTAGAAAATCAAAAATCAAAAGCCCCTCCTCCTCCCCCTTTATTAGAAACCCGGGCGCTAAACATGTTTCTTTATTTACACTGCCTTAAAGGCTACATGAAGTTACAAACCCTACAAAAAGAGGAGAAAATAAATAGAAAAACCATGCACAATTTTCAGCATGTAGGGTCCCTAAACTCATTGTCCTTATTTTTGGTTGTAAAATGTAACAACCAAAATCAACAAAAACGTCTTCAGACTAACTGACGATTTCTTGTGATTTCAACCAAGACACGTACTCCAACAAACTTCCCTTTCAACTTCGGAGAGTAATTCGTCTCAAATCAAATCCACATTGACAGCACTCACCATTTCATTTATAAATAAAAAAAAACGGTGAAAGAAAAAAATAAAATATCAAATTTACCCTGACAAAACGCCATCCCCAAAGTTCCCACATAATTAACAAAGGACTGCCCGTTGGCGTGCAACTATACAACGGAACAATGCATGCTGCATGCCTCGCACGAGTAGCAATAATACGTAAACAGTCACACAAGAATAACTCCCACCCATGGTAACCAAGAATAGAGAAAAATGTACCCGTTGAAAAATCGATTGCTGGAATGGATATTCGTTTACGCTTATTTCTAGGCACACCCTATGAAGTATGAGAAAAGGGGCATACATATAGGACAATGGATGGGTTCTGCTAACTGCCTCGGCTACTACAGGGTAGTGAACGCCTTTCTGGGGGCACAACAAACGGTTTCAACCCTCAAAGAGGAAACGAGGAACAAAGGAATCCCTAAATGCGCCCCCACAGGCAAATACTGGACATTCTTGGAGCATTTTTTACGGTTTGTTTTATTAGGTCATTTTAGCCCCATTTTACACCCACACTCAAAAACTACACAGCCATTCTTTGCTAGTAGTGCAATGAACCTAGTAAAATATGATATGCACAAATTATTTTTGTAATAAAAAAACAACGAGTTGTGGGTCGAAGCAGTAAACTGTGAGTCAACATTTCTGGAAATGTTAAGTCTGTTTGTTTAGGATTTTAGTTGAAATGGATGATTAATTACCTGTGAAATTCTTCAACAATACGATCATGATGTTTAAAGGGCCTTTTCACAGTAAACAAACCTTGTAGCCTAAAAAACCTTTAAAAAACGATTTTTGTTTTTCTTTCTGTTTTCTATTGGATTAATTGAGCTTGTGAAGCCTAGACTTTCAAATTTTACAAAGTTGGGTTATAAAATTCTTAGAAAATAGGGAAATGGTTCATTGGTTTTTCTATTTGAAAATAAGTCAGTACACCATTGTGTCAAGGCACTGGGAAACACAGTGCTACCAACTGTGAAAACTTTCATGCGAGAATTTATTGCCTTTTTTAATGTATAAAAAAACCAAATTGTATCTCTTAATAGTTTTTTTTGGAATTAAAAAAAAAAAATTATTTAAAAATCTCTGTATTTTGAACTCAATTCAGCTTGTAGCTACGATGTTTGAATGTGTTTTAATTAACCAATAATAATTAAAAAAAAAGAAAAAAAAAAGTAATGTTAGCTTTTCATTGATATACACCCGGAAAAAAAAATTGACGGTTTCTTTTTGATGGCAATTAAATGTTATCAGATAAGATACCACTTTCTATCAACTATGAAAAGGCAATATAATTACATTTAACACAAGATAAATCGTAACTGAAACACTTACGTAAGTGTATACTTTCACTTACTGACATTAAATTAATTATCTTTGTGTCATGCTTTGCATTTGAAAACGCTCAACAAAAACAAACACTTTTGCTTACTGACCTTCGAGTTGGTCAATTTGAAAAGGTATGAAGTAAATAACAACAATAAATAACAACAAAAAAGCTTACCGTCTCCACTGGTAACTAGTACGTCACAGAAAAACACCACATCTCAAACATGAAACTATGACACACAACTTTAGAAATAATTGATTGCCTCGGTCTACTCAGTTAAACGATTTTCCCTTGTACAGCAGAGTTAAATGCCACACAAATTGTTTCACTTGCCGAAAAATTGCCGAACGAAATCGCTCCGTGCTACTATAGCCACACTGTACTCGGGGAATACCAAACAACCACTACTGGTACATTAGGTATGTATAAAAAATGAGGATCGTAGGAGCATGGACCCAATGAGTCAGTGCCTACACACATACAACACCAATGAATCATAACGCAAGGATGACTGTAGCATTACACACACACACACACAAGGGTTCAGGGCACCACTCCTACCTATATTCTCCCCCACCACTGTTATAGATCTGGTTGGGTTTTTAATGATCGTTTAAAACGAAATTATTGATAGCGAGGATGATTCATAGAAAAATAAGCACTAGCCTTGGTGATTAGTAGAATTTAATTGGGTACAACATATGTTCGCTCTTACACGGTAAACCATAAGTATGATATCGCAAAAACACACACAATGTGTCATCGGATAATTTCACAATCCATTTCATTTTATCACTGACAATTATTTCAAAGAACTTGTCCAATAAATTCATATTTTGATGACAGCTTGTAATCATATAATTTATATACACGTATTGATATTTTTGTTGTTTGATCAAACTAAATACAAATAGTTATTTTCAGAGAAATCACTATAGTCTATAGAGTTGCAATGACAAGTATTTTTTTTATGGAATAAATAGGGCCTACTTGTTTAGATTGATGTTGTGTTCTTATAAGCATTCCACATCTTTGAGATGTTTAGATAACAAATGCTGGTGCTCTCTTATCAATCATGACCTAAATTCAGCCTACATAGATAATGACAAAAACAGCACTGCATATACAATAACTAACTTCCAAAGAACCAACAGCGACTGGGATTACAACATAAATTAAGGGTTTTGACAAACAAAGAAAACAGTTAGATGAGGAAGTTTATGCCCACAGTACCTGCATCTTCAAACACAAAGTGATCCCATATTGCAGAGATTGATGAAGCCAAAACCTTATAAATAGATAACTTCACAGGGGCAACGAAGGTGATTGCCTCCATGCTCCCTGGTCATTGCCTTGGTGCCCTTCAAATGCTCAGACAGTAGAAATGTACAATCTCCTAATAGGGTGCCCTTTACCAAGGAGAAAATGCCTTGTTGCCCCCTGCCCTTTCAAAAACAAGGCATACAAATACAGGCCTGTTGTAATCAACAATACGCTAGGATAGGAGTAGACGAGACTCGAGTTCAACCAGTGTGTTCTACATACGCTAAACATAGAATCGCCACGATGAATGTTTTGTATACCCCAACCATGCAGTTATGTGCCGGTAATCTCTTCAGCAGACTCAATTGTGGCATTTAAAGTTCTGAATTCTTTTTTACTACTTGTATGTTCCGAGTCAACATCATCAACCTAAGGGCCTGTTTGAGCATAGAGAAGCCTTTGTCTATGGCTTGAGGCAGAAGACATTCCTCTTGAACTACTTCATTTGCAATCCAGAATGTTACCAAACAAGTCCAACCAAATTCTTGCATCACACCCATGTCTGATAATACTGTATTTTGTAACAATCCATAGTTTTGTATATGTTACTCAATGGAACATTGTCCACATTTTTGGAAACCAATAATAATAAGGAATAATAAGGAAAATTTATATTGCGCATGTATCCACCTAATAAGGTGCTCAAAGCGCATGAAAAGAAGAAAACAGAAACAAATCAACAGAAGGAAGAGGGAACATCGGGAAAACACAAGAAATAAACTACTGAAAAGCTGTTTGAAACAAATGAAATTTCAATTTGTCTTTAAAAGTGTCCACGGTGCCACTATCCCGAATGAATGATTTCCCTTGCCTTAGCCTTCACAAAATGTTTCAGACGCTACTCAAAAATCATCTTCTGCTACTCAATAATATTAGCATTCAGTCTGCACAAAGTATAAGTTCAATCTAAGTTTGTTGCTATGGAAAATTCCCTGACAAAATAAAATCGTTCCCTGGAAACAAAGAAAGACTACATCATGCAATACGCATGCAAGATTGTTCAGTATCAATAATAAACAGTACTACCTGCATATTCTGCTCAATGTACACAAATACCCAACACAGCATTAAACCTGACTCAACTGCACAGGACCAGCTGCTTCTCAGTATTACATGACCAAATAAGTACACCAATCTGCAGGTAGCCTTGTTGTAAAACCCACAAAACAAAAACCCCTAATTTGTTTTGTGTTACCCAATTGAGAATTTCAGACCGAGTGTGGTACCGATTTCAGGGATACTGCGCTTCCACAGCTGATTTGAATAACACAGCATGGTTCCATAATAAAGGAAACTACACACATACGCAGGCAGTGTCCTTTTTCATTTTTTTTTCCCAATTCAGAATTTCAAAGGTCATGCAGTCCTTTGTTTAGGCATCTCTTTCTCCTACATACAAGAGCTAATTAGAACAAAACAGCATCCAAAGACATGTACTGGTACGTAGGCCTAAACTCTTCACCGAATCTCTGAGCCATACTTTCAGGACAATAAGTTTCTTCCTTTCCATTTTGATTTCTTGATTACGGAGAAAGAAATCTTCACCCATACCGGGAAAGTCCTTTTCTTGTTTAGCTTCAAGTCACATTAGTTCTTTTTCTGTCCTTAATAGGAGCGTTCAATCTTCCTTAAGGTGGGGGGTTGACATGACTGCGACTGGATAGCTAGCGAGACTTAACCCACTACAGACCTCTACAGACCTTCCTTCGGAGAACGAGTCTCTACACTTGATAACATACCCTCTTGAGTATAAACACAGAGGGCAATCAGATAAGCGTAACTAGGGAAATCACGTAAGACGCCCACATATCTAAGTGTCTGCTGAGGGAGGATGATGTAGTTGAGTGATCAGAGATCTTCATACCAAACATGGTCAACTCTATTTTCCTGTCCTCAGGGTTCACACCAAACAAAAGAAATTAGGCATTGTTTCATTTATGTTTTTTGTTTAAGTCACAAAAAAAAACAGTAGCTGTGAGAAGCGATTACAATGTTTCATGTTTTTTAAATTAAAATATACATATTGGGCATCCACTTAAGGAATACAATGTAAAGTGGGGCATAGCCCACAATGGTGTCATAACTATCTTGTTCGATGAAGAAAAAGAACAGAAAAAAAGAGCAGCTTATTTGAAATTCATGAACAAATCTTTGACCTTGTTTGTTTTGTTACAAGGGAAGTTTTGAGCGCGCATGTAATACAAATTATTTAGGCCTATATGTTTACAAGAGGATGGTGTTCAGTTATTGAAACTTAAAAACTGGCAAAAGATAAATCTGACCTGTTGTTTGTGTTTGAGTCAAGATTTATTTATTTGTTTTATAACTATTTGTTTTTGAACTTATTCAATCAGGGACCCCATCAGTGATTCCAATGTTCTCTCAAGTTGGGACCCCCACACATGAAAAAAAAATCAGAGAATCATATTTCGTCGAAAGAATGCAATCAGATACCTGCTGTATGAAAAGTTACTCCGTGCCTACACCATGAAATCTCCAAGGAATTCCATTTGAATGTTACTTGAATTATTCATCAATATCCTTTAAAGTCAACAACACCACATGACTTTTCTCATCAATCGTCCGCCAACATTCTAAATTATATTCCACCAAGTCTGGATGAGGTACTGAGCTATGAAATATTAGGGCAAGCTAAAAACTGAAACCAAAACCTCTGTAATCGATGTATTTTCATACTTGAGTTCCTTGGCAACAGATGGATGAAGGAAGGACAAATACATGAAATATTAGGGCATAAACCAAAACCAAAACCAAAACCTATATCGATGTATTTTCAGATGAAAGAAGAATACTAAATTAATATCATGAAAATATGGAAACATAATGTATAATTATGACAAACCAGACTGCTAACTCAGCAAAAAATTAAAGGCCTCCAATACAAACAAATAATTATGGCAGAAACTAAAATTGATGTATTTATTAAATGAAAATTAGTATTTTGGAAACACAAATTTAAAGACAAATGAATATTTCTAACTCAGGAAATGGTTATTTTAAATTTAAAGGGCACAATTTGATCAAGAAAGACACGATTCAGGGCAAACATCAAACAAAGAAATTTCTCGGCAATGGTGTTGAAATGTATGCAGCATTGTTCAGATTGAGTGTGGGCTAGCTACCCACTTCCTGCCACAAAAATGTGTAAGGTGCTTCATAGGGCACAAGAGTGACTGTACTGCACACCCATATGGCAGGCAACACACCTGTGTTAATACATTAACAGACCCCCGTCTATAACAAAGAAACCTCATAAATGCCCATAGACTTGTACATGGACGGCAGACTCTAGCCGGCCCGGCTCTCTGTACATGAACTAGAACAAAGACAAAGAAGCAAAATACTCACTGGTTTTAAAAATCCCACATTGGAGGCTGATGATGTCGATGGGTTTCACTTGCGATTCAGTTAAAAAAATCCTTGGATAATGGCACGACGACTTCGATTGAGAAGAGAGAGTTCTGTAGTCAGCGTTAGAAAATTTTCACCGGTTTCTTCTACACAAAGGCTTCCCTCTCTGTTCACCGAATGAGAGCGTGAGTCAACTGAGGATCACCACAACATAGAGATCCCCTTTTTATCCTGCAAGATGGAATGGACCATTGACCTTTACCCTGTGGTGAACTCACTTCCTGCCCTCCAAAACACATGACTGAATATTGATCTCGCTTGCTTCATCCACAGCACAGCTTGATCTTGCATTGTCTCTGCAGTAGGGTTACACTTATGACATCACAGCCACCCCAAGGCAATACCACTCAAGGACACCCCTAGTGCTGAAGTCCCATTGACCAAACAAAAGCTGTTGATTTGCTCCATGCCACACTGAGTTCATTCATAAACTCACACTGCTATAGCTCATTATTATACAGATCGGTCGTTCCATTTTGAGTATAGAGGGGTGTTATATATGTAAAGCTGTGTGTGGGTGTGTAATGTTGTTCTGAGAAATAGAGTGATGTCACAATAACCAATAGAGGCATTCTTGGGTAACTAAAGTACATCTGTTGGTGGCTTATTAAAGACGTGCTGATTTACCGAGAACTACATTATTCATGTATTAATCTGTTTAAACAATCCAACCTACATAAAATTATGCAAAACGAACAGGGGGGGTTTGCGCCTGTGACTAAACGCTACAACTCAATAAGACGTGACACACGTTCATCCTGTGCGTAGACCGCACTGTCCATTGAACCACTGACTAATCATCGTTTGAAGGGGGTTAGTAATAGACGCAGTATGATCATACGCATCGCGATTTTTGACTGAGGGAGGGCTTCTGCGTTCTTTGTCAAACCTGTTTTGAAAAAGGGCAACCTATACCCTACATCTATATTTTTAATGGTGATAACAGATCAAAAGCAGGCCTGATACTTCACGGAGGCAACGGAGGCGATTGCCTCCGTTGCCCCTTGCCATTGCCTTGGTGCCCTGGAAATGCTCTAGTAGAAATTTACAATTTCCTCATAGGGTGCCCTTTGCCAAAGAGAAAATGCCTTGGTGCCCTTGCCTTTTCAAAAATGAAGCATACAGGCCTGCAAAAGCAATTTTATTTTCATGTAATAACTGCAATAAGGTTACATAATTATTAATTTATTTTTACCCTAGCTCCATGTTTACCCGATGTGTGATAAGCAGCACTGAGAATACTACTGTAAGGGAAAAGAACAATAGGGACCCTACTTTGGTTCAAATCTACTTGATGAATAAAAACGTTCAAAAAATGATCTTCATGGTATTTTTTTTCCAGAAGTGTATCCCTAAATAAGCGTTCAAATAAAAATAACTTCATTCTTGAAAGATGTGTGCACACTTCGTATGATGATAAACTTCCACACTATTTATTTATAACGACTGTATGTAATATTTGTCTCAATTGTTTTTGTATTTCAAAACAAAATCTCATTTGAAGTTTTGTATCATTATTTCAAATCTTTTATTTTTCAACCATCTTTCATAAAGAATTTCCTTAAATTCATTCTGTAAACTTGGCCACATGTTGAACTTTTTATCTGCTAAGTTAAACAAAAAAAACTTCTAACCAAAATGGTCAGTTGGATAGGAATTCTAATTTAATTTCTACCTCCATGGTCGATCAGCAGGCTATACAAACACACTACATTATTGCCTTTACTGCAAGAGTCAACATATTTGATTAGTTTTATTACCGAGTTGAAAAGTTGGAGGTCAGCTCATAGGCTGGAAGCCAGTTGGGAATTGATCACCTCTGGCTGAAGGCAGGCAGAACCGTACTACCTTGACCGGAAGGTAGTAATGCAGCCTATTGGTTACAGCATGGTTGAAGGCAGACCCAATGTAGCCTTGACCACTACATATGCAGGTAATGATATACAACAATAGCATTAAGCAGCACAACATGACTGAATACTGACCGGAGTGACCGGTGCTGACCGTTCACAATGCCATGGACATATTACAATGACAATCCAATCTACTTTTCAGCCTTGAGTCGGAGTGTCACAATGCTAATGACATCAACTGGTCAGTTTTACTTAATCCCTCACAATCCACATCGGTCACACAGTTCGGCTTCAAGGTTTCTATCAATCATATAACAAGCGGGTAATAGAGTCAAGGGGGAAATCATTGACAAAGTAAATATTTCTAACAACAAGTAAATTCTCGGTAATAAACAGGTCTCTTGCAACACAATTGTGAATAATAATATTAATCCATTATCATACCAGGATGTGGGTTAATGTAATAATAGGGCAATAAAGAAACATAAGGGCTGTCCACCTGTAAACAAAATCCAAGTTTCAAGTACCTGTACGTCACAACTGTCTGTTAAATAACAATAGCCACTTCGTATGTAAGTGAACTTTGAGACCCGAAAATCTCTCGAACAATCAGGCACACTGGATTTGTCCGGACTTTTTTTTGTCATTCTACAACTTGAACAAAGGGCCTTTTTTTTTTGTATACATGTAGTTATTATGAAGAACTGTTTACTTGTGACAGAAATCCTCCAAGTTCTTATTTTAGTCTACCTTGAAAAAATATGGTTAATTGGTTTGACGTTTCGACCCTGGCAGAGTCTTTCTCTAAAGCTATTAAATGACAACACAACAAAAATTGACAGGTAACTCAGTGTATAACAACATCCCCTTCTAGAGTACTTTGTAACCAGAAGGGGATGGGCCCTCATTACTGAATTCTTTAGACATAATTTGGGGTTGAACAAAGAAAAGATCGACTGTAGAACAGGACTTTAACAATGTGCCTGCCATAATATTTTTTACCATTCAAGCTTGAAGGCACTGGACACAATTTGGCAGGGCCTAATAAATTACTCCAAATATTTGTTAGCATAAAAACTTACGAGGCTCTATGGGTATTGAGAGTGAAATAGACACAATTACCACCCTTTCATAATTGCCTTTGTGCTCGATCTTGAATGTTAATTGTTTGTGCTTTCTTTGTCGATTATAAAAGTTGTCATTGCCTGAAGAAATTACCTCTTTCTCAAAAACTATGTTACTTAAGAGGGAGCCGTTTCTCACAATGTTTTGTGTGTACTATCAACAAGCTCTCCACTACTTGTTACCAAATAAGTTTAAATTTTGAGTGATATTATTATGTG
Source organism: Asterias amurensis (assembly GCF_032118995.1). Lineage (NCBI taxonomy): Eukaryota > Metazoa > Echinodermata > Asteroidea > Forcipulatida > Asteriidae > Asterias > Asterias amurensis. The sequence continues at coordinate 13,025,577 of NC_092665.1, forward strand.
TCCAGTGCCTTTAAGGGCGTTTTCTGACCACCAGATGACGTGAATACTAACTGACGCGAAGGTTTTCTAATCCCTCCCACCGACCCTGTATTGGCTTAGTTCCACATCATTAAAAAGCAATTAGGTCTCATCACCATTATCACCACAAGACATTCTCTTTGTTTCAATATGCACCACCTGTATACTGAGATCTGTTGATAAAGGATGAAAACCCACTCCCCGCTGCTTTCTATGGAACGTGTTGACATTGTTAATGTCACCCAGGCTAGGGCAGTACAAATTAGGTACAATAAAGCAGTGCCCATTGTCATGAGCATGGGGGGGGGGTCTACTGCGCATAAATTTGCATCAGCAATGAAAATGATCCAAAAGTGAAACAGCTGATTGAACAATGACTTATGATCTGTAGCTGTTGCATGAACAGTCGCCTGACACAAAAGTGGAAAAGGTTCCGATTCAAAATAGTTCGGATGTGACGCTCGTATATTATCTGTAGAAGAAAAACAATTACAAGAGAGGATTTTTTTATTTTTCGATAATTCATCTTTTATATTCTTTTTTTGTTTTTCATCTATAGTGCGGCTGCCATGTCATGCCCTAGAGTAGTTCTTTGGGGGAATTTGACACACCATTATCTTGACATTTCTTGTTACAATTTATCAAAATAACATGGATGACGTGGCTGACCCTCTAGCCCACCTTGTTGGGCTGTTATGACTCTTTTTATCCGTCTTATCACAGGCGCAATTTACACTTAGATATATCCATACAACTAGGCAAGTGCCAATTAAAGAATAGCAGAGGATTTCTGTTACGAATACACTCATTTCTAAAACCCTTAGAATTGCTAATGTTTTTTTTTTTCTGGTCAAAATTACCCTTTTTTCCCAGTACAATTTGGCATCCCACAGAACAAACAGCCTAATGAATACATACTTTACAGGGTTTTCTTGGGTCTTAAGTTTCACCCAAGCAGTTAACGTTATTAAAACTCCTACAAGATTACCATTGTGTGCATGTTTTAGTGAAGACTACAAAGGCTTTGTTCTCTATGCTAAACAATGACATCAATTGCATTTATATCTCTCGGGGGGGGGGGGGGGGGGGGGTTCCCAACACTAAATTGTGTTGCCTTCACTTTTCCCAACAATAAAATGCACAGATGGAAAGATGGAAATCTCGAGAGGGAGGGGTACGTCACATTATATCAACTTTGCTTTAAATGTCACAAAATGTCATGGGTGTACTGTATACACAAAGGCGCTAAAAAAAAGACCCACACAGTAATGTAAAACGCATGCTATAATGGTGATGTTTCAGAGCAAACATAAGCACACATTTACTGAACCACTCTAAACTAACTTCGTAATCAGGTGGGAAAAGAATATTCAAAAGAGAATCCACAGTGTGTTGTTTTTCACTTTTAACAAATAACATATGATATTCCGCACATAGAAGCAGCATTCACTTTGGTTTTAACAGTGGTCCCCTAGGCAAACGCCAGTTTAAAGGCATTGGACACTATTGGTTATTGTCAAAGACTACCCTTCACAGTTGGTGTATCTCAACATATGCATAAAATAACAAACCTGTGAAAATTTGAGCTCAATCGGTCATCGAAGTTGCGAGATATGAATGAAATTAAAAAAACCTTGTCACACGAAGTTGTGTGCTTTCAGATGCTTGATTTCAAGACCTCAAATTCTAAACTTGAGGTCTCGAAATCAAATTCGTGGAAAATTACTTCTTTCTCGTGGAAAATTACTTCTTTCTCAAAAACTATGGCACTTCAGAGGGAGCCATTTCTCACAATGTTTTATACTATCAACCTCTCCCCATTACAAGTTAGGCCAAACAAAATAAATGTTGTGTTTACGGTAACGGCCCTAAAAAATTCCAGGTAGGTAGGTAGGAAAATAATTTTATTTTGTAATTTTATTTTTATTTTTAAGTTCTTGAATTTTGAGTTATTTGTTAATATTTTAAACCCGTTACCATGAATTATACTAACCTTGTTCGACTCATCAAGTTGTAAACCCTCATGTTGGAAAGTGGTAAAATATAAAAGTTTATAAGTTGTTTTAGAAAAAACATAACATAGGTCAAGTTGCAAGCGCTTTAGAAGTTACAAGGAAACTTTTTATCTTACCATTAAATCAGGGCCATGTTTTAAATGCTGACATCAGTTTTACCAACTTTCAATTTGAGGTGTGGTTATTTTGTTCACATTTTTCATTCCATTGTTGTACACTTACTTGCACTTTACCCAGACTGACGAACCTCCGGGTTGCTGTGTGAAAATGATGTCACTCAGTAGGCTCAGTGGTGCAAGGTGTACCATAACATTAACAACAGAGCCGAAACTCACAACTCACATTTTCCCCAAAATAATATAGCAAAATGAATAAACACTTTTGAGGGTCAAACTTATTATTTTGAATGTCAGCCTGATCTGATCTGAATGTGTGTTGTGAGTCTCTGGGTAGTTTAAATATACTTCAAAACAACTCAAAAGCTTCCCGATGGCCAGTTCAACTAGTGTCTGATGGGTAATCATACTCCGAAGAAACAAATCACTAATAAAACAACAATGAAAATTGGAATTGAAAACTTGAACTGTATGTTTTATTTCAACGGCAGAATCACTTGTCTACCATAACAAGTTAACTGCAGGCGTCTCTCTTTGTTTTTATCCACTTTCAGAAACTGATTAGAATATGTCTTCAGTTATTACAAGTCAAATGTTTTTTTGTCATAAACGGCGAACCTTTTTCTTCTTGTCCAATTATTTCAGAGGACAATCAATTTCAAATTTTCTGTGGCCCAAAACATGTGGCTCATATTGCTAGATTTAAGCATGGTCACATTTTAATACTTGCAAAGTAACTAGCAAAAAAAAAAAGGTTTCACGCAATGTGGCATGATTCTTTGAAAACTGATACAAAAGCTTACAGGCCTAGCATTTCCTGGGTCCGTAAGGACGACGGCGCTGAAACTAATTAGAATATGTCTTCAATTATTACAAGTCTGACAATGGTTTTCTTTTCATAAACGGTAAACCTCTTTGTCCAATCATTTTAGAGGACAACAAATTACAAATTTTCTGTGGCCCAAAACATGTGGCTTTATATTGCTAGATTTAAGCATGGTCACATTTTAATACTTGCAAAGTAACTAGCAAAAAAAAGGGGTTTCACGCAATGTGGCATGATTCTTTGAAAACTGATACAAAAGCTTACAGGCCTAGCATTTCCTGGGTCCGTAAGGACGACGGCGCTGAAACTAATTAGAATATGTCTTCAATTATTACAAGTCTGACAATGGTTTTCTTGTCATAAACGGTAAACCTCTTTGTCCAATCATTTCAGAAGACAACAAATTACAAATTTTCTGTGGCCCAAAACATGTGGCTTTATATTGCTAGATTTAAGTTCGACATCGTGCCAGTCTCCACATTGGGACGTCGAACATTGAGCACAAACGTGATAAAAGTTTGGCCCATGGTGATCTTCGAAAATATTGAGAAATGTCTTGCTGACATCGATGTTTACTAGCTTCAACTTGGCTGGCTGATGGAGGCACTTTTCTGTTTTCAAGCTAAACAATTTGTTCATGTTACCGCACGAAGAACTGCCTGACGTCGACGCCATGTTTTGATGCAGTTTTCATTCGCAGTCTGTCCGTAGTGTAAAACGTGTTGTAAACGTACGCGGCCGGTCACCCACGTGCTGTACACCACTGACAGCTACACCATGTTTTGTTGTGGTGTCCAATATGCGGCCGGCTGCCAGGGGCCCAATTTCGTTTCGTGCTGTACCACTGACAGCTAGCTGTACTGTACTGTTGTACCGTGTTTTGTTGTGGTGTCCAATATGCGGCCGGCTGCCAGGGGCCCAATTTCGTTTCGTGCTGTACCACTGACAGCTAGCTGTACTGTACTGTTGTACCGTGTTTTGTTGTGGTGTTCAATATGCGGCCGGCTGCCAGGGGCCCAATTTCGTTTCGTGTGACATTGGATCGCCCCGAAGTACGCTGTGAACACAGCGGGTGCGTCGGGGCCGGGCATCGGGTGGCGCGTGCACCTTTCACAGAAAAAATTGTGGGCCGGGTGCACAAGTTTTGATATCGCCATGATTTTTGCAAAAATGCATTATTACACTGGTAAGTCGTAATAAACAGTTTTAAAGTGAGGCAACATGTTAAAATTCTCATTTTAAATTTTACCAACTCACAAAATATTTAGAAAAATGTTTTGAGGTCGGCAATTCGGCCGCAAAAAATTCAGGTCGGTCGGGTTACCGTAAACACAACATTTATTTTGTTTGGCCTTACCAAGAAAGGTTTTATGCTAATAATTATTTTGAGTAATTACCAATAGTGTCCACTTTTTTTAAACACCAGAAGACCAGTCAGAACTCACTCCTATCCGACTGACAAGGTCAGCTATAAGAAGCAGCCCCGTTTCATCTGAAATATAAATCGCTCAAAAGGTGATTGACCAGTCAGTGAAATGACAAGATAACTGCATGGTTCTGCTGGCCAGTTAAAAAAAATGATTAAGGGCAAATACTGATTAGGTCAATTCAAAATCAGTGGCTGTGGCTGTTGATCACCACATAAAACATGAGCTAAGCCGTAAGCTGCCCTTAGCAACATCATCCTTAACAACAGACGCAGACAAAACAAAGCATGGGCTGCCCTTAGCAACAGCATATGCAACAACTCGAAACAGCCGCAGCGACAGCCGCATCCAAAACAATAACATGTACTAAAACATATAGGCTGCCCTTAGCAACAGCTGAAGCAACAGCCGCAGCCACCAGTCTGGACTTGGTTTTACTTACATGTGCATGTAGCATTTCAAGCAAACACTGATTTCAACGAACCTTGAAAATTAAAGGAAACCACTAGATTATTATAACATTATAATGTCAACCAAAAACGTTTGTGGGAAAATTGACAATCAGGGAAACTGCTAACAGTTGTTTCCCTAATATATAATAACGTGGTAGAAACTCCGTCTAGCCGACTTCCCCGTTATTATTATTAAACATGTTCTCCAACAAGAGAGTACCACTTCAATAACTGACTATCGGGTAGTCAACAAAAACATAGAGCAAAGATTATAAATAAAACAGGACCAAAAGAGCAGGTTGGGAAACTCCATTTTTATACATAATTCCAGGGTCCCATTCATGAGAAACCTCTAATCTACAATCCCGGCCAAAAAGCTAGGGGCACTGTGAAATTAAATATGCCCTCTCCCTCATTCATTTGAAATATGGGTCAGTGAAAAGGGTGATGAACCAGGGCAATGACAAATTAACTGGTCCATAATGTCACTAAAAACATTAAGGGCAAACCCTAATGAGCACCCATCCAGTGTTACCTTTTTAGATGGCATGTGGAAACTGCTGTGGATGTCCTCAATAATTGTTTCACAAATAAATGTTTTAAAAAAACCTTTTAGGACTGCAAGTATTTTTTTACCCAAAACGTGCCCATACATCTGTAGATTCGGTATACTTGACGCAGCTACGTGCACATCCCTCAGTATCAAATAAGATTATTTGAAGAATCAATAGTCTTCCATCAATGACAATCTCATGGGTAAATATTAAACACGAGCTACAGGTCAAATTACGGGCAATGACAACCTCCTGACAGTCCCGACAGAGTTCAGCAGAGGCTGTCATATTAAGCGGAACAACACTTCAAAGTCCATGGATTTTGTGGGTCAACCGTATGTTAACATTCTTTTAATACTTATTGGTAAGTACTCAAAATAATTATTAACATAAAAATTTACTCGGTAACAAGCAATAAAGAGCTGTTGATAGTAACAAAACATTGAGAGAAACAGGTCCCTCTGAAGTCACTTTTTTTTCTCACTTAAATAATTATTAAAAGACTTCAGGCCTTAGCCTTTTTTAGGCATCTGAACACACAAGTTGTGCAACAATGGCGTTTTTTCTTTCGCTATTACAATACCAACTTCCATGACCAATTGAGTCAAAATTTTCACAGGTTTGTTGGCCGATAAATGTTGGGATACACCACGTGAGAACATGGTACCACAGAGTCGTCAGGCACCAAAGAATCATTGCTCACGGAAGCAGGGAAACTTTCAGCACTTAGGCCTACTTCAAGCATATTTCACGGGTTAGCTGTATTCCAGCTAGCTAAGAACTTTGAGAACTGAAGCAAAGAGTAGTGATTGCAAGCAGAGCCAACAAGTTGGGCCCAGATGGCTACGCAATCACTGGCATTACTTGTTGGGGGGGGGATCACCAACAGCCAGTCAAAACAAATAATCATCATCCCATTTTGACAGGCTGACCAGACCATGACCAGACAAAGTAATTGCAAGAGATACTACTTGATCTTGTGACCTTGTTTTATCAGACAATGACAACACTGATAATGGAATGGATGTGGATTTATTTAAGATATCACTGATATCAGGCAGTGACACCAATTGTATCCTTATTTCAAGGGCTGCTTGTAAGAATATGTTACACTAAGTGCCTGCGTTTAAAGGGAGTGGACACTATTGGTAATTACTCAAAATAATTATTATCATAAAACCTTTCTTGATTACGAGTAATTGGGAGAGGTTCATAGTATAAAACATTGTGAGAAACAGCTCCCTCTGAAGTGACGTAGTTTTTGAGAAAGAAGTAATTTTCCACAAATTTGATTGCAAGACCTCAGAATTAGAATTTGAGGTCTCGAAATCAATGCATTTGGAAGCACACAACTTTGTGTAACATTGGGTGTTTTTTTCTATCATTATAATCTCGCCACCTCGATGACCAATTGAGCCCAAATTTTCACAGGTTTGGTATTTGATGCACATGTTGAGATAAATGAGAAGACTGGTCTTTGACAATTGCCAATAGTGTCCAGTGTCTTTAAGAATATGTTACACAAAGTGCCTGCGTTTAAAGCTTGTATGGCAACAGGCTTTGGATACTTTTCACCATGCGTCTCTACTCCAAGCTACTAATACACAATAAAAGTCTATGCATTTAAACATGGCCTTTTGATCCCCCAATCAAACGGATAAACTTTCTGGGGCATTTATGAATGTGCTCCAAATAAAAGGGATAGACCTGGAATTACACAGAGGGCAACAGAGGACGGCCTCTGTTGCCCCTGGTCATGGGATGGCCTTGGTGCCCCGTTAGAAGTTTCCCATAGACTGTCACATGGAAGTGCCCCTTGCAAAATTAAAAGTGGCCCTGTCCTCTCAAAGATGAAATTCCAAGCCCATAGGAGGCCCCATAATTTTGTCATGGAAGTCTGCACCTTGGTGCCAAGTCCACTACAATAGGACTAGTGCCGACAATGCATTTACCATCAACCAAGAAGCTGTGACCACTGTTAGATGATCACTCCTGATCAGCTTCACACTGTTATATTCCTGAGAAAAGTTTGAGTCAGCACCACCACAGCAATCAATTATCCACCAAACAGGACAATCATGGCAGAGTTATTGTGGTTCAGGAGTGGGCAGTAACCAGACACAATCAAGAGGGATTCCAAAGGTTGATGACCTTTCCAGATCGCTGCTGGCATTTATACAAACTGGGTACAGATGTGCAGTACAATAAAGTCTGAATTTAATCAATGGTAGAAAGAAACATATTCCATGTTGAAATGTATTGTGTCTTCAATTAATTTGAGCTGGGCCTAATGAAGGCCTCGAAAAATTACTGTTTTTTTTTTCAGATACTACGTGCTAGTCAGAAGTCTTGGTGCAAGACATTTCTTGTTACGGGCGATGCTGGCACTGTCGGTGAGTTGGCCGCGCTATGTGTGAAAGATAAAATGAGAAACGTCTGGCACCAAGACTACGCGCTAGAAAGGATCCGAAAACTGTCCGCTTAGTTATAACAATGCAACAATGCAACACACGGATGTACAGAGCTCAAGCATGTCAGAAAATGGATAAGTTTTACAGAGTTTCTTACTTTATTATGGCTACTCTTTTAACCAAAATGGCATTTATGAATGGGAATAAAAGAGAAGTGACTCATTCTTTAACTGTCGTTTAAAACCTTGCACACATGGGGGTCGTTGCCATGCTATAAATCACACAGCAACGACCCTGCCAGTTTTAAACGGCCATTTAAGAACTACCCTTTTATTCCCTTATTTAAAAATTTAGGAATTTATTTTTTACCCACTTCAAATTTAGAAATTGATTTAGCCTAGATGCCACTAAAGTAATTTGTTCAGCCCATGGGAAAAAATCAAATAAAATCGAGATTCAAACTTTGAGGCATAAAAACTGAAAATGCTATTTAATACTGTCGAAAACTGCTCTACTTCTAACCCAGTGAGCTTTTATTGCCATTAAGTTGAGGAGTAGTTACCAAACGTACCTTCCCTTTAGCTTACGTGTCAAAATGACAAGCAAGCCTATCAATCTTTGATACAAGAGAAGCGACAAAATATGAATATTTAATTGCAAGCCGTTTTACAATGTACATGTACACAGTGATGTATGGACTGATTTTAAACAATGCTTTAAAAAATATTGCATTCACATAATTTGTCTCTTAAACATTTCATCAGCATTTAAGTTATTGCAGAAAACCAAATCAGTAAGAAAATCAAAAAGATGTAATTAAAAATAAAATTTAAAAAAATGAATAAAATAAATATTTATTGGTAGTTATTAGTCTTTATAAAAGACATTTTGTGGTGTTGTTATAATCAGTTTTTTTTTTTTTTTTTGGGGGGGGGGGTTAATTTATGTAGCCTTCTATAAAATAACTCTGCTGGGGTCAGAGCGTCAGGCCATGAAATACTTTTTGCAATTTACGTATTTGTTAGCATTGAAAATATGTGCTCATTTTACACAGTCAATAACAAAACATACAACACAACAATGCATTGCTAATTACGTATCCACTGTGACAGATTTAACCGTTGACGTTAGAGCGTATCCCAAGGCTGTGCACGCATAGCACACGAGGCACACAACAGTACACATTAATCAATGTCTGTTATACATGGCGACTGTAGTTTAGGACCATGTGTTTGGGATCACCAACAGACAATGAATGCAACCAGATGATGCATCGTTTGTGACGTAGGTGGATGGATGATGTATACAGAGCAAGCCATGACGAAATACACTACAGGCAATGCGCTGTCGTTGCTATTATGAGGCCAAATAAAAATAAGAACACGCTTAGCATCCTCGCCAGCTTCCTTTTTACAGGCCGTTTCCTTTTTTTAAACATTTTTTTAACAACATTTTTCTTATATGAAAAAAAGAGGATAAATTTTAACGATCATCTCAGACGAAAACATTAATTTTTGTAATACAGCCAAGCTGTTTGTGTTTTAAAATGTGTCGTTGGGCGACCTTCCTTTTTTCAAAAAGGGAGGATGCTAAACAAGTTTTTTTTTCTTTTCTAAATAGACATTATACATTCAGTCTCTGGGTGACACTTCAAATTATTGATGATTCACTGTTTTTATCAAACTTAAATTATTATGATGTGTTTTAAAAGCCTAAGGGATAAAGATGATGTATTTTCTGGTCATCATGTCCTCAAGTCGACGAAAATCTATTTTTAGTTTCTCATCATCACCACATCTCCAGTTTTATTAATGATGAAATTTCGTCATTCATAAGGGGGCCTACTTTATCATGCAGTTACAGTGGTCTAAATCCCTGGTTACATATCATCCAGGAATTCAAAACATTGTTGGTTTTTATGGACTTGTTTAGAATTATATTGGCGATTTCATTCACACATAATGAACAATGTACACTTTCAATGTGGATTTCTGGGGGAAATTTCTTCAGTTCTGTTATAAAAAATTATTATTTTTTCAGTTGTTACTATATAAAAGCGAAGGCTAGTATGAAACGCAGATGTAAAAAAAAATTTTAAAGAGTGCAGGGCCCCGGGTACTGCCAAAAAATCTTGAATGATTTGATGCAAACGGCCCCAGCATGCTCTGGATAATAATGGCGGTGGAAATTACAGTGACATGCTTGCTGTTCCTTGCTCTTAGTCGGCAGACATTATCGCAACTACCTTGCTCTATGTATGCTTGGCCTAAGTAAGTAAGAACACAGAGACATGCTAATGTAATATTAAAGTTGCCATTTGGAACAAAAAGAACAAAATATAAAGCAGTTTAAAGGAAGGTTGACCTACATTTTAAGTGTTTACATTTATACGCACATCTAAAATGTAGTAGTACTTTATAGTAGCCGGGTAGGTAGGCCTAATTGTAGACCCAGTTAACTGGGCCGCTGTACTCCTTTTTTCAAAATTTTGACATTCTCTGTCGTGCTAGTAATAGTATGACAGATAGGCCCTATTAGATAATGTCAAAATTTCGAAAAAAGGAATACAGCGCCCCAGTTACTGTGGGTCTACCCTAATTGTAGTTGCGATACAGAACCCTCCGTTACCGCAACTAGCCGCTGGCGTAGCCGCACTCCCGCAGGCAGGAGGGTTAATGATATTGCAACTAGCCTAATTGAATAAACTCCCGTTTGCTTTGTACCTTTCTGACTCTCTGAGTACAAAAAATACATGTAAATCAGAAATCGAACTTAAGTAGAACTAGAAGAATATGCCATCGGTGTGTAATGCACTGCAGCCTATGTAACTGGCTGCTGGGGCGCTGTTCTCCTTTTTGTTTCCTTCGAAATTTGTCATTATCGATCGGACGAATTTCGATAAAAAGAGGAGTACTGCGCCCCAGGGCCCAGTTAATGGATCTAACTGCAGCCCATGACTAAAATACCTAGGCCTACCTATGACCGAAGTACTAACTGCTGTATAAATATTCTTCACTGTACATCCATCGAGTTAAAATAAAACATCAACAAAACAATAAAAACAATTCTGAAAATTTCTGAAAACAACATACCATTTTTGAGCAGAATTCGACCCTTCCCTTGACGACATGAGGCGGCAGGCTCTCCTCCCTGGGCTACACAAAGCTACACCAAGTACAAGCTCCTCATTTTGGGGTCAAATAGCAGTTGAAATGTCAGCAAAAGTGACTCATTTCTAATATAACTGTACTATTTAGCAGCAGCTTTCACTGTAAGTGTAAACCGTACCGACCGCACAGCAAGGAAAGTATCGCACGTGTGAGTCACCCATAAAAATTGGGTTTTAAAGTTTTCCCTCTCGGTTGACGCTGGTTCCAACGAGCCCCTCTTGACTTACCGTTCCTTGGGTGGGGATACCAGCAGCAGAGGGTGAAATAAATGGGTGGGCGTGGTAAGTCCAAAGAGGAGGACGTCCTGGGTAGAAAGAACTTGATCGCGGATGAGAGTGGAGGGTGGTCCCCTGTTTTTAATTCATGAGCCTTGAAGTGTGACGTCTCAAATGTTAAGGGTGTTATATGTGGGAGCTCTAAAAACGGGGATGACGGGGTGGATGAATTTTAGTTGCCATAACTTTTTCACACTGGAATCGCGATCCCTCCATCCTTCTTCTTGGAGACAGACCTCCTCACGACGTGCTCGCAACTCAAGGAAAAGAGCTTAACAAAGCTGCCTGTTTGAGCTTCTGAGCTTGATGCAAGAAGTACACAATCAGTGTAGGATCATACAATAAAATCTTGAGAAAATTTGATGACAGCAGTTTTTGCCCAAAACTCGTTCGCACCGGTTTACGGCGGGCAAAGGTGTTGATTGATGAACCATGGATTGAGGACCCATAATTAGTTTTGAGCTGCCTGTAGAGGGCAGTATATAACAATAACACGGATGGACGGTCTCTCCTCTCTCTCAAGCAATATCCACGTACGCAATGTAAACGGAGGGGGAACCTACCATCCATAACCAGAAAGGTTTGTTTAAGGATTATGCTTGTTAATGTTAGGTAGTCTTCATTTCATAGATTGACTTAATTATATAGGTATCTCTACATCCGTGGCACTACAGTGCACTCGTAACTTACAAATTTGGTGCTCTTTCTTAACCGCTCGGCCACGACACTTCCATAGATGTGATTTATCCCTGATCCCCTGCTGATGTGATGCAAAATTTCATCTATGATGTATCAATCATGATTTAAAATTAATATTTAAAATATATATTTAAAAGTGCTGGTTCTACCCTACTCCTAGAACTATGAGAGTTGGTTCCGCTATCATCTCCACGAACGATAGCGGAACGAAGCTCATATCATAGTTCTAGGTAGGAGTAGTTCTTCCACCCTAGGTTGGATTGAGCATTGTGTCCCATTTACAATCGTAGCATTTACTCAAATATTCAAGGCCCTCCAACAAAATGAACTAAACAGTTCTGTAAACAGATGATGTTTGAAAGATTTTTGTTTCCCTCTGTAACTCTAGTGAGATTGCCATGGCGACTGTACGCATCAAGAGTAAGCGAGTTCTACTTGGGGACAATGGCGGGATTGGACCTGGGGTCTTGGAGATAACCAATGGCAAGATTACTAGCATCATCGAGGGGGAAAATTACAACGGGTCGTGGGACAGTCAGACAGTAAGTTCTCAAGTTCAATATCATCATAGCCATTCTGTAGTCGATTTCTCGAAATGCTAAGATTAATCCTTTCTCGAGTTAGGACGAGTAACTTGTCCTAACTTAGGAACGGTTCAATGGGTCCTAACGTCTATGGTTACGGAAGTTTTCCCGTCCTAAGTCCTAAGATTGATCCAAATGTTAGGAAGAGTTTGGTGAAATCAACGGCTGGTTCATGTGTTTCGTCTGAAAATGGCGTGCAATGAAAATCACAGCAATAGTTTCAGGAGATCCGCGTAAATCGTTGTACATGCTAACATAATTTTTGTGAAATTGTTTTACTCATTTCTTAAAAACAACAGCACCTCAGCAACTAATATTTTAAGTGAAGCCTTCTACTATTATCTTCAAACGTACGTTTAATATAAATCTATGGACATTGTGTTTTGTGTTACATCTGTGGACGTTTGTGTTTTGTTTCATACAAAAAGTACTCCAAACCCTAATACTAGCGTTTGTTTGTTTGTTTGCTTGTACACCCACAGGATATAGATGCAGGAGCACACCTAGTCATGCCTGGGATTGTTGATAGCCATGTTCATGTCAACGAGCCCGGCCGTACAGAATGGGAAGGGTACGAGACTGCAACAAGAGCTGCCGCTGCTGGTGGTATTACGACAATAGTGGACATGCCCCTGTAAGTTCATATACGATTTAAAACCATCTTTTATATTTTCAAATACTCTGGCGCCCCTGAACAATGATAAAATAGGGAGACCACCAATATAGGGCTAGAGCTCAGTTGGTAGATTGTCAGCACATTAATCTGGAGGTCGTTGGTTCGAGTCTCACTTTGGTCAATTTCTTTTTGTTCAAACCCAAATCATCTTATAAGATTCATCGAGCCCTAACCCTAACTGTAGCATGTAAATCATGAGGCGATTTCCGCAACGATTTCCAGACCATAGGGGTTTAAAAATATAGAGCAGTCACCATTTCTCATTCGAAACCACAGTGGGTGGTATTAAATGGTCATACTGTAGGAGGGTTGACTATGTACTGCTCATTAAATATTGCATACACAGTTTATCTACACAAAAGTGGATGATATTAAATGGTCAGACAGTAGGAGGGTTAAAAAGGTGGTTGAATAGTCAATCAATTGTACTTCCGTATACAATGCAATATTCTAGACACTGTTGCTGTTCGGAAAAACAGAGATAAACTAATTCAACAGACACTCCCTTCGCAAAAGCTGTAACATCTGTTCTAACAATGTTTTTGTTTTTTTGTCTCGTTATAAAATTAGAAACTGCATTCCATCTACAATCTCACTCGATGCCTTCAACACAAAGCTGGACTATGCGGCCAAGATGGCGGCCGTTGATGTGGCCTTCTGGGGCGGGGTTGTACCCGGGAATCAGGTAAGCAACTGATACAAGTGAAGAATTATGAAGAAATCACAGTTTAGGAAGTTTCTCTTGAAATATTGGTCCATCAAATGCTTTACTTTTTGAGAAAACATTAAAACAATATCAATTCTTGATAGCGAGAATTACGGATTTATTTTAAACACATGTCATGACACCGCGAAACATGCGGAAACAAGAGTGGGTTTTCCCGTTATTTTCTCCCGACTCCGATGACCGATTGAGCCTAAATTTTCACAGGTTTGTTATTTTATATAGAAGTTGTGATACACGAAGTGTGGGCCTTGGACAATACTGTTTACCGAAAGTGTATAATGGCTTTAAATGTAGGTCAGCTCTTGTACTCATTAAAATGTTCCTACTTGTTTTTTCAATTACCAAATATCATTCCTGATAGAAGGATCAACTATCACTTTTAACTTCTTCTGTTTTTCAGCTTGAGCTGAAGCCGATGATAGCTGCCGGTATTTCTGGGTTTAAGTGCTTCCTGATTCACAGTGGAGTGGAGGAATTCCCTCACGTGTCCGAGGCTGACCTCCACAAAGCAATGAAAGAGCTTCAAGGAACGGACAGTGTTCTGCTGGTGAATAGTTCATGTCAAACAACACAAAGGCTGATTAAACTAAGCTTGGGCGATATCACGATATTATCAAATATCGCGATAATAATTTGGAAATGATTTCGATATCGGATGGATTTGGTTTTAATCGAAATATCGATATATCGCGATATATAGCGATAATCGCAATATATCGATTAAATATCGCGATGTATTTGCTAGCTGAGACATCTTGCACCCCATAGGTTTGGAGTAAAACCAGAAGAATAGGTTATTAGAACACCCCTCTTATGTTAGGACTGTCTCTTCTACAACTTTCACTTGGAGTTTTAAGACTGATGATGTCAAATTTCATTAATTGCGATTATATCGAGTATCGCGATATAGTGTCGGCGATATATCGTGAATAAAATAAATCGATATCGCCCAAGCTTAGATTATACCCTTGAGAGGCACTGGGGTTGTTTTTACAGTTAGGACTGTTCCTAATTACGGACTAGTCCATGGCTAGTCCTAGGTTAGGATGAGTTAACTCGAGATAAGTCTTAACTCTTGTGAAATCCAACCCTGCCGTCGATTTCACAAAACTCTTCCTAACTTAAGACTAATCTAAGGACTTAAGATGAGTCCCAACCCTGCACTGTAGCATGCAGACCTTAAGATTAATCCTAAGTTAGGACGAGTTACTCGTCCTAACTCGAGATAAGACGAGTCCTAACTCTTTGTGAAATCAACGGCTGGACACTGAAGTGGATAAGCTGTGTTTACATTAATAATGCTTTGTCAAAAGAAAAGCGCAGCTTCCAAACATCACCTTGTTACAATCAAAACACAGATATAAACAGCTTATGTCACAGCACCTTTATCCAATGAAATGGTTGTATCCAATGAAATCACTGGTTCGGAAAAGCAAGTACCTGTCTTTAGGGGGCCAGTCTAGACCCATTATAGCTAATGAGAATCAGTGTTCATTATTATGATTGTATATAGGGGACTAGACAAAAACATGCTCTTTTAATTTGTAATCAACTAACTTCGAGCGTTATTTTTTTGTATTTTTACTACTTCCATGCAGGAGTAAAACTAACTTCTACCGTTAATTTCTGTATTTTTTACTAAGTCGAAACTAACTTCTGACGTTATTTTTTGTATTTTTACTAGGTCCATGCTGAGGTAGAAACTAACTTCTAGCATTGTTTTCTGTATTTTGACTAATTCCATGCAGAAGTAAAACTAACTTCTGGCGCTATTTTCTGTATTTTTGTTTAGTTTCATGCAGAAGTAGAAACGCAGCTTGATCCTGAGGACACTCAATCTTCCCCTACTGCTTATCAGACGTTCCTCAACTCCAGACCCAAAGCCATGGAAAACGGTGCTATTGAATTGGTAGCGAAGTTGTGCTTACAATACCGGTAAGATCGGGGCCCAGTTTCATAGAGCTGTTAAACAGAGAATATCGCTTGACAAATTTCATTGCTAAGCAAAAATTGAGTCGGGCACCAGCCACAACAATGCAAACTTAATCTAATTTGGGCTGGTAACCTGGAAAGTACTGAGTATACAGTGCTAACACACATCGGTGTATTGGTA
Organism: Asterias amurensis; assembly: GCF_032118995.1. Classification (NCBI taxonomy): domain Eukaryota; kingdom Metazoa; phylum Echinodermata; class Asteroidea; order Forcipulatida; family Asteriidae; genus Asterias; species Asterias amurensis. The sequence continues at coordinate 13,041,640 of NC_092665.1, forward strand.
AAAACCAAACTTAATATTCTTTATCTCCGATGCAAATTTAACATCTCTTAGACCCCAGTACCCACTTATCGCAAAGAGAAGGGGTTCGCCCCGGTGTAACCAGACAGTGCGACTATCTTCATTAATGAAGGCTGCACTTAAAAGGAAGTAGAAATTCACAAATTGCCCTCCGGTCGGAGTTCGTAAAGCAATGTCACAGTCCAAAATGTAACAAATGACTTGTTTAAACCAAACCTCCGAACCCAGTAAAACGGAAATTCAGGGGCCCTAAACTTTTGTTGTAAGATTTTGTGTCTCCATGGGGCAAATTACGATTGCAGGGTTTAAATTGTTTGATTAAATTTCTCCTTTTGAATGATTTCCCAGGGTGCCGTGTCATATTGTTCATCTGTCATCAGCCGAAGCCCTTCCCATAATCCTGGATGCTCGTAAACAGGGCGCCCCCATCACCGTGGAAACCTGCCATCATTATCTCTCACTAGATGCCGAGACTGTGCCAAGTGGAGCGACGCAGTTTAAATGCTGTCCACCAATCAGAGAGAAGGAAAATCAGGTGAGGATAAGAATTACAGCAACCCCTCCCTCTCAGGAGTTTCCATTTTGGATTCCAGTCACGTTGATGTATTGGGCATTCAGGTTGGCAAAGTGGTATCTTTCCTCGCCTTACAACTCTGACTGCGTGGGGTTTTCCCCTTGAATAATTATCTAGGGTGTTTCTTCCCACATCTAAAACCGAAACTTCCATCCTCCTCTTCTCTCCAATGGGTTCTTGGATTCACAACCAGAATAAATGCAATAAATAAATTCGGGATTTGTGCAGTCAACATCCAAAATAAAACAAACTCCGTCAGCATTTATTTCAAGATTAAGTTACCTTCTAAAGATCTCTGACACACCGAACAAAGATATTGACAATAAGGGAGACCACCAACATAGGGCTAGATAGCTCAGTTGGTAGAGCGCAGGTATGTTATTCCTAACGTCATTGGCTCAAGTCCCGCTCCAGTAATTTTTTTGGGGTTCAAACCCAGAACTATTTATAAAATTCTCGTCAACTGTTTCCTTTTTCAGGAGAAGCTTTGGCAGGCCGTCATTAATGGTGATATTGATCTGATCGTTTCGGACCACTCCCCCTGTACGGCTGACCTTAAGTTGACCAAGGAGGGGGATTTCATGAAAGCCTGGGGTGGAATATCCTCCTTACAATTTGGTAAGAACTTTGACCTCTTCACATCAATTTTGAAAACAAATCATAACCGTACCTCTTTATCAAAATATTTTGTTCAGAACTTTCCTAACCATCCAAAGTAAATTTGTTGCCATCGATGAAGAAAAATAGTAGAAGAGGTGGGGTGAAGTATTGGTGGGTCACTGGCCATAGGTGTGCGTTAACATTGCCTGGGTACTTTTAGACGACATAAAACACAAAAGTCCACAGATTTACATTAAACTTACACGGTTTAAAAACAATGATGGTACAAAGCTTCTCTTAAAATATTACTTGTTTTGAGAACTGAATAAAACAATTTAACATAACTTTTGTCTCAGTGAGGAAAAAATTATTTTAGCATGTACAACTGATTTTCGTGACTTCCCTGAAAACATTGCTCTGTGTCTGCTCTATATCTAGGTCTGTCGCTTTTTTGGACCGGAGCCCGTAGTCGTGGTTTGCATATTCATGAGATAGTGCACTTGATGTGTGAACGGACAGCCCAACTGGCCGGCCTGTCTGACCGTAAAGGTCAACTGAAGGTCGGCATGGACGGCGATGTTGTCATCTGGGACCCTGAATCTGAATTTAAGGTAGATTGACCACCCCCCCTTCCCCCTCCCTTTGTACCAACTCCAATCCTCACTAACTTAAATTTCCCCTGGAATAATTTTCTGGGGTTTTCCTCCAACATCTGAAACTTAAACTTCCTTCCTTGTCTTCTCTCCATTGGGGTTCTTGGCTAGTATAGTGATTAAGTTTGCTTCTCTGAGAGTCAGAGGATTCGAATTACCTCTAGCTACCAAGCAATCTCGGTAGTCTAGTTGGTAAGACACTGCTCTAGAATTGAAAGGGTCGTAGGTTTGAATCCCACCCGAGTAAAATGCCTGTGATATTTTTTCACAGGACATGGGAAAGTACTGAGTATACAGTGCTAACATACATCGGTGTATGGGTAAAAAACAAAAGAATTTGTTTTAAATATTCTCTGAGAGTCCTTGGCATCACAACCAGAATTTTTTTTAATGAAATGAGATGGCCGGACACTACAGCAGGACTCAACAAATGACATCAATCCAAACAATACTTTCACATTGTTTTATAAATATGTAATTTTGCAGGTGACTCGAGACAAGATTGAACATCGGAACAAGCTTACACCCTACGAGGGAATGATATTGAAGGGCGTGGTCCACAAGACGATTGTCCGTGGTCAGGTGGTGTATGACAGTGGTGTACATTCAAAGACCCCACTTGGAAAGCTACTATTCCGAGGGGCTCGGGATGGCGTGTCTGCCAGATTGTGAAGCAGGACATTGTTTTCTTCGTACATCGTTGTACCGTTTTAATTTAAAAAGAAACATTACAGAATTGGTTTTGCTAGCAAAGAAGTAGTTGCTGGCAGTGTAAGCACTTTATGTAATTCAGCATATATACATAAACTGACAAACCTGTAGAAGTTTGAGATCGATCAGCCATCTGGGTCAGTAACCCATTAACGTCAGTAATGGTTGTAACCCATTTTTGCATGGCATCGATGCAAAAAGAAAAATGAATAAAACTCCAAGCACGAAATAAGATTATTTGTTTCTCAACAAATATGACATTTCAGACAATAATATTACATGGGATGTTTTATACTATCATCATAATTAGACCGTGTAGGTTTGACGTAGATCTGTGATCTTCACGATTTTTGTTTCTTACCAGTTCTGTAACGTTCCTTTTCTTCGTTCATTTTTCTTAAATTTATCAGAGTATAATGAAACAAATGGATAACCACTTCAGAGTGAAATTGATATAAATTACATGTATAGGATATTTTTATTGAAACTTTCCAGTTTAAAGATTTTTAATTTAGTATTCATCAAAGAAGACAAATGATCTCTACAGAGGCATATTATATAAACAAAACAATCCCGTGCCATTTTCTACTATTAATTTAATCTACTACTGTCTCAAATTTCGCTACTTTAAAGGCACTGGACACTATTGGTAATAACTTAAAATAATTATTAGCATAAAACATACTTGGTAACGAGTAATGTGGAGCCGTTGATAGTATGAAACATTGTGAGAAACAGCTCTCTCTGAAGTAGCATAGTTTTTGAGAAAGAAGTAATTTCTCACTAATCTGAAAGCACACAATCTTGTGCAACAAATAAATTCATTTTTTCTTTCATTATTCTCTTACAACTTCGATGACCAACTGAGTCCAAATTTTGTCTTTGACAATTACCAAAAATGTCCAGTACCTTCAAACTGCCTAGAAAGAGCTGTTTATATCAGTCCTATAACGTAGTACTGTCAAGAGCTTTGTCTAATCAATATAGCCTCCGAAATACCTTACTATTGCAACGTCACAGCCAACTAAGGTTGGAAAACTATGGAAAGCCATAAATGCGATTTAAAACAACATATAGCCATAGTTTGTAAAGGCCGGTTTATAGTCAGTCGAGCGATGGCAATCAAAAAAAGGCACGATTTTTAGGCCTCAGTCTTAGGATCGCGCGCAAGATTTCCATCGCACGACCATCGCGCGACCGACTACAAACCGGCCTTAATAATGTTACATAAATATTTTTTTAAAGTGTTGAATTTCTTGGAAACAAAGCAACCAATGTGTATTGGGAAAATAAAAAAAAGGTTCTCAGAAATGTTTAATTTGTTTACAACATCTGCACTCGGCCACCCATGCCAACCAGCGCGGCTCGTTTACCAACAATGGAAAGATTTATAGTGCAATGATGTCATTCCGTTGCTATCATAGAGGTTAAAGGAACACGTTGCCTTGGATCGGTCGAGTTGGTCTTTGACAAGTGTTTGTAACCGTTTGTTATAAAATGCATATGGTTAGAAAGATGTTTTAAAAGTAGAATTCAATGATCGACACAAATATGCCTCGAATTTGCGTTGTTTTCCTTTTACTTTGCAAACTAACACGGTCGGCCATTTATGTGAGTCAACAATTGGACTCCCATAAATGGCCGACTGTGTTAGTCGACGAAATAAAAAAAAAATATTTTGTGTGATACTTGTGTGGATCATTATGTTCTACTTTTAAAATATCTATCTAACGAAACGCTTTTCAAAGACCAACTTGACAGTTCCAAGGCAACGTGTTCCTTTAACTGATGATGGAACAATGGACACGTCGGCTATGTATGCACAGCGCACAGAATGAGACAATGAGAAACCTTCATTTGACCTCGGAGGGCGCCCTAGTCAAATGAAGTTATGTGCACAAGTATCTAAAGTAAAAGGGTTGCCATGGTATTTTGATAAAAGTTGATTCCTGGAAAGTTTATTGGTGATAGATTTTAAGTCAGGGCTTTTAAGTTATTTTTTTTATATTAAGCGTCCCGATTTCTTCGCAAAAATACCGCTCTATAGATAAGTTGCAAAAGACGCCATCTTTATGGGCAAATTGCATTTTGGCTTGCAGGCGCAGCAAGCGCTCAGTTTATTTACTAACCAATCAGGCAACGGTGTTTTGTGAAATCTGCGCGTGCTGCTAGCCGTTATCGCGCAAAACGCGCGGCTGTGTGTTCCAAATTGCCCGTAAAGACATGAAAGATGGTCGATTTATGTCATGTGGGAATTACTATATGGACCACCTGTAACTGGTTCTCTGTAAATTTGTGCATTGATGCCCGTATTCATTGCCTCAGTGCCTCTTTAAGTGTTCTACATTTCCCTCATAGAGGTGACTCGCCCTTCCAAGAAGGAAGCATCAGGCCTGTCTTATTAATTTAAAGCATGTCCCGTTTTTGTTTTTTTTTACAATTAAAGAGTCAACAAACATTTAACATCTTTGCTGTGGTGACTGCTAGAACCTAAAGGCAGTGGACACTATTGGTAACTCAAAATAATTATTAGCATAAAACCTTCCTTGATAACGAGTAATGGGGAGAGGTTGATAGTAAAAACATTGTGAGAAACGGCTCCCTCTGAAGTAGCGTAGTTTTCGAGAAAGAAGTAATTTTCCACAAATTTGATTTCGAGACCTCAGAATTAGAATTTGAGGTCTCGAAATCAAGCATCTGAAAGCACACAACTTTGTGTGACAAGGGTGTTTTTTCTTCCATAAAAATCTCGCAACTTCGACAACCAATTGAGCTGAAATTTTCACAGGTTTGTTATTTTATGCATACATTGAGAAACACCAAGTGACAATTACCAATAGTGTACAGTGTCTTTAACTGTTGTTTTTGCAACATTTTTTTATATTAGTTCTCAAGTTGTAATTTTGATCTTGGTTTTTTTAATGGGGACTTTGGGCTTACTTGAATATTAACCAAACTAAGAATTGCTTTAAATCCATATTTTTGTTTGATTATTTCAAAAGTAACAAATAAAAATGCGTGTCTAACACAACTAGATATTAATATAGTCCACATGTCTTTTGTTATTATTTTTATTATTATTTTGTTGTGTTATTTTTGGTTGTTACTTTTACTAGCATGTTTTTTTGTTACTTATTTCTGCAGAAATTTAATGCAATGTGAAAAACTAGATACTCAAAAATATGAATTATGTCTTTTGATTTTTACAATTTCAAATGGAAGTTTTTTTTGTGAGTCCTTGGGCTGATAACACAAAGAGCTAAGACTGGTCTCAAAGACATTGTTGGTAAATGTCAAAGACTACGCATGTAGCCTTCACAGTTGGCGTATTTCAACATATGCATAAAATAACTAACCTGTGAAAATTAATTGAGCTATGAATGAAAGAAAAAAACACCCTTGTCACACGAAGGTGTGTGCATTTAGATGGTTGATTTCAGGACCTCAAGTTCTAAATATGAGGTCTCAAAATCAAATTCGTGGAAAATTACTTCTTTCTCAAAAACTATGGCACTTCAGAGGGAGCCATTTCTCACAATGTTTTATACCATCAACCTCTCCCTATTACTCGTCACCAAGAAAGGTTTTATGCTAATAATTATTTTGAGTAATTACCAATAGTGTCCACTGCCTTTAACTGCAAATCAACACTTTGCTAAGCAAAGTGTAATGTCACAATACAAATCTTTAAGATGAATCTTCATGCTTCGTGAAATCGAGCTCTGGAAACATCCAGCACTTGTGTGTGGAAAGCTCTATTGCAGAATTTCCAAGTTTGGCCACAAAAACCTCGAAAGTATAAGTCCTTTTTTAATAAGTGGTTGTCACATTGAATTACTTTAGTTTAATTTCGTTCCACTGTTAGAAAAAGAATTTACTTGGAGATGACTTTGAATGCATTTCGTTCGTTGAAATCTGGCTTTTCCTTTCCACATTGGAAACGACCAGAATTCATTTCGTTAATTATATTCTGCGACGATGCCAAGTGGCTTTTCAACACTGAAGTGAATGTTTTGCATAGTGTGAGTTGCTGAGAATACATCCCTCTCACTTTTCATCCACATGACACGGTACTTCAGTAAAATATCGTACAACTTTAGTGCGTACATTCAAAGAATGTGAAAATAGTGCATTATGTTCTGTAAATGTGAAAATAGAAATGCTACCAAGAATATTAAATATCATTTTTTGAGGTAATGATTTTGTAATCCTTACTTTATACAAATGCTTTCATCCCTGCTTCTTCCACCACCCCGTATCACAACCAGTGACATATGACATCATTAGGCCCCAACAAAAACACCAGGTTTTTAAGCGTATTGCCTTTTGATAAAAGGAAGGCGGACCTATTGCTTTTTCAAAATGTGCTGTCAGACACAACCCGATTAGTTATATTATATTAAAAAAGAAAAAAAGGGAAAAAAAAGAAGAAAAAAAAAGAAGAGGCGATCTCTCAAAACGAGGCAGGCAGATACGCTAAACGTGTTTGTTTTCCTTAGTTACACCAACAGCGCCCTCTGCCCATCCACAGCAGGTAGAAGCCAATCTATTGCAAATTATTTGTATTTATTGTACACTTCGTCATTATGCCTTTTGTGAAAATATTCTGAATTCATATAACTCTGTAGTAAGGCCACTGTTTAATACTTCATGTTGTTTAGTGTAATATAAATATAGATATATACATGATGATTTTGTTTTCTTTTTCTGGAACACAGATGATACCAACAGAGGGCGCTTCAAGAGTATTTAAGTTACACATGGTAATGCTGTTAAAGTCAGTGGCAAACATCTAAGGAGATTTATGCTGATTTGGACCCACATTAATTCAATACATATTAGTCACCTTGGTGTGTATGTTAAGTTTACTTTATGTGGTTGTACGTATTCAAGACTGAATTGCATAACTCATGAGATCATGTATTGTTCATGCTTGATACATGCATAATTCATGAGCTTAAAGAAACACAAAGCTACCACCCATTCAACAGACTCCTTGCATAAGGCCACCATTGCTGCGCTCACACAAAGAAAATCTTAAGTGAACGTGTACACTTCACGAACACCTCCCCCTCCCCAGGTCATCCTTTGACATCATTGAGGGCGCTGTTTGGTCATATGCAAGGGGTCTATCACTATTGAGCACTCAGTAGACCATTCCCTGGGTGATCACATTTTAAACAATTTACCTTTGACACAAAGTTAATCCCTCTAAAGAGAATTTCAGTATTTCTGATAATTTTTGTTGTTGGTTTTCTCCGTTTTTCAAGCTTGTTCCCCTCTTTTTTTCTTCTTCAAGTATCCGACTCAGATGGTTTCTCGTCCTCTTGGAAGTTGCGATTTGACAACATCTCGGGATTATTGGAAGCCAGATTTGTGAAGTCTCGGAAGACGTCTTGAAATGTCTCGTCATCTGACGAGAAAAAAAGAGGAAGTAGAGAAAAGGTTGACTATGAGAAGTCAGGGTTGAGGAGTTTTTCTGAGAATGATCACACAACATACATGTAATCTAATCTATCTATCTATCCACCAATGGGTACATCCCTCCAGAGGAATATAGCGTTAAATACAGGATCTTAAAATTCCCTTTGATACACAATAACAAGCCGATTCAAAAACTCAGCTTACAAGTCACACTAAAAAAACAAAAGATCTATGTAGAACATTTGTTGAGGTTATTATAATACAGAATTCGTTTTTACCCCTACCGATGTGCATTCAGCACTGTATACCATAGTAAACTGTGTTAAGCAATGTACACCCAGTACAAATTAGATTCTTTCGAGTCAAGTCTAGTCAACACTACATTGCTGTATTAATGGGAAGTAGGCATTGTGAGCAAAAGTAGAACTACTACACAACATGAGGGCTAAACAGGTATAACAGTATTAGTATAAGGACAATTCCCATGTGACTCATGTTACTAGATAGGAACCCTGCTGGTGTCTCTAAGGTAGTAACCTTTGCACAGCGGCATTCTAGTCAACACTGCATTGCTGTAATGGGAAGTAAGCATTGTGAGCTGAAGCAGAAGTACTACACAACGAGAGGGGCAAACAGGTATCACAATATTAGTATAAGGACAGTTCCATTGTGACTCATGTTATTAGGTGTAACCCTATTGGTGTAACCCTATTGGTGTCTAAAAGCTAGTAACCATTGCACAGCGTCATTCTAGTCAACACTGCATTGCTGTAATGGGAAGTAAGCATTGTGAGCTAAAGCAGAACTACCACACAACGTAAGGGCCAAACAGGTACAACAGTATTAGTATAAGGACAATTCCATTGTGACTTGGTGTCTAAAAGCTAGTAACCATTGCACAGCGGCATTCCAGTCAACACTGCATTGCTGTAAAGGGAAGTAAGCATTGAGACTCGTGTTACATTGACCACAGGTATCACAATGCGCCGTATTTGTAGATGCAGGAAGGCGCTCTCAAACATATTTGTATCACTTCATTCATACCCAAAACAATTATTTAAAGACTGGAACACATTTCCACCACAGACATCATATCCAGCACGGACATAAGACCTTTTAAGGAGCCGTTATAATCCACCTACGTGTTTAAGGCAACTTAAAACTATGGCGCAACAAAAACGGCCATTAAAACTGTGCAGGATGAAGCTTGTATACCCCGGAAAATATACAACTTCTATTGAGAGCGCCATCACACGGTCAATAAAATGCCACATTGAATGGCTTGAAAACAAGCTTTGTATTATCTGTGGTCGATGCGACACCAGGGCCCAATTTCATAGAGCTGCTTAAGCAAAAACATCCTTGCTTAGTAAACCAGATTACAGGCCAAGACTCCACTCAATTGTTATGCTAAGTAAACAACAGCTAAATACCAGTAACAAGCAACGTATATGGAATGAAATTTCGGCCAGTAACTTGTGTAAAATAAGCAAGCCATTTTCGTGCTTAAGCAATTTTTTTTGCTTAAGCAGCTCTATGAAATTGGCCCCTGGGCCCAATTTCATGGCTCTGCTTACCGTAAGCACAGAATCGGCGCTTACGAAAGCTTACGAAATTCTGTGCTTACGGAAAGCATATTTCACGGGTTAGCGGCGAATGATGGCTTCTGTGCATGTGTACTCCACGTTACTAGGCATTTTGCGCTTACAAGGCTAGCGTAGAATTCGGCGAGTGCACGTAAGCGGGGAATCGTGATCGAAAGTGCAGAATTCAGTGGTTAGAAGAGCCATGAAGTTGGGCCCAGTTGACATGGACTTGCTAATAAGCTGAACACAGACACACAACAAGAACTTTTTTCCCCGTAAGCTTGCAAAGAGCAAACTTTCCAGGACAGTTCCACAATTTTTCTAGACACAGCAAATGGTACACCAACCCCATGCATCCCACACAGAAGTTTGTAACACAAGTTTATATTTACCTTCCACTGTGTGTTTCCAATTAAAATGTTATACAAAAATGGAAGGAAAACAAGAAATGGCTTTATAAAACATTAAATGTTAATCTCCTCACTAAAAACACAAACGGTTAAAGGGGAGGTACACGTTTGGTAATTACTCAAAACAAATCTTAACTTAAAAACTTACTTGGTAACAAGCATTGGAGAGCTGTTGGTAGTATAAAACATTGTGGGAAAGGACTTCCTCTGAAGTAAGTAGTTTTTGAGAAAGAGGTAATTTTTCACTAAAAATATAAAAGACTTCTAGCTAGAAGTCTTTTATTCTTCCACTGAAAGCACACAAATTCGTCCAACACTAGGGTGTTTTTTCTTTCATAATTTTCTCGCAACTTCGTTGACCGATTGAGCCCAAATGTTCACAGCCTTGTTATTGTTATGGTAATGATGGTATACACCAAGTGAGAAGACTGGTCTTTGACAATTACCCAATGTGTACCTTCCCTTTAACAGGTGTCAACAAAGTAAAATGAAATAATACCAAGCATTATTTGCATCAACCAAAAGCATCATGGATGAGAATTGAAATGGTAGCGATTCTAAAGTATAGCAATACTTTGTCTACCAGACTGTTGTCTACTTAACTGACCAGGGGTCGATTTCACAAAGAGTTAGAACTAGTCCTAACTTAGGACTAGTCCTAGGAGGTATTAAAAACGTATGGCTAGTCGAGATAAGACTAGTCTTAACTCTTTGTGGAATCTACTCCAGTTGCCGATTTCAAAAATCACTAAGATTGATCGTAACTGCAAATAAGATTGATCGTAACTGCAAATCAGTCGTAGTTGCTTCAGTGTGATGTCACAAAACAAATCACTGTGGTGATACTGACAATTTGTCTTGCAATGAAATTTATTGCTTTGTGAAATCAGCCCCAGGGCTCGCTTTCACAAAAATTGACCTTTGACCATAGAAGGTCAACAGTTACCACCTTCAAAAAAAATAAATCATATAAATTTGTATACAAGATGGAAACGAATGGTTAAAAGCAATTAAATTAAACAAGTATATCAACAAATAATGACTATTTTGAGAGGCGCCTTCTGCAAAAAACAAAACGGTTGCAAGCTGAAATAAAATGTTTTATGGACCTAGCAGCATCTTTTTCCATTTTCCTAAAAACACAGTCGTTAAAAGAATTCAATTGACGATAACACCTACCTGGATTACCGAAGACCCCTTCCGATTCCTTCATTTCTTCATTTAATCTGGCAAGACGTAGCCTGTATCAGAACAACAAATTGGATTATTCCTTCAAGTTATGACCAAGAATTCTGTTTCCTACTTTAAAGGCGGTGGGTTTTACTTTGAGACCCCAATGCAGAAGACAGGCATTAACAAGAGAGATTTAAAGGCAGTGGACACTATTGGTCATTACTAAAAATAATTATCAGCATAAAACTTTACTTGGTAACGAGTAATGGGGAGAGGTTGATAGTATAAAACATTGTGAGAAACGGCTCCCTCCATGCCTTCTGAAGTATCGTAGTTTTCGAGAAAGAAGTAATTTTCCAAGAATTTGATTCCGAGACCTCAGAATTAGACTTCGAGGTTTTGAAATCATGCATCTGAAAGCACACATCTTCATGTGACAAAGGGTGTTTTTTCTTCTATTATTATCTCGCAACTTTGACGATCAATTGAGCTCAAATTTTCCCAGGTTTGTTATTTTATGCATGTGTTGAGATGTACCAAGTGAGAAGACTGGTCTTTGACAATGACCAATAGTGTCCACTGTATTTAGGTTATGGTAGTCCTACTTTAAATTGACCTAAGACCAAAACTTCTTTTACAAGAAAATGAAGAAAACAAACTTTTACAAGAAAATGAAGAAAACAAAGTTCACTCACAATGTTACAGTATCTGCATTGGCTGATGTGATGGCTATACTTAGCGGATCCTGTCAGATGAAATAAAAAATAAAACAATCAAAATTCAACTAGTTATGACTGGGCTCAATTTCATGGCTACGCTATAAGTACACCAGAATAATATTTGGTTACAGTTAGCAGAGTCATGGAATGGGCCATAGTCTAATGGAAGGTACGAACTATCCAATGGAAATATTGTAAAATGCAAGCTAAAGGCTGAGTCACACTGCAGCGATAACGATCACGACGCAAAGAGAACGCACTCTATTGGTTGAATTGCTCAGCGCAGAATACGCACATACTCATTATCCAAAAGAATGCAGTCTCTTTAGTGGCGTGATCGTTATTGTTTTCGTTATCGCTGCAGTGTGACTCGGCCTTAAGGTCATGGCCGATTTTAACAGCTTTGGCAGTGGCTATGACTAGGATGTGTAGCCATTAGCAGCCATAGCCAGATTCACTTGATTGAGACATGGGTTAAAGGCGGTGGACACTATTGGTAATTACTCAAAATAATTATCAGCATAAAACCTCACTTGGTAACGAGTAATGGAGAGAGGTTGATAGTATAAAACATTGTGAGAAACGGCTCCCTCTGAAGTGACGCAGTTTTTTGAGAAAGAAGTAATTTTCCACGAATTTGATTTCGAGACCTCAAGTTTAGAATTTGAGGTCTCGAAATCAAGCATCGAAGTCAACTTCGTGTGACAGGGGTGTTTTTTTCTTTCATAGTTATCTCGCAACTCCGACAACCTATCAAGATCAAATTTTCATAGGTTTGTTATTTTATGCATATGTTGAGATACACCAAGTGAGAAGACTGGATTTTGACAATTACCAACAGTGTCCAGTGTCTTTAATATTAAATTCATTAACTTATTTATTTAAACTTATTTATACACGGTAGTACATTCAACCAAAGTTGTTTTTCGAGGGGCTGTAATGCACAACTCAAGAAAAAGAAAAAACGTGATTAGGCCTTAATAAAATAAAAAAGGTATAACAAACTTCTACAGCAAGGACAATCACTTCAAAAATGGAAATAGAAATCAAACAAGAAGATATGCAAGTTATTTTAAGCAATTAATTAATCCGAAACGATATACTTATAACACAGAGAACAAACAAAATAAAGTTACCATAAATGGAGCAATTGGAATCAATATATCAATTATATATTTAAAATATAGAGCAAAATACTGTTATAAGTCAAATGAGATCAGGTCGAACATTTTAAGCAGTAGGCAGTAGATACAGATGAAAATAAAATGTAAATAATATTACACAGGTATAATATTTTATGAAATCGTTCAAACTGGGAGCATTTCGAATGTTGGCGTCTATGGAGTTCCAAGGAGTTGCGTTGCACATCTGTAAAATAAACTAAAACTTGTTTAAGAGACTCTGTTTTATTCTATTTCTTTTGAAAATAAGAAAATAGAATAAGCTGTTACAAACTGCGCACCAACCAAAAGGACCAATGGTTTAGAGAAATGCAAACAATAGTTTAGTGGCCTGACATTTTGACCCAAGCAGAGTCTTTCTCGAAGGCATTCTCTTTTGAAATAGTCATCATCAATCAATCAGACTTTCAAAAGGTTTATAGTTTAAGTTGAAGGTTTGTTGCATTAGCTGAAGGTTTCTAGTTGTGGTTATCGGTTTATAGTTATACAGTTAACAAACCTGTCCATCTTTGTCTTTAGCCGTTTGTACTGCACCCCTCTTCAAACACAAGCACACCATTCTAAAACGGAAAAGAAAAAAGATTTTGTGTCAATGAAAGACCTAGGTGGGTAAGTAACAATAATAATAACAAATTCTTATATAGCACAATAACCGTCTCAATGCGCTTTACATTAGTGCCCTAGTCATTGGAACAATGACAATCCTTTAATCTTTCTCAGTTCCCTGGGGAGTATACAGCCGGTGCTGCGAGTTACCGCGCTCCAAGCTAGTCATTCACATAAACCATCTCTGCCCTCACATCTCTGCCCTCACATCTCTGCCCTCACATCTCTGCCCTCACATCTCTGCCCTCACATCTCTGCCCTCACATCTCTGCCCTCACATCTCTGCCCTCACATCTCTGCCCTCACATCTCTGCCCTCACATCTCTGCCCTCAAATCTCTGCCCTCACATCTCTGCCCTCACATCTCTGCCCTCACATCTCTGCCCTCACATCTCTGCCCTCACATCTCTGCCCTCACATCTCTGCCCTCACATCTCTGCCCTCACATCTCTGCCCTCGCATCTCTGCCCTCGCATCTCTGCCCTCGCATCTCTGCCCTCACATCTCTGCCCTCACATCTCTGCCCTCACATCTCTATCCTCACAGAGAGAGGCAATGGTTAATTGCCTCGCTCAAGGCCACAAGTGTCACGACCGGGTTTCTTAGTAAGCTGCAGACATATCAGGTAGTTTTTAATTTTTACATAGCACCGACTTTGTAAGTATTTTTGGGAACTCCTACCCTGCATTTCCTTGAGAGGTAGCTATGTGTAGAGGCGTTACTCCGTTAACGTCGCTCACGTTAACTTTGCTTCGATTCAGTAACAGATATTCCAATGCTCCAAGATTACCCTACGAAGAACAGGAGGAAATTCTGATTAGAAATGTCGACAAAAATCACAGACTGTTTCTTCTCACATTTCAAAACAGTAACAACTATCTTAAAGCAACCGCACAACGTCGATAAACAGTATTGTCCAAAGACCCACACTTTGTGTATTACAACTTATATATAAAATAACAAACCTGTGAAAATTTAGGCTCAATCGATCATCAGAGTTGGGAGAAAATAATGGGATAACCCACCCTTTTTTCCGCACGTTTCGCCGGGGCATGACATGTGTTTAAAATAAATCTGTTATTCTCGATATCGAAAATTGGTAATTGTTTTAATGTTTTCTCAAAAAGTAAAGCATTGCATGGAATAATATTTCAAGGGAAGTCTTTCACCATTACCTTCTGTAAACCCTGTAAGTTTTTTGTAAATCTGTGAACTTTTAATTTTTGTTCTGTTCAGAAAGTGTCCAATGGCTTGAAGGAATAGAGGATAAGGACGAAAGATTAAGTAAAGGAAATTCACAAAAAAAAAACAATCGTATGTGAATAGATATAATAAAACGCGACCACCTTCTGAAATGAAATTTTGACAAGTTGCCTTTAAATCAGGACAAAATTTCATAGAAAATATTGCTGAACAATTTTCTACTTAGAAGAAATGAGCAGGATACCAGTTAAAAATTGTACATGTGACATGGTATTTTTGGCTGATACCCTGTTCTGGTAAGCATAACTTGTTGTGCTTGGCTACTTTTGGTGATTAAGCAGCTCTATGAACTTTGACTCGGGAGGTTCTTCTTACCGAAGTGGCGGCTTTATGCATCGGCGTTCTCATGTTGTCGCTTGTGTCCATCTCATTGACCTTGGCTCCGTGAGCAATGGCGTCCATCATCAATCCAACGTTGCCACTCGACGATCCCTACAAACAAACAAACACCCTGATGAACAAACAGACCTCGGATCTTAAAGACCGACAGACTTGGTCCAGTGACCTAGACCGCTCGGTCACAACACGCCACAAAGTTGCGGCCGCAAGTGCCACGAGGGTCGCCCTTTTTCCTAAGTCGCTCTTTGACATTAACAGAAGCTTACTGTGAACTTTGCTTACCTGGAAGAGGAGTTGAGTAGGGGAGATGTCTACATCCTCCTCCATGTTGTTAATGGCATCAGCTCCCTGCTCCTCTGCATCTGAACTGTCACTCCCTGAGGACCAAGAAGCAAATTAAGACGTTTAGAAAAGTGTGCAGCATCCAGGGGTGGATTTCACAAAGAGTTATTAGACTAGTCTAATCTTGAGTTAAGGCGAGTTAGGACTAGCCTCAAGTTTTTAATATCTCCTAGGACAAGTCCCAAGGTAAAGACACTGGACACCTTTGGTATTGTCAAAGACCAGTCTTCTCACCCTCTGTATCTCAACGTATGCATAAAATAACAAACCTGTTAAAATTTGAGTTCAATTGGTCATGGAAGTTGCCAGAGAATAATGTAAGAAAAAACGCCCTTGTCGCACAAGCTGTGTGCTTTCAGATGCTGAATTTTGAGACCTCAAAATCAAATTCGGAGGTCTCAAAATCAAATTCAAATATTTTAGTGAGAAATTACTTCTTTCTCAAAAACTACATACGTTACTTCAGAGTGAGCCGTTTCTCACAATAATAGCTCTTCATTGATCATTAACTAGTAAGTTTTCATGCTTTTCAACCCCAAATCATTTCAAAATTTACCCAGGCAGTTTCCCTTGTGGTTCATATTGATATAAGTTTTTAGGCTAACAATTGTTTCGAGTGATTACCAATAGTGTCCAGTGCCTATAACTCTTTGTGAAATCGACCCCAAGTCTAATTTAATGTTTACTACACTGGTCAGTCAGGTTTGCATAGTGGTTTTACTTGCCTCGTCTTCCACCTCTGGGACCCCCCCCCCCACCAGTTTCTTTTCAAAGAATTTTACAAAACTAGACTGAAAAGGAAAGTTGAGAGAGGTTTTGTTCGTCATTACCTTCATCTGCTTTTCCAGGCTGTGCTGGGATAGCGTCTCTACTTCCACCAATGCCACTATCATTTAATTTTTCGGCTGAGGATAAATAAAAGTCAAACAGCAATCATTTAACATCTCTTACATCGTTGCGGTACCTGCTGCCAAAACATAGGATTCGAACTGCCTCTAGCTACAAGGCAACCTCGGTAGTCTAGTTGGTAAGACACTGCTCTAGAATTGCAAGGGTCGTGGGTTCGAATCCCACATGAGTAACATGCCTGTGATATTTTTTTCAAAGGACTTGGGAAAGTACTGAGTATACAGTGCTAACACACATCGGTGTATGGGTAAAAATCAAAATTAACAACAATCATAATAATACAGTTTTTATATGGCGCTTCATTGCACCCACCCATTATTTTTGTACAACACAGTCTTCATATGAAAGTATGAGACTCATTTTATTGCACCGTTTTCCAGCCACTGACAAAGATTAGGAGCATTTTGTTTTCATAAACATGTAAACATTAACAAACAAGTCAATAAATTTGAAAACAAAATATGCAACAAATGTGAATGCAAGTACAGTTGCAATTGTAGGAGCTAAGCTGGTTGTTCTGCAAGATGTTGATGTGAGACTTTTCAGACGCTAGGTGACAACAGACTTACCAGGTAAATCCATCCACTCTCAAAAACGTATGCATGCCCACAACTACGCAAACAATGGAACAATACCTGGTATGTCTATTTGATCCACCCAACTGGCAAAGCACTGCCTACAAATGATGTGCAATATTGTGGGGTGTCGTGGTCGAGCAGTTAAGAGCACCGAATTCAAGCTCTGCTGATTCTGTTCAGCAGTGTGTGGGTTCGAATCCCGGTCCCTGAGCAAGACACTTAACTATGTATTATTGCTTCTCTCCACCCAGGGGTAAATGGGTACCTGTGAGGGCAGAGATGGTTCTTGTGATTGATTTAGCCGAGTAGCGCATTTGTTGCACTAGGCTATATACTCCCCAGGGAGCTAAGATGGTTTAAGGAGTGAATTAAGGCCCAGTGACCAGTCGTAATAATTTGAACCGCTTTGATACACCCATTCCGAACTGAAAAAGCGCTATATAAACTCAAAATATTACATATATTATTCAAAAAGATTCAAACTGGATTTGATCGGTTGATTTTGGTTTGTAAAGATCATGTCTTGCGACCGGTTATACTATGGTAACTTTGAGTTTTTTTCTGTCATCAGCTTAGCGGTCGTCCTAAGTTTTCAACTTTTGCACGGTCATAAGGAGAGTGCTTCTTTTCAATACCTCTATTTCCACAAACATTTGTTGTGGGTAACACTATTAATGAGTAACACGTTCTTTGTGTCCGTTTGCGAAAGTCTTTGCACGATCTTTCGTACAAAAAATGTTCTCCTTGAGAAAAATTGTGACGGTCAACTTCAAAGAATTTGTATGCTTAAATCTTGGAGATGATGCTCTTTTTTAAGGAAAAAATATTGACAAAAAATAAAAATTTAAATATCACAATTCGTAAAATCATGCTCATGCATATCGCTTATTCTGGAGCTTTTAAAATTAATTCTTTTTTGTTAGTCACTAAAAGTTGTCCATTTTGTGGGCTTGTTTGTTTGTTTGGTGTTTTTATATTGATTGTTTTTTTTTTGGGGGGGGTTTTAGGGGGGGCGGGGGTGGTTGGGGTGTTTTTAAATTTTTAGGAATGAATGATGAGTGTTGAGAATGCAAGGCAGTGATGGTTTCTATCAGAATGGTTGGTTGTTGGTTCGGTTGATGAAGAAATGTTTTGATTGAAGTTAGACTCGACTTTAAAATGGAACCAAATAGCAGAAAGAGTGCCGAGCTCAGTACACAGTCAACCCTCCTACTGTCTAATCCTTCAATATCATCCAGTGTAGTTTTGACTGAGAATGCAAGGCATTGATGGTTTCTGTCAGAATGGTTGGTTGTTGCTTTGGTTTATGAAGAAATGTTTTGATTGAAGTTCGACTCGTCTTTAAAATGGAATCAAATAGCAGAAAGAGTGCCGAGCTCAGCACACAGTCAACCCTCCTACTGTCTGATCCTTCAATATTATCCAATGTGGTTTTTGAATGAGAATGCAAGGCAGGCAGTGGTGGTTAATATCAGAAGGGTTGGTTGGTTGGTTGGTTGGTTCAATAGATGAAGAAAATTTTTTGAATGAAGATAGATTTGTTTTTAAAATGGACTCAAATGGTACTAAGAGTGTTGAGCTATCCACCTTCAACTATCCATTAGTTTCACAATTTCTCTTTATAAATTGTATGATACATGAAACAGTAGTAGGGTGCACAATCAGCAAAAAGGGTGCCATGCAGATGACCAGTAGAGCAAAATGGGATGCCTCTCCCTCCAACCAACCACACCAGACAATTACCTCCATCGACACTACTCCCTCTGGGCCTATCCATACTACTAGCTCTTATCAATCCAGGGGGATTATTTCTATCACTGCCCTCTGGTTTTCTAACACGCCACCTACGTATTCGGCTGGTGGTCCGGGGACGGAGACTCGAGCTGCGGAAGCTTCCCGGCACTCTTGAGATGAAGCTCTTAGTCTCGTACTTGGCTAGGATCCACTTCTTACGGATTTGGCTGCGGGGTGAAAAAAAAACGATCAGTGTTAAGTTAAAGACACTGGACACTATTGGTAATTGTCAAAGGCTACCCTTCACAGTTGGTGTATCTCAACATACGCATAAAACAGCAAACCTGTGAAAAATTGAACTCTATCGGTTGTCGAAGTTGAAAGATAATAAGGTTCTTACGGGCTGCAGTTCGGAGAGGCTGGTAACGCCACCGTCTCGTCCACTCTTGCCTCAAAGATACTTCTGACGAGATTGTTGCCAAGGTTTAACATCACCTGACAGATAAAGATAAAAAAAAATTTAAAAAAAATCAACTAGTTTGTACAACAAACAAATATTATAACCATGGCCCAATTTCATAAAGCTGTGGGGTGAAAAAACCGATCAGTGTTAAGTTAAAGACACTGGACACTATTGGTAATTGTCAAAGACTACCCTTCACAGTTGGTGTATCTCCACATACGCATAAAACAGCGAACCTGTGTAAACGTGAGCTCAATCGGTCGTCGAAGTTGCGAGATAATAATGAAAGGAAAAGATGCCCTTGTCACTCGGAAGTTGTGTGCTTTCAGATGCTTGATTTCAACACCTCAAATTCTTAATCTGAGGTCTCAAAATCAAACTCGTGGAAAATTACTTCTTTCTTGAAAAACTACATTACTTCAGAGGGAGCCGATTCTAACCATGGCCCAATTTCATAAAGCTGTTAAGCAGAAAACACTGCTTGACAAAGTCCTTTGCTAAGCAAAAAATTCAGTCGGGCACCAGCATTAGCAATGCAAAGTGAACAGTCGAGAAACAAAATACAAAGACAGGGAATACGAAAAAGGAAAAAAAATGTTTTAAGATGTTTCCAGAAAGGAGACAGAAATTCCTACAGTGTTACCACGGTAATAGATTGAATTACCTTGAGAGTCTCCGGCTCCATGGAATCCAAGGTCAATGACCTCACCTTGGAAAGGTGAACTCCTAGACTCCTGAGTGAGAAGAAAGAAAGAAAAAAAACCAGAGACTGATGTATCAATTCATTCAACAGGGTGTTATGCCCTCCACCCCTGCCCCATGTATTACTTTTTTTTGTACTTTTTGTACACTTGTAGTCCTGATTAAAGGCAATGTACACTATTGGTGATTACTCAAAATAATTGTTAGCATAAAAACTTACTTAAGAACAAGCAATTGAGAGCTGTTGATAGCATACAACATTGTGAGAAACGGCTTCCTCTGAAGTGACGTAGTTTTCGAGAAAGAAGTAGTTTTCTACAAATTTGATTTTGAAACCTCAAAGTTAGATTTTGAGGTACCGAAATCAAGCATCTGAAAGCACACAACTTTGTGTGACAAGGTTTTTTTTTCCATTATCATCTTGCAACTTTGACGACCAATTGAGTTCAAATTTTTCACAGGTTTGTTATTTTGTGCATATCTTTGGATACACCAAGTGAGAAGACTGGTCTTTGACAATTACCAATAGTGTCCAGTGTCTTCATAGTTTGTTTTTCTTGAGATTTGTCTTACCTGTGTACACCTGAGCACTCAATGCACAAAGTGATACCCAAATTAATGCTGCACCACGTGGGATCTATAATCAAAACAGACGGACAAAAACAAATGAAGATCTTCAACAACTTTTTTTGTCAGCAATGAAGTTGTTTATCTTCACATAAATTTACTCCTGAAAATTGAAGGTGGGTAACAGATTCAGGAGTGCGTTTTGGCGACCCCAACCAAAAACTGTTTCTGACATCACAACCAAAACGGTAACCGAGCTCACAACTCGGTTGTCGTTCAGTCTGAACAGCAGAACCAACGACCAACAACCGAAACAGTTTTTGGTTGGGGTCGCCAAAACGCACTCTAGTTCAGGGCTGAAAATTGAGGGGAAATTGAGGGGGCCTTGTTTGTAGCTCACACAACCCTTCTTCTTTTTTTCTAGACAATTAACCAAAATAAGATTCAAATTTAAACAATACAGAATATTTATCCACCTGTCTTACCAGTAATACTTCAATACTCAAAAAGAGTTTAAGGATATTTTATCAGAATCAAAGTCAATGTTTGAACACAATTTTTTTAAAAAGTTGAAGAGGAGACTGATTTGCACTTACTCTCACTCTTACAGTCACAACATTTGTCGTTACCGGGAAGGGCCTGGATCTTGGATTTGAAGCTGTAAAATAAAACAAAGATGAGAACAAGTTTTCAAAAGATAAACGAGATAATTTCACAAATGCAGCTGTCCATGTCACAAAACTCTTCCTAACTTAGGATTAATCTTAAGACATTAGACGGAGTCCCAGACTCTGCACTGTAGCATGCAGACCTTAAGATTAATCTCAAGTCAGAATGAGTTACTCGTCCTATCTCGAGAGAAGATTAATCTTAGCGTTTTGTGAAACCGACGGCTGGACTCATTGATTCAAACAAGGATTATGTAAGACAATGATAAGAGACAACTTCACAAAGTATACCACTTAGATAGATAATAAAATCAAACATTCTTTTCATCTTACAGTTCACAAACAATGCATAAAGACTTGTAACACATTACGCTTGAACCCACCTAGAAGCGGAACAAAATTTGCAGCTAGGGAGTCGCAGGCACTAAGACCGGGGCCCAGTTTCATTGCTCCGCTTACCGTAATAAGCAAAGAATCGGCGCTTGCGGCAGCAGAGAATTCCATACTTATGTCAAGCGTATCTCATGGGTTAGCAGGAACTTTTGGCTTTTGCGCGCGAGTAGTCTACCTAACTAGGCATTCTTCGCTAACACAGCAAGCGTAGAAATTTGGCGCTTAGCCTGCAAGCAGAGAATGGTGATTGTAAGCGCAGAACTCTGGGGTTAGCGGAGTTATGAACTTTGGCCCTGGCTTCCTGAGTGTTCTTACTTACCTTTCAGACCGTTTCTTTGTGACAGGCTGGGTGGAAGACTCTTGATGAGGGTTGGGGTTGTCGTTGAACGACCCCTCTGACTGCAGAAAACAGAATTTTAGAGGGTTTATTTGTTTGCCTATCTGTTTAAAAATTGCTGTGCTACTCAGGGCTGCCCATGCAGAAATGGCGGGCAATGTTTGCAACAAAAAAAAGAAAGGTCAACAGGCAAAGGGCGGATGTCGGCAGGCAAAACAAAAACGAGAGGTTCTTACTTGAGGTCTTTGAAGTGTTGGGGATAGACAGTACGCTGAGGTTATACCGGCTTGAAGCGCCTCAATCCAGGCTTTTCTTATACTTTCGTTGTCTGCTTGAAGGGAAATGGTCCTGTAGAATAAAGAAAGAAGGGGAAAATATCTGAAAAATACCCAACATAGCAACCTCCAGCAGGCTTGTATGCTTCGTTTTTGAAAGGGCAAGTGCACCAAGGCATTTTTTTTATGGTAAAGGGGACCCTCTGGGGAAATTGTAAACGAGTCTAATGGAGCGTTTCAAGGGCACCAAGGCATTGACATGGGGGCACGGAGGCATTCGCTTTCATTGCCTCCGTGCAGTATCAGACCTGCTTCAGATGGGCAATATCGTGGTGTTGATAATATTTATAAGGGAAAACAGCAACAACAAGGTCTTAACAGGCTGTTTTAAACTGGTTGTGCCCATGATATAAAAAGGCAAGGCCCTTTATAGCACCTAAAACTTTCAAAATACACAGGGCTATACCATAATTGCATTAATATGTAAGAACTACAAACTCATAACAACCACTCACGGCACACAAATTGAAAACAAATGGTGCCACAATTGAGTTCTTTTCTGAATCTTTGACAACTTACTTGCCAGGCAGAACGATTTCAAAGCAGAATCGTCTGTCGATGTCGTCTAACGGTTTTACATTACAGAGTCTCAGGTCCTCGGCGGCGATGCTTATTCCTCCCTAAGGAAAAAATAAGAGGCAAGATCATAAAGCAATCCAAGGACATATCAAGTACCGACTATACAGTGCTAACACCAATCTTTGTACCGGTAAAAACCAAAAGTTAGTGTGACTCGGATTAATAATATGGCGAAGAAACGGCTTTTACTTTTTGTCAAATGATTCTTTATTTTTCACTGACGTCAATTCTGAAATGGAGAGGAATAAAACAACATGTTAAACTGGTTAAATCCTCTACTGTGAGTGTGTATAATATTTACATGAGTAACATTTTAAAGAAAAACAATATTTAAACAGTTTAGCGTCTCCCCTCCATTAGCTATGAACAGTATCCCATCGGCCACGCTTTTTGGACCACAACTTAATTGGAAAATCAATCTAGAATACATGTATTAAAAAAAGAAAGCTTCAAGATAATTGATTTACAGGCAGTGGACACTATTGGTACAATGAAATTACTCAAAACAAATATTAGCATAAAACCTTACTTGGTAACGAGTAACAGGGAGAGGATGATAGTATAAAACATTGTGAGAAACGGCTCCCTCTGAAGTATCATAGTTTTCGAGAAAGAAGTAATTTTCCACGAATTTGATTTTGAGACCTCAGATTTAGAATTTGAGGTCTCGAAGTCAAGCAACTGAAAGCACACAACTTTGTGTGACAAGGGTGTTTTTTTCTTTCATTATTATCTCGCAACTTTGACAACCAATTCAGCTCAAATTTTCACAGGTTTGTTATTTCATGCATATGATGAGATACACCAAGTGAGAAGACTGGTCGTTGACAATTACCAATAATGTCCAGTGTCTTGGATTTTCTTGGTATGTAAGCAAAGATTTATTGGTTTTCTTACTTTTGTTCTCTTCTGATATACAAGCTGGTCATCCTTGACTGTGAACCAACGTCTGAAGCAAAGAACACAATCAAGTTAAGAACATCAGACTATGCTGGTTCAAACTGCCTCTAGCTACCAGGCAATATCGTCGGTACATGTAAGTCACTGCTTTAGAATTGCACGGGTCGTGGGTTCGAACCCCAACCCAGTAACATGCCTGTGATATATTTCACAGGACTCACGACCGTACTGAGTATACAGTGCTTACACACATTGGTGTATGGGTAAAAAACAAAAATAATAATAATAATACTCTTCATCCCCAATGCAAATTTAACCAACTCTTGTATCGTTGCGGTACCCGCTGCTTAAACAAAGGACTCGAACCTCTAGCAACCAGGCAATCTCGGTGGTCTAGTTGGTTAGACACTGCTCTAGAATTGCAAAGGTTGTAGGTTCGAATCCCACGCGAGTGGTATGCCTGTGATTTTTTTTCTTCACAGAACTGGGTAAAGTGCTGAGTAAACAGTGCTAAACACACATCTTTGTATGGGTAGTAAAACCAAAATAAAAGCCAAATTTGTACCTGAAAAAGTTGCTATTTAGTTGCTTGTAATTTTCTTAGTGTGGTTTCTCTTTGTACTGACCTGTGCCACGTCTTGAAGGCGTTGTTGGTTTTCTTGAAGAGGTATCCCTCCATAGTGGTTCGACCGGGGGAATCGGTGAACCTTACATTCCACAAAGACTCCTACAGTATAAAGTCAATAAAAGCATCACAATTAATAAACCCTTGAAAGCACTGGATACCTTAAGTAATTATCACAGACCAGGGCCCAATTTCATGCTTACTGTAAGCACAGAATCGATGCTTACGCAAACAGGGAATTCTGTGCTTACGGCAAGCATATTTCACAGGTTAGCTACGAATTTGGGCTTCTGTGCATGCGTTCTCCACACTACTAGGCATTCTATGCTTACAAGGCTAGCGCAGAAATTCGCGCTTGCACGTAAGGGGGGAATCGTGATCGTAAGTGCAGAATTCGGCAATTTCATGGCTCTGCTCATCGTAAGCAAAGAATCGATGCTTATGGAAACAGAGAATTCTGTGCTTACGGCAAGCATATTTCACAGGTTAGCGGCCAATTTGAGCTTCTGTGCATGCGTACTCCACACTACTAGGCGTTCTACCCTTACAAGGCTAGCACAGAAATTTGCGCTTGCACGTAAGCGGGGAATCATGATCGTAAGTGCAGAACTCGGCGGTAAGCAGAACCATGAAACTGGACCCAGTATTCCCACTTGGTGTATCCCATTAGAAGCATGTGTGCCTTGATCACTTTAATTTGGTGGCTTTGGCGCCTTACAAATACTTGTTTTTTTTATTATTATTGTAGAATAACAAATCTGTCATAATTTTGATTCAGTTGGTCATCCAAGTTGTAAGATAATGAAAGAAGAAACACCCCTGTTGCACAAATCTGTGTGCTTTCAGATGCCTAAAAAAAGTTTCAGGTCTTTTATTAATATTTGAGGGAGAAATTACCTCTCTATCAAATAGTATGTTACTCCAAAGGAAGCGCTTCTCACAATGTTTTATACTATCAATAGCTCTCCGTTGCTTGTTACCAAGTTTTTAAGCTAACAATTATTTTCATTTTGCAAAGGTCACTTCCATTGGAAAATCTGAAAGTCAATGGGAATTTTTTTTACAGGGCACCAGGGCCAAGACCAGGGGCAAGTGTCATGCGTGTTATTCCAGGCCTGATTATGAATGCTCCAGAGTGCAAGGTAGGGCTTTCAAAACCTGAGAAAATATTCCAAAGACAATGTTTCAATTCAACATACTTACGGCCAATCTTCCAAAAAAAATTGTGTAAAAAAATACCACACACAGTTTTAAACAATCCTGGAGGAGAACCTTGGTTTAGCTTTATGAAATAGACAAAATGTGCTGAGGATCGATTTGGTAAGCACAAAAAATCTGCTTACACTACAGGCTTAGTTGTTTGTTAGTTAGTTATTAATGAGAAGAAGGGAAGCCTCAATCAGAGAGTCCTGATTGAAAAACAATAATAATAGTCCGACTTTAATATGCTAAAGGTTACTGCATGAAAGACATGGGTGTCGATCCTACATCCCTTGCCAACTTATTATAACGGAACAGGACTCTTGAGTTCATGCCAAAGTGACCACAGGCCAACATTTTTTAGCACGCTCCTACTCACACAAAATTGGGCTTAGCAAAATTCTCAGCTCAGCTAAAATATTGCAGGGAACCAGTCATTAGACAGTATCGTGACATGGTATTTTGGCTGGTAACCTGTTTCTGCTGAGCAAGATTTTTCAGTGCTAAGCATTATAATTTTTTTTTTTTAATGAAATTTGAACCCATATACCAATTTTCACTGTCTGCTGCTACTTTTTTGCTTAGCAGAAAATGTCTTATCAATACTTCCTCCTTAAACAACTCTAAGAAATGGGCCAAGATAAAATATCGTTCTTTATCCCAAATGCAAATTCAACATCTATTAAATTTTATAAGTTGTAAGCCACAAAAAGGAAGAATAAGGAAAAACTATATCAACACACTCACCATTTTCTGGACCAGTGAGTGTCTCCCTTCCATGTCCTTCTTGTCTGCTTTGGCCCGGTCATTCAGAATCTGAAGCTGCAAGATCAAGAAAATACGTCGACAAATTGACTCACAAGAACTTCAGACTAAGTACATGCATCTAGCTACCAGGCAATCATGGTGGTCTAGTTGGTAAGACATGTGCTCTAGATTGGCAATATTCATTGATATTTTTTACAGAACTCGGGAAAGTAACGAGTCGGGTGCTAACATAGTGTCTATGGGTAACACTAAAAATAATATTCTTTATCCCAGTTGCAAATTAAACATCTATCAAAAATGATGTGTTTGTTGTAAACTAGAAAACATGAATGAATTTACTCTACTTTTGATCACCAGGCAGACACAAAGAAAAAGTCTGAATTCAGATAAATTTCTGAAATTTCTCATACCTTGCACGCCCAGCAGGGTGGATATGTGCGCATTACAAGTCTTATTATTATTATACATGTTATACCTGCTAGTGTCGCTTGCAGGCCTGTAGCCTCATTTTTTAAAAAGGGCAAGGGCACCAAGGCATTTCCCCTTTGGTAAAGGGCACCCTACGAGAAAATTGTATGTTTCTACTTTACATTTCAAGGGCACCAAAGCAATGCATTTGGTAAGAAAGAAATCTCCAAATGATTGGCATGCAACACAACAGCAAAGACACTGCTTGGGAGAACCATTTCCGACTGTTGCAGCCATATTACTTTTGACAAATCGAGTGATTAATTTGACATACATGTAGGTTAGCTTGAAATGTTAAGCTAGCTTACCTGTACATACCACTGAGGCATGCTGAATTGTGCTCCACTTTAAATGCAGTTTTAGATTAAAATCCAGTAAACGAAAAGCGGGGGAAAAAATCCCTCCCCAAAAAGCGTCCAAAAGAAAACTCTGTCCGTTGCAATAGAAAGCTATCTCGAGACGCTGCTTTGTTTTGAATTGCTTGACATTTCAGTGGCAATGAAAGGCTTATTAGACGATGCGTGCATGGCGGGGGAGGGGGGGGGGGGGGAGAAATTGAGGATGGGGCGTATTGCTTCACAGACTGTGTAGACAGGATGTGTTATGATTCAATTACATGCCTGACGCAGCAAGGGGGTCTATCTTCCGCCTCCCACATGCTAGGAACGTCTAGGGTGGGGGGGGGGGTAGGGGAACAATCGATTATGGAGAAACAGACAGGCTTAGGAGAGGAAGGGGGTAACAAGCTGATTTACAAGAGAGGTAGTTATTAATCTTAAAGAAAAGTTGCAGAAACTTGCCACGTCAATCAGAAGAAAAAAAAATATTGCTCAACAATTTTTCTGCTTCAAAATTGAGCAGGATACCAGTCCAAGATGGTTACTTACATGAAAAGGTATTTTGGTTGGTAACCTTAGTGTAGTTGGTAAGGCACTGCTCTAGAATGACAAGGGTCATGGGTTTGAACCCCACCCGAGTAAAATATCTCTGATTTTTATTTTCACAGGACTCGAGGAAAGTACAGAGTATACAGTGCTGTAATACACATCAGTGTTAGGGGTAAAACCAAAATTAATAACCTCCTTCAGGTTGGCATAATTTTGGGTGTGCTACATTTATGAAACTTGGCCTTGTACATGTAGTTGGTGTGTAGGTTTAAAGCGACCTCGCTACCATGGGCAGCGCGCCTTATCACGCTAGCTCTGCGTACGTCTCTAACCCCTGGGAGGAAAACTCTGATCCGTGTCTTTGATTGGCTACCATATACGCGCAAAATTTGAAACGCTGTGCGTCTCCAAAAAGCTCTAAAGATGTACGTATTCACTTTTTTTTTCATGCAACACTGAATGCCAAGGCAAGTTTATGACTTTTATTACACACAGCGCATCCAGCGTGTGCACGACTAACGCCCAGTACATAACCGATCAACATCAGGACTATATTTGGATGTTTTGGAGTTACACTTCCAGGGGTTATGATCGAGCAAGGCATGATGGGAAAAAAATGGCGCGGCGAGATCGATCACCCCTGAGAACGAGGTTGGGTTTAAAGTCATGCTTGGCCTAAAAATAGACCTAGTCTACTTTTTATAGGTCCATGGTCTAACCACAAAGAATGTATACATTTGTCATGTTTGTGGGAAACGGAGTTCCAACTACTGCCACAGCTATAGAATTTCTTGAAAAGTTGATTTCACTAGAACAATATCCCAGGTCAGTGCGAATGAAGAGTAATAGAGAGTGACTCACAGGATTTATTATAGCTCTAACAACAGAGCAATTAATTAGTTGGCGAGGCAGGAAACAGGTGAGACTTGGCACCTGTCATCAGTAACTGCAGTCGTCAAGACTCCCTAGCTGCATAGGCAGGGGACTTATTGCCCCATGTCACTAAACCTCCATGGTTATTTGACAATGGGTGCGTTCGTTCAGCTTCCCTTGGTCTACTCCGCGGTGCTCACTTGGGTGATGCCCTGACAAGAGCTAAACGAAAGACCACTCACCGCTCTCGTAGTGACGTCATGCACCTGGGGCCGCCCCCAAGTGACTCACTCCACAAGCAGGGCACTGGGGGCTGACCCGGGTGAGCCCACGGAGTGACGTCAAAGCTATTCGTACGTATCGGGGGAAGACCGGGGTCAACCCAGGGAAGCTAAACGAACACACCCGTTGATTATGTTCTTGACCAAACCGCAATAAAAAGAAAAGGGGGTTCTTAAAGGGACACGATGCCTTGGATCGGGCGAGTTGGTGTATGAAACACGTTTTGAAACCATTTGTTGAAGAATGCATATTAGAGAGATGTTTTTAAAGTAGAATACAATGATCCACACAAATACGCCCTGAAATTGCGTGGTTTTTGTTTTTACTTTGCTATTTATATTCCCCCAGGACAGGACCCAACCCCATCGCAGGTTACTCCCCAGCTCTCACCGGTACCCATTTGTACTACTGGGTGGAGAGAAGTCCTGCTCCAGGACCAAAGTCAGAGATGCCAAGTCCAGAGGCCAGCTATGCGAGAGAATTTTCAAAGCGTGAATTTTTAATGCGTGAGAAAATGGTTGCTGTGCGCGTGAGCGTGAGACAGAGCCCAAATGCGTGAGTCTCACGCCTAATGCGTGAGACTTGGTAGGTCTGCAAAGTGTCACGTCTGACCAGGCCAGGATCTGAATCTCCCATTCTGTTGTTGACTATACACGAGTCCATGGCCCTAGACCACTCTAAAGACTTCCCAAAAATATGAACAGGGTGGCACCCAAAAAAATATATATACAGTTCTCGCACACCTAATGCGTGAGACTTGGTAGGTCTGCAAAGTGTCACGTCTGACCAGGCCAGGATCTGAATCCCCCATTCTGTTGTTGACTATACACGAGTCCATGGCCCTAGACCACTCTAAAGACTTCCCAAAAATATGAACAGGGTGGCACCCAAAAAAATATATATACAGTTCTCGCACACCTAATGCGTGAGACTTGGTAGGTCTGCAAAGTGTCACGTCTGACCAGGCCAGGATCTGAATCCCCCATTCTGTTGTTGACTATACACGAGTCCATGGCCCTAGACCACTCTAAAGACTTCCCAAAAATATGAACAGGGTGGCACCCAAAAAAATATATATACAGTTCTCGACAAGTGTGAAAAAAAACAGATACACACAAAGATATTCCTGCTTTTCCTTTCCGAGTTTTGAACTGTTTCTCACCTGTGTGCCAAGCTCTTTGAGGGATGGTTGTAAATCTCTCATAAGATCAAATCCTTGGTGGAAGAATGTGAAGTGAGAGTGCATAAAGGATAACATCTGCAGAAGAAGAAATACAAAATCATTCAACATTTTGTTTAAAGCACAATTAAAAATACATCTGACAGATACCAGCGGCCCATGCACTTGTCAGCAAGCGTATCGGGCAGATACATGTGAATGGCGGACTGATTTGTGCAAATCACATCTGATACAAACCCCCCCCCCCATCAAAGTTGGAGATTTTAAAAAGTCTGAACTGAAAAACACAGAAGGATTTTCAAAGTCGGAAAGTCAGAGTTCCGCCAGATGGTTTCAAATATTACTTACCGTGTTTAGTACTTCATGTCTTTCCTTAGACTGAGCCAACTTTATCTGAAACAATTCAAAGGATAATCAAGCTGTTTATTCTTGGAACTTTCACAAAATCAACTTCCTATCAGACTCACCCTCCTACTCTATGACCATTTAATATCGTCCACTGTGGTTTTGAATGAAGTACAAACTATGCTAGCTTGCAATAAAATATTATGTGGTTAAAGGCACTGGCCCCCTTTGGTAACTGTCAAAAACCAGTATTCCCACTTAGTGCATACCAACATGCATAAAATAATGTATCTGTGAAAATTTGGGCTTAATTGGTCGTCAAAGTTGCAAGAGAATAACGAAGGAAAAAACACCCTCGTTGCACAAATTTTGAGGGCTTTCAGATGCCTGAGAAATGCTGACTCTACCTGAAAGACGTAATCGAGTGCTGTGTGCCCGAAGGCGGACCTAGTGGCTGTAAGTACGTTGTTGACCTCCTCTATGTCGCTAGGTTTGGTCTTCTGCGCCTGAGCGTTCTTCGTGAGGGCACTGTCTAAATCATCGCTGATGCGATCATAAACTCGTTTTGTCTCCTTCACCTTCTTCAAATCTCTAGAATAAAAATAATAAAAACATGGAATAAATACCTAGTAATTCACCAGCACTTTTAGGCTTGGAAATCGTCAGCTAATTCTTTCTCTACAAACCAGCTTTTGTGTACATGTACCTTAACAAACAGCTATAGTTCTGTGCCATCTTTTGCAGTGTCATGGCCGAGCGGTTAAGAGCCAAGGATTCAAGCACTGGTGTTTGATCAGCAGGGTGTGGGTTCGGATCCCGGTCGTGACACTTGCTACATAAAATTGGGGAGGTAGTGCTTTCTGCTCTACCAGCCAGGCTTCGAATTGATGATACCCAAGCCTACATCCGTATGGACTGTAAAGGGGTTAACCCTGTTTCAGCCCTAGGACTAGGTGGCAACGGCCTCTGAAAAAATAAGGTTAGCCCACACCTTGAAGTGGCCTTCAGGCCTTGTGTATCAGGCCACTTGCATACAATTTCTTTTTGTTTTAATCTGATGACTAGAGCAAGCTTTTTGAAACATTGAGACCAATTAAGAACTCACTCCACAGTAAGGAAGTTAATAATGAGCAAACCTTATTTTTATTGACACCTCACCATTAAACAGTACTGCAATACAATGCAGGCAAGTGAGTAACTATCCATGAAAGAAGAGGAAAAGAGAAAACCGGGAAAGAAAAAAAAAGCTAATATTCCTATACTCTTGTACACAGAAAGTGAAGGAAAAAAATGGGCAAATCAAAGCCCAATAAGAGGCAAACAGCTTGAAAGAGGAAATCTGAAATGCCTGCCAATGCCTCAAATCCCATATTGCGTAAGCATAAATGCCAAGAATTAGAACTGCAGCAGAAACCATCAGAAAATAATCAATTCTGTAAAGAATCAAAACTGAAACTCAGGCCGATAGATCTCAATGTCAATAGAAGTGAACTATTGTGTTTTCCTGGTATCAATTTTATCGAAAGAATGTCAGTTTCTGAATTCGCATAGCACTTACTCCTTCATAAATAATCCTAGCGCTTTGGACACCGAGCGATGAGCTTGATCGTCCAATGTCTGTGGGGAAAACAAATATAAAATATGTATATATAATATTTTTTTTTAAATATACTGAAAACCATGTTCATCTGCTCTTTTGGGGCTGAACAAAGGCAAATTTACGAGAGGGGGATTAACTAAATAAAGATTGATAAAGAGAAAGGGAACTTATTTAATTTACTTCCTTTTTTTTCAGTTCTGTAAAACTTTTCTTTGTTTTTTGTGGCTTTTTGTTGCTTGTATGTTATTATTTTTCATAGTTTTTTTTTTTTTTTTTGGGGGGGGGGTGCATATTTATAAATGAATTTGAATTTGGACATGCGACTTACCACTCTAAAGGTTTGCATCTCTGACAAGGCATGGATGAACTTCATCAAATAAACCTGCACAAAAAGAAAATAAAGAACCAGTGAACTTCATTATTGGGGACAACAAATACTTACATGCGACAAATTCTTTTCAGGGCTAGGCCAAGTCATGATGCATAGAAGTATAGGACATCTTTAGCAACACACTTAGCATTAGTCATAGCCGTAGCTATAGACACAATTTCATAAACGGCCTTATATTTTCAACTGATAACAAGGCGCCAGACTAGTTCTCCTTTCAGCCTCAGTTTGGTTACATTGGTTTGTATGGAAAAAAAAAAAAAAAAAAAAGGTCACACCTTAATAAATGTTATGTTTGTAGTGTATCATGGCCGAGCGGTTAAGAGCACCGGATTCAAGCACTGGTGTTTGATCAGCAAGGTGTGGGTTCAAATCCCGCTTGTGACACTTACTACATAAAATTGGGGCGGTAGTGCTTTCTGCTCTACCGGCCAGGCTTTGAATTAATGATACCCAAGCCTACACTCGTATGGACTGTAAAAGGGGTAACCCTGTTTCAGCCCAAGGAGTAGGTGGCAATGGCCTCTGGAAAAAATAATTGTAGCCCACACCTTGAAGTGTCCTTCAGGCCTTGTCTCAGGGGACTTGCGTAAAAAAAAATGTTTAAAAAATTTAAAAGTGAGTTTGTGACTACTTCGTTCAAGTTCCAACAATATTCGGCCATGTAAATGGACCTACACAAATGTACCACCCCAAGCCAAAATGCTTGGGCCATGTGAAACTAAACATAACCTTCCCCATCGCCTCCCCCCCACAATGTTATCAACCCCATTTGAAGCGGAGACCGAGCAACGAGAGCCAACATTGAACAGGGGACAGGGGTAGGGGCCAAAAGAGATGGGGCCTGAGTTGTCTAGAAAAATTTGAGCCTGAAAACAAAATAATAACTATAATCCAACATAAAGAAGGCATTCAAAAATTGTCCACAAACAATGAGCTTCATTGCAGGCAGAGTAGGGCGTAATCAAAAGACTTAAAGGGCTTTTTGTTTTGTTTGGGAGGGGCAAACAAAATATGGCTGGGATTGTCAAGTTGCTTGAGGAAAGATGGATACTTGAATCCTGACCTGAACGAGGTTGTCTCCAGCAAAGTGTCCTGTGAGCTCCTTAACGCCTTGGATGAAGGCACTGTGGTGTATGGAAGAACAAAATACATTATAAAAGATTTGTCTCCCAAATTCCAAATTGTATTGTATCTTTAATTTGAGAGGTTAAAAAACCTCAAGAGCAATGAACTTAATTAAAGGGTTTAGGAACGTTTGTCTTCAAACTTACCTCACAGCTAAATTGTAGGCTCTCCCAGAGTCCACCATTGTATTACACAGTTTAACCATCTGTGTGAGAAAGAATTTATCAGATTTAGTGTGTGCGATCGACGACGACAACATTTGGGGCAGAACCATCGACGACAACAAAAATATACACAAACTATGTACAGCTTAGAGTTCATGGAGAGGGGAACGGTTCTCGTCTTAAAGAGAAGGTACACTATCGGTAATTGTCAAAGACCAGTGTTCTCACTTGGTGTATCTCAACATATGCATAAAATAACAAACCTGTGAAAATTTGAGCTCAATTGGTCATCGGAGTTGGGAGAAAATGATGAAAGAAAAAACACCCTTGTTGGAAGAATTTGTGTTCTTTCAGATAGGAATAAAAGACTTCTAGCTAGAAGTCTTTTATTATTTTAGTGAGAAAATACGTACCTCTATTTCAAAATCCTAGCTACTTCAGAGGGAGCCATTTCTCATAATGTTTTATACTACCAACAGCTCTCCAATGCTCGTTACCAAATCAGTTCGTAAGTTAATATTTGTTTTGAGTCATTACCAAACGTGTACCTTCCCTTTAATCAGAGACAGGATCTGAGTCAGTGTGGATGAAAAAAATATTCTGAAATAAAATAACTCATCTTACCCTCTCAAGTTTGTTTTCAAGATCGCTGATGCCATGTTCTGCTTCTTCAAGGGTGGACCTATAAAACAAGTAAAATAAATAATTAGCAAAAATGAATATATCTTCAAATGCCGAACATAAACCAGTAAAATAAACTATCATGAACAAAGAAACTATAGATGTCTTCAAGTGCGAACCAATAAAGCCAGCAAAACAAATAATTATCAAAAAGAAACTATGTTTTCAAGGGTGTAAGTCCTATAAAACATTATTAAAGGGATGCTGCAGTGAATTAAAATAAAACAGTTAATTTTGCTGTCATTTATTTCTGATACATGTATTGAACCTCAATAAAATGTGTCTTGTTTTTTTCCCTGACATATCTCACTTACGTAATTAGCGAAATTAGCCCCCCCCCCCCCTTTTGTGGATTGTTACCGTCCCTTATCATCGACGTCACGTCGGGAATTCACACGTACAGTATACATAAAAACGATGAAAAAAACTATCATCAAAAAGTGACTCAATAGATGTATTCTGGACCTCCCTATTAAACCAGGAAAATAAACTTTATTCAAAAAGGAACTGTGACTTTGAGTGGCATAGATATTAAGGCCACATTTTGCCCTGTAGAGAATTTCTTGCTGGCAAAGGTCTGCATGAATTGCATCCCAATATTTATTTAAAATGTGACACGGAAATTAATTGGTTTACAAGATTTTGAGCTTGATGAATTCATGGTGCATCTAGGGCCTACTGGAACGATGTCAAAACCACATCAAGCATGCCAAGTCAGAAAAGTATTTCCTCCTTAAAATGATCATTATTAGAATCATAACATTAAAGGCAGTGGACACTTTTGGTTATTGTCAAAGACTAGTCTTCACAGTTGGTGTATCTCAACATATGCATAAAATAACAAACCTGTGGAAATTTGAGCTCAATCGGTCATCAAACTTGCGAGATAATAATGAAAGAAGAAAACACCCTTGTCACACGAAGTTGTGTACGTTTAGATGGTTGATTTCGGGACCTCAAGTTCTAAATCTGAGGTCTCGAAATCAAATTCGTGGAAAATTACTTCTTTCTCGAAAACTATGGCACTTCAGAGGGAGTCGTTTCTCACAATGTTTTATACCACCAACCTCTCCCCATTACTTGTCACCAAGAAAGGTTTTATGCTAATAATTATTTTGAGTAATTACCAATAGTGTCCACTGCCTTCAACTGTGCAAAAACAATCCACTGAGGATTTTAATAAAAAGTTATTATTTTGACATGAGTCAAACCAAAGTGAAACCTGCCATTGTAATAGGTTTCATCTGTATTTAAAAACAAAATTACAGTTTTCGTTTTGAGTAATTTTCTCGTTTTCGACTGAGACTCGCACAGTCTATGAGACCTTAGTGACTGCACAATCACATAGCAGGGGTGAGCATCATTACTAACGAAAAAGTCTGAAACTTGGATACAAATTCAAAGGTATATTGAAATGATGGCATTTCTACCGTTTGGTAACCCATGGGGTTATAGATTCCAAGGAGCTTTTGGAAACAGTATCCAAAGCACCAAAGAAGTAGACAAATCAGCAGGATTTCTTTATTTGTGGAAAAAAAATATTGTCTGATTTTCTTCACCAGGCCGACATAAAAAGTCTGAATTCAGCTAAAAGTCTGAACAATCTCATCCCTGAGATTCATGGCTGCTGTATGCCTTGAATTTCTTTCGGTGGGGCGCAGACATTTTTCTCTGGTAAGCAGTTGGGGAGGGGGGGGGGGGCACTTCTGTGAGGAAACTTTTGTATTTTGAACGCTGCAAAGGGCACCACAGCAAAAGTAGAACACCACAGCAATTGCTGTAGGTGCTGATGATTACATGTACAATGTATTTTTGAGGCCTGCTGGCTTTCAAAAGTGCAGGTTAAAGGCCGAGCTGCGTACACAGCACGCGGAGCCTAAGCCTGAGCTGGAGCCCAAGCCGTGGTTTGAGAAAGGCCCCTTGTTCTAAATTGGCACTACATAGAGGTTGCCCTTAGACATAATTTCATTCATGCCCTGTGCATTAATAGACCATAATGAAAGAGTCAGACTTGAGTTAAGTCTACATTTAATGTGACCAAAGTGTGAATCTGAATTTTAGTCGGCAAAGCATCCTAATGGAAACATCACACCAATTTTTTTTTAAGAAGAAATTTCAGTTTTAGAAGTGGGAGAAAAACTGCTTTAGGGAAAACCCACCATGCAGTCAGGTAGGGACTGAAAAACCGAATCCACTGAAGGCTCTGGGGCCAATTTCATATAGATGCTTAAGCAAAAAATTTGCTTAAGCACGAAAATAGATCGCTTATTTTTCACATGTTACTGGCAAAATTTTAATGCCATATAAATTGCTTGTGACTGGTATTTAGCTGTTGTTTACTTAGCATAACAATTGAGTGGAGTCTTGGCCGGTAATCTGATTTTACTAAGCAAGGATTTTTTTGCTTAAGCAAAATTTTGTGCTTAAGCAGCTCTATGAAATTGGGCCCTGATCTTGACATCAGGCCTTTATGCTTACTTTTTGAAAGGGTAATAGGGCACCACGGCATTTTCTCTGTTTGGTAAAGGGCACCCTATGAGGGAATTGTAAACTTCTACTGGGCACCAAGGGCACCAAGGCAGTGACCAGGGGGCATGGAGGCAATCGCCTTTGTTGCCTCCTTGATGTATCAGGCCTAAATTATCAGGCCTGAATTATCAGTCATGAAGCATCAGGTCTGGGGTATCAAACCGGGGTCCACAGAGGTGACAGGCAAGGACAGAAACCACAGAGCTGCATTACATGTAAGCTGACTTCTCTCTTCAAGCATTTGACAGCTACACTACAACTTCTTTTTCCTTGTTGTGTCACTGGCAGACCACGATTAGACAAGTCTGGATGCATCAATTGCAGTAATGCCATATCACACTGTATCAATAGCAAGGAAACAGGATGGCAGCTTCCTGTGGTATAGTGCAACACATAGTCACTATATAATGACACAATATCAACATAGCTCCTGTCCTGATTGCACGTCCCTCTGATTGCTATAAATGTTTATTTAAAATTAGCATCACTTTATCGGTTTTATTTTCTGCAGGGTGGTGTCATGTTAGTTCTCTGACGTCAACTCCAATCCAAACTTTTGTTTTTGATTTGGCAACTCCAAAGTAATTTATTTCTATTTAGAGTAAATAAGTTAATATAAATATTTAAATGTATTTATTTTGGATAAAAAAGTGAAATGTTGACATAGTCCAAGTATGAATCGTTTAAAGCCGTTGGACATTTTCTGAACAGAACAAAAATTAAAAGTTCACAGATTTACAAATAACTTACAGGGTTTACAGATAGTAATGGTAAAAGACTTCTCTTGAAATGTTATTCCATGAAATGCTTTACGTTTTGAGAAAACATTAAAACAATATAAATTCTCGATATCGAGAATTACAGATTTATTTTAAACACATGTCATTACACGGCAAAACGTGCGGAAACAAGGGTGTGTTTTCCTGTTATTTTCTCCCGACTCCGATGACCAATTGAGCCTAAATTTTCACAGGTGTGGGCCTTGGACAATACTGTTTACCAAAAGTGTCCAATGGCTTTAATCCCATCATAATAAACTCCCTGTGAAAAGTTCATGGTTAGCATTTCTTTTAAAGATATTGCCGACGCTAAAAAATCTGGAGCAGTATTGTCCATCGCACTTTTAAAGAATAATCCATAATTTGAATACAGAAAAGTTTCTGCATGAAACATTTTTCAGATTGAAAATTTTTTGAATACCTTAGAAACGAACTCTTTTTCAAAGAGCCTTTTCAGAGCCACTTTTTATTTTTGTGAGATTATAACAAAATATTTACCCACATTTTTATTTTATTTTAGTAATATCCAAGTTCTTACATCCTCTTTCATGTGAAAGTTAATTTCTATGATGTTGACTTTTGGCACAAGTGAGATTCCGTTCACTTTCGCACTTTAAAAATATATGATTGCACTTTTTCACTGGTTTCACTTTTTTGTTTCATTTGTTTATTACATGGCGGCCCTGTTTTAATGTCAAAATAGATCATTTTTTTATGTACATGAGAAAGCCTAGTAAATTGATATGGGTTTTTTTTTTTATCTAGAAAGCCATAATTAAGTTATTTACTCAAGTGTTTTAAAACAAAATGTACACCAGAAATACACCACTTTATACTTTTTTTCCAGCCTTTCTCCAATTTTCATGTCATATTTGTATCCACATACGTGTACGTGTAGACTGGGCAGTTTGGGGTGTCATGGCCCAGCAGATTTTCATAAGAGCATCGAACTCAAACTCTGGTTTTTCAGTTCAGCAGAGTGTGGGTTTGAGTCCCGGTCGTTACACTTCAAGTGTACTGAGCAAGACACTATAATTGCTTCTCTCCACCTTGGAGGAAAATGGATACCTGTGAGGGCAGAGATAGCTAAGTAGCGCATATTTGTTGCACAGGCTCCCCCAGGGAGCTCAGATGGTTTGATGAATGAAATACATTGTAAATGGCCCAGTGACCAGCAGCCGATTTCACAAAACACTCTGGATTAGTCCTATCTCGAGTTGGGATGAGTATAACCCATCCTAACTTAGGACATGTAGGATGGGTCCAATGATTAATCCTAAGTTAGGAAGAGTTTGGTGGAATCGACGGCAGGGGTAATAATATTGGAAGCGCTTTTGAAGAGATGCCCTTCGTCGGACGTGTATAGCGCGATATAAAACCGATTATTATCATTCTATTCTATTAGTGTCAACAGAGCAAGTGGCTTAATTTCTCATATTCTCTTCTACTTTCTATGGACTATGGGATGACCTTTGTCACTCCACACCGCATTGTTTGGGCTTTAGATCAGATCAGAGATTGGTACGCCTGACCCTGTCCTAGTCGGGAGGAGGGTTATGTTATCGCAACTAACCCTGTCCCTGTGTCATGTTTTGGTTGGTGATCAGCACTTGCTGCTATTACTGTGTTAGGGCATGACCCCTGATTCTGAATCCTTCACACTTTGTTTTTGGCAATTTAGATTCATAGAATTTTAGTTAGAACTGAAGAATTGGGACTGTGTAAATTGAAGGATTTGAGTTTGACTCAAAAAGGTAAAAGAAAATCCCAAATAGGTCTAACTTGCAATCAGTCTTTGTGAGTGATATTAAGGTTTTCTTTTTGGTCATAATTAAGTTGAATGAGGCAGCCGAGTGAAGACCCTATTCTTAACATTCTCCAATGGCCAGATGGCTGCGCAGACTGGCCTGATTATACTTCACAGAGGCAATATAATGTCCTCCATGATGCCCCCTGTCATTGCTTTGGCCCTGGTGCCCTAACATGCTCCAGTCCAGTAGAAACTTACAATTTTTTAATACTCATCCATGTCACAATTCAATCCCTAATAATAATATTGCCACCCAAACATTGGTCAGCGTAGTTTTAAATTTTCTGCACCTCATCTTTATGGAACAATCTCCCTCACCCCCCTCTACACATCAACATGATCAAACAACAAGCTACCACTATCTCAAGATTCAAGACTCTTCTTAAAACATTTCTGTTTAAATTCATCGATACATACTACTATCATAGTTATTCTTTTGGTTGTCCGTCGGTGCGGTTATGTTATTCCAGACTTTCTTTTGGAGGTTTTTTAGCAGTCTAGAAATGCAGTTTTATTTTATTAATTATTATCATTAATTTTAATACTAAAACTAAGCATGTTAAGACTTAATTATTTATAAAATACACCCCTACTAATATTTTAAAATAATAATATTATTTATTTGAAAAGGTTTGGCCCTTCAACAAGGAGAAAATGACTTGGTGCCCCTGCCCTTTCAAAAACGAAGGCCTTCAGTCGTTAGACGCCTTCAGACATACGATTTTGGAGGAGAAAATATGGCATAAAATAAAAAAGTTGACTACAAAAAGTGGGAGGGTCCCGTTCTTCACACAGCTGCATGCAACACTCACCTAAAATTTGGAGAATCTTTCAGCGCTTCTTCGAAGGTGACATTGGGTTTCATGATACCGACCACACTCATTCAGCTCCTGACACCGGGGGAATATTCTTCAGGATCCTGCCGCATAAAGCTTTAACTCTCTATTATATAAATAGGGAGATTGTTGTATTATTTAAAGTGTTTTGAGAAACGATGCGAGTTACGCATGCACAAAGTCGAAGTGTGAAAAATTGCTTATGAATCCGTGTCGACATTTAAGCATGGTTGCAGATTTATAGTTTGCATAAAGATCGTTGTAAAACTAAAAGCGAGTCGGGAACCACACAAATAATACTCTGCCGCCCAAATTAATATAGCGCCCTCAATTGACAAATCCAGCTAGTCTTCCTTCGTGCATTTGATGCATAAATCATGTGGATGACTTCACAAAAACAATGTACACTGACATGATATACCTTACTTTGTAAATTCGGGCATATCGGATGTTTTGGATGTTGACAAATTTGACCACGGAAGTTTATCGACTACAATGGTAATTTACACCATTCTAATGTTAGGTTAGAGACTTTATCTGACTCCCATGAGGAGTGAGTCATTGCAAAAATGACTTGCCATTGGAAAATTGTAAAAAGATAAAAATTTCCATCTACTGGAAATGAGCAGGTACATCATAAAATAATTTGAATTGGTCATCTCCCTTCCTCTCATAATTGCAAAGCATTAAAAAAAAGTGAATCTTGGCCAAATATCAACAGTACTGGCTAGCAATGGGTTGTGTGTGAGCGGTTTTTTTTTAAAGGACCTTTAGAGAGTGCTTTCTCAGTTGTATAACTCCAAACAATGAGAGAAAAAAGAGCACGTGTCTTTTTATTTACTAGGTCGACAAACGTGGGAAGGGGTGGGGAGGGGGTGTCATGACTATATATGCATTGAAATTTACACTTGGAGTTGTGTTTACTCATTACATTTTGTTTATTTTTCTGCTTTTAAAATATTTGTACAGAGTCTTAACCTTGTGTTTTGATAGAACTCTGTAGGTTATGCACCAATGTTCAAACACCCCTAATATATGAGTCCCTAATCCTACCTGTAACCTTAAGAACAACCTAACCCTTAACCAAAATGAACTCCCCTTCAGTATCCCAAAAGTGTATTTATATCTACCTGGCCAAACCCGTACATTGTCTGTATTAGATTTGTTACTGTGGAAACCTTGTAAGTGTGCAAATCATGAGGCACTATTAGAACATAGGGGTCTCGGAACAGGGGCGTCAGAACATAGGGGTGTCGGAACATGGTGTCGGAACATGGGGGTTATCACAGGGGTTGAAATTGCCACTAGCCTGCTAGCCCGGGACTACCAGATTTACAGCCCGATTTTGTATTTTGTTTATTTCTTTGCTGTTAATATTACCTATTTTCAGCATGTTTGTAATATGAGGAGTGGTCTTAAGTGTGAATAAAAAAAATTCCTTCGTGGTGGAAAAAAAATAAATAAAAAATAAAGATTTACAGCCAGGCTACTCATTTATCCAGTTTGATAGCCCAGCGGACTAGTGGAAAAATAATGCAACAATCAACATCACAAACAATAATGAACTGTGCTGATGGTCTTGTAAAATGAAACACTTTTGGTGACCAATTTGTGTTGTGACTCAAGACATAGAGTGTTTTTCAAGCTACCAAAATCTCATCAGGGCAACTAACCATTCTGGGTGACTAGCCCTGCCGACTGCCAAGAAAGTACACTTAATTTCCACACCTGGTATCGGAACATAGAGTAGCCGTCCCATTAAAGACAGTGGACACTATTGGTAATTGTCAAAAACCAGTCTTCTCACTTTGTGTATCTCAACATATGCATGAAATAACAAACCTGTGAAAATTTGAGCTCAATTGGTCGTCGAAGTTGCGAGATAATAATGAAAGAAAAAACACCCTTGTCACACGAACTTGTGTGCGTTCAGATGGTTGATTTCGAGACCTTAAGTTCTAAACTTGAGGTCTCAAAACCAAATTCGTGGAAAATTACTTCTTTCTCGAAAACTACGTCACTTCAGAGGGAGCCGTTTCTCACAATGTTTTATACTATCAACCTCTCCCCATTACTCATTACCAAGATAGGTTTTAAGCTGATAATTATTTTGAGTAGTTACCAATAGTGTCCACTGCCTTTAAAGACACCAACCTTACTCCATAATCTCAACTGGCATATCGAGAGGGTCATTTGTTAAAGTGATGCATTTTTATTGAATTAAAATCCCATCATATTTACATTATCATTATAGACATACCGGTGCATGATTAATATTGAATTACCAATTCTATTAACCAGATGAAATGCAATTATGATATCTGGGGTGACTCTCCTAAACGGTACAAAGTCAACCCTCCTACTGTCGGACCATTCAATATTGTAGTTTTGAATGAACTATGCCA
Organism: Asterias amurensis; assembly: GCF_032118995.1. Lineage (NCBI taxonomy): Eukaryota > Metazoa > Echinodermata > Asteroidea > Forcipulatida > Asteriidae > Asterias > Asterias amurensis. The sequence continues at coordinate 13,084,352 of NC_092665.1, forward strand.
GCATGCAATTTGATATCATGTGGTGATTGGTGAATGCTATACCAAGTATAAAGTCAACCCTCCTACTGTCCGACCATCAAATATCGTCCACTATGGTTTTGAATGATAGATAACCTATGCCAGCCTGCAATATGATATTATGTGGTAAATGCTATACCAAGTATAATGTCAACCCTCCTACTGTCTGACCATTCAATATCGTCCACTGTGGTTTTGAATGACAGATAAACTTTGCCAGCCTGCAATGATCATGTGGTGTGTGCTATACAAAGTATAGTCAACCCTCCTACTGTCTGACCATTCAATATCGTCCACTGTGGTTTTGAATGGTAGATAAACTATGCCAGCCTGCAATGATCATGTGGTGTATGTTATACCAAGTATAAAGTCAACCCTCCTACTGTTACGCTTTACCACAGAATATACCCTAACATACCATGTTCTCTTAATATTACTATGCAATATGTGACCATAATCTCAATAAAATATTTTAAAGTAAAACTGACGACCAATCATAGGAAAGGTTCGATTGTGATTTCTATCGCTGCACAGGGATTGGTCAGCTCAAATTTCGTCAAGACTTTCGGATGGAGGACGCCCAAACGGCCGATGCTTGTTCCCTTGACGACGATGTCTGCACACCGTCCGGAGAAGTATGTAGCGTCTGTCGTGGCAAAAAATATATATATTACATCATTAAAATCTCTTCACAACTTTTATTAACAATTTAAAGAAGTTTTGTGTGAAATTTTCTTTCATTATTTTCTTGCAACTTCAATGACCATTTGCAAATCCAAATTTTCACAGATTTATTATTTTATGCACATGACGTTGGGATACACCAAGTGAGAATAGACCCTATTCACAACGCGCTACGCACAAACACGCATGTCTCCTATCCGCCAATTTGTGTGTCAAAACATGCACCTCCGAACAATGTGTGTCTACCATTTCTGCCTTTTTGGGGAAGTTCATTCCTTTGGTGCACGTTTAGCACAAAAAATGGCGGACAGGAGACGCCCGTGTATATGCGCTGCGCGTTGTGCATAGGATCTATACTGGTCTTTGACAATTACCAAAGATGTCCTGTGCCTTTAATGTCGGCTTGACTGAACAAATACATCAAGTCTAAATTTCCTTCTCTTTATCTTCTGACAATGGGGACAACACTTGATATCTCCTTACCTTCCACTGCTCGTAAGAAGTAGCCGTCTTCCTTAGAAAATGGAACCTGCAGAAGTTGCATCGTCCGATCCAGCAGACCATGGATAACCTGTTCAGATAAAACAATAAAATAGTCATGTACGTGAATTTGATTTCGAGACCTCTGATTTAGAATTCGAGGTCTCGAAATCAAGCATCTGAAAGCACACAACTCTGTGTGACCATGGTGTGACAAGAGTGTTTTTTCTTTCATTAATATCTCGCAACTTCGACGACCAATTGAGCTCAAATTTTCACAGGTTTGTTATTTTATGCATAATGTTGAGATACACCAACTGTGAAGACTAGTCTTTGACAATTACCAATAGTGTCCAGTGTCTTTAAACAAAAAAAGTCTTGTAAATAAAAACAAGGTCCAGTAAAGATTCTAAGCTATTACGTCCTGGGCATGTGTGTGATGTATTGACCTGCGACAGGATTAATTTACTCTAGAAGGACCCTAGCATGGAAGGAACTACCCGTGGAAAAACTTGCCTCAAATCCAGGTGTCTTATTGTAATGCACGGCACAGAGGTGTCGGTGATTCTCAGTGCCGACGTCCATCTTCGGGTTTTTGATAATGATGTCTGAGATCTCAAAGGCCTTGATGGGAAGGGGCATCTTACGATTGTTGCTGATTGTCTTCAAGACGCCTGGAAGTAAACAGGTACGCGCCACCTGTAGAGGAAAACAAAAGGATGAGGGTCAGAGAAATGATTATCTGGCCACCTTGAGTCCATTGAGAATATAGCGTGTCGTGGGCGAGTGGTCTACAGCCAGAGCTGCCGGCATTTGTGATGCGATCAAGCTAAATGAGTCTTTTGTCCTGAAATACCGTCACAGATGGTACATGTAACATTGTTTTTTGGCTGGTAACCTTGATCTGGTGAATTATTTTGCTGTGCCTAGCTAATTTCGTGCTTAAGCAGCTCCATGAAAATGTTCATAAGCCATGATTGTAAAAATTGATAGAACCATAAATGCATTGTAAAGCTGTTAAACTGACAATTTCAAAAATCAATTTGCTTATACTGCAATTACAGGGCAGTTGGCTTGGTAACCAATTTGTACTAAGCCAGATTTTCCTGTGCTTAGCAATCTTTTGGGCTTACCAGCTTTATGAAACTAGCCCCTGGAAACCTTAACGAACCTTATAGGAAACCAAGGGTCTTGATGAGGGGGAGTTACTAACCTGAAAGTCTAGAGTTTTAGGATTGGAGATGATTGCTGCGTTGGTGGTCGACATGTCCTTCCCCAACTTCTCTGAGATGTCCTCTTTTGAGCACTGCAAGAAAGTAAAAGAATACCCTTAAATAAAAAAAGTCATCCCTTAAAAGCACTGAACACTATTGGTAATTACCTCAAAATAATTGTTAGCATATAAAACTGGAGAGCTGTTGATAGAATAAACATAGTCTGAGAAATTCAAACGTAAATTGCTTATTCAAACGAATAAGCAAGTCATTGTAAAAGACTGTTCAAATCTAACTCACAAATGGCATATCATCTGGGTTCTGGACTAGTCCTAATAGACATACAAACTGCATGGATAGTCCTAAGTTAGGACGAGTAACTGGTCCTAACTCGAGATAAGACTAGTCCTAACTCTTTGTGAAATCCACCCCTCTACCATTAGTATGCAGCTTTTTTTTGTACTTGTTTAGTTTGTTTTCTTACTTTCTTAAGATTGCCTCAAGGTTACACTGGGCTGCGCCTACAAAATTGTTATCCAGAATACTATTTCACTATTTTTCAAACAATTTTGTTTAACTTATTGTTAATAATTATTTCCTCTCCTAAACCAATTTTGTAGTCTCAATTTTGTAATTGTGTAATTGTTTTCTTCTTTTTAAAAGTGTGTATTCTCTGTATACTTTCCTGTAATTCGACCATTGGTCGCCATGGGAAATTTGTTTTTGAAGAATAAACCATTTACGAATGAATGGATCTGACTTACAAGGGCAAAGGTCAGGACTTCGGTGAATCCCGCCGCAGCCATCTCCGGTCTAAGTAGATCGGTCAGTTTGTTGATAGGTAGCTGATTGGCGATGGTGTTGGTCTGAGGGATGCGCTCTACTAGATTGTTGAAACCGTAGGCAACGGCAACATCCTCGATGACATCACATGCATGGATGACATGTGAGAAGGGTGTGTTAAGGAGTGTTCTCATGGTGTTTTGTTGCAGGTTTTGAACATGGAGGACGGTGTATATCTGGTGTTGTGTGGGTGTTGATTGCGGTTTAAATTGGTGGGGTTTTTTCTAGTGTTGGTTAGGTGTTAGTAGGGGTACAGATCTGGATTAATGAGTTCTAGTGGTTGTTGGTGTTTTCATGGGGTTTTGAGCATGGAGGTGAGTGGGTGTTGGTTTGATTTTAATGGGCGGGGTTTTATCTGGTGTTGTATGGGTGTAGATTGGTGTTTAATTAGTTATTTTTTCTGGTGTTAGTTTGGTGTTTGCACCAATTTGGGGGGAAGGGGTATCAAAAGGATATCAGCCCTGTTGGGAGGAACTTCAACTACGAGTCGTTTCTTGTTGTCGATGACCTCACTGCTGAGACACATCCTGGTAAGAAGGCTAGCGACTGCATCAGCATCCTCCCTGAGACACACAATGAACAAACAGATTATCGGACAAGGTTCGAATCCCACTCACATCAATGTGACGGTTGGATGAGACAGGTTGTAATGCCAGATTGAAGGTAATCAAAGATAAAACAAATTTAGACTTCAAATTCTGCACATCAGTCCAACTGTGAAATAATAAATTCTTAAAAAATGCTTTAAAAAAAAACATATAAGTAACATTCATTGCCATGAGGACCAGTAAAAGAGAAGTTACTCAAATTCTCGTATTGGAGTGTCACCTGGTCATGACACCTGTGTCCCTAAAGGACTTACTTAGTCCTAGACTTGGTTTACTTGGTCCTAGATTTGACTTAATTGGTCCTAGATTTGACTTACTTGGTCCTATACTTCACTAAGTTGGTCCTAGACTTGACTAACTTGGTCCTAGATTTGACTTAAATGGTCCAAGAACTGACTCAATTGGTACTAAATGACTGAAGTCAACATGCTTGTCCTAAACTTGACTTTCTTAGCCCTACATTTGACTAACTTGATCCTAGACTTGACCTATACTTGGTCCTTACTTGACTTAGTTTGTCCTAGACTTGGCTAACTTGGTCCTAGGCTTGACTTACTTGGTCCTAGATTTGTCTTAGTTGGTCCTAGAATTAACTCACTTGGTTCTAAAGTTGACTTGCTTGATTCTAAACTTGACTTACTTGGTCCTAGACTTGACTTACATGGTCCTAGACTTTTGACTTACTTGGTCCTAGACTTTTGACTTACTTGGTCCTAGACGTTTGACTTACTTGGTCCTAGACTTGACTTACATGGTCCTAGACTTTTGACTTACTTGGTCCTAGACTTTTGACTTACTTGGTCCTAGACGTTTGACTTACTTGGTCCTAGACTTGACTTACATGGTCCTAGACTTTTGACTTACTTGGTCCTAGACGTTTGACTTACTTGGTCCTAGACTTGACTTACATGGTCCTAGACTTTTGACTTACTTGGTCCTAGAATTTTGACTTACTTGGTCCCAGACTTTTGACTTACTTGGTCCTAGACTTTCAACTTACTTGGTCCTAGACTTTTGGTTTACTTGGTCCTAGACTTTTGGTTTTCTTGGTCCTAGACTTTTGACTTACTTGGTCCTAGACGTTTGACTTACTTGGTTCTAGACTTTTGACTTACTTGGTCCTAGACCTTTGACTTACTTGGTCCTAGACTTTTGACTTACTTGGTCCTAGACGTTTGACTTACTTGATACCGATCCTGTTGTTGATAAGTTCCACTGGTAGCTGCTCGTGTCTGTAGTGCAACGTTGGGTACATCACCTTGGAACCGTCTATATGAGTGACTTCAACACTCTCGATACTGTCAACATCAACAACAAAAATTAGTCACAACTTTTTTCTTTTTTTTGTATGCAAGTTCGCCCGAAACAAGGCTAAAATCCACTCTAGGTAAAGGGCTACAAGGAAGAAAATATAGAAATGCAGAAACTCAGTGGAGCTGAAGGTAGGAATTGATATTCTTCTTAAAAGATGGCAGATCCTAGGATGAAGGGAAACATGCACCAGGCAAGTGATATTTTATGACAAAAATTACTTTGAGTAATTACCAATAGTGTCCACTACCTTTAAATAAAGATCTCACGGCATTGAGGTTGACTTGACTCACCTGTGTGGTTTAGAGCAGTACTGACTGAATGTACTGACAATGATATCTAAAACAATCTGAGCTTTAGTTAGATCCTTGGCTGTGATCTCAATCAGGACGTTCTTGGTGGCCAGACTGATTTTAGAATGGTCCCCTGTGTCAACAAAATAACCACAAAAAAAAAGAGTTCTAAAAATGCAATAACAATAGTAACCGTATTTATAACGCGCCTTTTGCCAAAGGATACAAAGCATCAGGTATTGTTACTGCAAGGAGTGGGACGAAGTTTGAGATATAAGACCCAATAAACAGAAGCCAGATCGCCACTAACCCGTGAAATATGCCTGTCGTAAGCACAGAATTCCCTGCTTCCATTAGCGCTGATTCTGTGCTTACGGTAAGCAGAAACAACAAAATTTGCATAAACAACAAAATAAATAAATAAATATATTTACTCTTGGTTCTTACCATTGATGATTGGAGGCATCGATAAGACCGTCTTCTTACTGTCATAGATGATGGGGTACACAGGACTGTCTCTGATGATCGGCAGATAATGACGAAGGTGACTATCCTTCGCAAATAACTCCATCTGTTCCACGGCCGATAACTCTTTTGTCTGTTAAGATACCAAAGTTATTACAGACATGATAGTTGGTCCTTTGAAGAAAAAAAAGGAAGGTACACGTTTGGTAACTGTCAAAGACCAGTCTTCTCACTTGGTGTATCCCAACATAAGCATTAGGCCTGGGCAAATAATTTGAATATCCGGTTAATGGCGAATATGTTTTCCTATCCGTAACCGCGAATGCATTTTTTTTCTTAACCGGATATCCGCAAGGGGTGCGAATACCTATTTCTAAACCGGATAGTCCTGTAATTACAACCGAGTAACCGGATATTCCTATTATCCGCGGACGTCGGGCGACAACTGATAGGAATGTTTTGTCTGAATCCTTATGAAACTTCTATTAAGACAGCATTAGACAACATAAATTAAGTATTTAACTATGCTCATCTCCGTGAAGAGTTAAAACAATGACATTTCTGACGTAATTTGTTCAAAGATTATGAAAGTTTTCCTTCACGTAGAGTCAATCACGATCAAAAGAAAAAGCAAATCGCCATCTTTAAATTAGATCCGGTTATTTTTATGAATGACCCGAGTGACACTGTCTAAAACTAATATTAATCTGCCCATAGGATCTCATTCACAAACGAACAGTGCCCTCTAGAGGCAAAAAAAAAACGAGGGAGCTGTTTCTCACAATTTTTTATACTATCAACAGCTCTCCAATGCTCGTTATTAATATAACGTTAATATTTGTTTTGAGTAATTACCAAACGTGTACCTTCCCTTTAAACCGTGTAAGTTTTATTTAAATGTGTGGAGACTTTTGTGCTTTGTGTCAGACAAAAAGTACCCAATCCCTTTAATGGCGAGTCCGTTATCTAATCTTACCTGGTTGAGTGGAATGAATCTGATTTCATCAGGAGGCAGAGCGTCGTAGTAGAAGGGACCTTGAATTGTATCCAAGTCATGTGTTCCTATGGAAACTAGAGTTCGTTTCCTGCGGGTAGAGAACGAGAGACAAACTGCACATTTAAACTTTTAATCAACCGTGGATTTTTTTTCACAGGACTCAATAATGTACTGAGTATACAGTACTTTTACACACATTGGAGTTATGGGTAAAACCGAGAAATATCAATGGAAAATACGGTATGTTTCAGCGCCAGGAGTGCACTGAGTGATGAACATGTGCGCTTTATAAGAAGCCACAATTATTATTATTATTATTATTATAATTAAAATGTTAGGAGAATAGAGTACAGTATTGTTTTGGTGACTGACCTGCCAATGTTTTGATGTAATTTGTCTTGAAGATCAATGAAACTCTTGTAATTTTCTTGGGTGAAGGTTATGTCTCTGAGCACTGCGCCCACAACAAATGGCCTCACATGAGCTGTCTGTAACAAAGTTAGCATTGAAAGTTATCATACATGATTGGTAGAGCTGACAAAATAGTTGCAAGAACAGTTTATTGAGTAATTACCAATAGTGTCCACTGCCTTGTCCACTGCCTTTAAAGGCAGTGGACACTATTGGTAAAGTACTTGAAATAATTATTAGCATAAAACCTTACTTGGTAACGAGTAATGGGGAGAGGTTGATAGTATAAAAAAAACATTGTGAGAAACGGCTCCCTCTGAAGTAAAATTGTTTTTGAGAAAGAAGTAATTTTCCAAGAATTTGATTTTGAGACCTCAGAATTAGAATTTGAGGTCTTGAAATCAGCATCTAAAAGCACACAACTTCATGTGAAAAGGGTATTTTTTCTTTCATTATTATCTCGCAACTTCGACGACCAATTGAGCTCAAATTTTCACAGGTTTGTTATTTTATGCATATGTTGAGATGCACCTAGTGAGAAGACTGGTCTTTGACATCTACCAATAGTGTCCAGTGTCTTTAATAAGGTGAACTGCCTTTCCTTTATACAAGAACAAAGTATCAGGGCCCAATTTCATAGAGCTGCTACGCACAAAAATTTGCTTAGCATAAAATTTCTCCCTTGATAAAAACAGGATTACCAAAAAAAAATTCCATTTGATGCATATTGCCTGTTAATTATATTCAGCTATTGTTTACTTAAATCCTGAAAACCACATCAAAATTTGGTTGAAAATAAGAACAAAGTATCAGGCCTGTATCTTAGCTTGTGTTTTCCTGTGAAGCGAAGCTTGCAATCTTACTTACGGGGGGTTTAATGATGATGCGTTGGAGATTGCCATCGGCCGGAGGAGTTGCGACGTATCGAGGATGTTTAATCTTCTGCAGGAAGACGAGGAGGGCTTGGGCCAAGCCTTCAAGACAAAGAAGATCATACCTGAAGATTTAAGAATATCATTTAGGAGTTACTTAAAACTGTGAAACTGCACTGGTTGATCCCTTGAAGTCCTTCCATTGGACCCAGTGGCCTTGTGGACTATTTCTTTTTCCCTTTGGCAAATATGTTTCACTTCTTTCAAGAAAATTGAATGGCTCAAGAAGATTTTAAAAAACAATCCTGAAATCAGGAAATATCATGGGAAACCTATGCCTAAAAAGTCTTGTCACTAGATCCGAACCAGCGCTTTGCGCTAAAATTGCTTGTGAGTATCCGCAGCCGTCGAGCAACGGTCAACCACGGTTCCTTGTCCCAACTTGCTCTAGGGCACACGCACCTGTTTGCAGGGACGTCCACTTTGTAGATGACAACGTCCGAGGCACCCTCTGCTTTGTCTGCACCCTGCTCTTTGCTTATCATGGCCCTCTCTGATGTCTGTGAATAAAAGGGATAAAATATCATCCAGAAGCAAAGAATGTATCGACATCTACCTTTTTCCGATGTTACAAGCTTTCAACAGTGCCATTAATGAGTTGTATGAAAGAACTAGAGGGCACCAAAACGTTATGACCAACTAATTTTGCAATGCATCGCTGAGCACCGTCAAGCATTGATGAATGACAAGCTTAGGTACCAGCCCAAATATGGCAGCAATATTCAATTACTACTGGAAGGCAAAAACCCAGAGCGTAACAGCAGCTCAGAAGTATGCTTCGTGTTTGAAAGGGCAAGGGCACTAAGGCATTTTCTCCTTGGTAAAGGGCACCCTATGAGGAAATTGTAAATTTCTACTGGAGCTTTTTTAAGGGCACCAAGGCAATGTCCATGGAGGCAATTGCCTTTGTTGCCTCAGTGAAGTATAACAAATGAATACTGCCATAGAATGGTAATCCAGCGCGATGGGTAAGATTTGAATCATGGGACAATGTTCTGTCCTGGAATGGTGGACCCTCAGACATGTCTACGACTCTGTATCTAGTGTACAGCAAAGAAGATCTGTCTAAACCTGAAGTCAGAAACCTTTCTCCAGAAGACGATCAGAGCATACTGATCGAAACATCGAGTTAAACCAACGGTTCTTTTCAGAACCACCCCAACTCATTAAAGATAGTCATTACATGTTGTTACCGCAAACCTTTCCATATCGTAAATTTCCACCATGCAAAGTTTCAAATCCCACTTAAAGATCTGTCTACATGCGGCTATAGATAGTTATCACGTTACTTACAATTTCATCTAGCTCCAGACCATAGTCAAAGCATAACTCTTCAAACTCCTCATCAGCTGAAAATAATCAAGATGACAAAATGACAATCAAAATCATATTACATGTACATTCATTTACTTTTCACTACGGTAAGTGTACTGCAGTGGGTTCGCTATTGACATGCATTACAACCACTAGCCATGGTACCAACATTTATTATTAATGATGACAATTGGTCATGGTCATGATAGACGAATGTCTTGCTCAGGGACAAGTGTCAAGACTCATGATGAGGCAGGCTCGGACCTACTCCTCATTGAGTTCTATTCTAGTTATTACGAGGTTTGTTTCACTATATCATCTCCACGACTTCTGGAGACGACAGCGGAAGGCACACTCATAGTTCTCGGAATAGCTTGGCCCCACAATCAACTGATCAGCTAGCCATCAATTCAGAAAATTGTGGCAACAAAAAGTGGACCTACGGCAGATTCTTTCTCAACTGATCAAGCCGTACAACATATAAACTACCATCCAAGACAACAAACAACAATAAAGCCTTCAAGACAACTGCTCTCGTCTCGAGCACATCATCCAGCATTACTAATTTTAATCGCATGCGCAGACTCCACCAGGATAGTTACGTAAATCCAGACCCAGAAATGCTCACTTGCAGAGGTGCCAAGTTCAGAGGCCAGCTATGCATGAGATTTGGTAACCCCCCCCCCCCCTGCCCTGAATAACTTTCCGTATGGCGCCACCACTTTTTCACTCATTTTTACAAAAAGGGATATCTCATTGAGGTAATAAATTAGATACTATACTATTTCATATCGAATGAAAACGTGGTGGCGCCATACAGAAACTTTTCCAAGAGTCTTATTATGTTATTAGTTACTCTTCTTTTATATTTTAGAATCTGTTTTAAATTGTGTGTTGTGGGTGACTTGATCCGACGATCGACAGTCCCGATCGACCTGACCGACAGATTTAGTTTTTAGAAAAAAAAACAATATGCCAAACTCACTGTACGTTCTTCCAAGTGCTTCGAAAAGCAAATCTCTTTTAACTGCTATCGTAGGCATCTTCGTCTCAAGTTGTGGCCCCAAAACGAAGTTTATACGCTCTGGCTGTGAGAAAGTTCAGTAGCTCTTCTTCAGAAAACAGTGCGGCAGATGTGGCAGTTCGGTGACTGATGATATGATGGAGCGATGATGATGAAACCCAAACAACCTTGTAATAGTCTGGTCGACCCCATATTAAAAAGCTCATGAAGTGAGCTTAATAATTTCAGCTGGGTACAAGGTTGAAAACATGCCTGCCTTTACAAAACAGATCGTTTGAGGGCGCTGTGGTATTCTGAAAAAGGGCCCGCCCTAAGCCCCCCCCCCCACCCCCCCCCCCCCCCACAATCTTACCTTGTAATCCGGTATTGCACAATGTTGCAATTTCTGAAGAGATTTATGATTTTTAGTAAAAACTGAAAGGCTTTATTAAAAATTTAAATGTCATACCTCTAAAAAACGAGAAATAAAACATAAACATGAAGGTACGAATGCATGGACACTAATTGGTAATTACTCAAAAAAATTATTGTCACTAAAACCTTTCTTGATAACGAGTAATGGGAGAGGTTGATAGTATAAAACAATGTCATAAACTGCTCCCTCTGATGTTTTCGAGAAAGAAGTAATTTTCCACGAATTTGATTTCGAGACCTCAGATTTAGAATTTGAGGTCTCGAATTCAAGCATTCTGAAAGCACCGTACATCGTGTAGACGGTGTTTTTTCTTTAATTATTATCTCGCCATTTCGACGACCGATTGAGCTCAAAATTTTACAAGTTTGTTATTTCACGGTTATTTATTCATCCATGATTATTTTATGCATATGTTGAGACACACCGAGTGAGAAGACTGTTTTTTGACAATTACCTATGTGCCCAGTGTCTTTAAATTACAGGCACAACTTTAAATCCGTTTCCACTTCCTTTCTGAAGCCCGTTGTAACAATACCTCTTGAGGTTTTGCGCTTTAATTTTTGGGTCGTTATTAATTAATAAACGCCTCCTAACAAATTGATTGACTAATGGACCACCAGATATCATTCACACAGGAAGTTAGTTGTCATGCTTCACTTACAGGAAGCGCGTCAAACCATGAACTTTTTCAGAACTGAGTGTTGGTTGTCACCGACGTCCTAAACAAACTGCATTGTTTACTTCTAATGATGGTTTTGGGAAGTATTCCAGCCATTTGTTGTCAAAGAGCTGAAAACAATTGTTTTTGGTCTGTTCAGAAAGAGAGATTGACGTCATGACAATATTATTATCGAGAAGCCATCGTAACCCCTTGATGGCAATAGGTGGAAACCAGAGCTCGGTTCCAGATGGTGTAAACCTCGTTAGTTTTGCTTGTCACCCTTTATTATGATACATGATGTAGGCCTACTACCGCCTCCTCCACTAAAAAAACACCCCAAAAACAAAACAAAAACACACAAACACAATCATAGCCTATACACACCCAATTTCGAGGAAACAAAAAATTCGATTTTTATATATTTTTTAAACATTGAATACTCTGAATGACCCCTGCGCATTCCGCAGAATTTTTGTTTTTACCAACATTGTATTTTCTGCTGTATTTGAACTAGACTTCAAGTGATTAAAAATTATGTTTTCCCTTGTCGATTGAAATTATAAACTCCAGGGTTATACCAAAAGGTGGCACTCGGGTAACATACCACTTTGTGACCTCTGCAGTGAAATTGTCAACGTTGAATGACATGTTTTCTTAGTTCACACCCCGTAAAGTCAAAAGGTGCAAATTTTATAGTTATAAATTAATAACTGGTAATTTTGAGGAGCTTAAAGGCAGTGGACACAAATTGGTAATTACTCAAAATAATTATCAGCATAAAACCTCACTTGGTAACGAGTTATGGGGAGATGTTGATAGTATAAAACATTGTGAGAAACGGCTCCCTCTGAAGTAACGTAGTTTTCGAGAAAGAAGTAATTTTCTACGAATTTGATTTCGAGACCTTAAGTTTAGAAGCCTTAAGTTTAGAATTTGAGGTCTCGAAATCAAGTATCTGAAAGCACACAAATTCGTGTGACAAGGGTGTTTTTTTTCTTCTTTCATAGTTATCTCGCAACTCCGACGACCATTCAAGCTCAAAATAATTTTCTCAGGTTTGTTAATTATGCATTATGTTGAGATACACCAAGTGAAAAGACTGATCTTTGACAATTACCAAAAGTGTCCAGTGTCTTTAATGACCATGATAAGTTTACCATGGGTGTTAACTCGACTCAGAGGTCACTAACAATAAAACGTTTGATCGCATGGTAGATACATCTGAACATTTGAAACAATCATTTTTAATAACAATACGAGGAAACATTAATAGTTGTTTTGATTGAGTTTCATTTATTTTCACGTCTATAATCGCAGGCGCCAATAGCTCGATGACGAAGACCAAAGGACCCTCCTCGCCGCCCCCGCTCCTACCCAAAAAGGGAAAGAGGAACCCAATTTCATAGAATTGCTAAAGCAATTTTTGGTTAACAATTTTCAGTTAAGTAGAAAATGAGCAGGAAACCAGTCACAGATTGGTACACGTGTCAAAGGCCCAATTTCATATTATTTTTAAGCGCAACAACTTGCTCCCTGAAGCAAAGATAACTCTTGCTGAGCAAAAATAGGTTGCCAAAATACCGTACATTTTGTACCATTGCTGTTACCACTCAATTATTGATTAGCAAAGGAATTTGCTGCTTAACAGCTTTACGAAAAAGCCATGGTAGTTTGACCATGGAGGAAGAATTTGACTGCATGGTTACCTCATTCCGGTAAGCATAGTTTTAATGTGCTTGAGCAGCTCATGAAATGGGGCCCTGATGCTCGAACGATGAATTGAACTGCCGCCTGTTAAAAATTGTTGTTTTTTGTGGAGCATCCAGTACAACAATTTGGAACCACTGTACCAAAGTAAGACTGCAACATTGCCCCAATGTACCGAGACAGTTTTTAAAAGTGTTCGTTATTATGAATGTACACACAGCAACAGATGGATGTAACCGGGAAACTTTGGTTTCATACGAAACATAGAATAAGTGTTTTGATAAACACCTGATAACATCATGCTCATAAGTTGAAGTGTTCAAGAGGCAGTGTAATATCTAGTAAAGCTCACAAACGATGTTTAAACTACGGTTCTTAAAAAATAATGGCTTTTGCATATCCACCGATAGCTGTGTTTTGGCCTTCATGTGCTGTCCGAACAACGATAGCGTTAACCACAAGGCTCCCTTCCCGTGGCCATCCGTTATATATTTTTTATGAAACTCAAAAAAATACACAATCCTTTTGCAGTAAGTACCATGTCTTAATATTTTGGCACATATCTACCTTTTTTTGAAGACGATGGAGGAAAATTTAATCTTAAACAATCTCACAAGTAGATCGCTTTCAAACGTCACTTCCCGTTTGGCAATGACATTAATTAGCATACTTTGCGTAATTCGGTAGCAAGTTGGATTTGATTGGTGCAAAGCTAAACGTCACGATTGTAGAGTTTAACCATTGGCTAATTGATTGCACTCCCCCTGTATATCGCTTCTCTCAGGTTCCGCGCTAACACATCACGACAATAACACAATACTTGCAGACACAGACATACGTTTGTAAAATAATATTCTTTTGATCGTGACATTTGGAATTGTGCATTATTGTGTGGGTGAGAGCTTGTCGAGTTGTATATCCAGCACTGCTCGTGTGTACGAAGGCTGCCGTGCGTGACCTCCATTATCATTTCCCATCACGGGGTGACCAGCATTTCTACCAACCAGGAAGTTGGATGTGAAAATACTTCTGCAGCGAAACTCCATTTTAGTACGCAAATGCACTAGACATTCAGTGTACGTTCCTAAACCAAACGCTTTCGTATCCTGTTTTCCAGAAAGTGTTTTAATCTGTCAAAGCTGCACTTACAAAATCCTACTTGTAGGCACTACTGTTTACTACCGGGCAGCTGGTGTGTGTTGTTATAAAAAAAAGAAGGAGTCTTTTCAGGCCTTCAACTCGGATTAATTGGACGATTAATTGTTGAGGTTTTTGACGAGCAAGGATTATTGAAAGTGGTTGGCTGCCTTTCATTTTATGGACACTTGTTCCCGTTCAAGTTTGCATGGACAACTGTAGACATTTGAATTACGATACGGTAAGTGGATTCTCGGTTTTTCATTTCGTTTTGAGTGTTACAATCGTGTGCTTGGTTACAACTGAGTACCTGTGGGTTCCTGGCACTTTTAACTTTGGGTGTGACCTGGAACATCTGGAATGGCAAAACGGGACCTAATGTGACTTGTTGTTGTTATTTTATTTACACAACAACAAGTAAACTCGGTGAAGTATGTCTTGGAAGGCCTTGGTCTAAGTTAGAGCACGATACTTAAAGCGACCCAAAGTTAAAACATTACACTTAGGCCTCTACAGGACGACAGGTGAAATTGGAATAACTGAAAAAACCAATATTAGAACCGATTATTTTAAAGATTTCAATTGGTGTATAAAAGTACACAGTATAATCATAAAAAGCATAACAAAGTATTATGTAGAACTTGTTTTCAAGTGAGTAAATAGTCTAATGAAACCCAGTACTGGACAAAAAGGGTATGTTTCAGGAAACGTTTTTTCCCTGCAATAAATTTTGCATAGCAAAACATTTAGACTGAACTTTTGTGCACTATTTGAATGAAATGATCACTTTGACAGCAATTTCAACATAGAGAAAGATTTCAACAACTGAACTAGGATTATCTTCACGCACGGTATCATTTTGCTCTGGGGATCCACAACGGAAATCGTTCAGTGTTTTACATTACAACAAGTTGTGTCTTAGATGTCATTGTTATTTTGGTGTTTAGAGTGCCCTTTGGCAATTTTTGCAGTCTAAAAATAACCCTGCTACAAAACCGGATCAAGAGTAGTGACCCCCCACTTGAAACCAGTGAACCGTAAAACTTTGAAGAAATGGGTCACCCCCATCACGTCTTGTGCGTGTGTGTACGTGCGGTGGGGGAAGCCCATGAGTAGCACACGATAAACAGTTATGACACTCGACTCACGTAACTTTTGACTAACAATCTATCGTGCATGGACTGGATGGCCAAGGGGTTAGAAAAACATCACAAAAGTTTGATTCTTGTTGGTGTTAATTTCTACCAATGAAACATGGAGACTATACCAGTGATCATAGTAACAGAATCAAGGTAAATATGATCGAACTTAAAGTTTCAAAGAGTTTGTGAAGGTTTGGGAAATGCAGTGTGATTTTTGGACAGAAGACACAGTCCGTTGACTCCCGTTACGGTGGTCATCGTGAGTGGAGCTTCGTGGGGCGCAACCCCGTTAAGTGCCCCCGTGTGTCATGTGTGTAGGTGGTTGTCAGTAAACGGGATGTCCGGCTCTGTTCCTGAATGACACACACAGTAGCCAAGCCCAAGGTGTTACGTTTCAACATTATCTTGTCTTCCAGTCGTACAATGCAGTGGCGGTTTAATCTTTGTTCGATTTTAACCCCTATATGGTGTTACTTTTTGTTGAGTGTTATTTGATGACTGTGTGTGGTTTGTTATCGTTTTTTTATGCCGAAAGTGATTTTACTGACCACTGAATTTCCTGGAAAGTGTTGGGTGATTGATTGATTGTTAAAAACACTTACTGTTTTGTGCATGTATTTTGTTATTATAGCTGACTCTTCTTAGGCTTTGATTTTGAAAGTTATTTGCAATGGGACAGATTTAGTTTAAACACCAGAGAGAGTTAGGCCATGTCAAAAAAGTTGTTGTTTGATAAAAAGTACTTTTCCTACTAGAAATTTGCAAATTAATGTCAACATTTAAAAAAATGAGTATAAATTGAGTAATGCAAATGTAAACATTTTAAACAAATGTAAGCACAATTTTTTTAATGGATTTATTTTGGTGCTATGCTGTATGGTACATGTGATGTGTAATGTCTACATTGATTATTATTGAAATAATACTAATTGAGTACAGTGCCCCAGTTACTGGATCTAGTTGTTTAAAACTTCTGCCGGAGATTGAGGGAACTCCCCCTCTCCAATTTAGCTAACCAATACAACAATACCCTTTAGAAACAGATGAAGTACTTTGTGAAAAACACGCATTGTATAAACGATGCGTCATTCACTATTTGAGTTGCCATCCATCATCATCATTTAGCGATCACAACCGAGATTACCCACAATCTATCAGACCTTTTTATGAAAACAATACAACCCCTTACTTTTAAAACTTTTGTTTCAAATTTAAAAATTGCCGGTTTAAAAGGACTAAAGTTTGGGAGGAGAATGGACCAGAACCTTTTTTTACAAGACAAGAATCAAAGAAAAAAAAAATGTTTTACAAGCACTTTTCTGAAAAAACCCCGGACGATATTTTTTTTTTTAAGTTGCCCTTATAGTTTAGAGGAGGAAGTAAAGTTCATACCAGATTCAAAACAAGTTGGCAACTTGTGTGTGATACTAAGTCCAGGTTGTTCTTCTGCCAACTCAGTTCCCTGCTGCAAACTTGGCTCCTTTTCACACCCTGGAGCACTTTATACAGAGGCAGTTAAAGGCAGTGGACACTATTGGTAATTGTCAAAGACTAAACTCCACAGTTGGTGTATCTCAACATATGCATAAAATAACTAACCTGTGAAAATTTGAGCTCAATCGGTCATCAAAGTTGCGAGATAATAATGAAAGAAAAAAACACCCTTGTCACGCGAAGTTGTGTGCGTTTAGATGGTTGATTTTGAGACCTCAAGTTCTAAATCTGAGGTCTCGAAATCAAATTCGTGGAAAATTACTTCTTTCTCGAAAACTATGGCACTTCAGAGGGAGCCCTTTCTCACAATGTTTTTTACCATCAACCTCTCCCCATTACTCGTCACCAAGAAAGGTTTTATGCTAATAATTATTTTGAGTAATTACCAATAGCGTCCACTGCCTTTAACTCAACAAGTGTATGTGTTTGCAGATTGTAAAGAATCTGGCCAGCTTCTTTTGTTGACATGTTCATGCCTGTTTGTTTTAAAAGCTTTTTTTTTTTAAATTTTGCAGTGTATACACTATCCTTGTTCACCATGTGTTGTACACAAACTATAGCTCTACTATAGGTACAGTTGTACAGCAGAGCACAATGACCTATTTTAAGGGAACACGTTGCCTTGGATTTGTCAAGTTGGTCTTTGAAAAGCATTGTACCGGTTTGTTATAAAATGCATATGATTAGAAAGATATTTTAAAAGAAGAATATAATGATCCACACAAGTATCACTCGAAATTGCTTGGCTTTTTTTTTACCTCGTCGACTAACACGGTCAGACATTATGTGAGTCAAATTTAAGAATCCCATAAAATAAATGGCCGACCGTGTTAAATAGCAAAGCAAAAGGAAACCGCGCAATTTCAAGGCAAGTTTGTGTGGATCATTGTATTCTACTTTTAAAACATCTTTCTATGCATTTTATAACAAACGATTACAAACACTTTTCAAAGACCGACTCAACTGATCAAAGGCAAAAACGTGTTCCTTAACTCAGAAAAACCATGGAAAAACTTTATTTCCCAAGGTTTTAGCCAGGATTTGTTGAAGGGGTGTCCAAATTTGTTAGTACCTTTTCATAAAACACTGACTAACAAACCCCCCATCTCTCAAAACTTTCCTTCCACCCACCTCTCTCCAATCAGACCTTCAATGGATAAAGAAGACACTGTGCACATATCAATTGTGGAGGATCAATCACCAAACAACAACATGGACAACGATCTCCACGACAGCACTCGTTCTTCCTTCATCTCGACCAACTCTTCGGGAACATCAGGAACGTCCGAAGCAGATGATTTCAACTACAGAGATTCAGTGATTTCAACTTCCTCCATGGACTCTGTTGACCGGAGTTCGTTGTATTCAGGAGATGTTATAACAGGTGGTACGTATTACAAGGGGGAAAATAATGTGTTTTTTTTCGGTCATCAATTCCTAACCTTCTAAGTAAGCCTGCGACCTGTCGTCTGGTTAGATAGTTATTCCATTTTCCAATTATCTGGGAAAACTTTTTCAAATCTTTTTTTTCCCGAAGACACTTGTTGGCTTTCGTGGGAAAGTTTGTTTTTTAGTAACCCTTGAATTGTCAGCTTGAATTTGGTGCTCATGACAAAAAGTCAATCTCATAAACAAGCGAAAGGACTTAGCAGCTGAATGACTGCTGTTTTTTTTTTTATGTGTAAAATTAATAATGTAAAAGTGCCATAGCAAACTGAAAAACCATTTCCCTTATTTTAAACTATAAATAAAACAAACACTTGAAATGAGATTCAATATTTAAGACCTGGAGTTTCAACTTAGAAAGGGCAATTTTTCAATTTGCAAATGACACTTCCATTGGAAATCTCTAAGTCAATGGGAAACTTTTGAAGGGCAAGGGAGACCATGGCCTTTTTGGCCTGGGCCCAAATATCATAGAGCTGCTAAGCACAAAAATTGCTAAGCATGAAATTGTTGCCTTGCTAAAAACAGTATTACCATACAAATTTCCACATGATTTTCAGGATAAGCAAACCATAACTGAACACCAGTAATAAGCGAGATGCAAGAAATGGAAATTTGGTTGGTAAGCCTTTTTTATTGAAGGAAGAAATTTCATGCTAAGCACATTTTTGTGCATAGCAGCTCTATGAAATTGGGCCCTGGTGTAATGCCAGCTCTGGACTACTTTAAAACAAAAACTGGATATTTTGTAATTCTCCCCTCACTTTGTTTCTATGATCAGGTCTTGGCCGTGTAGGGTCTACTCGCTCCATGCCGCCTGAAAGGATCCAGGGAGTGGACTCAGATCCAGAGGAGATACATGGATTATTGTCGAGGTAAGAAAAAGAACGTTGGTTTTACGAATGTTTGATTGTTTCGCTGCTAACCTGTGAAAAAATTCATTTCCAAACGTGGTAGCAATTTTGAAATATCGGCGAAAAATCTGGAGCCAATATGACAGGGCAGGAAGAATAATCTGTAACTGGGACATGCAATCATGCAGAAATGTGTCTCAGATTTGAAATATTTTTGAATCCCTCTCTTTTAAACCATGTGGAGATGAATCAGATTAATGACATTTGTAGACAAAGGTTTCTTGAGACAAGGTACACTGACAAAACAACTATTTCAACCACTATTACTTTGCTATAAACAGATCAGAACCAAGTCCATCAGTAGTGTTCAATAATTCTCTGTGAAAAAAAATTAGTAGAATATTTGCAACTGCCTTCATGACCAACAATGACATTGTACACAGATTAATTTCCCTTGGTGGCTACACTGACCAGACACAATAATTCAATTAAACAATTTCAGCTACAATCGATTCCAGAAACACCTTCCCTTGCCCGTCTCAAAATAAATTGATAATTAATTACTTCATTTCCTCAGAAAACAAAATTGCCTTCACGACCAGCAGCTCACGCTCACAAGAAAACCTTCTGTCATATTTTAGTTCTTATCAAAAAGCTAATATCCCCAGTTGGTCTGACACTCTCCAATTATAGCACATCAACTGATTACCTGGGGCAGGTGTATTTGAAGGCGTTAGTTTGCATATGAATGGCAAAGTGCCTTTTGAAGTAGCTCTTATGCCAAGGTCGAACATTTGAAAGGGAACAAAACAAAGGTCAAGTAAAGTGTGTAGAAGGTGAAGTGTATTCAATGTCAACTTGGGGTGTATGAGTGTGTCTATTATGTTGTAGTATGTGGTAGATTCTGCACACAATGTAAGTAATCGAAAGTACTGTGCAAATAGCCGAGGATAGCATTTTAGAAGCGGAAGTTAGACCAAAAATTGATTTACAACTTGGACTAGATAGAATCAAAATGTGAATTTTCCAGGCATAAACAAGTGTTTTGTTTCAACAATTCATAAGAACATTTTTTCTAAATTGTCTATATTTATTTATTTATTTATATTTGTAGGCTTTAAAACCATCAAAAACACGCAGGAACAATAACAGAAAATGTAGGATTTAAAAACTTTAGGAAAATAGTGAGAGACCTAACAAAGCAAACAGAAAAAGCAAACAGGAGCCTAGGGATTGCCCAAAAGCAAACCAAATCACTATCCAAAGGGACAATCCCTTGAGTAGTTATACTTTCATTATACTCAATAGAACTGCAGGCCATGAATTCCAAGTAGGCCACGAAGGCAATGGTCTCTGTTGCCCCTGGTCTTGGGCTCGGTGCCCTTTTAAAAGTCTCCCATTTACTATAAGATTTTCCAATGGAAGTGCCCTTTGCAAATGAAAATGGCCTTGCCCTCTCAAAGATGAAATTATCTGCACTCCTGACACTCCTCTAAATTCAAACCTCACCTACATGTACAACTAAAAATTTAAATATGATTATACAAAATTTGACTGTTCATGATGGTTGAAAGCAAGTGTAAGTACCTCTCATAATTCACTTCCATGTGACTCTAGGATTGGCTTGGCCAGATTTTTATTTTTGCCAAAGCAAATAAACACTACACTGACATTGCAGTTTATTTCCCGAAGTGGATAAAATTCTGCCTTTCCTCCCAGATTTGTTGTTATTTTAATGGACCCACCTTGAGTTTGAAGGAGAGGTACTTTTGGACAAGGCTAAAGTTTGAGTTAAAAAGAAACTATCAGCCAACCGTATTTCGACTCCCGTTAATGAGGAGTCGAAATAGGGGAGCCATCAGTTCGCGCGAGAGCAGTGATCTCGCGAGAGCACTATCTCAGCGCGTGGGGCCGATTTAACGACTTGTCCACAAGTCTACCAACCGTAGGGAGTTCTATGGGGCCCCTTAAAAAAATGCCAGACCTGATATTCTTCCTACCAAAGCCTGTTTTCCAATTTCTTTGCCCTTGGAAAAATCAGAGAAATTGTGGTTAAACAGCCTGATAGCATACACAATGCTAACAAGTAGTTCAGCCCTTGTTACATGTCCTTGATAGCAAATTCTTACTTCTTTCCCAAGGACAAAATATCACTGTCTGAATTGCCCAGAAATTCATCACAAACTACTCTCAAACCCCAAGCTTATTGTGACTGGGGTTTAAAGGCAGTGGACACTATATTATTCAAAATAATTATTAGCATAAAACCTTACTTTGTAATAAGTAATGGGGAGAGGTTGATGGTATAAAACATTGTGAGAAACGGCACCCTCTGAGGTGCCATAGTTTTTGAGAAAGAAGTAATTTTCCACGAATTTGATTACAAGACCTCAGACTGAGAACTTGGAGGTCTCGAAATCAACCATCTAATCGCACACAACTTCGTGTGACAAGGGTGTGTTTTTCTTTCATTTATTATCTCGCAAGTTGGATGACCGATTGGGCTCACATTTTCTGTAAAGGCTTAGTCTTTGACAATTACCAATAGTGTCCACTGCCTTTAATTGTGACTGGGGTGTAAGGAATGTGGACTAGGGCTGCATTCAAACTTCTTAGGCAAAGTGATGGCCTTACGATACCAATACGATACCACATTTCTATTGTTTGGATTCATGTGAGGAAAGAGGAGATCAAATATTCATGTTTTAGGGAAAACCCCACTGGTTTCAAAACAATATATTTAAAGGGTCAATGAGATTGAGAAACTTGTGGAATTTGCTTTCACTTCACCGCCACCGACACTTTTTATGGGAGTGTTTTTATTTTGTGTGAAAACGAAAAAAACTCTTTCTGATGCACTGATGTTTGTTTTCAACACTTTAAAGGCCCGGTCCCACTGCAGCGATAACGAGAACGATAACGACCACGACTCAAAGAGAACGTGTTCTATTGGTTGAATTGCTCCATGCAGAATACGCACACGCTCATTGAACCAATAGAATGCGTTATCGTTCTTGTACATGTACTCAGGATTGGTGATAAAGCAATTAAAAGAGATTGATTGCAGTTTCAATTTGAAAGTCTGTCTGATTGTAAAGTTCAAAGCAGTTCCAATCCTCTAGATAAACATTTCCGTCTGAGAACTGCCAAAGAGGAAACAGTGCTGTGTAAAACAATCCTCATAATACATTTAGCTAATGAGCATTGCAATGGAAATAGGCCTTATAAAGCGCAATTAATTCAATTAATGCAGTGGGGTTCCGTGTTAGAGTGGTAGTCAGTCAGTCTTTTTGTGTAAAAGTGCATAATAGTGGTTGTTGGCAAACTGGCACCACCTAAAAGGATCAGGGGTCGATCACAAAGAGTTAGAACCTAACTTTAGGACTAGTCCTAGGAGATATTGAAAACGTATAGCATAGAGGACCTAACTTAGGACTAGTCCTAGGAGATATTGAAAACGTTTGGCATAGTCCTAAGTTAGGACGAGTAACTCGACTAGGGATAAGACTAGTCTTAACTCTTTGTGAAATCCACCCCTGAGCAGCAGTCGGTGATTTGGCTTCCATATTTACCCAACCAAATAAAATTCCCAGACCTGGCTCCTGCAATGGTGCAGCCGTTTCCTCCTGTGTGATGAGTCAATATTTGTTTCATACCCTCTCTCTAAATAATTGATTGTTCTGTTGGTGGACACAATCTGGTCACAATAAAGCACACAGAAGCTGCTTGAAGAGTATTTGGCAATACTTTTAGTTGCACAATTTCCTCTATTCTACTAAACAACAAATCAGTCCTCAAAATAACCCACATACATGTATGTCCTCCATCACAGCCATTCCTGTGCTTTTGACGTGGTGCCCTCTGCAAGGTTCCAATATACAGACTTACATTTTACCCGTAGAAATGGCACAGACAAAACTATACAGGTCCCATGGATAAGGCATTTTTTTCCCCCATGTGTAGTTAGACATGTCCTATGCTATAGCCCCAATTTCCAATGAAAGGTGTGGCATTAGTATTACCAGGCCTTTGCCCACCAGGAGGTTTTATTGCAAACTTTTGCCCCGAACCATATGCAACATTATGTAACAGGTGTATGAAGAAAATTTAATGGCCAGGGCCCAATTATATAATAATAATCATACAAATTTATACTGCGCTTAATACTACGTTTCTAAGCGCATGGTGCTGGTGTCCTGGTGAAGCCTATAGTAAACCAGGGCAACAGCACCAAAATATAATGAACAATAAATGTATAAATAAAAGAAGCATAACAAAGGCAGAATAAACATGACAAATAAACACAATTAACAGAAAATAACAGCTGTTAAGCAGGAAATACTGCTGGGTGACTCCATTGTGATGAACCACTTGCACAGAAAATTATTTGTCTTCTGTGTTTGAATAACATATGAAGGCTATATATGTGCAAGTAGTTTATGCTCAGCTTGAATTGGTTACTTCTTTAAAAGGGGAATCCCCCATATTTTTCCTTTCTTGAGTTACTCGATGCAGTTTCAATTACATTGCAAGGACGCGCAAGTAGTTAAAGACAGTGGACACTATTGGTTATTGTCAAAGACCAGTCTTCTCACTTAGTGTATATCAACATATGCATAAAATAACACACCTGTGAAAATTTGAGCTCGATTGGTCGTCGGAGTTGCGAGATAACTATGAAACAAGAACACCCTTGTCACACGAAGTTGTGTGCTTTTAGATGCTTGATTTCGAGACCTCAAATTCTAAACTTGAGGTCTCAAAATCAAATTTGTTGTAAATTACCTCTCTCTTGAAAACTACGCCACTTTAGAGGGAGCCGTTTCTTGCAATGTTTTATACTCTCAACCTCTCCCCATTACTTGTTACCAAGTAAGGTTTTATGCTGATAATTACTTTTAGTAATTACCAATAGTGTCCACTGCCTTTAATGCACAAATTGTGCTGTAGTGTCACTGGAAACTTTTTGTTGCTTGCTCTCTCTCTCTCTCTCTATGGTCACGTTTTGGTACCTGGGGATAAACCAGGAACTTCAGTCCAAGATGTGAAACAAACACTAGCTTGCTAAAATGATATAATGATGATGCCATGTGGGCAATGGGCATCAAACATTAAAGGAAATTCTTTCCTCAACAGTTGTTTAATTTGCATGTTGGTCAAAATATGAACAAAAGAAAAGCACTAACGTTTTAGCAAACAGCTGTCAGCCTTCGCGGGAAGCCCAAGCTAAATATTGTTTTTGTAGACTTCATTCCAATCATCGTTTTTTTTTTTTTTAAAGATCATAACCTTTTTCTTTTTCACTGCTAGGCAAGATTTGTTTACAGAAATTATTTCACTCCTCCCGAGAGTGGTCTCCCTCATCAGGAACGTTGTTTCTTCGCTGAGGCTCTGTTCCTGCAGACTTGGGCCAGCTGTTGTCATATTATGCTGATTAAAATCTCTGATTTCATCAGGGCCCACTTTCACAAAGTCTCATTTCATAAATATATTGCTTACCCAAATCAGGCTACCGTCCAAAATTCCATAAAATTAACATTGTTGTGATTGCATGCAAAGTGAGTTATGGTGACGCAATATTGCGTCACCTGTACGCGCTGTTTCTCAATATGTGACGCAAGCGCATTTGTTTCACTTTCGCAAATATGAACCAGGATCTTCTAGGGTAGTTTTTTCTGTATTTAGATCTCAAGGATTTGTAAACAAAGGCATTTGGTTACAAAGTATTCACACAGCTGAACAGGCTGAAGGAAGTTTCTCAGAAGTTTGAATTTTGTTCCTGGGGTTTTTACCAATAACTAGCCAACAGGACAAACTTTTCCTTTTACTAGTCTGTAGGCTTTCCCTCGTCCTTTATTCATACTAAAATAGGGATGCTTTTATATACTGAAACACAACTACTTGGAGATAATTTTCTTTGGCCTTTCAACTTTTTTAACTAGCATTTGTCAGGTGGACCACTAAGTAGGATTTGTGGATTAGGTGGACCACTGTTAAAGGATAGAACCATGTTAAAGGAGAGAACCATGATCTTACTAAAAAATCATGGAGATATTTACTAATTAGTGATATTTTACTTTCAGCTTCTCGGGCTGGTGTGAATGATTAGAAAACCTTGTATAAGGAGACCTTGGTATGCAATTTGTAGTGTACCTTTAACAACATTGTCTGTAGATAAAGACAACGGGGTGTAACACATCAAAATAGCTGTGCCCTTTTCTCATGGAATACTCAAGGCCTTGGTGTGTTAGTTTGTGTCCTGCCTAATTGTTGACTTACTGATCCCTTTCTCTGGGCTTATGGCCTAACCTCTTTTGGAATATTTAATCTGGTTTAGGCCTAGACGTGGTTGAAGTCTGGTCTTGTGCTTGTCGAGTCAATAGCCCGTGGCAGATGAGTTTTTTTTAACATGTGCCCTCTATTGGCAATCCAGTGACTTGGGTCGGACTTTCAAAAGCAGTTAATTGGCACTTTCCTGGCAAGTGAGGGCGCACAACAAAGCGGTGAAATAAAGCTCCGATTTACAGTTTTTCAATTCGACGTGACGAAGGACTGGACGAAAGTTCGACTTGGGTCAAGTCTAGTTTAGGCCTATAAGGCAACCATATCAAAAAAAAAAAACAATGTTAAAGGCACTGGACACTATTAGTATATACTCAAAATAATTGTTTGCATAAAAACTTAGTTTCTCTGCTAATTTCTTTTTGAATAATTACCTATAGAATCCAGCGGAAGGGTGGGTTGTGAATGGAGGACATTGACCTTTGTCCCTGCTCCACTTCATAGTGATTGCCATGGCCACCATGACCAACAATATTCCATGGGCAGGAATGAGGAATTTTTTATTTCTTCAGACACATTTGTTCGTGAAATACTGTCATGACCCAAGGCGGATGTGCAGGTTGCTCTCCAAAGAGGAAGTCAAATGTTTTCTTTATCCTCATTGCAGACAGAACCAACTTCCTCGTACAGCAATTCTAAAGCAATCCCTCTGTTGGGCTATCTCTCTGTTGATTAATCAGTTTGACTGTAAAAGTCCATGGATAAATAGATACATGTATATAGATCGGCTAGATAGATAGATAAATGGTTTATTCACAACAGTTGTATCACAGCAAACAAACTGAATTGCAGCTATAGCCCATTTCACACAAGAGCTTTTATCGCAACCAGGATAAAAAATAGCAAAAGACACTTGTGTGAAAGCTATCCTAGTAAGTTATGAAATAGCAAACGATCCTGACTAAATATAACCGCTATCTACAAAACATCACAACTGACTATTATCCTTTTTCTGGCCAAACAGACATCGTAGATACCGATTTATAACCATTTTACGCTTAAAATTTGCATGTGGTAATAGACAATTCAAATTTGTATTTGGTAATAAATAATTCAAGTCAAAAATGCACCTCTCCGCCCGCTTTTTCAGCCGAGAGTCAAAAACGGCTTATCTTTTGTAACAACCCCTTGACGTCAGTGGCGATTTTCCCCAATTTGGCTTACACACAGTTCTCCAGCTTTGGCAAACTGAGGGCACTTTTTTCCACATCAAATAGCCGGCAATGACATTACGATTCTTTTGTCGCCCAGGTTTGTTTGACCTTACGTTTTTCAGAATTTTGGCTTGGAGTAATTCGGGGAAAAGCAATTTTTACCATGTTTTATCATGAGGTAAGAGACTCGTTATATTTTTTTTTCTGTTTCTCGTGGACTGCATCTATTACAAAAATGTAACGACTATATATTTCTGAGCATTCTGTAGCCGCTGTTTAAAGACTTTTACAAACTTGACAAAAACACTCTGCATCTGTGTGTGTATGGAGTTCTTCTCTAATGAGACTTTATTCTTTCCTATCGTCTTATATTTCAGAGATATCGTCAAAGAAAGACTTAGCCGTAAGACAGGTATTAGGAGACACCACACAGTGGTAAGTGCAGTTGGTAGCGTTCTCTCTGAACGTCATTGGCTAGTTAACCAAATGCTAGATAATTACACGGCGACCAGTCAAAATTTCCTTTGAGTAAACCGGCTAGCTATAGTTGAGTGTTGAAAGGCCGCACTATGTGAAATATGGACTAGTGAAAAAGCTGAGGGGGACTTTATAGTGTAAGCATGGAGCTAAGTAGGAGATGTTTATTTATCAAGACCCCTTTCTGGACAAGTTTGGTCTAGGGTGCTTTATCTGCTGTGTCAACAATGTCCAGATTATCTGTTGGGTTTTTGGGGGGAACAAAAGAAAGTTATGAACAAAGTGAAACTTGAAACCAACCGATTAGATCATCACTTGGAAGGCGAAATTACTCTCTAGCTGAGCTGTAAAGCCAAGTCAGGGCTCCAGTCTGGGGGTTAAATTCTCAAGATGGCTCAAAGATAAGAATCAAATTGAGAAGAAGGAAAAAATGTCTGCATAGTTTAGTTTCATTCAGTTAACTTTAATTGTGTATGTTTTGAACCTTGAGCGAGCGCTAAGAGAACATTCATCTCTTGTCTCCGGCAAAAAAAATAAAAATGTTTTAGCGACCTGCCTTTAAAAGAAAAGTTAGGACAAGGTTTTTTTGTTTTCAGTATGGCGGCTGGACACAACTTTGAAGACAAAGGCTGGGCTATTTTTACAAGCTAGAGAGTGGCAGTATTTCAGTCTGCTGCCTCCTTCATCCAATCTAGCAATTCTTTGTGGCCAAAACTCCAAACAGCCAAAAATCCCTTCATGGCTTCAAATTATGCAAGAAATCTCTCTAGAAAAATAATCAAAGGTGATTAATCTCTGAGCATGCAATCCTCCCTGGAAAATTATCTCTTGCCCCTGGCACTTTCACATTTTCTCGAGTGAAGATAAGAAAAATGTTGAGCAGATGGAACGTTTTTTTTTCTTTTTGTGCGCTGTCTGAGGCTTCTTGGGAATCATGTATATGAAATCTCTCTGTAAATTGTGCCTTTCTTTTGATTTCCAGACGCCAAATTCTTCACCGAAGGTGCGGGATCGAAGGAATCGGTCCAACTCATCCACTGAGGAGCCATTAGAGAACCTTCTGGAGAATGTGAGTCAATTTTTAAGGCTTTCAGTAATTTGTGTTTGTTTTATTTGAAAAGCACTGGACACTATTGGTAATCACTGAAATAAATTGTTGGTAATGAGCAATGGAGAGCTGTTGATAGTTTAAAACATTGTGAGAAACGGCTCCCTCTGAAGTAACGTAGTTTTTGAGAAAGAGGTTTTTCCTCACTCAAATAATAAAAGACTTAAGGCCTGAAGCCTTTTATTTGGCATCTGAAATCACACAAATTGGCGCAACAAGAGTGTGTTTTTCCTTGATATTCTCTTGCAACTTCGTTGACCAATTGAGCCCAAAATGTTCACAGATTTGTTGGGATACCCGAAGTGAGAAAGTGAGGTAACTAGTCTGCGACACAATTAAGGTTCTCAGTAAGTTGTATTTGTGTTTCATTTTAACCAACCAAAAAGACCAACATAGAGCATAAGCACCAAGGACAGGATGAACAGGCGACAATAAAGAAATGTCGAGTTTTAGATAGAGGAGGAAAACCCCTCAAAAAAGGAAAACCTGGTATAGGGATTAAAAACCGTGTTATCAAGTAGGGACTGAAAAGCTAATCCACATGCAAGGCCCCATGTCTAAGGCAGGATTTGAACTGGGTCCACAGCAGACACAAGGCAAGGAAAAACACTAAGCCTACGAACCTGATTTCCTAAGAAGACAAAAAACAAATTTGGTTTAAAATAATTATAATAGACATTGTGTAAAAATATCACCAACTGCAACACATGTGTACTTTTTGTTGACCTAGTGATGCATGCTGTTAGTTTCTATACAGCCTCATGGTTTATTTATGTAGCTTGCCAGTCCTTTTCTTTTCCACCAACACTCTCGTTTTTTGTTTGTGAACATGAACGAAGCATGCATTCTTCTAGGTCACCAAGATTCGTGAAGTTAGAATCATATTTTCAAAACCAGGATATCTTATGATTAATGACAGCATTCAAGCTATTGTCTACGAATTTGCAAGTTTTATCTGATAACTTAAGGGGGTATCGATTGCTTTATGACCAAAAGGAAAGTTTTGTTTTCTTTGACAGAGTAAGGTATCAGAATGGTAATAGTTGTCTAAACTGACAAAGGAATTGTAAATAGATGCTTCCTGTCTGGGAACTTTGAACCCTGGCTGTTTACATACTTTAGACTATTTTCACTAAGTTCATACTTGGCTACATCTGTGTATGACTTGGGTACATGAAGAACGCAATGGTTTCTGAACTAGTTCACTAGTTATAAGATAGTGTCACTGTGTTATAACTATATTGTAAAGTTCATACTTGGATACAAGTATGACTTGGTTACACATAGAGCACACTGGTTTCTGAACTGAACATGTTCATTATCTTCCAACAAATCTTTCTAAATAGGTTCAAAACTAAGTATGAAATAGTCAGTTTTAACTTGAAAGAGGATTTGAAAGAGGAAGTTTTCTATTAAACAATTCAACAACTTATGACAGGAAAACACAATAAAGGGTACTCTTTGCAAGTGTCACATAAACAAACAATCATTTTTTTTCTTTAGAGGTAGGGTGTACTTTTAATAATTGTCATTATTTTGGGGAGAAATTACCAAAGGTATACCTTCCCTTTAAAGGGTCTATGTAACTTTTGTAGGACAAAAAACACAATGTCCATAGATTTACACTAAACTTACACAGTTTGAAGATAGTGATAGTAGAAAGCTTCCCTGAAAATATTACATGCTGAGGTGCTGTAGTTTTTGGGAAATGAGTAAAGCAATGTCATGAAAATAATTTTTGTCTCATGCGACAAAAATTGTTTGAATCGTTTACAAACGTATTTTCATGACATTTTTGTTTACTCATTTCTCAAAAACTACAGCACCTCAGTAAGTAATATTTGAAGGGAAGCTTTCTACTATCATTATCTTCAAACCCTGTAAGTTTAATGTAAATCTATGGACATTTTGAAAAAGTACCCAAATCCTTTAAGGTACTTGGAACCACCCAAAAGTGTATCAATATGTGTATGGTCACACAGGCATATACCGCAAATAATTGTAGTTTAATATTATATATAGTAGTATAGCCATTTGCTATGGGTTGGGTCCTGAGTCTCAGCTGAATAAAGGTGTAGAGGACGAATTTCTTACAAGGTTAGCAGCTGACTCAAGACTGCCTCGTGGCTGGCCCGCTCGCACAGTCCAGCTACTCTGACAAGCTTGGGTGACTTTATTGTTTGTCAACACGTAATGTCTACAACACAATACTTGACATCACTACAATACATGTATATACATTTTTTTTACATCTTTACAAAAACTTCTTCTCAATAATGTCCATACAAAATAAATGGAAAAGTTGCGAAATTTTTTGGCTTTGCCTAAAAAAAAAAATAAAAAAAAAATGCTTCATTTCCTCTAAGTAGGCTTCCAAGGCTGTGTTTTGACAAGGGTTTTAAAATGGGATGTTCCTGTTTTGGGTTATGCAGATTTTTTGGGGAAACAACATAATTACCAAAGAACCAAACCACAAGAAAATCGGTACAAACTATTTTAATTACAAACTTTCATCTATGACTTGTGTCGTGAAAGTGAAAGTGATGCGATCTCATAAAAAAGCTCCATTTGTGGGCGAGGCAGCTGAATTCTTTTTTTAAGGGTAGTAGTGAATTTCCCTGGAATGTTAAGTACCTCTGGTATAGATGCAAACAAATAGTTACTGCTCATGGTTAGAAACCTCAGGCCATTTAAAGGCAGTGGACACTATTGGTAATTGTCAAAGACCAGTCTTCTCACTTGGTGTTTCTCAACATATCTTGTTATCTTGTAATGCCACATTATTAAGCTTCGTGCTGTCAGTTGGTTTTTTAATAGAAATGAATGAATGAATGAAATGAAAACATACACATAAAATAACAAACCTCTGAAAATTTGAGTTCATTCGGTCGTCGAAGTTGCGAGATAATAATGAAAGAGATAGTAATGAAAGAAAAACACCCTTGTCACACAAAGTTGTGTGCTTTCAGATGCTTGATTTCGAGACCTAAAATTCTTAATCTGAGGTCTCAAAATCAAATTCGTAGAAAATTACTTCTTTCTCGAAAACTACGTCACTTCAGAGGGAGCTGTTTTTCACAATGTTTTATACAAACAACCTCTCCCCATTACCCGTAATCAAGAAAGGTTTCATGATAATAATTATTTTGAGTTAATTACCAATAGTGTCCACTGCCTTAATCACCTTAAGGCGATTCAACCATCACTGCCCTCACTTGTAGTTAGTACCCATCTCAATGTACTCCTGGGTGAAGAGAAGCAATTAAATTGTGTCTTGATCAAGTACACAAGTGTAATGACTGAGATTCGAACCTTCACCCGTCAACAGAAGAGCTTGGTGCACTGGACTGCTATATGTTATGACACGCCATGAAAATATTTCTGAAAATCTCTCCATTTTTGGTGTCGTACGCTTCACTCGGCAGTCAGTATTACAAAAGCCAGAGGGTCCAATTTTAGAATGTTCTTGACCAGAGCATGCTTAGCACATTACCTTTCCATGAAAATGTTTCTGAAAATCTCTCCTTTTTTGTGTCACGCTTCACTTGGCAGTCAGTACTAAAAAGCCAGAGGGTCCAATTTCAGAATGTTCTCAATCAGATTCAGAACATGCTTAGCACAATACTTTTCTACTGTATGTGTAGCTTAGCTAAAAAAAACAGGGCACCAAGCACAAGAATGTGAATTACATGCCATGTTAGCCGGTAACACTTTTCCACTGCGATTTTGTACCTTTAGAAGGCTTCATTAAGTCAGAGAGGCCTTTGTTAATAATTTGTCTGAAACGTTTTCGTTCAGCCTCTTTGCCGATGGTGGTATGTCAAAGTTGTATTATATGTGTAATGTGTCACTGAAGGCTGTACAATAGAAGTTCTGTATCTTGTGTGGCAGAAATGCATTGTGTTTTTATTCTCATTTAAATAACAGGGGGCCGATTGTTAAAGGAAAGGTATATAACTACAAGTATTACATCTATGAACACTTTTGAAATATGCTACTTTTTATTAGAAAGGAATGTTTTTTTATTTATATATATACAATGTTTAAATAGTAGTTTTTTTGAAATGAGATATGCCTAACTTCACAAGGCCAGATGCCAGGTTAAGTCTACATGGAAAGGCACTGGACACCTTTGGTAATTATCAGAGACCAGTATTCTCACTTGGTGTATTCCAACATATATGCATAAAATAACAAATGTGTGAAAATTTGGGCTCAATTGGTCATCGAAGTTGTAAGAGAATAATGCAAGAGAAAAAACCCTTGTTGCACAAATGTGTGTGCTTTCAGACGCCTAATGAAAGGCTTCAGTCTTTTACATTGAGTGAGAAATTACCTCACCTCAGATGTTACTTCAGAGGGAGATGTTCCTCACAATGTTTTAAACTTTCAACACGGGCCAATTTCATAGCGCTGCTAAGCACAAAAATTTGCTTAGCATGAAATTTTGGCCTCGATAAAAACAGAATTACCAACCAAATTTCCACGTGGGTTTGAGGATAAACAAGCAATATGCAAAAAATGGAAATATGGTTAGTAATCCTGTTTTTATCAAGGAAGAAATTTCATGCTAAGCAAATTTGTGTGCTTAGCAGCGCTATGGAA
Organism: Asterias amurensis; assembly: GCF_032118995.1. Lineage (NCBI taxonomy): Eukaryota > Metazoa > Echinodermata > Asteroidea > Forcipulatida > Asteriidae > Asterias > Asterias amurensis. Next base: position 13,117,488 of record NC_092665.1, read on the forward strand.
TTGGGCCCTGCTCTCCATTGCCTGATAGTAAGTTTTCTATGCTCAAAAATTATTTAGGGTATTTACCAAAAGTGTTGAGTGCCTTTAAAAGATGAACCAGAGTGCTTTGTGAAATCGAGACTTTCCATATTAACCCAATTCAAAACGGTCGTTCCCCAACAAAGGCACAAATCTTTCTGGGAAAAAAAGAAAGATTTTAGAACAGAATGGTGGGACTTTGCTCTTGGAGGTTCTAGGCCTATAGGTACCAGAGCTTTGTGTCCTGGTGTAAAGAAGAAAATCGCGGCTGATATCACCCCCAAGAGTTAAAGGGAGAGTTCAGCATCAAGAATGATTTCAAGTTTTCAAACTATGCAGTCAGTTCTAAGAAAAAAACCTTGTTGATGTTGAATTAATTCAATCTCCCTATTAACAGATTGTTTTAGGCTGTCATCTGAGAGGTTGGATTTAAACAAACAAGGTTAATATACAAATATGTGTTTCTTGGCAACTGTTAAACATTTCTAAAACAAAGCAAAATATATAAGACTATAATTATGTTGTTTTCTTGTACACCTGAGGACACATTAGGATAACAATTGTCGTCATTTTAAGGCTTTTTCAGATCTTGTGTTATGTTAGCCCTTTAATGGTCACATGATGAGGAAGGGCTTTCTGCTATCATCAACAATAGGAAAGCCTTGACTACTTTGTGCACTGTTGTTGAAATAGAGTTTGTAAAAATTACGGCTGTAGGCATTGAGTTGGAAACTTGAATGTAAATAATTATATCTATGAGAAGGGCTGTATGACTGAGTATTGATCATGCATATCAATGCGTTATGAAAAGACACACTGCATAGTGGCCCCTCTATACAGCTGCGCTGTGAGACGGGTTTGGTCCGCAGTACGAGTGTTGTAGGTATTTTCGCTGCGCACATTAAGCAGTGGCTTGGCTTGTTTGGAGTTGAGCGAGTCGGTGATATTGAGGAATTTAAGCGTTCTGTATCCAGCCTGGTGTGATTTCCTGATGTAGTTGACAGTAAGTTAGATGTGTGTTTGTTCACTGAGTACCAGTTGTGTTTAGGCTCGGGATGCAGGGATTTGATGAGTTTCATGTGCTATTAATCTATTGGTTGGTTAACTCGTACTGAAGGTGGAACGTGTACATGTACTGTACGCTACATTGATTTTTTTGTTCCATCGGATGGCTGATCTCTTTGTTAGATTGACCTGTGGTTTCAACCAAAAATTTTTTCTCGGAATCAGACAAAATGTTGAGCTTTTAGTGGTGGGACAGCAGAGGGAAAGCTGTTTTTGTTACTTCCTCGTGTCAGTGTGAAGTACATGTTTTAGAAAGGGTATGGATCAATTAAAAAAGTTGTGAAATTTGTCTGGACTTATTGGTAAATAGCCTAAGGGTCTTGTCAAATGAGACAATTAACTTACATAGCAACCAGTATCTCCAAGAAGAGAATCCATTCACATACTTATGTTCACATATTTTCTTGTTGGGGATGGAATGACCATGTACATGTAGCTCTATGGTATGACACTGTTAGAAAAATTACTCAGGATGTGCAACCAAAGTGCTCCTGTATTGCACTGCAGTTGGTTGCCGCCAACCGCCAAGTTGCCTGTAAAAGTGTCCTTGCGCCAACCGCCAAGTTGCCTGTAAAAGTGCCCTTTAAGTAATTGGGTAAAACTTTATTGGCCTGTTCTTTTTACGAATAATACTCATCCTTTTTGCAAGCTTTTGTTACTTGAAGAAATCAATGTGTTAGCGCTCCTTTTCAAGTGTCTACAAAGTCATTGATTTTTCCACTATGAGAATTGCCATCCAAAACTGCTCATCAGTGTCATTTTGTTTGTCCTCAACTGAAAAGACAAGCATTGCTTTGACGACTTTAAAGAGTAGACCCTAAGGAAGACTACCTAATTCTACATCACACTGATATCAAATATACAATTGACTTGTTATGGAAGAAAAGAAAAACGTTTTAGCAGAATTAGGATAATAAAGATGATCGCTAATTATAATTCCGCTTATTTACATTGTGAGCATTCAAGTTATGCGCTGATCACAGCGTAAAGCTACATTAAATCGTTCTTTAGCTCTGGGAAAAAGTGCCCTACCAAAGTCTGAGATCAAAGTATGAAGCTTGAGAATGTAACGCAGGCCTGATGGTCATTGCCTTATTGTGCATTAAGATATTTGAGATTTACAAATTGCATGGATAGTCCTAAGTTAGGACGAGTTACTGGTCCTAACTCGAGATAAGACTAGTCCTAACTCTTTGTGAAATCCACCCCAGGGTTTAATTTCATAAAAAGCTGTTCAGCAGCAGTGCATTTATTGGCTATATGCAAGAAATGATTGGGGTACCATTAGCAGCAATGGTAACTGTACGGTATTCTGGCTGGTAACCTGTTTTTGTGCTAAGCAAGTTTTTGGTGCTTACAGGCTTAATGAAATTGGGCCCAGAACAGCAGCAATCAACCAGCGCAAAACTGCTTGTGCACAAAAAGGAGCTAAGCGCAACAAATTTATGCTTACCAGACTAAGGTTACTTGCCAAACTACCATGTTACATGTGTACCATTTTTGACTGGTGTTCTACTCATTTCTGCTCAGCTTTGCAAAGAGTTGTTAAGCAATATTTTCTGCTTAAAGGCAGCTCTATGAAATTGGGCCCAGGGGCCGATTAAAAAACAAGTTAGTTACGTGTATGTAACACAACCTATGTGTTGTGATAAATAGTTTACTATGAAATCGTACCTCGGTAGCCTACAGTAGTTTTAAAACAAAAATCTAACAAGCAAGAAACTGAAAGTATCATGCACTTCATGGTTTACATGTATTACAAATGCAAAGCCGGATCAGGATATGGAGTCCGGATAAGACAATAGTGTACATTACACTTCGTCTGTGTACATACACAGTTGATACACTGCACTTGTACATCGATGCCCTAAATGATCATTTCCCATGGGGGATATACACTAGAGATTATTATACACCCATGCATTATTCCCCAGTAACAATGAACTTGTTTCCCCGCAGGGATAATGAACAATTAGTTGAGAATTCCTGTGGAACTATAATAACCTGGTTTGTAAACTTCCTGTTCATTTTTTGGGAGTAATAATTGTCGTCCTAAACACGTTTCCATTTAAACATGTGCTTTTGGATCACCTGGAAGGTACCTACAGTACACTACAAAGTCACATGTAAGTTTTGGAACAAAACTTCTTTCTTTTTTGTTTATTTGTTTGCATGTTTCACAAATTGGCATGTACTGACAGTCACCTACAGGACTATAGTGACTGTAACAGAACAAGGATGTCCTTGGTTCAGTTTTGTGCACAAAACCAATGTAGACATCGCTAAAATAACATCGAACTCCAAACAATGGGTACGAAAGTGATTTTCTTTATTTACCAGGTTGACGAACGTACTGTTGTGTCTGTATAATTTTGTAAACCATTCACAATCAGCATATTTTCAAAGACACCTTTATGAACAATCGAAAGAAAGAGTTAGGTGAGGTTTGTGGTAGCACAATGTGTTATCTCTTTGGAGTAGTTTCAAATCCTACTTTGCAGAGGTTTTTTTATTTGATGAACTCGAACAAAGGATTATTTGTGATTGAATTTTGAAAGAGTTTCAGAGTGTTATTTTTCCAGGGGTCAAAAACACAGGACTGCAGGCCCGAGATTTTAGCCCGGCCGGTTTAGTAAACTTATGACTAAATAACTCTGGCTGTTCTTGTGTAATATACCTCATCGTGTCATACCTTTTTTGTTAATACTAAACAGAAATGGTGGCCAAATGTTGACTTAAAGGAACACGTTGCCTTGGATCGGTCGAGTTGGTCTTTGAAAAGTGTTTGTAACCGTTTTTTTTATAAAATGCATATGTGTAGAAAGATGTTGTAAAAGTAGAATACAATGATCCACACAAACATGCCTCGAAATTGCACGGTTTTCCTGTTACCTCGTCGACTAACACGGTCGGCCATTTATGGGTGTCAAATTTTTGACTCCCATAAATGGCCGACCGTGTTAGTTCGCACAGTAAAAAGAAAACCACGCAATTTCGAGGCAAACTTGTGTGGATCATTGTATTCTACTTTTAAAACATCTTTCCAACCATATGCATTTTATAAGAAACCAGTTACAAACGCTTTTTATAGACCAACTCGTCCGATCCAAGGCAACGTGTTCCTTTAAATACTGGTAAATTTCTGGTACCGGTAAACGTCTGTCGAGTATCAAAATAAACATGTAAGATAAATGAGATCAGTCTTCTCTCAGTGCTTGCTCTGATAAAAACAGTTTAAATGTTTAACTTTATTGGTAATTGTCAAAGACTAGCCTTCACAGTTGGTGTATCTCAACATATGCATAAAATAACTAACCTGTGAAAATTTGAGCTCAATCGGTCATCAAAGTTGCGAGATAATAATGAAAGAAAAAAAAAACACCCTTGGCACACAAAGTTGTGTGCGTTTAGATGGTTGATTTTGAGACCTCAAGTTCTAAA